>NC_081411.1:530674337-531416837 GCF_030272615.1 Cryptomeria japonica
CTGCTTATGTGGACAACCTGAATGGGCATTCCTCTAATCAGGTTGAAGCAATGGCCTTAGCCTAGGGAATCTGTCTCGCCCTCACCATGGGAATCAGGATTATGGACATTGAGGGTGACTCTAAGCTCATCATTGATGTTGTCAAAGGGTGGAATAGGCTCAATTGGACCATTGAGGGAACCATCAGGGACACCATAAGGCTCATCTTTGGGCTTGATTCGTTTAAAATTATGCATGTCTACAAGGAAGGCAATAGAGTGGCAGATGCCCTAGAGGCCGTTGGCTTAAATTTTTCTATTTTGAGATGTTGGAGGAGCCATAATTCCCTCCTGAACCATGTTAACTTATTTAGGAAGATAAATCTAGAATTCCTACCAATGATTGAGCTTTTTTCAAGTTCTTTCCGTACTCTGATTTCTTCCCTTGGGGTCAGTCAGAGGTGTTGGTTTCATAATTCAAATTATGAGAATATTCCTTTGATCTATGCTAATGTGGTGGTGACTTGTTCGGCCAGGCTGGTAGTGAAGGACGTCCTTCTTTGTTAGCAAATTCTTTGGGCCTACCGTGTTATGATGTGGTATGATTGGACTGGTAACATGTTGGTTGCCGCTAGTATTTGCTGGCTCTTCATGCCTCATAACCAGGAAATCATTTCCAAAAGTGATTTCAATTTTTCCCAGGTGCCCAACTTTAGGTCTCACTTAGTGATGCCGAGCTTGCACACTTCCCATTGTCTTTTCTTGGCTTGCTTCTCAAAGGGTCTCTGCAATTTTCTTCACGAATATTTTTTCATGTCTAGAGAAGTTCTATTTGCAGAGGATATGGGGGTGAAAGAGTTTGTTACGAACTAGACAAACCAGATGATTTCAAGAATGAACCCCTGGTCTGGAATATCTATGTTGAAGGAGGGGTTGCTGACCTTTTGGAATGTCTACAGCGCCATGATGAGCAACTCTCAGCTGCTTTTGCCTCCTCCTGGTCTAGGAGGCATGTTTCAGTGGGCGACATTTATTTTGATGCCTCTGAGGAAACAATTGCCCAGGTCATGAAGCTGGCCCTTGACAGACGACATTGGAAGCACACCAGCCATGTTACCAATAATGAAGGTCCTAAACGCTTCTTCGGCAATCATGAGGTTCCTGTCAAATTCCAGGGAGGGTTTGCTCGGGAAGAGCTCAAATACCTATGAAATATGATCTACCTTATGATCATGCAGTACTTCACTCTTGAGGGCAAGCACAAGGTATTTTAAAACAATCATTTGCCCCTTCTAAATCATTTTTGCAATAATGGTTTGCTATGTCTGCCCTTTTTTGTATTCCATTGAAAGTTGTTTAAAGATACCATGGACCCCAAGCATTGGGATAAGTCACCCTACCTCCTTCACCAGGGCCTCATTTATAGGTTGTGCAAATTTCATGAGGCCCTTTTCCTCCCCCACCCCCCGAAACCTCTCGCTCTCTCAGCCCCCCATGCCTACTCCTCAACACCTTGTCGCCCTGTCTATGGCCTTCCCTAGATTTTTCCAATATCTGCATGAAGGCTTTGCTATGACCAAATTCTCCATGTCTCTTCCTACTTATGTCTCCATTGTTTCTTTATCTGCAGTCTCTCCCAACTTGACTTTGTCAACCTCTCCCAGCGTTTCCCGCTCCATGTCCAAGGGTAAAGGCAAAACCCCTATTAAATGCAAATGTATTGTCTTTGATGACAATTCGTCCTCTGAGGATGTTGAGAATGACAACCCTTCCCTTGATTCTGAGGTTAAAAGGAGATCCTCTAGATTGGCTTCCAAAAGCTTGCACAAAAAGAAGACCCTTGTGATTGAAAATATTGACTCGGAGGAGGACCCCATTAAGGACAAGGAGGGAGAGGACCTTAAAACCACTATGGGGGCCTCCTGTGAGAATGTTGCTGAAGCGGATATGACTAGGGACCCCATGGATTTGAGCACTGTTGGTGCCACTGGCACATGCAATTCTGAGATGCAAGTCCAGGATTCTATTGATGTTAAGGATAGGGCCCCTATGAACATGGGCACTGTGGGTGTCATGGGTGATAAAAATTCTGATACCAAAGCCCTAGACACTGGTGACTTGGACCTGGACTTAAAGATGGTGGAACATGTGACGCACTCTATTCCTCAGATGGGCCTGGGCAATGATATTGATTGTTCCCCTTCTAAAGATGTGGCCAAGAAGACGGATAAGAATATGGATGACATGGATACTATGAACCACCAGGGTGTCCCTACTTTGAAGCAAATGGAAACACTGCACACAGACGTGTTGGACATCACATAGAGGATTGAAAACCTGGGCCCTGCACTTGAATTATAGGATATCATGGATGATGTCAATCGGCTCAAGAGCAAGGTGGAGGTTTGAGACACCCAAATTGCAGGCCTTAACAAATTTCATCTGCAGATTTTACATAGCTCGATGTTCACCCTCTCTCTATTGAGGGAACGTACTGCAGATAGGGTGGAGGATAAGCAGGAGGCTAAGGACCTGTATAGGTTCCTGTTTAATGAATGGAACAGTGTCATTGATGCCACTGGGGTGCAAAAGGCATCCTTGTAGTTTGTTTTTGTGTTTTTTGCTTACTGTCTTTAATTTTCTAAGACTTGGTCTCATTTTGTTGATAGTTATGTTACTATTAAAATTGTTATAATGTTGTTTTTGCACTTGTAGCATCGTAAATTGTACGCACTTGCTAGGGTGGTACAATTTCACACCTAGTTTAGCACCCGCCTTGGCGCATTTTTCATTTTGCATTGCATTTCCCCTTTAGCACTTAATTAATCAAATTAATTAGGTCTAAGGTTCTATTTTATCATCTCCCATATCATAAAGTTGGGCCCTTTTCATTAAAGTGTGCCCCTTTCATTTTATTCCTCTAATACATCATTTAATCAAAAACCCTAATTAGGTCCTATTTTGAACTTGGGGGCTTGATTTCGGGGGTCAAAACATCTTGAAATCACCTGTAACTTCAGGATTCTCTCTAAAATCATCATATCCGACGGCCCTAAAAATTTGGTGAAAAGTTGTCGGGACCATGGCGCCCGGAGAGGACCATGGCGCCTGGAGTGCACACTGTCCTGGATATTTTTCCCAAAATTTTAGGAGCGCAATCCAATCATAAAATAAAGCTTAACCCCAAGAAATTGGTGGGAGATTCAATCTCTAGGTTGGCCAAAAGTTGAAATTAAGACCTAGGGTTTCATATATAAGAGCTCTCTTTCTTCATTTGAAAGGATCCAGAATTTTGGTTTCAGGGGCCTTCTATGCAGCAAAAGAGAAGATCTTTGAAGATTTCAACAACATTCAACATCCATCCATCAAGCATTCATCAATTTCATTCATCCATTTAGGGCTTTGAAGACATTGAAGAGCAATAGGGGATTATCGACTAAAGATTGGCTTGTACCCCTCCCTTGGGGTTGGGTATGATTTCATGTTGTTTTCATGTCTTGGCATAAGGCTCATTATATCATTTGTATTCATGCTTTAGATCACTTTGCATCTTTATTTGGAGCATTTATATTATCATTTACAAGCAATTAGGGTTTACTTTCTAGGTTGCTCTAGTTTGCTTACTTGCATTTTAGGATCTTGCACACACACAAGGTCTGCACACACAACTTTTACTATACAACTTGGCTATTCGTGGAGGTGGAAATCACCAAAGCAGGGGTTTGACTAAGGCAAAACCCTATATAGCCACCTACAACCCTTTTTAGATATAAGTGCAGATTTCTGAATTCGAAGGATGCCGCAAGTTGCAGATCCGACGGAAGCAGACTGAGACGGGACAACACACCAAATTGCAGAGCAGAAACCTAGGACAGGGGCGTGGGGTGCCCTGGTCCTGACAGGACAGGGGCGCTGGGCGCCCTGGTCCTTGGGACCAGGGCACCCCACGCCCCTGTCCTAGGTTTCTGCTTTGCAATTTGGTGTGTTGTCCCGTCTCAGTCTGCTTCCGTCGGATCTGCAACTTGCGGCGTCCTTCGAATTCAGAAATCTGCACTTATATCTGAAAAGGGTTGTAGGTGGCTATATAGGGTTTTGCCTTAGTCAAACCCCCGCTTTGGTGATTTCCACCTCCACGAATAGCCAAGTTGTATAGTAAAAGTTGTGTGTGCAGACCTTGTGTGTGTGCAAGATCCTAAAATGCAAGTAAGCAAACTAGAGCAACCTAGAAAGTAAACCCTAATTGCTTGTAAATGATAATGTAAATGCTCCAAATAAAGATGCAAAGTGATCTAAAGCATGAATACAAATGATATAATGAGCCTTATGCCAAGACATGAAAACAACATGAAATCATACCCAACCCCAAGGGAGGGGTACAAGCCAATCTTCAGTTGGTAATCCCCTATTGCTCTTCAATGTCTTCAAAGCCCTAAATGGATGAATGAAATTGATGAATGCTTGATGGATGGATGTTGAATGTTGTTGAAATCTTCAAAGATCTTCTCTTTTGCTGCATAGAAGGCCCCTGAAACCAAAATTCTGGATCCTTTCAAATGAAGAAAGAGAGCTCGGACAGGGGCGCTGGGCGCCCTGGTCCCTCTATCAGACAATAATTTTCAACATTTTTGATAGTTTTCCAGGTTGTAAAACAGCAGTTTCAGGGGCAGAATCAGGACAGTGGTGCCCGCGCCCCCGTCCCGAACATTTCCACTCAGATTTTAACTTCGGGTACGTATCTACATTCTTGTCTTGTTCTTGTGTTTACAACTTTTCATCACTTAATCTCAATCTTGCAATCTTGTTACTAGTTCATATTTACACTTTATGGTTAGTAGTTGAACTTGCATCATTTTATCTATCATTTGCAACAAAGGAATAGAAATCCTAATAGGTAGCCTGTGGCTCTCTCTTCCACAAAAATAAGTAGCCAATTGTGTGATACCTCTAGGCTCTTTCGTATTCCACAAGTGTGTGATTGAAAGTGAGATTAGGGCATGTTTGCTTAGTGTCACTTTTTCCCCTACACATTTTGGTGAACCCGACGTGAATTCCAATCTTCTCTAATTCTGATTTATGTTTTCAATTTTGAGTGTTTATGCTATTTCAAATTCAAATTTGTATTTACAAGTTTTAATTTCTTGCAAGATTCAAAAATTTAGAGGAAATTTTGCTAAAACCCTAATTTTTCAATTCAAAGTTGAACTTGTGGATAGCTTAATTGGGATCAATAATTTCAAATTTGATTTAGGAACTCATTTGAATCATAAATTTCATTTTCTAAATCTACATTCTAAGTGCTTGCATTGGTTAAAATTAAACATTTCCTTCTATTTTGCATGTGTTATCAGTTGAAAGAGGAAAATTGTTGTCATGATGCATTCATTTCATAGATGTGATAATGGGTTAGCTTCCCTTGTTTCAATTTTTCCTTCTCCTAAAGAACCTCCCCCCATCTATAACAACATTTTAGTGCCTAAAAGAGTTGCTACCAATCCCTTTGAGACTCTCCCATGCTCTAAGGATGAAGACTTTAAGAGTGATCTTGACAATTCTCCTAAAATGTGCCCTTCCTATTTAGCTATCCTAGAGGAAGAGAATGATATCATAAATGCCTATCTTAATGTTACTTCACCTTCCCTACATGATGCCTCTCTAAGTGAAAAGGTATTGATGGACATTGACTTATTTTCTCCTAAAGTTGGTCCTTCCAATGGGGGCATGTTAGTGCAACAAGAGGTTATGAACACTTCTTTCAAAGATCTCCTTCCTAAGCATGAATCTTTGGAGAAATATGTTCATGTTCCTCCTAAAAAACACTCCCTTCATGAGGATCCTTTTGTGCAAGAAGATGACATTATCCCTACATTTCCTAGTGATGGCATTTCCTTTTCCCACAAAATTCCCACTAGAGATGATTAATTAATGATAAATGCTTACCCTTCTCCTAAAGTTGGTCTTACCCATAACCATCCCTTAGAGAAAGAAGATGAAATAATAAGCAATTTCCTTAATTATCTCTTCCCTAAAGATCATATTGAACATATTTTGAGGAAAGAGGATGAGTTTAACACATCTATTGATGCTCTCCCTCCTAAGGATGAGGAATTAATAAAAAATGTTATCTCCTCTCCCGAAACTGACAATACTTCAAACATTCCTTTCAACAACCTCACTATTTGGGATGAACCATTAGAAGAAGGTGTAGATTATTCTCTTCCCCATGAGAGAACCCTAGCCAAAGGGGATGAAATCAAGATTGAAAACTCCCTTGATAGTTTCTTACCTTCCTTGAATCTCAATTATTCTCCCTCTAAAAATAAAGCATCTCCCTCTCCTCAACTTGGTTCTACTCATAAGGAGACCCTAGTTCAAAGAAAGATGGTTAACATATCTTTCAAAGATCTCCCTCTCAAAAGTGAGACTTTAGAGAGTAATGCTGATCCTTCTCCTAGAGAGTTTATTCCCCATGTAGACCCTTTGATGATAGAGGATGATATGACCTTTCCTAGTATTACTCTTCCTACTAGAACATCAACGCCTACCCCTTGTCTCTCTCCTAAAATTGATTTAATCCATGATGAGATTTTAGTGTAAGAGAAGACTATAAACAATTCTTCCAACATTTTTGTTCATTCCTCTAAACCATCCTCAATCAATTTGATACATGTGAATGAAACACCTAACAAACCTCTCTTCACTATCCAAGGTGCTTATCCTTCTCAAAATTCTCAACCTTTAAATAAGCCTATCTTAGTGGTTCAAGGTGGTTATGCTAATGATTCTTTTTGCACTCCTAACAAACCTATTATTACTATGCAAGGAGGTTATTCTACTAAGAGCCCTTATGAGTATGCTAAGCAACTGACTAGAGAGAGTTATAATGCGGTTGCTCATACCTATAATACAAGAAACAATAGGCAACCTAATCCTCCTCCAGTTATCCCAACTTCACCTCCTCCTTCCCAACCTATTCTTCCTCAAGCTCCTCATATTTCACAAATGCTTAGTAAGGACTATGATCTCATAGAACAACTTAAAGCTACCCCTGCTAAGATATCCCTTTGGGATTTGATCCAAACTTCTTCCGCTCATCATGGAATGTTACAAGATGCCTTGAAAGATTTGAATGTTCCTTCACCTAATACATCTAGTAATATAGTATCTTTGGTTAACTCTGTGATGAATCCTAAAGCTCTAATTGTGTTTACTCAAGATGAGTTGCCTACTAGTGAAATTCAACATCAATATGATCCTTTGATGATTGTGGTTATCATAAATGACACTGCTATAAGATGAACACTGGTAGATAATGGTTATGGCCTTAATGTGTGTAGCATTAATCTATTGCATAAGATGAATGTGGATACATCCCTTATTGAGCCTGACTCTCATCCCATTCGAGGCTTTGATAATGTGGCTAAGTCTTCATTAGGTATTATCACCTTACCCATCACAGTGGGACCTGTTACTTTGCCTACTCCTATCCATGTTATGTCAGGAAATCTAACATACAACTTGTTATTAGGGAGACCTTGGATTCACAGTATGCAAGCTGTCCCCTCTACATTGCATAGACAAGTTAAATTTATTTATAATAATAAGACATATACCTTGATAGGTGATACTAATTTTCAAGCTTGTTTGCAAACATCTACTTCCAAAGGGAGTTCTTCTAAGCCTTCCTCTTCTAGTGATGACTCGTTAAACAAGATACCTATGGATGAATCATTACCCTCTGATAATCAAAATTCTTTGGATGAGTCTGAAGTTCCTGAAGAAGATTCTTCTCAACTTGAATCTACACATGAAAAGGCTTTTGATCCTGAGAAGGTTCTCGCAGAAGATGATTGGGGATCTCTTGATTTCAATCCCACCTTTGTAGGTGAGTATAGGGTTCCTCCTAGAGAGCTTCAAGTAAAAAAGAAGGAAGAAACTAGAGATCAATCAGTCTTACCTGAACCTATGAGCAATAATTTTGTGGCTGCTTCTCAAACTTCTTCTCCTCACACCTCTAATTCTAAAGAATTTGATTCTTTGTCTTATAAAAAACCACCTTTTCTTTCTGAAATGGCTAATCGTTATGGTCGTGGTTTTCATATTTTGGCTAAGAGTGGCTATAGTGGAAATGGTTGTGGCGCAAATGAACAAGGAATTAAAGTTCCTTTAGAACATAACATGCATGAATATTCATTTGGACTTGGATATAATCTTTCTAAGCCCACCAAAGCATCTAAAAGACCATCTCTCAATGTGAATGCTATATTTAGTAGTGATGATGATCTCACTTCAACTAAATCATCTTCTACTTCTATCAACTCTCATTCCCCTCATAAGGAAATCTTGGCGATGAACAAATCTCTTTATGAATCCCCTCAAATTTCTAAATCCACTTATGAATCTTTATCTCCAATTCATCATAAAGTCCCTTCCTCCAGGGATAAGGCTCTAATAAATTACACTCATCCCTCTTCTAAGATTTCTTGTGACTTTTCTTCTTCAATTTTTATCATTTTATACATGTTTTTGATCTCACTTATAGTTGAGCATTTAGCATGTCATGTTCAAATACCTCATCCAATCTATCATGTCTTTAAATAACATTAATGGCTATTATGTTGCTCATCATTATGTGACATTGGTAGCTCATTTACTGGGGGCTCATTGTCATTCATGATGGTACAATTTCAAGTGCAATCATATTTTTGAAGCAACATAATAGCCTAATTTTCTATGTTATCTCTTGTTCCTATGGGGACAAGAGTGATTTCATACATCTCTTCTTTTTATGGTTAAAATTTCCCTTTGGGGTAATAGTGTGGAAATATTGATCATCCTTTCTTTAGAATCCTCTTTTCCTAGATATGGGAGAAGATGTGTATTCTCTTTCTTATCCTACCCACTTCTTGTGAGGAGCATTTTACATACACTAATGTCTTGCTTGCATGAACTCATGTGAGTATGTAGTACATTTTGCTTATGTCTAAATCTCTCCCTAGAGGATTGTGTAAGTCCTTCTCATTGTCCTTATCCTTGGGAGGCAATGATCTTTCCTTATTTTTATCTAAGGATCCACTTTTTCCTATTTCGTGGATGGTGTGAACTTTATTACTTGATGTTATTCCTTGTATGCATTTGTTGTTGTTTGTTCAAGGATTCTCTCTTACAAGAGGTGTAAGTCCTTGACTACAACCTCTTTTGCACTTGGTAAAATACATCCATAATGAATTCACTCTCTCAATTGGGTTAAAAAGAGCGTCATCCTTCATTAAGAATCACTTTCACCTCGCAAAAGAAGGAAGCATTGTATTCTTATTCTCTTCTTTGTCTTATTCTAGAAGATGTTATATTTGTCTAAGACAATTCCTCTCGGGGATAGGTGTCTTTTGTACAAAGATCTCTTCTCCTCTAAGGATCTCCTTTACACATACTACAATATATCGCTTTTCAACTATCTTGTCTTTTCTTCTCTTTGCATTTTGTTTCCATTTACATCCTTCATCTTGTGTTAGAGAACTCTCAAATCCTCACACTCTTTGTTGTGTTGGAATTGAGATTTAGTCCTCTTTCTTACCAAATGATTCTCCATTAGTTTTGATCTCATATCAAATCTTCTGGTGAGCATTTGTCATCAATATTCTTTAACAATTCGAAGTGGTAAACATGATACCCTGTTTCAACTCACTAAAATTAGCAAGCTGAAACAGGGGGGGGCATATAGCTACCCTTGAGTTTTCATCACCTTCCTTAGTAAGAATTAGGTGATTTTGTGATCTAACATGTGTTTTGTAGGGTGCGGTTCCTAACTGTGTACTGCAGATACCGCTGGGGGCTTCGTTCGACAAACTTATGGATATATCCTTTTTCAAATAATGTTTACTTTTCTGTACTTTAGCTTGCATATGCACGTAATACTCATATGACCGCTAAAGTGGGGGCTAAATGTAGCATCGTAAATTGTACGCACTTGCTAGGGTGGTACAATTTCACACCTAGTTTAGCACCCGCCTTGGCGCATTTTGCATTTTGCATTGCATTTCCCCTTTAGCACTTAATTAATCAAATTAATTAGGTTCTATTTTATCATCTCCCATATCATAAAGTTGGGCCCTTTTCATTAAAGTGTGCCCCTTTCATTTTATTCCTCTAATACATCATTTAATCAAAAACCCTAATTAGGTCCTATTTTGAACTTGGGGGCTTGATTTCGGGGGTCAAAACATCTCGAAATCACCTGTAACTTCAGGATTCTCTCTAAAATCATCATATCCGATGGCCCTGAAAATTTGGTGAAAAGTTGTCGAGACCATGGCGCCCGGAGAGGACCATGGCGCCCGGAGTGCACACGGTCCTGGACATTTTTCCCAAAATTTTAGGAGCGCAATCCAATCATAAAATAAAGCTTAACCCCAAGAAATTGGTGGGAGATTCAATCTCTAGGTCGGCCAAAAGTTGAAATTAAGACCTAGGGTTTCATTTATAAGAGCTCTCTTTCTTCATTTGAAAGGATCCAGAATTTTGGTTTCAGGGGCCTTCTATGCAGCGAAAGAGAAGATCTTTGAAGATTTCAACAACATTCAACATCCATCCATCAAGCATTCATCAATTTCATTCATCCATTTAGGGCTTTGAAGACATTGAAGAGCAATAGGGGATTACCGACTGAAGATTGGCTTGTACCCCTCCCTTGGGGTTGGGTATGATTTCATGTTGTTTTCATGTCTTGGCATAAGCCTCATTATATCATTTGTATTCATGCTTTAGATCACTTTGCATCTTGATTTGGAGCATTTACATTATCATTTACAAGCAATTAGGGTTTACTTTCTAGGTTGCTCTAGTTTGCTTACTTGCATTTTAGGATCTTGCACACACACAAGGTCTGCACACACAACTTTTACTATACAACTTGGCTATTCATGGAGGTGGAAATCACCAAAGCGGGGGTTTGACTAAGGCAAAACCCTATATAGCCACCTACAACCCTTTTCAGATATAAGTGCAGATTTCTGAATTCGAAGGACGCCGCAAGTTGCAGATCCGATGGAAGCAGACTGAGACGAGACAACACACCAAATTGCAGAGCAGAAACCTAGGACAGGGGCGTGGGGCGCCCTGGTCCTGACAGGACAGGGGCACTGGGCGCCCTGGTCCCTGGGACAGTGGCACTGGGCGCCCTGGTCCCTCTATCAGACAGCAATTTTCAACATTTTTGATAGTTTTCCAGGTTGTAAAACAGCAGTTTCAAGGGCAGAATCAGGACAGTGGCGCCCGCGCCCCCATCCCGAACATTTCCACTTAGATTTTAACTCCGAGTACGTATCTACATTCTTGTCTTGTTCTTGTGTTTACAGCTTTTCATCACTTAATCTCAATCTTGCAATCTTGTTACTAGTTCATATTTACACTTTAGGGTTAGTAGTTGAACTTGCATCATTTTATCTATCATTTGCAACAAAGGAATAGAAATCCTAATAGGTAGCCCGTGGCTCTCTCTTCCATAAAAAGAAGTAGCCAATTGTGTGATACCTCTAGGCTCTTTTGTATTCCACAAGTGTGTGATTGAAAGTGAGATTAGGGCATGTTTGCTTAGTGTCACTTTTTCCCCTACACAGCACTGTGGTCTCGTTAATAGTTTTTCTATGTAAAGGGTCAGTGCCCTCGTTCTCACTGCTTTTTTAATAAAAAACTATTAAAATCAATAAGAATTTTAAAAAAATAAATAAACATGTAATTTATTATTAAAAAATTAAATATAAAATTATAAGTAAATATATTTATAAAAAATAAACTATTATTAACTTAGACATATAATTTTTATTTTATTAAAAAAAAATTTAAAATTTAAACATATAAATTATTATTAAAAAAATTTAAATATATATAATTCATTATTAATCTATTTTATTTATTTCTATCTTTAAAATTAATAAAGTGAATATTAATATGTATTTTATTAATATTTGAAAATTTATTGAAATTTGACTATTAGGTGACGACCACATTATTGAGGTCATCCCTACTAAATCTGATTCTAACAAGCCCTATTCTCAAAATCCCTGCACTATAAATGAGGAATTTCCTACCTCTTCAGGGCATGATTTCAATTTTCAGCATGATGAGTCCTTTATGGACTATGTCTCTGAGGGTGAGGACAATGGCCCCCTCGAGGAGACAACCATCCCGAAACAAAAAGGGCATCCTGTGGGTTCCAAGAACAAGGGCCCCGCTCAAAAAAAGAAAATGGGGAATCAATCTGCCCCCTCTGGTTGCTCTTACAGCCCCATGGGGGCTGAGAATTCCCAAATCCCTGGTTCATCATGAAGTGTGTCTCTTGGAATGTGTGTGGTCTGGAAGCTCCAGACAGAAAACATGTTGTTAAAATGTTTTTGGATTCTCTTAAAAATATTGACTTCCTCATGCTGCAAGAACTTAAGGCTACTGGTTTTACCCTTGACTGTAACCTTGACTTTATCTGGAAAGAATCTATTAAGATCTTCTCTAATCATCCTAGGGGAAGAGGCGGTGTGGTGCTTCTCCTCAATCCTAAATGGGGAAAGCACCTCATACAGAAAGGCCTTTCCCCCTGCAATAGAGCTATTTGGGCTATCTTTAATATTGATAATACTTTCTTTGGTATTTTCTCTATATACGCCCCCAATGACTACAAGGATAGAATTGGCCTATGGGATTTTCTCTCTTCCCTCTGTGATATCCCCTGGATCATTGGAGGAGATTTTAATATGATTGAATTCCAAGTTGATAAGGTTGGTGGCAACCCTTTTTGCTAGAAAGGCAATGAAAAGCCTCATTGGGATAGACTCAAGCTTCTTAAAAACCTATTTGATCTGCTTACTGATAACAAAAATGACAACAATAGCATCTGGTATACATGGTGTAATTACCAGAAAGGTGACAACCGTATTTACTATAGAATGGACCATTTTTATGTCAATAGAGATTATTTTTCCTTTGTCCCTGATGCCTCTGGAAACCTTGTTACGTCTGGCCTGCCACTCTCTCTGACCATCACCCTATTATCTCCCAGATTAAGCTCTCTAGCTCCCTGACTCATGTCACTAGCAATTATAAGAAGTTCATCCTTAACTCTAGTTTGCTCAAGGATCATGTTTCCCTTGCTGCTATCAAGATGATCAGGTTCCTCAACATGCATAATCATAATCTCCCTTCCCATATCTCTAGGTGGAATTATAATCTTGTTGCCTGGCAAAAGCTTCTTCAAACCATCGGCCAGCAGAAAGCCAAGGACCATAGATTTATTGAAAAGTCTCTTACTAGTCGCCTACACCTGCTAGAGGATGAGATTCAACACTCTCCTTGCAACAGCTGCTTGGCTTCCAACTTATCTAAAGCCCAGGATGCTCTTAGAAACCACCAACAGGTGAAGATCAGAAGGGAAATGATCCGTGGCCGCCAGCAGTGGCTTCAATTTGGGGACAAAGGTTCTAACTATTTATTTAATCTACTTAAGAAAAAGAACATTAGAGAAAGTATTGATACGCTCTTGGTCGATGATGAAGAGATTGTCGACCTTAACAATATCACACAGGCCTTTGCCATGTTCTACCAGAAACTTTTCACCTCTGAAGATTTTGAACATGCCAAAGCCATGAGGATCAGGTGTAAAGCCATCATCCCCCCTCGATTGTCTGTTGAAGACTCTTTCCTCCTTATGCACAAGATTTCTGTTGGAGAGGTTGAAAGAGCTATCATCTCTCTCAAGAATGACAAAGCGCCTAGGCCTGATGGGCTCCCCGCTGAGTTTTATAAAGCCAACATTGACTGGATTAGTAATGATCTCTTTGAAATCTACATGGAAGCTTTTGAGTGCGGCACCCTTGGTGGGAACATCAATCAGGGTATCATCAAACTTGTTCCTAAAAGTGGTGACAAAGCCCTTATTAAAAAATGAAGACCTATCACTTTACTCAATGTCTCCTACAAAATTCTTGCTAAAATCCTTGCTATCAGACTTGAAAAAATCCTACCCAAATTCATATGCTCCACCCAAACTGGCTTTATCAAGGGGAGGTACATCCTTAAGAATCTTATAACTAGCTTGGAGACTATGGAATGGTCTAAAAACTCCGGGAAAAACTCTGCCATGCTTCTCCTGGACTTTGAGAAGGCTTATGACAGGGTTGAATGGGATTTTGTTTTCACCATGCTTGAAGCCTTTGGCTTCCCTAAAGAATTTTCCGACATGACTAAAACCTTTTTTAAGGATGGCTCACTCTCCTCCCCTATTCGGTTGTCATTCTCTATTAGGAAAGGATGCCCCCTAGCCCTTGCCCTCTTCATTATCACTTTTGATGCTATTTTTTATTTTCTTAGGGATAACTCTCTGTCCACCAGTGTTAAAGGTGTTATGCTCCCTGATGATTCTCACCTCTTGAGCATTCAATTTGCTGATGATACTGCCCTTTTTCTTGAGCTTTCCAGACATAATTTTGAGGCCCTTAATCATAAAATTAAGCTCTTTGGTGATACCTATGGTGCCAAAATATCCCATTCTAAATCCATCCTTCTTGGCTAGAGTGAAAATTCCCCTTCCTGGATCCAAGATACTAGCTTCTAGTGGGGGGGTCCTAATAAGATTGTGCGCTACCTTGGTATTTCCTTTTCTATCTCTCCCTCTCTTAAAGACATGTGGTCTTGGGTGAGGGAGAGGATTGACAAAAAGTTGTGTAAATGGAACAATAAATACCTCTCCCTTGCTGGCAGAATCCAAGTCTGTCAAAAAATTATGTCTTCTTATAACATCTACTATTCCTCGGCCTAGATGTTTAGCAAATACCAAATTTTTGAGATTCAAAAGACCATTAGATGATTCCTCTAGTCTGATGGGAAGGGTGGCAGGAAAAAACATGCTAATAGATGGAAATGGTGCTATGTTGAGAAGAAGCTTGGGGGGCTGGGGCTTAAAGACCTTAGAACTCAGGGTATCTCCCTCGCTGCCAAATGGATCTTTCACTCTCTCAATGGTCAGGAGCCTTGGAAAATCCTTATTAGGAACAATATTGAGAAGGTGGTGCCTAAGTTTTTCAAGTCCTGGAAAGGTCTCCCCATTAGTGACATTATTGCTGGTAGTTTCCCTATTGTCGTACATGGCTCTAGTGTTTTTAAGTCTCCATGCAAATCTTGGGAGTCTATTAGGAAATTCTTAACTAACGCTGAATTCTTCAACAACAATCTTGTGCTTGGGGAAAGATCCATATGGTGGAATCTCACCCACGCCTCTAAACCGTTAGCTCTCACTCAGGGGTGCTCTGCCAAAATGTGGGCCCTCAAAGGTGTCACCTACTTTGTTGATATTCTGGAAGAGGGTTTCCTCATCCCTTGGGAGGAGCTCAGAGTTAAATTTGATCTCCCTCCTTCCCATTATAGAACCTATAAGCTCATCCAATCTACCTGCTCTAGTCTTGGTCTCCCTAACTACTGCAATGTGGACTCCCATAGCTTCCTCTCTTTCAAGTGGCCTGATGGTACTCTCCTACATAAAATTAAAGCCCGCAATATCTGTTTTGTTCTCATGCATGATGAATCCATCATTCAACACCTTAACAACTTATGGTACGCTAATTATAGTGTCTCCCAGTGGTAGAATATTCTTGACAGCTTCTAGAAAAGATCCATAGCTCCTAAAATAAAATGCTTTAATTGGTTGCTCCTTCTTGATAGACTCCCCCTGAGAAAGGATCCCTCTTCTTCTGATCTCTGCTCTGTTTGTAGGGTGCCTGAGACTTGCAGACATATTTTCTTTGATTGTGTTATAGCTAAAGAGATCTGGCTTCTGTTTGGTTTTTGGATTCCTCAATATGTTAACATTATGGAAGTTATTACTGGTTCTATTAAAGGTCTTAATAAAGGTGCTAACTTCTTTTGGTCTATTCTCTCTACTAATGTGCTTTGGTACATATGGAAAATTAGGAATGAGGATCGACTCCAAGATTAGGCAAGGACCCTTACTGAGTCTTTCCAAAGACTTACCTTTTACAATGTGGCTATGCAAATCTCTATCATCTTGGATGTTGAAAGGAACAAACAGCTTAGAATCTTGAAAGAGGGTGCGGCCACCATGTTTGTTCACAAGATGAGTGATGGCTATCAATAGATGAGATGTGCGGATGATCTCGCTGCCTTTGACAAAGCTCTCAAGAAGCTACTCAAAGACATCCAAGACAGAAGAGAACCCTCCTTTGCTCTTGTTGATATGTTAGTTTAGCTTCAAGATAGGAAAAATATTGTCTGGATGGAGGCCTCCAATGGATGGACCACTTGGATCGAAAATCAAGACTATGTGCTGCACTAGTTTTGTGCTTGTCTTTTGTCATCTTTTTGTATATGCTCTGTGAACTTCTTCTACTCCTCTCTTATACGTTGATCATGTTGTAACCGTCTGGTCTGGTTGAGGCTTAGCCTCCCTAGTTTTTTTTGCTCAGTTACTCTCCTTTTACTCTCGATGTTTAATATAAAAAAAAACAAATCTTAAAAAATATTAAAATAAATAAATTAAATTTGTTGTAGGGCCCGAGCAAGTTAAGCGACAACAGTTGCTAACCAATGGGACAAGGTACAGACGAATGTGATGAGCATAGGGATGGGGACAGTACAAATTTTTGGCCCCATAGCCAGTGCCTATCACTTAAAATAGCTTTATTGCCATTAGGAGGTGTAATGAAGAGAATAGTGAAGTTGGAGTACTTGAACATGGCTTTGAATAATAATTTGTGCATTGATTTTAAACCAAGTGTTGATAAGTATATGAACGGTGGACAATATGCATCACCATATGCTAATTGGCAGATGTTTATAGAGCATTAAAGGTTTCTCGTGAATACAAGGACACTTCGCGTGGCTCAATGGAGAAAAGGTTGAGAAGATTTGTCAATTGTTAGAGAAAACACTCAATTTCGAAAATGACATTGCACGGAAACATTTATGCATCCAACAAAAATATAGCGCCCTTTGTTAGCAAAATACTAGCGGAAGTATATTTTTGTCAACTACTTAGCCATTTTGACATTGTACCGGTCCGATCAAAATATTCTTCCTTTAATTTTCCTCTTTGTCTTGACAGCACCAAATAGTCAAATTTTCAATAAATTTTCACATATTAAGTTTTATTTCCAATTTTATCTCCACCTAAAACTGGTTTTAATAATGGCCCATAAATCCTTTTTAAATGAAAAAATGTGGATGACAAAGGAAAAGGCATCATAGGTAGCGAAGGTCATGAATGCCCTTACAATGTCTTCCTCTTGTGTTGGTGATGATGCAAGAAATGGTTTGAGGAGGAGGATGAGCTACTCCTCAACATTTTGTTAGAAGGTACAAGGGCATGAGGATGTTGGGAAGTCTTCAAATGTTGTGAATGATTGTGTCCTTGTTTGGAATCATGTGAAGGCTTCCTCCTCTCATTGATGATTGTCTTACCTCCTTTTTTAGTCCATCACTATCCTGCCCCCTTTCTAAAAATAGTCAGTTGATCGTCTTCATTAATCCATCTTATTTTCAGGGAAAATAATTTATTATTAGTTCTTGCCTTTCAAGGAACTATTGGTGAGGCTTAGTTTTAACATGCAAATAGTTTTTCCTGCTCCAACCAAACACGTGAATCTCATGAAATGTAGTCTTTGCATTTTGCAATGTTTAGATTGTTGAAAGTAATCAATTTTTAACCAAAGTGTATTAATAAAAGAATTTTATGTCTTCTTATTGGCTGAAATATTTTGAGCGATATGACTGCGCCTTCGCGTGAAATGAAAATTATGTTAAATGCTTGGAGTTGCTTATTCGCTAGATTTTCGGTCACTCCAAGATTGCAGAGGGGAGCAAGTTGACAGGATCAGTTGGTCCGCAGGCAAGAGAACGCATGAAAACCATGAGTTGTGCGGGACTGGAGAGGTTTCAAGGCCAAATGATATTTTCTCATTTTTCGGTCTATGCAGGAGTGCAATTCTTTCGCAACCAAAGGAAGCAATTTCAAAGCAACAGAGGGCACAATCGCCAATCACCTGCACACAACTAATAGTTGGCCAAGAAAATAGGACTATCGGACAGTTGGCAATTAGGTTTTTTTATTTCATGGAACTATTGGCGAGGCTTCGCATTAAACCGCTATTAATCATATGTTTGGCCAGCCAATAGAGTGACTTCATTTGTGCTATGATAAGAGTATGTTAGGTTTAATTTCCAATTTGATAGAAATTTGTGATCGAATTTTAACGCTAGTCTCGTAAGGTAGGATTGGCAGGTTGTAGATAGCTGACGGAGAGGCTATGCAGAGGCCAATGCAACAGAACGCTCAAATATAGAGGAGGCGGCAAAAACAAGCTCTTGGTTAGCATCCCCTGCAAGCAGTTGCCATTTAGAGCTGAGGCCAATGCGATGTGGAGGTGCAAACATGTAGCTTTCATGGTTTTATCAGGAGAAATAGAGTCTGTAGATAGATTGCCGCTAGGGTTTTCATTTGCGGCATGCAGGGAAAAGGACCCGTCAATGCACAGGTGGGAAAGGACGGCAACAATATTATTAATAAATGCATGAAGAAAATTCTTTAGCATTCACCTGTTCTGGAGCACGACGTGGCTTTTTTTCCATCACCGAATCTGCAGCGCAATCTTTTATGTTCTGTTATTTTCATAAACCTTATGAGAAAAATGTGTGTATATATTTTTTTCTACTTGCAGGCATCAGTTTCTCTGTTCTATCTTTTTTTAAAAGGGTTGTGGTTGGCATCAGTGGTCGGATTTTTACGTCCCTAATCATATTTATAATACCTGCTTTTCCCAATATTGATTGAGTTTAAATTTATGCGGCAAATAAGACATTGTACTAGATAACTTCAGAGTTTATAGTTATGGTGGCCGATACAGATCCTACTACCATTCTGGTCCTTTGATCCCATTGGCGATATTGAATTTTTCTCTCCTTGTGTACCATTTTGAATTTTGACATTATTGCAACTTTTTAAGATATCAGTTTGGCTTTGCAACTTTTGGAGGTTTAGCTCTATGTGGTATGCAACAGATTATTGGCAATCTTTACATCATGAGAATATTTCATCAATTGTCTCTCATATGTTCTAACAGATTATTGGCAATCTTTACATCATGAAGATGTTGCATAAGTGAAATCATGGAGATCATAACGAATAAAATGAACACGGGTTGAATTGTTCACTTGGCACTAATCACATGGGTGAAATGGTAGGATTGAAAATAAACAAATGGTTTTTGACATAGTACAAAACTCTTTTAACTCTGAAGTTTTACTACAGTCAAATCTCCCCTGATTTGCTACCCCGTTTTCTAATTTTGGTGAATTGTAAGAAATAAACCTTCATAGCTTGCACAGGAGCATCAAACTTTTGGACTTATACTGACGATAGTTTTGAACCATTTGGTGAAACTTTTGTGTATTTTTTCAAGTTGTAGTTTTCTTTCAATTTTAATGGATGCCTCAAGTTTCGTTATTATTCATTGGTTTGAAATAACCGTTGCAGAAAGTACCTTACTTGTTTGTGCCTTTAAAAGTTGATTTGGGCAGTGCTTGTAAAGTGAATGCAGCTATTGCAGCATGTTCCATCTTAACTTGTGAGAAGAGTTACATTGAGGGAGATGTACTATTAGTTAAGGTCTGTATCAGGAAGTATCTTTATTTATATTTACTTCCTTGGAGGGTATGATCTAAAACATGTTTTTTTGGGTTTTTCTTACACATTTTCAGGTGGCCATAAAAAATTTGTTAAATTTAGGTTAGGAGAGTATGCATTTGTCTTTTCAAAGCTATGTTAGTTTTGGGTTTAGCGTTATGAATCTTGCAAATGTACCTACAATCTTGTGGGTCTCACCATTGCGGCCTGATTTTCATTCTTGAAAGAAAGAGTTAATACATTTTGTACTTTTATCATGATTGAATGTCACATTCAATGGATGACTGAATCATTTTTTCCAAACTGAACTACGATTCTTTCCTAAAAAAATAAAAGAAACTCAACAGTTGCATTCTTAAAATGAAAGATTACATGCACGCTCCATGTTGACATTTATTGATATAATTGACATGAATGCAGGATAAAAATGTGGGGTCCATACTTATAGATAACTATGCGGGGGTATCATGCAAATAATTTTATGGTAGGACATGTGTAGGGTTGATTGTATTTATCTCGTAGGTTGGCTATCTTTATTTTCTTATTTCCTTTTACCTCAATGTGGATGAAATTGAAGTTTTGAACAAGGATGATGCATGTGACAAGGATTCTTTTTGCATCTTTCTACAAGCCAAAGTATAAAGCATGAATGTTTAGGCAACGTATAAGATGTGTGCATAAGTTAGAGGAGTGGACATTGCATCGCATGTTTGCAGGACTTGAAATTTCATTGTTCATCTTAATTTTTTTTTAATATAGATCATATACTTGTGTAAAAGCCTCAAATGTGGGCTATAAATCTAATTTTGCATCTCATGCATGAAGATTTACGAGTCAGATACTTTGGGTGCATGATGAGGCACAACATAAGTTACCATCCATTTTTCTTATGCGTAGATAATCCTCTTATCACCCATGAAGGGTGATTTTCCTTGATTGGTCTTCTCTATTAGCCTATTTAAATGTTTTCCCAAAATTTTGTTGTGGCCCTTTTAAGAGCCATCTATGATGTAATTTTTTGGTTAGCTTAATTCTTTTAGTACATGGGTTAATCATACTTTCTTGGCACCATGTTTGGGGTACATATTACTTAATCAGTTTGCTTGGGTCTGAGCTCCAATCTCATCATAATTGGTTGGCTTGATAGTCTTGATTATTTGGGACTCTGAAGCATTCCTAAATCAATTAAATATTTTCTTGCAAACCATAGAAGTAACAAGGTCACCTGCATAAATGAATAGATTATAGTCTTGCTCTTGACTTCCCTCTTGAACCTTTTCCCACATGTATATTTGCATTCTCCTCCAAATTATTTTTCCATAAACATTTACATTGACAAAAACCAATCCACACCCAGGTTTTTTGCACTGGGCAGGAACCACGCTTCCCTGCATCCCTTGTTTAATATTGTCATGGTGTAACTTTCATTTTTCAAACAATTAAATATGAAATAAAATATCTATCGACACAATTGGGGCATTGGATTTTGAAAGCATCTTGGTGTTGAATGCAAAACTTAGGAAAGAATATCTATGACAATTTCACCAAAGACTACGATAATTTGCATGGAAATTGTCATAACACATCTACACAAGATTTTTCATCAAAAAGGGAGTTGAGGTATTGGGCTCCCATTTTGGACTCAAAAAATATAAATATGCAAGGATTGTCATTTTACATGGATTGCATCTTTTTTTAATTTGATATTGAGCACTTGTGCTTGAATTGTCTTCAATGGATGAAAACCCCTTGGAGTTGGAGGCTTGTGGATGAAAACTCATGAGTTTCAAGTGACCAAAGGATGAAAGCCCTTTATTCACAAAGAGAAATTTCATCCAAATATTGTATTAGAGTTGAAATTTTTATGAGATTTTGATGGTTTCTAGTATTTGGTTTGCAAGTCATCTTGTTGTTATTCTATTGTATCCAATCATGTTGTTTCCAAAAGTTTTGTTCTAGAAGTGTTGATTCTTGAAGTTCAAGTTCAATGTCGATTGTTTCAAGTCCATGTGTGATGTCCCATGTTTTGGGTTGTTCATCCCTTCTTAGAAGTTTGGTACAATGTAAGTCAGTGTCTCAAACCTACTTTTGTTGTTATATCAAAAAATCAAATAATGAATATGTTGTAATATTTTTTAGCTCAAAACAGGCTTACTATTTCTTCAAAGACTATGCAATTATTAGTTCTTTCCATAGGGAGGATACTAATGCATTCATTGAATTCAATTTTGCAATTAATTCAACCAATCATTTTATAGAATTAAAAATTTTGTGTGACAGTTCTATAGTTTACAATTATTCTTTTTATTTTATAATTTTAAAAATACTATTTATCTTTCTTTCTATTGATTTATATTTCAAATAGTAGATATAAAATTCAATTTATCCTTTCTTTAAATTATAATTTTACATCAAATGTCACATGGTATTAAATTTTTGAAAGATAGTTGTCATTTCTTATTAATGACTTCAATGCATGTACAATAAACTTTATATTTTTTAAAAAAATAAAAATTGTCATTCCGTATTAATGACTTCTATAAATGTACAATAAACTTTATATTAAAACAAAAAAATTGTACTATGCATGTTGCCATTTTTTACTTTTGTTTTATTTAATTTTTAAAACTAACCTCATGTGAATGAAAGTTCACCTTATTACTTTTTAATTCATAATTTTTTTTGTTTACTTAAAATATGTTCTCTTAAAAGTACATACTTTAGGCTTGTCGGTTTCTCTCTTTTAAAAAAAAAAACTTTTAATTCATTAAAGTATTTACTTTTTCCTAAAAGCATGTACAAAACATATGTTTGTTTTTTCTTATTTATTATTAGTTACTTTATTATAAAAAACATGATGCTAAATGCATGATTTATTTATTTAATAAAATAAAACCATTCTGTTGAACACTATATTTGAAATTAAAAAAAATCTTCCCAAACGCGTGAAAACTAAAAGACATCGGCCAAAAAAAGGAGTTTCACCAAAAGAATGATTTCATCGAAATAGAGCATGACGTGTAAAGCACTACGTAAAGATGTCTTCGACGGAATATCACTTTCGATAAATGAAGGAAGCCGCTCATCGATATTCCAGTTTCATCGAAAAGTGAAAAGCAAAAAGCAAAAAGCAAAAAGTGATTTCGAGGAGATACAACTGCCGAAGAAGTTCAAAAAGCATTCATCGAAATACAAATCTCATCGATAACATTATATCGAACAAAAAGAGAGGGGTTTTATCGATAAAGGGGATATCGAAGAAAAAAGACTTTCGAAGAGCTTGCATGAACTTTCACCGAAGAACATAACTCATCGAAATATGATTTCGATGAAACTTGCGAATGACTTATCGAACAAAAGTTCATCGAGGAAAATATGATTTCAATGAGACTTGAAAATGGTTTTTCGACATGGGCTATTCGCCGATGAAGTGATATCGAGGAAAGTGAGCTTTCGATGAAAGATCAAAGTATTCGGCCGAAGACAAGGGTTTCATCGAAAACTCGATTTACGATCATTTCAGTTGAATAGTACTTCCCGCGAAAGAGTTAAAAGCCCAAGTGAGGAATGTCACATTTGCAATTAAGTTTAAACATTTGAATAGCCGTTATAGATGCAGAGACATTAACTGTGCACAAGTTGCCCATGCAATTACAGCTGAGCTGATTGAATCTTCATAAGAACCAGATTGATGCCAAGAGACTGAAAGTTGCAAGGAATTTGCTGAAACTCGTGAACGACAATCAGAAGAGTTAGACAATTCTCCAAGTAAGTGTGATTTCTTGTATTTGCTGAAATTATGGAACCTTCTTCTTCTTCTAAAAAGAGTAGAAAAGGGAAAGAATTAAACCCTGAATAGAAGCCCAAAAGACAGAAAAAGGAAGGTAGAGCTTTGACTTAGGATTTGTTGGACCAGTGCCGGACATCCAGTGTGAGGTCTAAAAAGATCAAGAGTGAAGAAGAAGGATTGGAGGATAGATTTGAACGTCTGGGAGACATATGGACAGAAATCAGAGGACATGAGTTGTTCTTGTTTAGTTACAAGAGGAGGGATGCTCCTGAGCCCATAAGTAACCTATGGAAGAAAAACTTAGGGAAATTGGTAGTCCCGAATGTATTTGTGGATGTTGAATTAATGAAAGCTCTGGTGGATTGCTATGATCCGAGAACCAAAACCATATGCGACTACCGAGGGAATCCCTTGGTGGTGATTAACAAACAGACTATTGATATGGTATTTGATCTAGACTGGGAAGTAGAAGAGAAAATTGATATGCAGAAACTGTCGCAAGAATTCTTTAGCTTGGAAAACATCTACAGGACATGGAGATTACCCATTCACCGGCCGAAAGTGGGCGGGTCCTTTGTTCCATTCAGCAAAAATGACAAGGTGCCATTTGATGTCAACCAATTCCATCCGTATTTTAAGTATACCTATTATGCTGCAGCCCAAGTATTAGGCTTAGAGGCTCATCCTCTCATGGATATTGGGGTTATGGTTCTGTGTGCTGATTTACAATCGAAAGACCCTAGGTCATTTGATTATGCCACTTATGTTGCAGATGCCCTAAATCATGGGTTGGAAAAGTTGAAAGGAGACCTTGTGAATATCCATTTCTCATTGTACTCTTTATTGATGCACATTATTCTTTATTGTGGACAAGAAATCAATTTCAGGTCAGATGATTTCTGCATCAGAGCTTACGATAAGAATGGTTTGAAGAAACCAGTTCAGTTATGGGTTTCTGCATGGGATCAAAGATTCATGAACAACCAATACTGGCACTTTCAGGAATATTTTGTGAAACCCCTTAGTGTGGCCTTTGGACAACATAGAGATTATACTTTGTCCCCTGAAAATTAAGAGATTCCTCAGGCCAAAAGACTTCTCTCCAGAGTCCCAGATTGATCACAACTGGGGTGACTGGTATTGCCACAATAATCATACAGAAATCAGGGTATTTGGGTATGAAGGAAAGGCATACATGCTTCCAAGTACCGTACCAAACAGGGTGGCTAGCTTGGAGATTATGAGACAATTATCTATTGTCAGTGCCAAACATCTTACGGATTTTGGTAAACAATCCATTGTTCCAGGGTTATTGGTTTTTTTCTGATTTTATTGTTAAAAGTTCAAAAAGCTATCATTTACTTCAAAATAAATTAGATTATTATGGCATGACTCTGGGTGATCCTAGAGAGAACTTTCATCCTGAGGGATATATAAGAGCTACCAGGGCATCACAAAAAATAAAAGTCGGAATACATGTGGCTAAAATGCCAGATGACTTAATCAAGAACCTTGAAAGGGAAGAGGCCAGGGTTTTGAGAGAAAGAAGCGAAATGACTTGGGAAGCCTTCAAATGGAAAAGAGCAAGGGGGATGGTGGATGGAGACTTCCTTGGAAACCTCCAACACCCTTTGGAGATAGCTAAAAGGCTACTTCAAAATGAAGTAGAGATTATGCATAGAGTGCCCCCACAGTTCCTTCATTTTATCAATACTGAAAAGGATAGTCAACCACTGGCTCACAAGTCACCAAAATCAGCTCCTAGTAGCATCCCTGCTGACTTTCCTAGAGAAGATTATCCCCCCAGTTTTGAAACAGAGGTGGATGTGGACACTAGTGAATTCAACATTAAAGATGTAGTTGACATAAGGATGACAGAGCATGAGGACTTTGTTGCTGATGACGGATTTGCCTCTTCGAGGGAATTCCTTTCATTCTTGTACCAGTATAAAGGGGCCCATGTGAAATGAAGCATGGCTGGAAGACCAGAAGAAGAACAGATGAAGAGACTACAGGATGAAATTGATACCCTCATGAAAGATATGACCCCTGAGAAAGGGAGGAAAATATTAAAAGAGGCTGGTGTTATCATCTTTTCTGGTTGGGACATAAATTCAGCACTTCTGTTTGACAGATTCTTGAAGAAACAGGACTTGAATCAACAAGTGTTGCCTCAAGAGGTAGATAAATTGTTCCTAGGCTCCGGGTATGATCCAGATCAAAAGGCTCTCCTACAATGGGCATTATATCCGAAGGGAAAAAGGCCAATTATTGTGGATATCGAAGAAACCTTTGGACACCTCATGATTCATCAGGTTGGAAAGACTGACCCTAGGGTCACTGCAAAGTTGAACCTGGATGTAGCCAAATTAAATATGGATCAGACAGTGTTTTTGGTCAGGGAAAATATTACCTATAAGGGCTTGTATGAAAAGTCTAAAGAGGAGAACCAAAAGTTACAAATGAAAATATTACAACTTGAGACAGGGACTCCCTTGAATGACTATGCCTCATATCCCACAGGACAGAGCTTGGATGATGTTTCTGATGCTCTATATTGGAACTATCAAGCAGATAAGGCTACCAAACAGGTAAATAATATCCAGCAAAAGGTGGATAAACTGGTTAACGACATCATTGAACACCGATTCAACACCATGCTTATACATGTCGAACATTACTAGAGGGTGTACACTGGAACCATAAAAGCATTAAGAGAGCATGAAAGGTTAAAAGCATGATTGCATGAGGTAATAAGCAGTATTGATGTGATGACACCAGAGGAGAAGGCTGAAGGGACTTCATATATAGAAGATCATGTTAAATTCGAAGATATGCTAAAGCGAGATCTTAAAGAATTGGATGATGGGAGCCCTATTGGAATGCCCTCATTCTATAAAGAAGGAGGAGTAATGTCTATGGAAGATTTGCGGAATGAGTTTGTAAACATCAAGGATCGGGCTCTGTCAAGATTGGACCGAAGCAAAGACATGGCCCCTACCGTCAACCAGATGATCTTCGAATACCTTTCACAAGGAGAAGAATTGAAGAAACAAAGTGTTAAGATCAAGACTTTCAAAGAAGATGATTATATTCATCATTTAGGAATTCTTAATCTCTTTTTACTTAAGTTTGTTAGGAATATTCAAATTAACAATTAGTATTTTTAAAAGACACGTCTTTTCATAAATGACTTTTGCTCTCATATATATGTGAGAGAGGTTTTTTGTAATATGGTAACAAGAGACATGGGAACAAGATAGCAATGTATGCCAACCTGTAAGTTTTCTGTTATACAAATTTTGATGGAATAAATTCTATGATCAGTTGTTTTTCTTTGCGTATGTGTTGTGGATTACTTCATTTTGTTTTGGCAATCGCTTGTGATATTATCTAAAGAGATAAGGTTATTCATATTCTTGGAATGAAATTTATGTTGTATGTTATAAGGTTGAAATAAAAGTTTTACTTGTGAATTATAATTGTTCTTCGCAGTACTTACTTGAATGGTCCCTTAAAGGTAGGGTTAAATTCATTCAAGCAACTTATGATATAAGCATTCAATTGATCTCAAAAGAAATAATAACCGACAAGTCCATAAAGGGGTGGGTTAAAAAACTGTCTCACAGGTCCGCACAGTAAGTCCTAAAGAAAATATAATGACTCTGTAGCACAAACAGCGAAGAAGGCACTGGCTATTTACAGATTACACTTATCACCATACTCATCATATGTTATTTTAAAGCAATAGGAGTAACGAAGTAAGAAACATAGATCGAATAGCTTCTACAACAACAATCTTGAACTCATCTGCTATATCTCCATCCTAGGAACTTATGCCATTGTGAGATAGGAGGAAACCAGATCAGGACACTTAATCTGCTATAAAAGGTACCGGTCATTAAAAGACAACTGGTGAATAGGTATACTTACCTAGGTCCTGCAGAGCCTGAAGCGAGAGAGTTAACAACCAAACAGGTTCACTCTACATGTTGGCCAAGTCAATTGGAGGGTTTGATCATAGGAGTTGGCATTTCCTTAGAACCTATCCAATCTGTTGATTTGAGACCCAACAGATTGGCGACTCTGCTGGGGAAAATTATTAAGACTCTGCTGTGGGAGAGAACTCAAAAGAAAGAAAAACTTTCCTCTTAAGAAAAGAGGTGGTGACTCAAAGATAAAGGGGAGGAATATCTATGCACGGAACAAGGTCAGTCACAAAAGGACAATCTTTATCCCAGTTAGATTTCTCTCAACGAAAGAACAAAAACAAAGAACCCATGAATGAATTCATAAGAGAAAGATACAGTCAGTATAAACATGAAAGCAACCAACATTCACCTTCAAGAGAGCAGGATAAAGCAACTACTTCAAGCCCAGTAAATGAGGATTTGGTTGCAGCATATAAAGCCCAAAAGGGGCGATATCAAATTCCCCCTGGTTTTGAAAATCACGAAGCACGATCCAGACAAAACACACCGCTTTCATCAGGATCAGGTATGGCAGATCCTGCAGATAGATTCACAGATTTAACTAGACAAATGATGGAGGCAGCTGCTGAAATGAGAGATTCGGGAAGGACTCGGGAATGTTTGGAGCTGTGTGCTAAATTAGGCATAAATGTTGGTGAGGATGACTTTAATAAAGATGTAAACAACTACAAGAAAAAATGTGCTCAGGGAGTGGGTAAAGCAAAGAGTAATAATTTTAAGGCTTATGAGAACCCCTTGTTTGGTAACAAAAGCGATGATCATGTGCAATCAAGTGAACCACCAGTCCAGCCAAATTTGCATAGAAACTTTGCTGCTCACAACTAATTTTCGCCTCCAGGTCAATTTTATAACCAACATCCACCCCCTGATCAATTTCAATATCAATACTAGAATCAATACGCTTTTCCCTATCAAAATCAAATGCCCTCATATGGTAATATGAACCAAAACTTTGGGAATCCTCATGGGGGACATGGATTAATGAATATGGAACAAATGAGGCAGTTTGATTTTTTAGGAATGATGGTATACCCATATCCTATCCCAAATGAAGTCAGGATTACAATACCAAGATTCACGGGAAGTAATGCAACTTCAGGAGAAGCTCATTGTAAAGCCTTTGATGCAGTAATTGAGGATTTTGGTTTACCACATGAAGATGTTAAGATTAGGTTATTTATGCAATCATTAACAGAAGATGCAAGAGATTGGTTTAGGGCGTTGCCCGATGCATCTATTAGAAATCTTGCAGAGTTCAAAAACTTATTCCTTGAGCAGTATGGAGACCATAACAGCCCTGAATTTGCTTTGCATGAGATCATTAGCATAAAAAAGGAGCAAAATGAATCAGTGGTAGATTTCAATAAAAGATTTAACAGGGTTCTGAACAAAATCCCCAATAGGATGAAACCAGTACCTGAGATAAGCATTCTATATTACATCAATGCTTATGATAGTAAAACGAACTATGAGCTGAGAACTAGAAATCCTAGAGACCTCCGGGATGTTATGAAAAATGCCATTGTTATAGAAAATAACAAGAAGGCTACTGGTAAAGTGGGGAAAAGAGAAGATGTCAGGTTATACAATCCTAAAGCACCCAAGGCTAATAAAGATGAGGATAAGCTTGACAAGGTTTTAAATACCCTGAAAGATTTATCTGTAAGGGTAAACAAAACAGAGAAGCAGCAATATTATCGTCCTGAGAGGCCCAGACTGCATGACATGCCCTATAACACTACCTGGAAAGATGGAAAACCAGTAGACAGGAATCACAGAGACAACTAGCAAATTCCAGATCCCTTGAAAAGAACAGTAAACTATACTCAAGATGATGACATGTGGTGTTATGCTTGCAATATGCCACATGCTCCCTCTTTGTGCGCTATAGCAAAAGGATTGCAGGAGGAAGAGAATGGTTATGAAGAACATATGGGTGACCCAACTGTTAACATGATATCCTTTGCAGAAGAAGGAGGATCACATTCCATGAACATTGATCAATGCTCTGTGTTACCCGTAACCACCAACATAAATGAAAGTGTTAAGCTCAGAATCCCCACTGAAGAAGAAAAGAGAAGAATTACGGCTTATGCCGTTGCACAAGCAAAAAGAACTTATGATTTGAGGAATAGGGTGGTGAATCCAAAGCAAAGCAAACTCACTAGTCTTTCTATAAAAGAAAATGATGAAACACCCAAGCAAACAAATAAAGCAGCTAAGGAAGATGTACCAAAGAATAATACAAGGGGTCCTGATGTTCAAAAGGAAGATATAACAAAATTTCCTTTGGCACAACATTCCACTTCATTTGATATTTCAAATGCATTAACGCAATTAAAAAGTTTCTATTCCCCTAATGGAAATAATGAAGTTCCTTGAATACAGAGAAAAGACTCTTGAGATAATTTCAGGTGTCCAGAAGGAAAAAGTGAACGAACAGAAACAAGAGGTTTCAAAAGGTAATAATAGTGAACAAATGGCCCCAGTTATATATCTAGGGTCTACCATAACCAAAAACCCAACACAAGTAGACCCATTTTATCTCACCTTGGTTGTAAACAATAAAAAAGTAAAGAATTGTATGATTGACTCAGGAGCAGCCATAAATGTTATGCCTGTTGGAGTGATGAAAGAGCTTGGATTGGAAGTTGATACTACCTTTGGGAAATGTTATGCCATGGACAACAGGTCAGTCCCGGTGGTTGGCATCATGAAGGATGCAGAATTCAAATTGGTAGCCTGTCCTGAAGCATCGTACAAGACAGATATTACAGTGGTGGATGTCCCTCCAAACTATGGAATGTTGCTATCTAGGAAATGGTCAAACATGATTGGAGGGTATGTGCAGTTAGATTTATCATATGCTACGATTCCAATAAATGGGCAGGAGGTAAAAATTGATAGGGAACCCTGGTCCACATATATCATAGAAGACATGGAAGAGTCAGCAAATCAAATATGTTTCTTGCAAATTGATATGGACAATTCCCAAGTACAGTTGACAAAACCTAAGGTTGATGAATGGATCCCCATTGAATCAGGTCTGGTTGGGAAGAATGATCAAGTATGGAAAATGTTCTTTGATGGTTCTTGTAGCAAGGAAGGGAGTGGGGCTGGAATCCTATTTATCTCACCCACAGGGGAAACTTACAAATATTCTTTCAAATTGCTATTTGAATGCACAAATAACATTGCGGAATATGAAGCCTTACTCACTGGTCTTAATATAGCAATTAAACATGGAATTAAATTACTCAGTGTGTTTGGTGACTCAGAGTTAATAGTCTCACAAGTAAAGGAGAAGTATTCTTCAAAGCACATAAGACTGAAACAGTATAGAAATGCTGTTTGGGATACTATAGAACTTTTTGATGCTTTTCAAATAAACTGGATCGACAGGTCAAAGAACATCATGGCAGACTTTTTAGCCAGTATTGCATTGAAGGATAATGACATAACATTAACTGGGATATCTGAAGTGGAGATGAAAGTAAGACCATCAGTTCCTGACAACCTATATAATTGGCAAGTGTTTCATGATGATACAGACCTACTAAAATTCTTACAGTGTGTTGATCACTATCAGACTCAGGCAATAAATTTCAGTGACTTCGTGGAAAAGACTAAAGGTAAGGAAACTTTGTTTGGACATGAAATCATACAATTGAAGTCAAATAAATTACCAAGAGGCTTAGTAGCATTGGAAAGGACTTTCAATGCTCAGGATGTAATTGAGACTAAAGGATCAGCTGTTAAAGAAAGTGATGTAGAACAAGTCAATTTAGGAAGTGAAGAAACTCCTAGAAATGTTTTCATTGGGAGAAGGCTAACTCCTACCATGAGGCAACAACAGATGACATTACTAAGAAGATATAAACACATGTTTGCATGGTCTTATGAAGATCTCAAAGCCTATAGAGAAGATCTTTTTCAGCATGAGATACCGCTTAAGCCAGAAGCTAAACCATTCAGACAAAAGCAGAGACCTATTAATCCAACATTGTTACCAAAAATGAGGGAAGAGATCATAAAAATGAAAGATGCAGGAATTATTGAACCCTGCAGATATTCCACATGGGTCTCTAACTTAGTACCGGTCAGAAAGAAGAATGGGGATATTAGATTGTGTGTGGACTTTAGAAACTTAAACAAATCATCTCTAAAGGACAATTACCCATTGCCAAATATGGACAACATGCTGCAGAAAGTGACAGGGTGTGAGTTGTTATCTATGATGGATGGGTTTTCAGGTCACAATCAGGTGAAAGTTAAAGAAACTGAAAAGTATAAAACAGCCTTTACAACTCCATGGGGCACTTATGTATATGCACGAATGCCATTTGGATTGACTAATGCTGGTGCCACATTTCAGAGAGTAATGGATGTGGCTTTTGCAGAGCTAATTGATGTAATCATGGTAGTATACCAAGATTATTTAACTGCATACTCAAAAAGGGCTGATGATCATTGTGAGCACCTTGAGAAGATATTCAAGAAAGCCTTAGAGTATGGGATTTCCTTGAATCCTAAAAAATGCCATTTTGGTGTCAAAGAAGGAAAGTTACTTGGACACATAGTATCCAAGGAGGGGGTAAGAATTGACCCTGAAAGGGTGGCAGCTATCAGTGAGGTTCCCATTCCTCAAACTATCAAGGCCATTCAATCATTCTTGGGACAAATAAATTTTGTAAGAAGGTTTATTCTAAATTTTGCAGACATAATAAAACCTATAGTAAAGATGTTAAGAAAGGGAGTCCAAATTGATTGGACTGAGGAAGCAGTTGATTCCTTTGTAGCGATCAAAAGAGCAATTTCTGAAGCACCAGTACTAATCTCTCCAGATTTTAGCAAGCCTTTTATAATATTCTCATTTGCTTCTTGTCATACAATAGCAGCAATATTGTTGCAGAAGAATCCAGAAGGGTATGAGCAGCCCATTGCATATTTCAGCAAGTCTTTAAGCCCTTCGGAAATAAAATATGAGTTGAATGAAAAGCAATCTTATGCCTTGGTTAGATCAGTAAAACAGTTTCGACCATACTTGGTGGGGGCTGAAGTTATAGCATATGTTCCTAATGCAGCAGTGAAAGATATCTTCAGACAAACTGAGGTCACAGGCAAAAGATGTAAACGGATCAACCAAATACAAGAGTTCAACATTGAACTCAAAATTTCACAAGTTATCAAAGGACAAGGGTTGGCCAAACTCATGACAGGGACTGAAATTGAGGAGTCTTGTGTAAACCAAGTGGGATTAGAAGAAGCCAACTTCAGCATTAAGAATACAGCATGGTACACTGACATCATATACTACCTTAAGCACTTGAAATGCCTGGATGGTATGACTGATAATCAGAGAAGAACTTTAAAGTTGAAATCTGCGAGATATGTGATTGTCAATGGGGACTTGTATTGGAAAAATAGAGATGGGATATTATTATTGTGCCTAGATAACTGCCAAGCAGAGAAGGTTCTCCAAGAGATGCATGATGGGTTTTATGGTGGTCATTTTTCGGCTAAGACTATTGCACATAAGATATTGAGAGCTGGATACTTTTGGCCATGCGTTTTCAATGACTCTTATAGATATGTTAGAAAGTGTGAGGCTTGTCAGAAATTTTCAGGCAAAATGAAATATCAAGGGTCACTTCCATTAAGACCAATGCTAGCTGAGGAACCATTTCAACAATGGGGAATAGATTTCATAGGAGAAATATCTAAAAGATCCAGCGGAGGACACAGATGGATATTGGTTGCTACAGACTATTTTACCAAGTGGGTAGAGGCAATACCCACTAGACAAGCTACTAGTAAAGTAGTAATAAAATTTATAATGGAGAACATTATGACTAGATTCGGTGTTCCTGCAAAGATCATCTCAGACAATGGCATGTCCTTTAGGTCTGAGGAATTCAACATTTTTTGTGAAGAGTATGGCATTCAAATATCTCATTCTTCTCCTTACCACCCCCAAGGAAATGGGCAAGCTGAATCAAGCAACAAGAACATCCTAAAGATCATTAAAAGGATGTTAGGACACAACAAGAAGGCATGGGATTCAAAGTTGAGTCTTGCATTATGGGCAAATAGAATAATAATGAAGAAATCTATGGGAAAGTCTCCATTTGAGTTGGTTTATGGCAAAAGAGCCAGATTGCCTTTGGACAATCTCCTGCCTATACATAGGTTCGTGACTCAAGAAGGGATAGATGTTGAAGACCCCTCACAAGAGAGGATGATGCAGTTAGCAAAGCTTGATGAAGTCAGAACAGAGGCTCAGAAACAGAATATAAAGATTCAAAATCAGATGAAGAGGTTGTATGACAGGAGGACAACGGATAGAAAATTTTGTGTGGGTGATTGGGTCTTAATGTGGAATGCCAGGAGTCAAGACAAAGGCAAACATGGCAAATTTGAGGCTTTATGGATCGGACCATATGTGATTATGGATAAAAAAGGAGAAGACTCCTACTTGCTCCAAAATACAACAGGGGAAGTCCAAGAATTGCCAGTACATGGACAGTTCTTGAAAATTTTATTTTCTTGATGTGTTCTGTTACATGTACAGTAGATTAGGATCCACTTCCATTGTAAATACCATGACTTGTCAAAATGTATCCTCATTAACCAGAGATTCTAAATTCTTGAAGACATACACAGTATGCCTCCATCCTCAGTCAGAGCCGTTGTTGAACACTATATTTGAAATAAAAAAAAATCTTCCCAAAGGCGTGAAAACTAAAAGATATCGGCCAAAATATCATATCGAGCATCTCAAAAGGAGTTTCACCGAAAGAATGCTTTCATCGAAATAGAGCATGACGTGTAAAGCACTACGTAAAGATGTCTTCGGCGGAATATCACTTTCGATAAATGAAGGAAGCCGCTCATCGATACTCCAGTTTCATCAAAAAGTGAAAAGCAAAAAGCAAAAAGCAAAAAGTGATTTCGAGGAGATACAACTGCCGAAGAAGTTCAAAAAGCATTCATCGAAATACAAATCTCATCGATAACATTATATCAAACAAAAACAGAGGTGTTTTATCGATAAAGTGGATATCGAAGAAAAAAGACTTTCGAAGAGCTTGCATGAACTTTCACCGAAGAACAGAACTCATCGAAATATGATTTCGATGAAACTTGCGAATGACTTATCGAAAGAAAGTTCATCGAGGAAAATATGATTTCGATGAGACTTGAAAATGGTTTTTCGACATGGGCTATTCGCCGATGAAGTGATATTGAGGAAAGTGAGCTTTTGATGAAAGATCAAAGTTTTCGGCTGAAGACAAGGGTTTCATCGAAAACTCGATTTACGATCATTTCAGTTGAATAGTACTTCCCGCGAAAGAGTTAAAAGCCCAAGTGAGGAATGTCAAATCTGCAATTAAGTTTAAACATTTGAATAGCCGTTATAGACGCAGAGACATTAACTGTGCACAAGTTGCCCATGCAATTATAGCTGAGCTGATCGAATCTTCATAAGAACCAGATTGATGCCAAGAGACTGAAAGTTGCAAGGAATTTGCTAAAACTCGTGAACGACAATCAGAAGAGTTAGACAATTCTCCAAGTAAGTGTGATTTCTCGTATTTGCTGAAATTATGGAACCTTCTTCTTCTTCTAAAAAGAGTAGAAAAGGGAAAGAATTAAACCCTGAAGAGAAGCCCAAAAGACAGAAAAAGGAAGGTAGAGCTTTGACTCAGGATTTGTTGGACCAGTGCCGGACATCCAGTGTGAGGTCTAAAAAGATCAAGAGTGAAGAAGAAGGATTGGAGGATAGATTTGAACGTCTGGGAGACATATGGATAGAAATCAGAGGACATGAGTTGTTCTTGTTTAGTTACAAGAGGAGGGATGCTCCTGAGCCCATAAGTAACCTATGGAAGAAAAACTTAGGGAAATTGGTAGTCCCGAATGTATTTGTGGATGTTGAATTAATGAAAGCTCTGGTGGATTGCTATGATCCAAGAACCAAAACCATATGCGACTACCGAGGGAATCCCTTGGTGGTGATTAACAAACAGACTATTGATATGGTATTTGATCTAGACTGGGAAGTAGAAGAGAAAATTGATATGCAGAAACTGTCGCGAGAATTCTTTAGCTTGGAAAACATCTACAGGACATGGAGATTACCCATTCACCGGCCGAAAGTGGGCGGGTCCTTTGTTCCATTCAGCAAAAATGACAAGGTGCCATTTGATGTCAACCAATTCCATCCGTATTTTAAGTATACATATTATGCTGCAGCCCAAGTATTAGGCTTAGAGGCTCATCCTCTCATGGATATTGGGGTTATGGTTCTGTGTGCTGATTTACAATCGAAAGACCCTAGGTCATTTGATTATGCCACTTATGTTGCAGATGCCCTAAATCATGGGTTGGAAAAGTTGAAAGGAGACCTTGTGAATATCCATTTCTCATTGTACTCTTTATTGATGCACATTATTCTTTATTGTGGACAAGAAATCAATTTCAGGTCAGATGATTTCTGCATCAGAGCTTACGATAAGAATGGTTTGAAGAAACCAGTTCAGTTATGGGTTTCTGCATGGGATCAAAGATTCATGAACATCCAATACTGGCACTTTCAGGAATATTTTGTGAAACCCCTTAGTGCGGCCTTTGGACAACATAGAGATTATACTTTGTCCCCTGAAAATTAAGAGATTCCTCAGGCCAAAAGACTTCTCTCCAGAGTCCCAAATTGATCACAACTGGGGTGACTGGTATTGCAACAATAATCATATAGAAATCAGGGTATTTGGGTATGAAGGAAAGCCATACATGCTTCCAATTACCATACCAAACAGGGTGGCTAGCCTGGAGATTATGAGACAATTATCTACTATCAGTGCCAAACATCTTACGGATTTTGGTAAACAATCAATTGTTCCAGGGTTATTGGTTTTTTTCTGATTTTATTGTTAAAAGTTCAAAAAGCTATCATTTAATTCAAAATAAATTAGATTATTATGGCATGACTCTGGGTGATCCTAGAGAGAACTTTCATCCTGAGGGATATATAAGAGCTGCCAGGGCGTCACAAAAAATAAAAGCCGGAATACATGTGGCTAAAATGCGAGATGACTCAATCAAGAACCTTGAAAGGGAAGAGGCCAGGGTTTTGAGAGAAAGAAGCGAAATGACTTGGGAAGCCTTCAAATGGAAAAGAGCAAGGGGGATGGTGGATGGAGACTTCCTTGGAAACCTCCAACACCCTTTGGAGATAGCTAAAAGGCTACTTCAACATGAAGTAGAGATTATGCATAGAGTGCCCCCACAGTTCCTTCATTTTATCAATACTGAAAAGGATAGTCAACCACTGGCTCACATGTCACCAAAATCAGCTGCTAGTAGCATCCCTGCTGACTCTCCTAGAGAAGATTATCCCCTCGGTTTTGAAGCAGAGGTGGATGTGGACACTAGTGAATTCAACATTAAAGATGTAGTTGACATAAGGATGACAGAGCATGAGGACTTTGTTGCTGATGACAGATTCGCCTCTTCGAGGGAATTCCTTTCATTCTTGTACCAGTAGAAAGGGGCCCATGTGAAACGAAGCATGGCTGGAAGACCAGAAGAAGAACAGATGAACAGACTACAGGATGAAATTGATACCCTCATGAAAGATATGACCCCTGAGAAAGGGAGGAAAATATTAAAAGAGGCTGGTGTTATCATCTTTTCTGGTTGGGACATAAATTCAGCACTTCTGTTTGACGGATTCTTGAAGAAACAGGACTTGAATCAACAAGTGTTGCCTCAAGAGGTAGATAAATTGTTCCTAGGCTCCGGGTATGATCCAGATCAAAAGGCTCTCCTACAATGGGAATTATATCCGAAGGGAAAAAGGCCAATTATTGTGGATATCGAAGAAACCTTTGGACACCTCATGATTCATCAGGTTGGAAAGACTGACCCTAGGGTCACTGCAAAGTTGAACCTGGATGTAGCCAAATTAAATATGGATCAGACAGAGTTTTTGGTCAGGGAAAATATTACCTATAAGGGCTTGTATGAAAAGTCTAAAGAGGAGAACCAAAAGTTACAAACAAAAATATTACAACTTGAGACAGGGACTCCCTTGAATGACTATGCCTCATATCCCACAGGACAGAGCTTGGATGATGTTTCTGATGCTCTATATTGGAACTATCAAGCAGATAAGGCTACCAAACAGGTAAATAATATCCAGCAAAAGGTGGATAAACTGGTTAACGACATCATTGAACATCGATTCAACACCATGCTTATACATGTCGAACATTACTGGAGGGTGTACACTGGAACCATAAAAGCATTAAGAGAGCATGAAAGGTTAAAAGCACGATTGCATGAGGTAATAAGCAGTGTTGATGTGATGACGCCAGAGGAGAAGGCTGAAGGGACTTCATATATAGAAGATCATGTTAAATTTGAAGATATGCTAAAGCGAGATCTTAAAGAATTGGATGATGGGAGCCCTATTGGAATGCCCTCGTTCTATAAAGAAGGAGGAGTAATGTCTATGGAAGATTTGCGGAATGAGCTTGTAAACATCAAGGATCGGGCTCTATCAAGATTGGACCGAAGCAAAAACATGGCCCCTACCGTCAACTAGATGATCTTCGAATACCTTTCACAAGGAGAAGAATTGAAGAAACAGAGTGTTAAGATCAAGACTTTCAAAGAAGATGATTATATTCATCATTTAGGAATTCTTAATCTCTTTTTACTTAAGTTTGTTAGGAATATTCAAATTAACAATTAGTATTTTGAAAAGACACGTCTTTTCATAAATGACTTTTGCTCTCATATATATGTGAGAGAGGTTTTTTGTAATATGGTAACAAGAGACATGGGAACAAGATAGCAATGTTTGCCAACCTGTAAGTTTTCTGTTATACAAATTTTGATGGAATACATTTTGTGATCAGTTGTTTTTCTTTGCGTATGTGTTGTGGATTATGTCATTTTGTTTTGGCAATCGCTTGTGATATTATCTAAAGAGATAAGGTTATTCATATTCTTGGATTGAAATTTATGTTGTATGTTATAAGGTTGAAATAAAAGTTCTGCTTGCGAATTATAATTGTTCTTCGCAATACTTACTTGAATGGTCCCTTAAAGGTAGGGTTAAATTCATTCAAGCAACTTATGATATAAGCATTCAATTGATCTCAAAAGAAATAATAACCGATAGGTCCATAAAGGGGTGGGTTAAAAAACTGTCTCACGGGTCCGCACAATGAGTCCTAAAGAAAATATAATGACTCTGTAGCCCAAACAGCGAAGAAGGCACAGGCTATTTACAGATTACACTTATCACCATACTCATCATATGTTATTTTAAAGCAACAAGAGTAACTAAGTAAGAAACATAGATCGAATAGCTTCTACAACAACAATCTTGAACTCATCTGCTATATCTCCATCCTAGGAACTTATGCCATTCTGAGATAGGAGGAAACCAGATCAGGACATTTAATCTGCTATAAAAGGCACCGGTCATTAAAAGAGAACTGGTGAATAGGTATACCCGCCTAGGTCCTGCAGAGCCTGAAGCGAGAGAGTTAACAACCAAACAGGTTCACTCTACATGTTGGCCAAGTCAATTGGAGGGTTTGATCATAGGAGTTGGCATTTCCTTAGAATCTATCCAATCTGTTGATTTGAGACCCAACACATTCCATTAATAATTATTTTAAAAATAAATATTTTTTATTTGAAAAGAAAAAACCATTGTTTTGTAATAAAATAAACATTAAATGTAATAAGTGGAATTTAATTAGAACTATTTTATATTAAAAAAATGTATTATTTAAAATATGTATTATTTAAAATATGTTTTTATTTTTTTTTATTTTTTTTTCAATAAAAGTGGGCAAGCCACTAAACATTTTTATTATATTTAATAATTTTTACAACGGGTTCAAAAGACATACCGGCAGGAAAGAACCCGCAAGAAAACCTCCGGTTATCGCCTTAAATGAAAACCAAAAACTAAACTACCCTTACAAAATAGTTGTTACATATCTAGATGATCCATAAACCCACCCAAACCCATACAATTGAACTATACAAAGAGGTCCCATAGGACATATCTAGATACAAAGCCAGCTGGCTACAAAATGAAGAGTTGGATATCGAAAAATATCTCCTCAGGAAGATCATGCAGAAACACCAAGGAGCTCATATACTTTTATCAATTGGGGAGCATCAAGTGGTTAGAAAATGGAGATTTGGATATCAAAGAATATCTCCTCGAGAAGATCATACAGAGGCACCGAGGAGCCCATATGCTTTTACCAATTGAGGAGCAAAGAATCAACAATCCAGTATGTCAAAACTGAATTAAACCAAGATTATCCATATCTGCATCAAAAAACATACAACTCCAAGATATAGTAATCAGATATGTAAAAACCAAGAGCTAGTGCCTTCAACAAGAGGATCATGAGCTGCATCCGAAGGAGGAACAACCCTTAGAGGGAATTCCAACCGAGCAGGAGCAGAGAACAAAAAACTCAAAGAAAGTAATGAATGCAAAGCCTCAAAAACAACCCAAGCTTTGTCCACAAACTGAGCAGGAACACGATACAGAAGAACTTCCATAGAAGCCCATGTATCATCCATGGTATCACATATCAGCCCCATTCTTAATTCAAACAATGATTGACCATACCTGCCATTACCCAAGAGCTCATGGTGAGGAAGAAAACCACCATAATAAAAAGACCCCACATCAAAATGATAATTATCCAAGGCAGAAAAAACCATATCCCTATTACACAATGATGGAAATATGAACGTGGAAACCAGGAGGCAGACCAATTCAACATCAAGTAAAACATCATAACAGATTGTAACAAATCGAGACAAAAACTCAAAATAAGAAATATTAGGACAAATTTCCAACCAACGACTCCCCAAAAGCTTGCAGAATTCAAAAGCCACCTCAATAGAAAACAGGTTAAAAACCTTACCAATCTTTTCATAATTATCCACATTTTCCTCCTCCGAAACCCCAGATTCGAGCACCACTCTATATATTCAAGAAGACAAGATACTCGACATTTACAAAAGCAAACACACCAAAAACCCCCAGAACATGTGAAGCAAAATGCAGCCTTCCACAATCTAAATAAACGAAGGGAAAACACATGGAAAAAGTAATAAATGGCTGCCATCAGCTTACCACCATGTCGACAACAATTTTTTTTGATAAAATATCATATCAGAATTACAAACTGCAACAATGCGATACTTCACACTATATAACATCATTTAAAACCCGACAGCCATTAATGAAAGCTAAGTGGGAGAGAACACAAATACCAACAAATGATTACAAACATCATAGAACAATGCCAATCCTGCCACGACCGCAACTCACACAAAATGAACTTCAAGGTAGTACAAAGACATCATCAAACAATAATAACCCAAGTATGTGCAGCATAATAAAATCTCACTCATGCCAATATCCCTTGAAAGCTTGAAAAAACCATTTATATCGCACATGCCGCCACCCTTGAATGTATCATGATTACCCACACCCTCACCCTATGAATGACATCATATATGATGAATACGTAAAATAGAAATATAATTTCTACTTCAAATACTAGACATGTACAAAATCATCCATATAGTGAACATGAACATAAGCCTGACAAATCAAGGAGGGCGGGCAAGGAACTTAAAAAACACCCAGAAGACATGCAAAGAATTAAACATTTTGAACTCCTTCTCAAACTTTAGAAGGAATTTCTTTAGAATCAACCAACCGGAAATGAGCCTTGCTATCAATGGCTAGATTTGCCAAAAAATCTGCCACTGTGTTAATTTCCCTATAACAATGACAGATTAAGAAGGAATCAAAAGAATCTAACTTTTGTAAAATATGATCAAGCAAATACTGCAACTTCTACCAACTCAATTTCTTCTTCATGACGCTCTGAATAATAACCATAGAATCACCCTCAATCACTATATTTTTTATCTTTAAAGAGATTGCCATATCCAAACCAAAGGATAAAGCTTGATACTCCACAAAATTATTAGTACTAAAACTAATATCATGACATTTAGCAAGGATGAGTTGTGCATTATGATCAAAAATAGCCATCCCAACCCCTGCCTTCCCAAGGTTTCCTCGGGAGGCACCATCAAAATTAAGTTTGAAGTGTCCCCAAGGAGGAGCTTTCCACTTGGCCAACAACCGCATTGCAAATGAATTGTTAGTCTTGGAGACTGAACCATGAGAGGGTAAGATCGAGAGGGCTTCCCAAACCTTGGTAACCCTATTATCCCAATGGGAAAAGGAAGACTAGCTACCCAAGTTCTTATAAATATAAGACAAGGCAACCTCGAAATAGAGGCTTCCATTTTTTGCAAAACATCTGATACAGAAGAACTCACTTTTATGAAAATCCTATTATTTTGTTCAAGCCAAATATTCCAGAGGACAATAGAGGGAGAAATAACCCAAAGGCATGCATAGAAAGAAGAAGCAAACATGACAGGCCAAGAGAAAAAGTGAGAAGCAAGATCCTTACCAATAACAAAAGATAAGCCCAATTTACTCAACAACCAATTCCAATACTTATAAGAAAAATCACAATGAAGAAACAAATGTGAAGAAGACTCGAGGTTCTTATTACATAGAACACATGGAAAAACCACAGTAATGCCTAATCTGTCCAACCTCGTTCCTGTTAGAACTCTATCCTAGACGGCCAACCAAGCAAAGGCTCCAGCTTTAGGTAAACAAGCCGAGTGCCACAACAACTTATAAGGCCAATAAGAACAAGATTTAGCAGGTAAAAGGGAGATATAACCATCCTTAACAGAATACTTACCAGAGGCATTCCCAGTCCAAATAAGTTCATCCTCAGAATCCAAGAGAGTGACAAACCTTTCACTCATAATCTTATCAAACTCTGCTTTCAAGTGCAAATCCACATCAAGGTAATCAATCAACTTCCATTTGGCCAATTTTAGAGGACCATTCTAAACAATATCAAAATAGTCCGCCACAAACACACCCCAAAGAGAGGTGAGGAGTCCAATCAAGGGAGACCAATCTCTAATGCTAATCAAGGAGCAATGTCCATTCCATGATTCATCCCAAAACCTAGTTTTTCTTCCATTATGAACAACCCATGAGAGACAAGGAATAATAACTACTCTACATTTACATAAGAAATTCCAAATGACAGAACCAGGTAAATTAGAAAATTTAAAAATACTCTCTCTGGGACCATTATTCAGATATTTAGCAAACATAACCTGAGCCCACAGAGAGTTTGGCCTCTCATACAATTTCCAAACCAATTTAGCACCTAAAGCTAAATTTTGATTCTCCAAATTATGAACACCAGTACCACCTGAATCCTGAGGAAGACAGATTTTATCCCAGGAAACCAAAGGCAGCCTCTTTTTGCCATCCTTATTGTTATTACAAAGAAATGACCTTAGGGTATCTTGCAAGTTTACAATAATAGATTTAGGAGATTTTAATACCGACATTAGATAAACAGGGACAAAATTCATAACAGATTTAATTAATATCAATTTACCAGCTAAAGACAACCATTTATGGTTCCAAGAAAGGATTCTTTTCGAAATGGCCGAAATAACCTTATCCCAGAAACCAAACTTATTTTGCTTGACAAAAAAGGAATCCCAAGATACATACATGGCAGGTTACCAATCTGAAAACCCCAAAAGGAATGCAATCTCTTTTGCACAAGCAGTGAAGTATTAAGAAAGAAAATTTTTGACTTATCAATATTGACTTTCTGATCAGAAAATGAAGCATACTCCTAAATTATTTATGAAATTATCTTAGCCTCTGGCATAGAGGCATGACCAAACAACAAAGTATCATCAACAAAGAGACAATGAGAAATAATTTGAGGATAATTATGAATCATAATACCTCGCCAAAGACCCCCCGATCTAGCAGCCCTAATTGCCCAACTAAAGGATTCTGCAAGAAGAATAAACAAAAAAGGAGAAAGGGGATCTCCTTGCCTCAAACCTCTAGAAGAAGAGAAGAAACCACAAGAAGAACCATTGAGAATTACTGAAAATATTGCAGATGATATACATGAGCGAATCCATTTTACCCAAGCATAGGAAAAACCCAACCTCAACAGAATCTTACACAAAGCTTGCCATTCTACTCTATCATAGGCCTTCATCATATCAAGCTTAAGAATCATGGCCAGAGACTTCTAGGAGGAGATAGAATGAAACACCTCATGTGTCACAATCACTCCTTCTGCAATTTCCCTCACTGGAACAAAACCCCCTTGTTCCAAGGAAATAATCTTAAGTAAAATCTTCGCTAACCTTATAGAAATTGCCTTAGTGAATATTTTATATAAGGTATTACACAGAGCAATAGGTCGGAAGTCAACAAAATACTTTACATCCTCTTTCTTAGGAATAATAGAAATCAAAGTAGTATTCAGTTCTTTCAAAATTGACCTATTTCGCCTAGCCTCCTCAAGAGCCAATAAAATATCATTTCCAACAAAATCCCAACATTTCTGAAAAAACAAAGGTGTATAACCATCAGGACCAAGAGCTTTATCAAGATTCATAGCAAAAACTACCTATTTAACCTCTTCTAGAGAAAAAGGTGCCATTAACATCTTATTATCTTCCATGGTTACCAGAGAAGGGACATGAGAATCGAAGTTACTGACATCTCTTACTTCTAATGACAAAAGGGTTTAAAAAAACCCAACAGCCTCCTTAGCAATTTCATCCTGCTCGGTCAATAATTGACCTTGTTGATCTTGAATACAAGCAATCATATTCCTACTCCTCTTCAACTTGGTAGAGGAATGAAAAAAATTTGTATTCCTATCCCCATCTGAAAGCCATAATTCCCTAGACTTCTATCTCCAATAAATTTCTTCCCTAGCCAAAATCTCATCAAGCTGAGACTTGAGAGACTTTAGTTCATCAAAAACGTTAGGAACCATCCCATGCTAAACCACATGATTATTGAAACATTCTATCATATCCTGAATTCTCTGCTTTTCTTCAAAAATATTCTTAAAATGAACTAAGTTCCACTCTCGAATATTCAACTTTAAAAAACTGAGCTTTCTGACAATTTGATAATTGAAGACAATATAAGTATATTATTATTATTATTTTTCTAATTAAGTAAAGTATATGATCATGAGAAAAGAATAAAGTGGTGGTTTAATTTTCCTAACATCTCATTTTCAAACAAACACATCGTATGAAATGCATCTTCATAAACATCATTTGCACTCTCATTTTTAAACTACACATCAAGATTACCAAAAATGCAAAATGTCATAAATACAAACTTCACCATTATTATGTTTTGATGATTAAGTTGTGGTGTTGTTGTTCTTGATTAGTTAAATGAATTTATTTTCTAAATGAAGGATTTTTTGTTGGAAAGCCTTAAACAACCTAATAATTTAATTTGTTGAATGTTCAATGCTAACAAACCACATTTGTCCTTGCATTGAAATTTGCAGGTGTTAAGTGAACTTCCAATCAACATCTTCAATTATATTTAAAGTGATGCTTAGTATTATTGAAAATTTCATTGATTTAAGGTGCTATAATTGTTGCTTTCTATTTTAAACCTCCTTGTTGATATCTTTTTAATCCATTGTACAATACCTTTAATTATGAAAAAATCTTCATTACGAATAATTATAAGACGTGAATCTTTTCCATTATCATGCTCATACAATTATTCTATACACCAACCCTTAACATATTATATTTCTCTATATACATATTTTCTTTGAATAATGGCAATAAAATTGGCTTCAAATCATTCCAATCTACGCTACCAAAAGAAAAAGTAAATAACAAGTATGTTTTAGTAATACATAATATAACTAATGATGTAATATTAAAATATATTTATATTTTACCTTTAATATCCTATTTGTGTATCCCTTGAACCTCCTATACTTCCAAATGCTAGTAGTATTTTATTTGTTCTCATTACTTCTCCATCTCTATCTATCCATATTTCTTCTTCAATTTACCCCTTTATATATATCTTATTGTTTCTCTCTCTCTCTCTCTCTCTCTCTCTCTCTCTCTCTCTCTCTCTCTCTCTCTCTCTCTCTCTCTCTCTCTCTCTCACACACACACACACACACACACACACACATATCCATATACATATCTCTACTTTCCTCTCTAACTATTGGCAGGAACTTGATGCATTGTGTCTCTTATTTTATTTAGATCCTATGATCTATAGTATAGATTTTTTGAGTGAAATCAATTATAAAAGTTTAATAATACATCGAAGATTGATAAGTAAAATTTTGGGAAAGTTTCAATAAATTTTGAGAGTTTGATAAAATAAACTAGCCACATAGTCATTGCATTTTTTTGGACAGTTTATGAAATAATATTCTAAATTTGTTGTTATTTAAAGATTATCTTATTTGGGACATTACAAAGGTATTAGAGCAATGATCTTGCTAGCCTAAATGGGTTTATGTTACATGATTTATGCTGATAGAGAAACTAGCTATCAAATGAGGGAACAAAAGAAGTTACTAGAAGCAACTTCAAGTGTAGAATAGGGAAAAATGATGAATGAAGATGTTTTCAAGAAAACCCTTTTGGACATTCATTAGAAGCAAAAGAAGACAACATAAGTATTGGAAGAGACAAGATAATTATTAAATTTGGTATAGAAGTTAACTAGCTTTGAAATCTCACAAAGGAAGGAGAGTACCTCGATGAGTTTGGGATCTACAAAACAACTCACTTTCAAGATATCAAAATCTTTATTTTTATCAAAGAGACATATTTGAAGGTGATATATCTACTACTATTAAAGAAATATTTGATAGAGAAATGACAAAATAGAAAGCAAATTGCAATAACCACCTTGTATCATTCTTAGACTACTTTAAGGGGATGACTTCTAACAATAACAAAATAATTTAAACATTTAATATTTTAAAATTATAATGATTTGAGAGAAACTTATCAACCTTATTAATAGTCATAACCATATAGGGACACATCTCTTCATCCTAACTAAATAATAAAAACTAAATATTGTTGGCAAATGCACACTCCAATGAGAAATTGTAGGTGATTGAAGGTATTGTCATTGATGGCACCCTTACAATCATATGATATTGAGAGGCACCAGCACTGGCAGACTCTACACCGGCACACAGTTCACCGGCACCGAAAAGATTGATTACTGGCACATTGGCCGACAAGAATTTTATTTAATTGTATTTTGTATTTAATTGAAAAATATTTTTGTAAGCCGACATGGCGGATTGTAATAAGACTCATATAAGTATGAGATCTTGTAGATCATTTTAGATATAGGTAATGAAGTGAATATGGAAGGATTATTGCAAACCTAATGTGTGAATTGTAAGGCAGATTTTGGATAAGGGTTTATGATTATTGCAGAGCTTAAACCGGTACTAAACCTATCATAGCAGATGCTGATCTGAAGCAGTACATAACATTGGATTTGTATAATCCATTTTTTAAGTCAGTGAGACTTCTTTTGCAACTGAGCAGTGAGCTCTAGGCACTTGGCCTTCCTGCATGTGCAGACCCCTATTGTAACAGTAATATTCTCTTATTGGCCAGTAAGAAAATATTGTGGGTCACAAATCCCACCGAGGTTTTTCCCACACCAGGTTTCCTCATTAAAAATATTGTGTTATGGTGTGTCTTTCATGTTGTGGTTGTTGTTCTTATTTACTGAATTAATTTTGGTTTATCGGTACACAATTTTGAATTGTTTTTGTTATAATAAGTTCAGAAAAATCTTTAACCGGTTAGATACTGATTCACCCCCCCCTCTCAGTATCTTTGGGAATCCTAACAATTGGTATCAGAGCCTGGTCCTCTATTTTCAAAAGCCTAATAACGTGTGGAAGATTCTGACACCGATAGAGATGGAAAACATGAAAAGGCAATTGGAAACAGCTCTTTCAGACTATGATGCAGAAAAGGTGAAGAATATCAAACTTGAAGATGATCTGAAGGCTGCACAAGAGATCATTCAAGGACTTCAAGCGAATCTCACTATTGCAAGGAACAAAAGAAGAGAACTTTGTGAGAAGATGCAGAATGATGATGATGAGAAAGAAACTCTTAATGATTTGGTGAACAATCTGAGACAAGAAAATAGTACAATGAAGAATGAGATGCGGGATATGACTATGAGATTTTGTAAAGAGACTGAAAACCCGAAGATGAATGAAGATGCTTTGTAGAGAAGAATCAATGATGCTGCAAATGAAAATATAAGACTCAGTCATGAGAATGATATGCTAAAGACAGATCTAATTCACTTAGAACATGATAAAAATGAACTCATGAGACAGAAAGATTTCTTGGTAAATGAGTTGGCTACTGCAAATCAACACAAGGTGAAATTCAAGAAAAGCTCAGAAGAACTTGATGACATGCTGAAGAATCAAAAACCTAATGGAGATACAAATGGCCTTGGCTTTGAAATTGGTGAAAGCTCCGGTACTGCAAACAATCATGATCACAGCAAACCAGTAAGACAACGTAATGCTTACAAATTTAATGGGAAATGCTTTAACTATATCAAGTATGGTCATAGAGAAAATCAGTGTAGATCTAGAAATTATCAAAACACTAATACACCCACCGGTCAATGTTCTAAATGCAACAAAGTTGGACATAATTCAGAAAATTGTAGAATGAATGTAAGATGTTATGTTTGTGGAAGATTTGCGCATCTATCTAATCAATGGAGAACACATACTGGCATAGGATATGTGAAATCTATTCAGAAAAACAATGTGACTTGTTATGCTTGTAACAAGATTGGACATATTGCAAAATTTTGTAGAAGTAAGACATCACCGACAAATAACAAAGGACCCAACATGAAAGGTAAAGAAAAAGTTGAAGAGGTAAAACAAGAATTCTCAAAGCAATGGATTAGAAAGACAAATCAAAATGTTGATGGGAATAATCCTCCACCAGCAGAACAGAGTATCACTCCACCGGCAGGAGACTCTTCATCTAACTGAAGGACAATCCTTTGGGGGTATGGCAACAAATTGAAAACATGCTAATTTACCCTCGGTTGATGGTAAGAAGTTGGATTACTTCTTTACCGACAAATGAGTTAAGTTTTGACTTAACCGATAGGCATTAAATGTGGTAGTTGAAGGTTATAACACTATAAAGCAAGTGTTTTGGCTCTTTTTTCATTCATCGAGCATCCAAATTTCCAGAGAGCACAAAAATCCCGAGCGAAGGCATCCTTAGCAAAAAGTGAAGTAGTTCATCCAAGCAATCATCCTAAAGGCAAATTAAGGTATTTATAACTATGGCTTCTTCATCTGCACCTAAATTCATTGCAAACCCTACTGTGATTGAGGTTATCAAGCACCCTAGACCCGTATTCAAACCGATTCCCGAAATTGCAAAGAAAGATGATACCCTAGGAGGATTTTCGAAAATACCTAAGGGAGTAGTTTATGCAGAGGATCCTATAATATATATACATTGTCATATTGAAGAACTAGGAGCTGAAGAAATAATGAACATGTATAGGACCATAATTTGTGATGAACATGGTAATGTTAAACCGGAACACAAGGTAGTGGAAACCCTAGGTTTTGTAGACATTCTTAGTATCCCTAATTTTCCCAAGGATGTGATAAGAATTATCTTGAGAAGAGTACATGGGGACTTCTTTTGGTTGGATTCAATCCATAAGATCATCAAAGAGGCAGTTAGGGCAGTGACAGGCTTACCTTCCACCAGTAGCAGGCCTGACAAAACTAAGAAGGTTCCAAATGACACTGTGATGACCTTAACCAGCGCAACATTTGATAAAAGATCCCTAAGAGTCAATGATGTGAAGGATATCAATGTTAGATTTGTTAGTATGATACTTGGTTATAAGGCTACACATGCAAATAGACTGAACTCAGTTTCCAGCTTATGCATCAAAAGTGCATATGACATGGTAAATGACAATGCAAGAATTGATGTATGTGAATGGCTTAAAGATGAACTAATAGACAAACTAAAGAAAATCAAAGGTGATAAGAAGGGAACTTTCAGATTTGGCAACTCGCTTTTGTGCTTAATGTTATACATCACCAAGGAAGTACCCGGTATTAGAAAGAAAGACTTTGGCTTTGATATACCGGTAGGAAAATAATTGTCAGACACACTGAACAATATGGGAGATGACAGAGAGAAAAACATAAATGAATATATTCAAACCTTGAAAGCAAGAATTAAGACAAGAATAAGACTATCTCAAGCAATTGTTGATAAGTATCAAAAGGAGATATGTTTTCTAATCAAGAAAGATGAGATCTCAATGGAGGCAGTTATCCCTAGGACTATTTGGGTTACAGAAATGGGATATGAGGCTGATGACAACATAATTGAAAATTATGCAAAAGCCCTCTTAGAAGCCCCTAAGGAACCAATAGAGAAAGTATTTGGCAATGCTGAAACAATTGAAAGTAGCATTCAATCCTAGAAAAGAGTTAAGAAAACTGAATAGATAGTGAGGAAGGGAACGAGACAGGCAAAAGCAATAAAAGAAGATGTACTAAAGAAAATTGGTATTAAGGAGAGTGAACTGGAAGGACTTCAACCGGAAGCACATCTTTCACTGGTTGCAACTTCTTCTGATAGTGAGATACCAGCTGAATTCAAAAGGGTAGAAAGAAAAAGAAAACCCTCACCGGCACCCTCACCTACACCCAGGAAGACAAGACAAAAACAACAGGCAGTAAGATCTCCAGCTAAAAATTTGACACCAAAGAAGAAGAAACAAAAACAGGTTATTCCTCCTTTTGACAAACTTTTGGATGAGATCACTGAAGATGGCGAACTGATAAACATCAGCAAGTTGTACAACACATTATCCAATGATGAAAAGGAGAGCATAGAGAATAGTGTAATCTTACACTTATATATTTAAAAGAAATTTTTGATGGAGATTGTTAATGACATACCCAATGATTTGTACAAAAGACTAGAAGCTAGAAGGGTAGCCATTGTGGAGTTAGATAAGAAAATAAAAATAGAAAAACTACTTGCAGTTCACCTAGTGAACTCCACTGAAGAGATTGATGAGCTGATCAGTGAAGCTAACCAGACAGTATTCTCAACTGGACACTGGCATGTAGCATTAATGGCAGGTAGAGTAAATGAAATATCAGAAGAAACAACAGATAAGTGGGACATATTTTTTCTTGAGAAGGAAAAATAGGAAGAACTTAAGAGATCAAAGACTATCAGAGTCTACCAGAAGGATAAGGATAAGGGGAAAGGTAAGGTAGGTGGACCTCCGAGCCTAAAGATAACAGATAATTTACCCCCACCAACCTCTGATACTCCACCGGTAGAACTATTGATACACAACCACCAACTCAGAGTATGGATACACCACATGAGGATACGAATCCTGATTCTGAGGTGTTATACACAATGAACATTGACACTCAGGAAGTCAATATTGTGGTAGATAAGGAATCAACTGAGAAGAAGGATGTGGCAACAGAGCCACCGACAGAGAATGTTGGAGTTGAAAACATTGGAATTGGGGAACAACAACAAACAGAAGCACCAAATGATCCCCTGGATACTGGAAAGGTAGAGACCACAGATGTGCATATTGATGCATCTACTAAGCCATGGGAAACTACTAGAACTAAAAAACCAACTGAGTCACCGGCAGTAGATAGCACAGTGGTAAACAAAGAAAAATCGGCAGTGGACACTGCAGGGAAATCATCTGAGACACACATAGAAAAACCATCAGAGCAATAGGTTCTTGCTGAGGAAAAGACAAAGAAACAGGTAGAGCATCAAGCTCTTTCATAGGTACCTACTCAGACTGTACCACCGGCTACATCTGAGAAGCCCAAGCCCTTGGTAGTGGAAATGCAAACTCAAACAGATCCTCTAGAGAAAGAGGAAAGCAAAGATATCACAACCACTGGTGGATTAAAGATTGTGAGAACAGTTGGACAATCATCCGTCACTTCAATGACTATATTTAGGCCTACAAATGTAATAGAGGTACTCTTGGATTCAATAAAGAAAATAACAGAGTGTAATGCACAAGCTTATAAAGCTATAGATGACACTTTACCAATTTTGAAGATGATAGCTCCAAAGTGTAACATAGATAATAAAGATTCTTTGAGCCAATTAGACACATGGTCTAAGTATATTAGCGGCAACCTAATAACACTGGACCAGATAAATGAAGACACATTCAGAGAAAAAATGGATAAGGAAAAAGAAAAATTCTTTAAGGAAATAGTGAAGAAGAATAAGGAGAAAATGGAAACCTTATTACCGACATTAGGAGAAACAATTTTGGATTTCAAGAAGATGTACAGAGATACCTGCAAAACGGATATTTTGACAGAGGACATAGATTCAGAGATCAGCAAAGCACAAAAGGAAATCAACAATATTGTTGACAATTTCATAGGATCTTCAGATTCATTTTTGGTAGTTGAAAAGAAAATTGCATTTTTTTAGGAGAAGATTGAAAAACTGGAGAAAGATAAGGAAAAGATAAAATCTAAGGCAAAGGATTTAAAATGCAAACTAGGTCCTAAACTGGATAACCTCATCCCTTTGAGAAAAGAGATTTCTAAGACTCTTGTTCCAAGACTTAAGACATCGGAAGAGAAAATGCACATACTCACTGGTACAATTCAGAGAACAGAAGCAGCAATAAAGGACAGCGAGAAGTTCAATGACAGTCAAAATTTTGCATTGGCGGACATCTATCAGATTGTAACCTGCCGGTTACAAGGATCTAGACAGGAACCACACTCAATTGACATTTAATGACAACCTTTATCATTGATGCCAAAGGGGGAGTAGTGGAGATGAGAAAAATGATCAGAACAAAGACATCATCAACTCAAGGGGATCACACATTTTGGTAAGATAGTTTTTTACAGTTTTGGCAGATTCATTTTTGGACGACGTTTTTTGGATTTTTCTCATGAGTGTTGCCATCAATGCCAAAGGGGGAGATTGTTGGCAAATGCACACTCCAATGAGAAATTGCAGGTGATTGAATTTATTGTCATTGATGGAAACCTTACAATCATATGATACCGACAGGCACTGGCACCAGCAGACTCTACACCGGCACACAGTTCACCGACACCGAAAAGATTGATTACCGGCACATTGGCCGACAGGAATTTTATTTAATTGTATTTTGTATTTAATTGTAAAATATTTTTGTAAGCCGACATGGCGGATTGTAATAAGACTCATATAAGTATGAGATCTTGTAGATCATTTTAGATATAGGTAATGAAGTGAATATGGAAGGATTATTGCAGACCTAATGTGCCAATTGTAAGGCACATTTTGGATAAGGGTTTATGATTATTGCAGAGCTTAAACTGGTACTGAACCTGGCATAGCAGATGCTGATCTAAAGCAGTACATAACATTGGATTTGTATAATCCATTTTTTTAAGTCAGACTTCTTTTGTAACTGAGCAGTCAGCTCTAGGCACTTGGCCTTCCTACATGTGCAGGCCCCTATTGTAACAGTAATATTCTCTTATTGGCTAGTAAGCGAATATTGTGGGTCACAAATCCCATCGAGGTTTTTCCCACACCAGGTTTCCTCATTAAAAATATTGTGTTATGGTGTGTCTTTCATGTTGTGGTTGTTGTTCTTATTTACTACATTAATTTTGGTTTACCTGTACATAGTTTTGAATTGCTTTTCTTATAATAAGTTCAGAAAAATCTTTAACTGGTTAGATACTGATTCCCCCCCCCCCCCCCCCCTCTCAGTATCTTTGGGAATCCTAACAAATATAATAATTGAAACTATTAAAATTAGATATGCCACAATTGCTTATCATTATTATTCTTAAGAATTTAGAATATTAATATTATAATAATCTTTTTTATTTTTAAAATTTTTACTAGACCAATGAGAAGGAATTTGTAAAAAGATATATTTTTTAATTCTAGATATACAATTAATGGTATTGATTTAGCATTATATATATTCACGTCTTATAAAAAATAATTGATGCATTTTATAAATGATTTTTTTCAAAGATTCAAAGAATTTTTTTTAAGTTATTGAGTTTTCGTTATCAAATTTTTAAGTGTTAAACCTGAATCTATAAACTATGATAGATAGTATAACAAGAAACAAATATTTATAAGAAAAAAATATTAATAATAAAAGTTAGACCATATATCTAATTAAGTATGAGGTATGAATTTGAAATTAGAGAATTTCATTTTCATGGAAGTCAATAGAGAAGTAACCTAAATTATTGGAGATGATGAAGCTGTGAATGAAAAATGTGACTCCCCTTTGTAAAAAATTCCTCGCCATTTCTAAGTTGAGAACTTTCTCTAGTATCCCTGTGAACTAGATCATTATATATGATTGATTAATTGCCCCTTTACAAGAGATTCTTGAAGCATAGGGTAAGTGCACCAAGATTGTGAACAAAAAGGGGGGTATAAGTGGCCACTTTTTTTTTCTTCTGAAAACAGGTAAACCTGAACTTCAAAGAGATATTTGAAGGTCATGCACTCAAAACAAGGAGTTGAGAAAAGAATAATAATTGTAGTACTCTGAATCTAGTTTCTAAACTACTAATTTTTTTTAAAATTGGATAAGATTAAGAGGGTCAAACCTTTCATGCACAAAAAATTGTTTCTGATTTTTTCAGAAAAACATAACATAGTTGTTTTCATGTGCTACACAAAATATATAGTTAGATTTAGTATTTTGCAAAACCCTTTGGTAGGATGATAGGTAAGAGTGAGATCTAGAAGTTTTGTATTTTTTTGTAATTTTCCATTGAGTATTTTTTTTTATGATGTTTTGAAGTGACCGCATTCTAAAAATTTGGTACATGTTCATGCGTTGGGCATAACTTGCATCAAAATAATAAGAAATGCAAACTTTTTTTTAAAGTGTATAGAATCTAGTGTAGAACAATAATATGCAATTTATTTTGAATTTGGTCAAGTATATCAAAATTTATTAAAAAAATGGTAGACATATATCTGTGAGCACTGTCAAGGCACTGATAAAGAAAATTAAATGTTGTCCAAAAATAGAAAAAATTATATGGTCAGAAAAATGGGAAGATGTGTGAGATTATGGTGGTAATTTTAGAGATGCCCACTTGATCATTTGTAAACTTGATGACGACGAGGTCGATAAATCATGTTGGATGATGAAAAAATGTGTAAAGGGAGAAAAATGGGGGGGAAATGGGCTTGCCAGCCTTAGGGTCATTTTCCAACCCTCTAACCAAGCCAAAACCCGCATGGCTTTTGAAAAACAAAAATTACTATTCGTAGTTCTACATAACCCGTACGAGTTATGTAGAACTAAAACCATTATTTTGTGTTTCACAAAACCCGTACGAGGTATGTAGAAGTAAAACCATTATTTTGTGTTTCACAAAACCCATACGGGTTATGAAGACATAATAATGTATGCTTGTAAACTTAGCATTTAATACACATATGTATAGATATACATATATAATATGTGTTTATGTATGTATATATGCATATCTATAGTTATATACATATATTTATATAGATATATGTATATATGTTTGTATACATGCATGTCTCTCTTCTTTTCCTCCTTCTCCTACTCTCTCTCCCTATCCCATTCTCTCTCTCTCTCTCTCTCTCTCTCTCTCTCTCTCTCTCTCTCTCTCTCTCTCTCTCTCTCTCTCTCACACACACACACACACACACACACACATTATCCTATCCTATTCTCACCCTCTCCTCCTTATCTCTCTTTCTCTTCCCCTCCCTCTCCCTCTCCCCCCTCTCTCTCCCCCTCTCGTTATCTTATCTCTCTCTCTCTCTCTCTCTCTCTCTCTCTCTCTCTCTCTCTCTCTCAATCTCCCTCTCTCTCCCTATCCCCCTCTCCATTTCCCAATCTCTCTCCTCTTCTCTCTTTGTCTCTAACTCTCTCCATCCCCCTCTCTCTCAATCTCCCTCTCTCTCCCTATCCCCCTCTCCATTTCCCAATCTCGCTCCTCTTCTATCTTTGTCTCTAACTCTCTCCATCCCCCTCTCCTTATCCTATTCTATTCCTCTCTTCCTATCTCTTATATTCTCTCTCTCTCTCTCTCTCTCTCTCTCTCTCTCTCTCTCTCTCTCTCTCTCTCTCTCTCTCCTTTTCCCAATCTCCCTCTCTCTCCCTCTCCTTCTCCCCTCTCCTTTTCCTAATCTACCTCTCTCTCCCTCTCCATCCATCTCTCTCTCTCTCTCTCTCTCTCTCTCTCTCTCTCTCTCTCTCTCTCTCTCTCTCTCTTCTCTTAATCCTATTCTCACCCTCTCTCCCTTCTCTTTCTTTCCCTCTCTCTCTCTCTCCCCACTTCCTACTTGGGTCCTAGTACTACATAACCCATATGGGTTATGTATAACTAAGGCCAAAACTTCTAGTTCTACATAACTCGTATGGGTTATGAGAAATTGTGAACGTTCACATTAGGTTTCCATAACCCGTACGAGTTATGGGAAAATCTTAATATAGTTTAGTCCCAATGGCCTAAAAACCAGCATTGCAAGTTGTTTGAAGGCCCCACTACTTTTGCAAATGATTTTCTAGGACAATAACAGTCAGGTTTTCATATTTTTTTGTCACTTTTGCTTTGAAATGATTTATTTGTCTCATATATTGGATTGATTTTGAAGTTATTTTATCATTGTTACTTTAAATTATAACAAAATGATGATCATTTGTTATTTTTTTGCTTTGATCATGATTGATTTGTCTTGAATTTTCGTATTTTTTGAAGTTATGTTATTATTGTTACTCTAGATTGTAACAAAATGATGATCATTTGTTGTTATGTGTAGGACAATGGGAAAGAACAAGAGAGGAACAAATGAACAAAGAGAGACAGCAAAGGAAAGACAAAGGGAGCGTATGAGGAAATTATGTGAAGGTACATCATCTAACGCACCTAATGAAAGTGATGAACATTCAACAATTGAAATTGATATGATGAATGCACCAAATCAAATCATGATGTTATGTGTAGGACAATGGGAAAGAACAAGAGAGGAACGAATGAACAAAGAGAGGCAGCAAAGAAAGACAAATGGTGTGTATGAGGAGATTACGTGAAGGTACGTCATCTAATGCACCTAATGAAAATGATGAACATTCAACAATTGAAATTGATATGATGAATGCACCAAATCAAAATGATCAACATACACCAATTCAAATGCATATGATAAATGCACCTAATGAATCCAATGAACATATACCATTTGAAAATGATTCGGTGAATGCACGTATTAATGAAATTGAAGAAGATATACCATTTGAATTTGATGTGATCAATGCACATAATGCACCTAATGAAAACGAAGAGCATGCACCAATTTTAACACCTCTTATAATAATTCAAAGAAAACCAAAGTTCATAATAGATATTGATGAAAATATTGTGAAGCCAATGCATGATTAAATTTCCAAAATAACTTGTAGAAGAACGGTTAGAAGAATTTGGAATAACTATTTTGAAAAATTAAATCAATATGCAAGATGCCAATTAGTTGTTGAAATGATTAAAAATCTAAAATTTAGAGAGACAATGAAAATTTTGGGGTTAAGAACATCCGAAAATAATAGTGTAAGAACCATTGTGAGAAATATTTTTGATGCATACCAAGCCATTGGTTTGAAATCACGCACTAAAGATGCTAATGTTACTCGTCCTGTCCTCACACCAACCATAATGGGAAAGGAAATGAAAAAATCTTGTTTAATGCAAAACAAGCAAATCATTAAGGATAAGTAGAACCACATTACACTATGCCTTAGAGAGGCGAGAGAAAATCGACGATCCTAATAATAAATCTCTTTGGGCATTCTCAGGTAGACTCCCATGCAAGGACAAGGTTGTTGTTGATGCACTAGGAACGTTAATTGAGAAATATTGGAATGACAACACAAGGGTTTCACCCAACCAAAGAGATGTTGTTAGAAGGCGAATTGGAATTAGGAATCTTGAGCCACATCCAAAACACCATTTAGATACATCTCAAACACAATTTTATGAAAGGTTTCTTCGAAGCTTTCCTCAGATTAAAATTAGTCAAAGATTTTTTGAGATGACAAAACCATTTTATGTTAAGATTAATCATGCATGTAATACATGTTGTAGGGTCCATGTTGAATTTTCCATGCATTATGATATTTATCGCTATATATGTTGTACTTTGCACACTAACGATGTTTTGTAGGAATATGGTCTACAAGAACCTCCTAAGTCACTAAGAGAATTTATTTCAAGTGTACTATGTAGATGAGATAACAGGTGCATTTACTATAAGATGATGTGTTTGAGAGGTTTTTTTCCTACATGTAGTAGTTTGCAATAGTTGCATATATGCCTACATCTAGATAGCACACATGAAATTGGTAAGGAACTAGTTTCTATTGGAAAATACAAGTCAGTCACATATGGTGTTAAAGATGGAAAATAATTAAAGATGTGTGAGTTAGTGAAAAGGGATATATGCGTAGCTGATTTTATGAAGATGTTTCAAGAGAAACTAGTGTATGAGTACATAGGTCACACACATAGAGCTAGGTGGTTAGATGAGCAATTCAAGTTGTGTAAGGACACTTTCCCCCTCGACACTATTGTCTATTTCATTGATTTTGCTGAGAATTATACACTAAAGCTGCAAAATGAAGTACAATCTATGTATTATCACTCTACACAAGTTACAATTTTTGTACACATAGCATTCATGCATGCACATGATAGCACCGAGGAGGACAGAAAGGTTATAAGAGAATATCACTTCTATATCAGTGATGATCATGCTCATTCCTCAGAGTTTGTGCAAGGATGCTTTACAGTCTTCTATGATAGTTTAAGGGAAAGAGATATAAGATACAACCAACACTTAATATGGTTGGGTAATTGCACTAGACAATTCAAGAATGCAAGGATGTTCTACTGGTTGACTAGGATGCATGTGACAAGTGGTGTGCAACATTTTTGAAATTTCATTGAGGAAGGGCATGGAAAGGGAGAGCATGATGTTGCAAGAGAATGTGTGAAAAGAGCTCTTACCAGAGAGGAATTGAAGTATGAAGGTGGTGCAATATTAATAGATGTAGAAATAAGTGTGCAATGGTGTAAGGGTAAGTGCACCAAGATGGTGAACAGAAAAAAGGCCACATGCCAAAAAAAAACCAAAGTTTTCATAACCCGTGCGGGTTCTAAAAATTCAAAAATGTGCTAGGCTTGCTAACACCAAGCCTAGAGAAAAAACAATTTAAAAAACCAAAAGTTCCTCAAAACCCGTACGGGTTTTGAGGAACATTTTTTTTTTAATAAAAAATTAAAAGTTTCTCAAAAACTGTACGGGTTTTGAGAAACATATTTATTTTGTGTAGGCTATAGGTTTTGGCCATTTTCAACGCCAAAACCCATGGAACAGCAGCAAGGAGAAGCAAAAAAAACATAGAACCCGCACGGGTTTGTGACTATTTTGGATTTTCCCAACATTGAGAGCAATTTTCAACAATGGCACCCCATCGAACATGTAAGATTTGATTTGTTTGATTATGTTTTTTTGCATTTTAATTAAAGTAGGTTTTTTTAATTGATTTCAGTTTTGTTTTTATTAATTTGATGTCAGATTCTTCAAGCAATCCCCAAAAATGAAATAGACAACAAAGACCTCCTCTTGCACAAGCAACACAAGAAAACCCTGTTAACATTGCACAAGATCAACAAGAAAACAATCAAAATCCTAAAAATGTTGCTCCTCAACAACCACAACCACTATGAAACCCTCCACGTCCTTCATTAGGCCACATAAGAGGATCTCATCAATTGCCTTACACAAAATAGTGCCCAAATTTCTATATTGGTGAATAGGTTGAGGACCTCTAGGCTTGAGCACCACTCAACCCTCACCAGAACACTAGAAACAATGGCTAATAGTGCAAATGAGGTATCTAGGGAGGTTACAGAATTGGGTTCATGGAGGGATAGATGTCGAACATTTTATGCGGATGGGTTGTCATATGATCAAGTGAAGAAAAAGGGCATAGGTAAAGCTGACATATGTGCTCTTTTCATCGATCTTGTTACCAGTACCAGCCTAGAACTAAATACAACATGGTTTCCTATACATTGGTGTGTTCATGCTAGGTTGAAAGAAGCTTTTTGAGATAGGTGGTATATGGTCTTTGACCAACCACCTTGTAATAATTGGGAGGTGCCTCTATATTTTTTGAGAAAGTTGTATTGTGAGTTTATCCTCAGTGAGAAGCCGGATTACTTTGACATCCGACAATTTCAGGGTAGAGGGAGAGGCTATGCGTAGGATAGACCTGGGGCCCATAGGGTGGTACATCCACAGCATAGGAGGTGTACAGCTCCTAAACCCATGTTTCATGTCACTGTCCCTATATCTTTGAAGGAGTCTATGGAATTACAGACTCTTCAGGCAGCTGCATCATTGATTGATGTCATTGTTCAGCATGGCACACAGATGGTTGGAGCCAAGGATGTACTAGCACCTCCTTCATTAGCAGCACCTACTTCATCAACATCACCTCCTTCCTCAGCGGCACCTCCTTTATCAACAGCACCTCATGCATCATTTGGCACGAGCCAGCCCATTCAGCATATGTGCCCCACCTGCTAGGGTGCATGTTATGGTGTAGACACTGATGCGGACGAGGATGGTTTGACATCTCATTCATGTACATGTTGCGGGAGTAGATTCCATGCTTCCACTGCAGAGGATGTGGCCCTCACTGACGAACTGCTCAATATGTTGTACCCTCTCTATCAGACACAAGTGCGTTTAATTTTGTTTATGACATGTTATCAATTAAGTGACTAAATCTTATAAAAAGAAATGAATTTTTATTTTTAGAACAATTTAAAGTAACATATAAATAAAATGTATTGCAGAGTGTAGCAGGTGGTGGGAGTACACCACATACTATTCAGTCGACTCCATGGTCATGAGTAGTTTCACCACCAAAGGTAAAGATTTGTAAATTTGTTAAAGATATAATAATACATTGGTTTCAAAATATCTTTTCTTAATTATATGTATCATTACTTGGTATTTTGTAGGGCTTATTAGTGGCTGAGATGTCCCAACTTGATGATATCACACTTTCGGCCATTGACTTTGGCCAAGATAGCTATGCAGTACCATTTAGATTTATATATTTTTTACTTAAGTGATATATTAAATACATGCTCTTTTCCCTTATGTTAATTTTTTTCTGTTAGTTTACCCCACCTGCCTCGAGGACATCTCGTGTGATAAATCCATCCTCTAGAACTCTGAGGCAGAAAAAGATATCCTTTCGGACACCCAAACGACAGAAGGTAATTCACTACAATTTGAATTCAATTGTTGAAATGTATTATGATTAAACATGTATATGTAGATATTGATGAATGCACTTAATTTATTTGTTCTATATACAGAAACATATGGGCTTTACGGAATTAATGAATGCACCTGATGTCGATGAGGTTCAGCAGAGGAAAGAGGTGATATCTTCATATTCACTTTGGATTGCATTCTTTCTTGTTCGAAATAACTAAATCACTTTATGTCCATATCATATGTTATCATTTTTCATACAGGAAATGGTAATAGCTGCATCAAATTCGATTAGGCCTCCTAAGGTTACAGGAGAACTATACGAGGTTTCGGTGTGCATTTTTTCTACATATGTTAAAAATATTTGTTTTATCTAGTTTGTCAACAACTTTGGGTTATTAACTTGTATGATTGTCTTTAAACAATTATAGGCCCCTTCCAAACTTCCTACTGTTATTCTACCATTCCATTTCAGTAGAAGTCCTACATGTATATTATGGGATCCAACATGATGGGGTCCAACACGATGAAGGGAAAAGGTATGTCTATCTTAGATCAACTCCTTTTCACTAAGTGCACAATGGAGTTGAAACCGTCTAGTTAACTCCTTTTGGATCACTTACCATGGATATAGGAAATGGTCATAACTGATTCATCTATGACTTTTCCTCCTACGACCATAGCACATCCATCTGAGGCTCCGGTATGCTTTAGTTTTTTAGTCTATTCATTTTTAGTTATTATGTGTTATTTGACATATATGTTATTAACATGTATTAATGTTGTTTTACCAATTACAACCTCCTTCAGGACATCCCACGGATTCTCAGCCTCACCCAATTGCAGAAGATAGAGATGAGGTAATCAACATTTCAACTTCAAACAATTTAGAGTTCAGTATTTAGTTATTTTGATGTTATACTGAGAAAATATATTTGATTCAATATTTGAATTGTCCTTGTGCAGCCACCTGCAGAGCCATGTACTGCTTTGAAGAGGCTCGATTTTGATGATCTGCCATAGTCATAGATACCGATAGAGACATATAGTTATAGTTGTGGTCATTGAAGGACCAATTTTTTTACATATTCGACATTTGTATATGTATGTACCGACTTTGACAGACATGGCACATGCCACATTTTTGTAACTATTATTGATTTGGTATCTATGCCATTTTTTGATATGTACACGATTATTGTTCATTTTGATAAATATGAAACTTGATATTTGATCCAATTTGTTCATTGATATATATGAAACATGATATTCCTGAAACTTAGTTATTTGCTATTGAAATGTGATCAAAAATTTTAATTGTCTATATGTCTTAAAATGTGATCCAATTTGTTCATTACTTGTAACTCATATGTCGTATGCTTTTAAACTATCTATTGCTCATATTGTGTATACCCAAGTAATTATACCGGTAATGTTGATATTGTGTATTTTGATTGAGTGAATTTGCTTTGAGCCCTTTGTGCATGAAGAGATTGGAGTGAAGTTATTATTTCATAAACTCATGCTTATGGAGTGAAGTTCATCTTTTCAAGAACCAATTAAGACAAGATTTGAGCGCACAAAGAAGATTTGAAATTTATCTAAGGATGAGACGTCTTAGGTAAGGTTTTCATTTAAATTTTATTCCATAACAAGTCGGCCTTAGGGTAAGAGACACACCTATTCATCCAAATCACCTATAAAAGAAGAGTAAAATAACTTATGGATGATCTATGTGAACCAATGGGGTTTTATTATTTCTACCTAAAAAATCCTCTCTCGGTTTCGGACAACTCGATTCCATTTTCTTGTGGTGAGATTTTTTCTGTCGCATCAAAAACCATCAAAAACTTTCAGTGAGAGGTGGTAAAATAGTGCATCTTTCATTCTTCTTGTCATGGGAATGAACCATCAGTGCGAACACATCTAGGTGGCCAAGTTTACACTAGATGTTCCCTTGTCTCGCTCCCCAAGACGTCTGATCATTACGAGCCACCTCATAGCGACGTTTTCCCTTGAGCACTCAAAATGGAAAAAATGGTCAAACTTTGACATCACGTAACTCAGAGACCGTGACACTTATGGATGATCCATTTGAACCTATGGGGTCATGTTGTCGCTTCCTAAAAAATCCTCTCTTGGTTTCAAGCAACTTGATTCCATTTTCTTGTGGTAAATTTTTTTCTGTCGCATCAAAAACCGTCAGTGAGAGGTGGCAAAATACTGCATCTTTCATTCTGCTTGTCATGGGAATGAACCGTCAGTGTGAGCACATCTAGGTGGCCAGGTTTATGCTAGGTGTTCCCTTGTCTCAATCCCCAAGATGTCTGATCATTATGAGCCACCTCGTAGCGACGTTTTCCCTTGAGCGCTCAAAGTGGAAAAAACGGTCAAACTTTGACGACCCGTAATTCGAAGACCGTGGCACTTATGGATGATCCGTTTGAACCTATGGGGTCATTTTGTCACTACCTAAAAAATTATCACTTGATTTTGGGCAACTCAATTCCATTTTCTTGTGGTGAGATTTTTTCTACCGCATCAAAAACCGTCAGTGAGAGGTGGCAAAATAGTGCATCTTTCATTCTGCTTGTTGTGGGAACAAACCATCAGCACAAGTGCATCTAGGTGGTCAGGTTTATTCTAGGTGTGCCCTTTTCTCTCTCCCCAAGACGTCTAATCATTACGAGCCACCTTGTAGCGACGTTTTCCCTTGAGTGCTTAAAGTGAAAAAAATGGTCAAACTTTGATGTCACGTAACTTGAAGACCGTGGCACTTATCGACAATCTGTTTGAACCTGTGGGGTCATGTTTTTGCTTCCTAAAAAATCCTCTCTCAGTTTCAGGCAACTCGATTCCATTTTCTTGTGGTGAGATTTTTTTTGTCAAATAAAAAATTTTCAGTGAGAGGTGGCAAAATAGTGCATCTTTTGTTCTGCTTGTCGTGGGAACAAACTGTCAACACAAGCGCGTTTGGGTGGTCAGGTTTACATTAGGTGTTCCCTTGTCTCACTCCCCAAGATGTCTGATCATTACGAGCCACCTCATAGCGACGTTTTCCCTTGAGCGCTCAAAGTGAAAAAAATGGTCAAACTTTGACAACGCGTAACTCGGAGACCGTGGCACTTATGGATGATCCGTTTGAACCTATGGGGTTGTTTTATCTCTACCTAAAAAATGCTCTCTCAGTTTTGGGCAACTCGATTCCATTTTTTTATGGTGACATTTTTTTTGTCGCATCAAAAACCATCAATGAGAGGTGGCAAAATAGTGCATCTTTCGTTCTACCTGTCGTGGGAACGAACCATCAACGCGAGTGCGTCCGGGTGGTCGGGTTTACGCTAGGTGTGCTCATGTCTCACTCCCCAAGACATCTGATCGTTACGAGCTGTGAGGCCCTACCCCGACTCATTCTAGCATTTCAATGTTTTTTTCATGTTCAGACTATTATGGATGCTTTATTTTATGCATTATGGATTTAGAACTTATATGATTTCATGATTTGGATAACATTGATATATATGGATGCTTTATTTACATGCTTTATGATATAGAACTCTATATGATTCTAGAATAGGATAAATTTGAGATGATGTATGTCATTATTGGATTTGCAGGACTTTACTATGATGATAGAAATAGGAATGCATGTTTTATGTATGGATCAAAATTATGTGGATTATGATAATTGCTTATGTGGATTTAATTGGATATAAGGTATATCAATTTGTTTAAATGTAAATTGTATGCAGAGTGTTTGATGTGTATTCTTATTCATGTGTTTAAATATTATATGAGGTTATTTGGAAGTACTAATGTGTAATTGAGATGCGCAGGAAAATTATCCATGTGACCATGGAAATATTATGGAGAACCAAACCTAGACCTATGTACATTCGTAAAGCCAGGGGTTGTCTATTTGGAGAGACAACACCCCGTATGTATTGTATTTTATTTGTGAAAGTAAATGTTGCTTGTGTGTTAAATTAAATTTATTAATTTGTGTAAATCCAACAAGAGATAAATTTCATGTGCAATTTTGTAATGTATTTTATTGTGTCACTTGACACGTGTTGATTTATGTTTTGATTTTTGATTTGTCTCTTGGAGGGAGTTGTTCAACTATAGCTTTTTCAAAACATTTGAATGTATATCTAAATTTCCTTGGGTAGAGAGTCTTTGGAGTGGTCAACTCAGGTTTGACCCGAAAGTTAACTTCAGATGGGTTTATAAGGGGTCAAATGGACTCCTAGGGGTAGTTTAAAGATGTTTCCTAAAGTCCATAAGGTATACCTATGGGTTAGGAGTGTTTTTAGGCATGTGTCTACTCGCATGTGACTGTTTAGTCACCTCAAAAAGTGGATTTTCTAAGATGTGCGAAAATTCAAAATTAGAAGGTGCCATCTAGGTTAGATAACCTTCCCTTTGGATCTCTTTCTTACTTTTTCCTTTTCCTTTTGATCTTTTTCTTAGTTTTTCCTTTTTCAATTTTAGAAACTTGTGAGAACTCTCACTGAGGTCTTTATAGGCAAGGATGAGAGATTTTGTGAGTAATCACCCACTCTCCATTTTTGGAGACTATGCATTTTGAAAAGTTGGTTTTTGGATTCGAAAATTTGACTAAGTGTATAAGGGAGGATTGTGGATTTGGGCTGCTCATCCTCAAACTAGTTCTAGCATACCTTTGGGCAGATTGAAGGTTGGTTCATCTCTTTGCTTTTTATGTTGCATGTCTATGTTGGAAAGTTGGTTGTATGTGAAAGTGATACTCTTCTATTTTCTTTTGTGAAAACTATTTTTATGAAATCTGTCTTTTATTTACTTGTATGTATTTTCTATGTTTTGGGAGTAACCAAGGCCTTCTACTCTTGGGAGAGTGGGATGGTATTGCGGGTGGTAGAAGTTTGATAGCCCTCGAGTGAGAGACTCTCTTTATGAGAGCAAACTCAAGGGGTGTATTTGTGACCCTTGTTGCATGGCCTGGTTTGTGCATTTGGGGGTCATAAGGGGAGAAAGTATGGCATGAGTGCCTTTGGGGGGGCATAAGGATGTGGGGATTAATGAATCTATGATATATCTTTGTTTACCATGAGGTGGCTTTGTGTTATATCATTCTTGCAATCTCCTCAAGGTACTTGGTCCACTACCACCCTTGAAAAGACATCATAGTTTGTGATGGAGTGTAGCCTTGGTTGGGAAAGTGTTTGCTATATGTTTTTCCCTTGCTTGTTGTCTTTGCATGTTTGTAATCTGTCTAGGGCTTGGTTCTCCAAGCTCGGGGGTGGCTTCTAGTAAGCCTAGGCTGGGAGGTGAGCACTCCATGGTCATAGCCTATAATTTATTTGCAGGATTGCTTGGAAAGAAAAGATAAGGGACAAGCTTGGAGTTGTTGGTTTTTGTTCTTGATTTGTAGAAAAGGAATAAGAAAAGGGATGCTATATTTTTCAGTTGCAGAAATGTAAATAAAAGTTGCATGTTGTATTTATTTTGAAAGGAATGTATTCATTTATTTAAAGTCCTCTTTTAATAGAAAAGGGAGACTAGTTGGGTATATCACCCATTTGTATTGTTGGCTAGATTATATTTTAAACACACTTTAAAGAAAGGCATTATTTTTATAAAGTATTATTTTGTTGCAAAAAGAAATATTTATGTTGAGGTTTAAGTTATGTATTGTTCTTGAAATAATGTTGATTGTATACATGGTATTTTGAAAATGAAAGTTTAATTTGCATGTTACTCCTGAAAATAAAGGATCAGTTAATTTCCTTATGCATATCTCTAAGGTTAAATTCCAATGATTTTAGATTAATATAGTTGCGGTTTAAATTTATTTAAATCTGTCATTATTTATTCACAGAAAATAAATCTAAAAATTATCATGGCTATCTCTAAGTTTTATTTCAATGAATCTAGATTAATATAGTTGTTGTTTAAGTTTATTTTAATTATGTCATTTACTTATTTGCAGAAATTAAAATCTAAAGTTAAATAGTCTATCTAATTTAAATAAAACCATATATAAATAGTTGTTGTATAAATTTATTTAATTCTGCCATTATTTATTTGCAGGAAATAAACCTAAGGTTATATAGTTTATCTCAGATTTTAGCAAAAATGGAATTTAAAATTAAAAAAAATACATTGATCTAAATCTGAATATTTAAATTAATCTGTCAAAGGTTTCAAAAAAAAAATATAACAATAATATATATTTGCAAAGTAAATCTGGCCAAGACATTATGCATTTAATATAAAAAATATATATACATATATATATATATAAATATACATATAAATATATATATATATAAATGTGTGTGTGTGTATATATATATATATAAATAAACTAAATAAAAAAAAACTTTTTAAAAAAAAATAAGGGGAACTCGGCCCCTGCGGAGCCCCCGCACAGCGGGCAGCGACCCCCAGCGGCGGCCGCAACCCACAGTTGGGAGGCTTCGGCCCCCACTGTGGGCGGCACCCCACAGCAACGGCACTACCGGGCTGCGGGCCGCGTCCCACAGTGGCGGCCAAGGCCGCCTCTTTGGGTCGTGACCCGCAAGCTCGACAATGGTCGTCCCTGCGGGAAGCCCTTCCCCTTGGGTTTCGCCTCCACCACCGCCGCCATCAAGCCCTCCGCCATTTGCCATTCGACCCCCCCCTGCAACACAAAGAAAAAAATGAAACCCTAACCCAGTGGGGTTAGGGTATTTCGAATTTGTAAGAAGGATAATAGAAAATGTCTTGAAAAGGCATTTTTATAATAAAGTAATTAGGTTAAATGGGTATTGCTATTTTAATGTTATTTAGAAAATAAGAATCCCCCATGTTTAAAATATCTATGTTTAAAATAAATAATAAATAAACATATATATATATATAGTTAATTGTATGAATGTATGAATTCTAACCTTAGGTTAATTATTTTATTTATACGTTCATATTTTATGATCGATTATATAAACATTAAATATGTTGTTCTTAAATTGTAATTCTTTATGGAGATTAATTCCTAGGAACTCATAATAACTTTATAAGTTATTTTGGCCATAGGGGATTATTTGTAGTCCACCTAAATTTAGGCTTGTCGAGATTAAACTTTATAGGATAATTTTCATAATGGATTTATTTGACCCTTTAGTCGAAATAGTGTAATCACATTTTAATTATTGTTAAAATAAAATATAGACATTAATAAATCTAAGTGCTAGGACTAATTTATTTAGTTCCTAAAAGCAATTAATGGTTATTGGAGATTAATATTATCTTCATCAATTAATTTAGAGAGTTTTGATTAAATTAAAGTTACTGATTTAAATAGATGAGATAATAAATAATTCTTTTAAGTATTCTGCAATTCAATTTTAAATTATTTTCGCTTACTTGAGTTAGAGGTTAGAGTTAACCCAAACATAGTTAAGACAAACTTGTTAGTGTGTTTCGTTTTAGCAAATTTAATGTTATTAGGTTGTTATTTTTAAAAAAAAATTATCCTGTTCATGCCCAAAAGTTTGGGCATGAGAGTTTGGGCATGACACGAGCCACCTCGTAGCGACGTTTTCCCTTGAGCGCTAAAAGTGGAAAAAATGGTCAAACTTTGATGTAGTGTAACTCAGTGATCATGGCACTTATGGATGATCTGTTTGAACCTATGGGGTCATGTTGTCGCTGCCTAAAAAGCCTCTCTCAATTTCAGACTATTCCTACTAGCCCTTCAAATCGAGTAATTCAACAATAACTCAAAACTTTCCCAAAACACTTGGAAAAAAATTGTATATTCAGATACCCATTTGCAAGTTATTTAACATATGTCAGAAACAGACTCGGTTGTTTATAATCAAATAGTACAAATTTATAATCAAATGGTACAAATTTGGGCTCTCAAAATTTGCAAATCAGCCCCATGGACACTTTCATATATAAAATTTGGCATCTTATATAAACAATCCAGCTCATTACTATTTATATTTAACAAATTTTGCATCTAAATATGCAAATTACAACTCGTTGTTGTTTTTTTATACAAAAATTATTATCTAGATATGCACGTTACAACTCATTGTTGTTTTTTTATACAAAATTTAGCATCTAGATATGCACATTATAACTCATTGATGTTTTTATATACAAAATTTGGCATCTACATATGCATATTACAGCTCATATGCATGTAGAGCACATCCAAAAAAGTGAATTTAAAATGTTTCGCAAAAGATATATACAAAATTGTCAAAATTATTCTACCATATTGTAGAATTATTCTTCTAGATGGCCCAAAATCAATCAAGTGAACCTTCTGGATCAACTCTAACCCTTAGTGTCTCAAGTATTGCCTCATGGTCTGATTCACGAACTTTCCACAAATCCTTGTTCAGAGGTCTACCACGATATTTAATCAAATGAATATTTGTTGCAACAAGAAGGTTTGAGTAATGAAGAATATGTCTATGTGTCTCAAAGTCCTCAAACAACCAGGCATTAGAATTTTTTATAGGGTACTTGCATTTTATAGAAGGATAAGTTAATGCCAAAATCAATACAACGACTACTAAATAAATGAGTTTAAGAGGTCTCAATACAACTCGACACAACAACGGTACCTTCTAAGCCATGTCCCTCTCACAACAACGGATCCTATTGGGTACTCAATACCCTCTCCATAAACCACTATAGAAGTCAATTTCTTTTTGGCCTCAATACAACGACACAAAAAGTAATTTGTTCCTTCTTCATTGTTCTCATCAGCAATAACTTTATTTACATGACCTGCATTTAATAGAAGGATATAAGTTAATACCAAAATCAGCATAAGTTAATACTAATAAATTAAGCTTAAAATTGTATCAAATTACAACCCTTTACCTGGTTCAACTATGTCTGATACATGGTCAAAATCCACTGATGCTTCAATCTGGTTCATTTGTAGTGCTCTAGGAAGTTGATATGTATCTAGGGTTTGCAAAGGTCTACAACACCATTGGTCAACCCACTCTTTTGATTCACATTCATCCCACAAAAATGCATACACGAAGAGCAAAAGCATGCAATCTATCTAGTATAAATAACTAGTGATGTTGCATTTGAACTTCTAAATGATTGCATGTCACTTCATCCAGTAAGTGTACAACAATATAGATAGTTTTTCAATGTTCAATTCACTTATTAACCAAAAATATCTAGAAACCATAGACTTACCTGCATTACCTTGTCCCATCATAGAGTTACACCATTGCACAATTGTTTTTGCATCTATTAACATTGCACCACCTTCGTACTTCAATTCCTCTCTGGTAAAAGCTCTTTTCACACATGCTCCCACACCGTCATGCTCTCCCTTTCCATGCCCTGCCTCAATGAAATTCCAAAAATTTTGCACACCACTTGTCACATGCATCCTAGTCAACTAGTAGAACATCCTTGCATTCTTGAATTGTGCGGTGCAATTGTCCAACTATATTAAGTGTTGGTTGTATCTTATATCTCTTTCCCTTAAAATATCATAGAAGACAATAAAGCATCCTTGCACAAACTATGAGGAATGAGTATGATCATCGCTGATATAGAAGTGATATTCTCTTATAACCTTTTTGTCCTCCTCAGTGCTATCATGTGCATGCATGAATGCTATGTGTACAAAAATTGTAACTTGTATAGAGTGGTAATACATAGATTGTACTTCATTTTGTAGCTTTAGTGTATAAATCTCAGCAAAATCAATGATAGAGACAATAGTGCTGAGGGGGAAAGTGTCCTTACACAACTTGAATTGCTCATCTAACCACCTAGCTCTATGCGTGTGACCTATGTACTCATACACTAGTTTCTCTTGAAACATCTTCATAAAATCGACTACGCATATATCCCTTTTCACTAACTCACACCTCTTTAATTCTTTTCCATCCTTAACACCATATGTGACTGACTTATATTTTCCAATAGAAACAAGTTCCTTACCAATTTAATGTGTGTTATCCAGATGTAGGCATCTATGCAACTATTGCAAACCACCACATGTAGGACAAAAACCTCTCAAACACATCATCTTATAGTAAATGCACTTGTCATCTCGTCTACATAGTACACTTGAAATAAATTCTCGGTGACTTAGGAGGTGCTTGTAGACCACATTCCTATAAAACCTCGTTAGTGTGCAAAGTACAACAAATATAGCAATAAATATCATAATGCATGGAAAATTCAACATGGACCCTACAACAACATGTAGTACGTGCATGATTAATCTTAACATAAAATGGTTTTGTCATCTCAAAAAATCTTTTCTAATTTTAATCTGAGGAAAGCTCCGAAGAAACCTTTCGTAAAATTATGTTTGAGTGGTATCTAAATAGTGTTTTGGACGTGGCTCATGATTACTAATTCCGATTCGCCTTCTAACAACATCTCTTTGATTGGGTGAAACCCTTGTGTTGTCATACCAATATTTCTCAATTAATGTTCTTAGTGCATCAACAACAACCTTGTCCATGTGTGGGAGTCTACCCAAGAATACCCAAAGAGAATTATTGCTAGGATCCTCGATTTTCTCTCGCCTCTCTAAGGCATAGTTTAATGTCGTTCTACTTATCCTTAATGACTTGCTTGTTTTGCTTATTAAATGAGATTTTTTCATTTCCTTTCCCATTATGGTTGATGTGAGGACATGACGAGTAACATTAGCATTTAGTGCGTGATTTCAAACCAATGGCCTTGTATGCATCAAAAAGATTTCTCACAATGGTTCTTTCACTATTATTTTTGGATGTTCTTCACCCCAAAATTTTCATTCTCTCTAAATTTCAGATTTTTAATCATTTCAACAACTAATTGGCATCTTCCACTTTGATTTAAGTTTTCAAAATGGTTATTCCAAATTCTTTTAACCGTTCTTCTACAAGTTGTTTCGGATATTTTATCATGCATTGGCTTCACAATATTTTCATCAATATCTATTAGGAACTTTGGTTTTCTATGAATTATTCTAAGAGGTGTTAAGATTGGTGCATGCTCTTCGTTTTCATTAGGTGCATTGATCACATCAAATTCAAATGGTATATCTTCTTCAATTTCATTAACATGTGCATTCACCGAATCATTTTCAAATGGTGTATGTTCATTGCATTCATTAGGTGCATTCATCATGTGTATTTGAATTGGTGTATGTTGATCACTTTGATTTGGTGCATTCATCATATCAATTTCAATTGTTGAATGTTCATCACTTTCATTAGGTGCATTAGAAGACGTACCTTCATGTAATCTCTTCATACGCTCCCTTTGTCTTTCCTTTGCTGCCTCTCTTTGTTCATTTGTTCCTCTCTTGTTCTTTCCCATTGTCCTACACATAACATCATGATGACAATCCACAATCAAATAGAAAAAAAACAACAAATGGTCAGCATTTTGTTATAATCTAAAGTAACAATAATAAAATAACTTTTAAAAAAACCAAAATACAAGACAAATCAATCATGATCAAAGCAAAAAAACAACAAATGATCATGATTTTGTTATAATCTAACATAACAATGATAAAATAACTTCAAAAACAATCCAATATACGAGACAAATCAACCATTCCAAAGAAAAAGTGACAAAAGAATATGAAAACCTTACTGTTACTGTCCCAAAAAATCATTTGCAAAAGAAGTGGGGCCTTCAAACAACTTGCAATGCTTGTTTTTAGGTCATTGGGACTATAATATATTAAGATTTTCCCATAACATGTACAGTTTATGGAAACCTTTTATATCAACCTTCACAATTTCTCATAACCCATACGGGTTATGTAGAACTAGAAGTTTTGCCCTTAGTTCTACATAACCCGTATGGGTTATGTAGAACTATAAAAAGGAGAGGGGGAGAGGGAGAGAGAGGGAGATTGGGGAAAGGAGAGGGGGAGAGGGAGAGAGAGGGAGACTGGTAAAAGGAGAGGGGGAGAGGGAGAGAGAGAGAGAGAGAGAGAGAGAGAGAGAGAGAGAGAGAGAGAGAGAGTAGGATGAGGAGAGGGGGATGGATGGATAGGGAGAGAGAGGGAGATTAGGAAAAGGAGAGTGGGAGAGGGAGAAGGAGAGAGGGTGGGAGGGAGAGAGGGAGGGAGATTGGGAAAAGGAGAGGGAGGGAGAGGGAGATTGGGAAAAGGAGAGAGAGAGAGAGAGAGAGAGAGAGAGAGAGAGAGAGAGAGAGAGATTCAGAAAAGGAGAGGGAGGGAGGGAGAGGGAGATTGGGAAAAGGAGAGGGAGGGAGGGAGGGAGAGGGAGATTGGGAAAAGGAGGGAGAGACAGAGATAGAGAGACAAAGATAGAGAGAGAGACAAAGACAGAGATAGAGAGACAGAGATAGAGACAGAGAGAGGTAAGAGAGAGAAAGAGAGATAGAGACAGAGACAGAGACAGAGACAGAGAGGTAAGAGAGAGAAAGAGATATAGAGACAGAGACAGAGAGATAGAGACAAAGACAAAGAGAGAGTAGGATGATGAGAAGGGGATGGATGGATAGGGAGAGGGAGGGAGATTATGAAAAGGAGAGGGGGAGAGGGAGAAGGAGAGAGGGGGAATGGAGAGAGGGAGGGAGATTGGGAAAAGGAGAGGGAGAGAGGGAGGGAGAGAGAGAGAGAGAGAGAGAGAGAGAGAGAGAGAGAGAGAGAGAGAGAGAGAATAGGAGATAGGAAGAGAGAGGGATATTGGGAAAAGGAGAGAGAGAGAGAGAGAGAGAATAGGATAAGGAGAGGGGGAGGGAGAGAGAGGGGGAGAGATAGAGGAGAAATTAGGAGAGGGAGAGGGAGAGGGAGGATGGAGATGGGGAGAATAGGATAAAGAGAGGGAGAGAGAGAGAGAGAGAGAGTATAGGAGAGAGGGAGAGAGAGAGGGGGAGAAAGAGAGATAAGATAACAGGAGGGGGAGGGAGAGAGAGGGGGAGAGATAGAGGAGAAATTAGGAGAGGGAGAGGGAGAGGGAGGATGGAGATGGGGAGAATAGGATAAAGAGAGGGAGAGAGAGAGAGAGAGAGAGTATAGGAGAGAGGGAGAGAGAGAGGGGGAGAAAGAGAGATAAGATAATAGGAGGGGGAGGGAGAGGGGGGAGAGGGAGAGGGAGGGAGAGAGAAAGAGAGAGAAGGGGGAGAGGGTGAGAATAGGATAGGATAATGAGAGAGAGAGTGGGATAGGAAGAGAGAGTAGGAGGAGGAGAGGGTGAGAGACATGAGGTAGAGAGAGAACAAGAAGGAGAAAAGGGTGAGAGAATCGAAAAAGAGAGAAGTGTGAGGGGGAGAGAGATGAGATAGAAGTCAAGGAAGATAATTAGGGCTCAGAATAGACAAAGACAATGATGGGGGAAGGAAGATGAGAGAGAGAGCAAAATAAGAGATACATGCATGTATACAAACATATATACATATATCTATATAAATATATATATATATATAACTATAGATATGCATATATACATACATAAACACATATTATCTAGGTATGTCTAAAACATGTGTAGTAAATGCTAAGTTTACAAGCATGCATTATTATGTCTTCATAACCCGTACGGGTTTTGTGAAACAAAAAAAAATGTTTTTAATTCTTCATAACCCGTATGGGTTTTGTGAAACAAAAAAAAAGTTTTTAGTTTTACATAACCCATACGGGTTATTTAGAACTGCGAATAGTAATTTTTGTTTTTCAAAACTCGTGCGAGTTTTGGCTTGGTAAGAGGGTTGGAAAATGACCCTAAGGCTTGCAAGCCCATTTCCCCCCCTTTTTTGTCCCTTTACACATTTTTTCATCCTCCAACATAATTTCTTGACTTCATTGTCATCAGGTTTACAAATGATCAAGTGGGTATCTCTAAAATTACCACCATAATCTCACACATCTTCTTAGTTTTCTGACCATATAAATTTTTCTATTTTTGGACAACATTAGCATAGTAAACTTTAATTTTCTTTATCAGTGCCATGACAAGCCTCACAGACATATGTCTACCATTTTTTTAATAACTTTGAGATACTTGACAAAATTCAAAATAAATTAAATATTATTGTTCTACACTAGATTCTATACACTTTTTAAAAAAAAAATTGCATTTTTTATTATTTTGATGCAAGTTATGCCCAACGCATGAACAAGTACCAAATTTTCAGGATGCAGTCACTTCCAAAAATCATAAAAAAAAAATACTCAATGGAAAATTACAAAAAAATACACAACTTATAGATCTCACTCTTACCTATCATCCTACCAAAGGGTTTTGCAAAATACTAAATATAACTATATATTTTGTGCAGCGCACGAAAACAACTATGTTATATTTTTCTTAAAAAATTAGGAATAGTTTTTCATGCGTGAAAGGTTTGACCCTCTTAATCTTATCCAATTTTTAAAAAAATTAGTAGTTTAGAAACTAGATTCAGAGTACTACAATTCTTATTCTTTTCTCAACTCCTAGTTTTGAGTGCATGACCTTCAAATAGCTCTTTGAAGTTCAGGTTTATCTGTTTCCAGAATTTAAAAAAAAAAAAAAAAAAGTGGCCACTTATACCCCCCTTTTTGTTCACCATCTTGGTGCACTTACCCATAACTCTACGACGAGACCAGGTAATGAAGGTAAGTCTATGGTTTCTAGATATTTTTTGCTAATACGTTAATCTAATATTGAAAACTATCTAGATTGTTGTACACTTACATGATCAAGTGACATGCATTCATTTAGAGGTTCAAATGCAGCATCACTAGTTATTTATACTAGACAAATTGCATGCTTTCGCTCTTCATGTATGCATTTTATGTGGGATGAATGTGAATCAAAAGAGTGGGTTGACCAATGGTCTTGTAGAGATTTGAAAACCCTAGATACATATCAACTTCCTAGAGCACTACAAATGAGCCAGATTGAAGCATCAGTGGATTTTGACCATGTATCAGACATAGTTGAACCAGGTAAAGGGTTGCAATCTGTTACTTGGGTAAAATCAATTTTAAGCTCAATTTATTAGTATTAACTTATGTTGATTTGGGTATTAACTTATATCCTTCTATTAAATACAAGTCATGTATATGCAGTTATTGCATATGAGAACAACAAAGAAGCAACAAATTATTTTTTGTGTCGTTGTATTGAGGCCAAAAAGAAATTGACTTCTATAGTGGTTGATGAAGAGGGTATTGAGTACCCAATAGGATCTGTTGTTGTGACAGGGACATGGCTAAGAAGTTACTGTTGTTGTGTCGAGTTGTACTGAGACCTCTTAAACTCATTTATTTATTAGTCGTTGTATTGATTTTGGCATCAACTTATCCTTCTATAAAATGTAGGTACCCTATCAAAAATTCTAATGCCTGGCTGTTTGAGGACTTTGAGACACATAGACATATTCTTCATTACTCAAACCTTCTTGTTGCAACAAATATTCATTTGATTAAATATTGTGGTAGACCTCTTAACAAGGATTTGTGGAAAGTTCATGAATTTGACCGCGAGGCAATACTTGAGACACTAAGGGTTAGAGCTGATCCAGAAGGTTCACTTGATTGATTTTGGGCCATCTAGAAGAATAATTTTACAATATGGTAGAATAATTTTGACAATTTTGTATATATCTTGTGCGAAATATTGTAACTTAGCTTTTTTGGATATTCTCTACATGCATATGAGTTGTAATGTGCATATGTAGATGCCAAATTTTGTATATATAAACATCAATGAGTTGTAATGTGCATATCTAGGTGCTAAATTTTGTATAAAAAATAACAATGAGTTGTAATGTGCATATCTAGATGTTAAATTTTGTATAAAAAAGAAAGTTGTAATTTCCATATTTGAATGCAAAATTTTGTAAATATAAATAGTAATGAGCTTGATCATTTATATTAGATGCCAAATTTTATATATAAAAGTGCCCATGGGGCTGATTTGCAAATTTTGAGAGCCCAAATTTGTACCATTTGATTATAAATTTGTACTATTTGATTATAAATAACTGTGTCTGATTCTAACATATGTTAAATAACTTGCAAATGGGTATCTGAATATACAATTTGTTTTCCAAGTATTTTGTAAAAGTTTTGAGTTATTTTTGAATTACTAGTCAACTTGGGAATGTGAAACCTTGTGTCAGGGTGTCATAGGTGTGCTAAACCCCTGAGTTATGTTTGGTTAAGTCGTTGAAGTTGAAAACCCCATTTGAGTGGTTGGGTGATGCCCTGAGAGTGCATTGAGACAAGGTGTGAAAGGGTGAGAAACCTAGTATTGGATGATTAGAGTTTTATTCTCTTTAGGTCAATGGAGTGTGATTATAAGAAGGCACAAGGCTCTACATCAATAAATTCCACGGTCTCCAAATTACACGATGTCAAAGTTTGACCATTTTTTCCACTTTGAGCGCTCAAGCGAAACCGTCGCTACAAGGTGGCTCGGAACGATCGGACATCTTGAGGAGCGAGACAAGGGCACACCTAGTGTAAACCCAGCCATATGGATGCGCTCATGTAGATGGTTCATTCCCACGATGAGCAGAATGAATGATGCACTATTTTGCCACCTTTCACTGACGGTTTTTGACGATTTTTGATGTGACGAAAAAAATATCACCACAAGAAAACGGAATCGAGTTGTCTAAAACTGAGAGAGGATTTTTTAGGCAGAAAAAACATGACCCTGTAGGTTTAAATGGCTCATCCATAAGTACCACGGTCTCCGAGTTACGCAACATAAAAGTTTGACTATTTTTTTCACTTTGAGTGCTCAAGGGAAAACATCGCTACGAGGTGGCTCAGAATGATCAGATGTCTTGGGGAGTGATACAAGGGCACACCTAGCATAAAATTGACCACCTATATGTGCTTGCACTGATGGTTTGTTCCCACGACGAGCAGAACGAAAGATGCACTATTTTTCCACCTCTCACTGATGGTTTTTGACGGTTTTTTATGTGACAGAAAAAATCTCACCACAAGAAAATAGAATCAATTTTTCTGAAACCAAGAGAGGATTTTTTAGGAAGAAACAACATGACCCCGTAGGTTCAAACAACTTATCAATAAGTTCCATGGTCTCTGAATTACACGATGTCAAAATTTGACCTTTTTTCCACTTTGAGCGATCAAGGGAAAGCGTCGTTATGAGGAGGCTCAAAATGATCAGACATCTTGGGAAGTGAGACAAGGGCACACCTAGTGTAAACCCAGCACTCTGGATGCACTCGCATAGGTGGTTCATTCGTACGAAAAGAAGAACAAAAGATGCACTATTTTGCCACCTTTTACTAACGGTTTTTGACGGTTTTTTATGCAACAGAAAAAATCTTACCACAAGAAAATGGAATCAAGTTGTCTGAAACTGAGAGAGTATTTTTTAGGTAGTGACAACATGACCTTGTAGGTTGAAGTGTCTTGTCCATAAGTGTCATGGTCTCCGAGTTACGCGACATCAAAGTTTGACCATTTTTTCCACTTTGAGCGCTCAAGGGAAAACGACCCTACGAGGTGGCTCAGAATGATCAGACATCTTGGGGAGCGATACAAGGGAACACCTAGAACAAACCAAGCCACCTAGATGTGCTCGCACTGACAATTCATTCCCATGACGAGCAAAATGAAAGATGCAGTATTTTGCCACCTCTCACTGACAGTTTTTTACAGTTTTTTATATGATAGAAAAAAATCTCACAAGAAAATGAAATCAAGTTTTCCAAAACCGAGAGAGGCTTTTTTAGCCAGAGAAAAAATGACCTCATAGGTTTGAATGGATCGTCTATAAGTGTCATGGTCTTTGAATTACACGACATCAAAGTTTGACCATTTTTCCACTATGAGTGCTCAAGGGAAAACGTCGCTACAAGGTGGCTCAAAATGATCGGACGTCTTGGGGAGAGAGACAAGGGAACACCTAGCGTAAACCTAACCAGACAGATGCTCTCACACTGAAGGTTTGTTCTTATGGTATGATGAAAGAATAAGTATTTGGTAAATTACTGAGAGGGGGGGTGAATTAGTAAACTAAAAAACTGATACAAACTTCCCAATCTCAAATTCAATCACACAAAGTAAACTTTCACTGTCAAGATCAATACTCATAAGAATACTCAACATCAGCCGGTTAACTGTTATAACAACTTAACAGTTAACACCTTCAATCTTGTAAACATCAAAATGCTTAATCATATCTCAACATATTCAATCTCTCAATGCTTCAAATTATCATGCCTTATCAGAATAGTTAAGTTGTCAATCAAATCAACAAATAAGATCATAACCACAAAAACATTCACCACTTGACACAAATGTTTATACGTGGAAAACTCAAATAGGTAAAAACCACGGTGAGATGAGACTCACAAGATAGCTATCTGAACTCTTCTGAAGTTCGCCCTCTTAGGAGCCAATCTTGTTAAAGCTTTTACAATAAGTCATGTTAAGAACTAATCATGTTAGGAATCACCCGGTTAAGGGATTTACAAAATTCCTTGATGAAAAGAAAAATACCCTGTTAGGAGTAACCTCGGTAGAGGATTTGAGAATCCAAGCTAATGGATCACCTTATTAGAGGATTTAAGAAGTAACCAAGCTTGTTAGAGCTTACCCGGCTAGGGGATTTCACTTCTGCTGTAATTGTTAGAAAATAACAGGTTTTCTTGATCTGTTTGAATAGCACTACATTTGCTTGATCAAATCCTTTTAAGCTTCAATTTGCTTTCACTCAAACTGCAGATCCATTATCCGGTTAGGCAACCACACACTCAACTGGTTTCTGCCAATCTTACCAACAACTTTACAAACCACTTCATAGACCTTAAATACAAATCAATTATGTCAGTAACACAACAAAAACCTAATTCTCTCATAGAGATTACAAACAAATCGGTACAATCTTGACCATTATAAATCATAACAATCTCTTCACATTAATCAAGAAAATTCCAACCGCTCCATGATCACCACTTCATCGGACTTTGTAACTCATCACACGTTATACATTAGATGCAATCCACTTTGCTCATTCCCTAGAAAACAAACAAATGCCCCAAAACAATATGAACTTATCCTCATACAATGATCACACATGTCTCCATCATTACCGCTCATCATTAGATCTTAAACCAACAAACTTGATCGGTTAGGGTTTAACAAAAAACAACCGGTAGGGTTTACCGATTACATTGCATAGAAAGGGTTTAACATTATACACTAGTTTACCGATTTGACTTACAAACTTAACATACCAATTTACAACATCTTCCTCAAAGCTCTTCCTACCGGTTACAAGACAATATCAATAACAACAACAATAACAGCAATATCATAAATACCATTACCGGTTTAATTGACATCAATGAAAACTTAACATATCATTAATGCAATCTTCATGCAAATGCCAACAATCTCCCCCTTTGGCATTGATGGCAATACAAATATCAATGCCTCTGATTGCTGTTGTGATTGGTGAATAGGAATCCTGGTTTACATTACCAAGTATTAACCATGCTCTGTCTGTCTTCAGCCTATCGCTGGTTTCCCTTTGCCAATCACATAATTCTTCTCCTCAATCACATAATTCTTCTCCCCCTTTGACAACAATGCCAAATTGAAAGTAAAACATGTAATTTGCAAATTCTCACTGTGCATCAACAACATACTATAGCTTGATGCTCCCCTTGTGGAATACATCCACTTCTTCATCAATCCATGTAAAATTTTGCAAGTAATTCAGGGATTGATGCAATCAACATCATGCTCAACTAACTTCATCAAGAGGGACAACCCCCAACTGACTTCTAAGATACTCAAAAGTGGTCTTAGGCAGAGGTTTGGTAAAGATATCTCCAAGTTGCTCCTTTGTAGAAACATGCTCTAAGATAACATCTTTACTTTGAACTTTTTCCATCAAAAAGTGATACTTCAATTCAATGTGCTTGGTGCGAACATGCAAAACGGGATTCTTAGAAATATTAATGGCACTTGTATTATCACATAAAATATTTATAGGTTTTGAGATCTTCATCTTAAAACCTTCCAAAATGTGCCTCATCCAAATAGCCTGTGTGCAATTCATATAAGCTGCAACATACTCAACTTCAGCAGTAGATTGTGAAGTACAACTCTGCTTCTTACTACTCCATGAAACTAGCCTTCCTCCTAGAAAGATTGCTCCATCGGTAGTAATTTTACGGTCATCAATATTTCCTGCCCAATCAACATCTGTGTATGCCTTCAAATCAAATTTCCTCCATTTGGGTACCATAATCCATAGTCAACTATACCTTTCAGATACCTAAAAAATTCTCTTTGTTGCTATCAGGTGTGCTTCCTTTGGATTCTTCTTAAATCTAGCAACTATACCAACCACATGGGCAATATATGGTCTACTGTGAACAACATAGTGTAATTTGTCAATCATTGACCTGTATTCCTTTTCATCAATAGACTTAGATTCATCTTCCTTGGACAACTTACAACTTGTAACCATTGGTGTTCCAACTGGTTTACAGTCACTCATGCCAAAAGTCTTCAAAACCTCTTTCACATACTTAGATTGTGTAATGAAAATACCATTCTTCATTTGTTATATCTGCAAGCCTATGAAATTTTTTATTTCCCCTACTAAAGACATTTCAAACTCATTCTTCATTTCATCTGCAAAACTGTTGCTCATGACATCATTACCTTCAAAAATAATATCATCAACAAATACTTCACTGACCAGTATTTCATCTCCTTCAGACTTGAGATAAATATTACTATCATCATTTGTTCTTGCAAAGCCTATCTTCATCATATGTGTATGAAGTCATTTCCTACCATGCTCTAGGTGTCTGCTTTAATCCTTACAAAGCTTTATGCAATATGAATACCATGTCTTTCTCATCTGTCAAAGCATAACCATCTGGCTTCTCTATATATACCTCTTCTTCCAATATCCCATTCAGAAATGCAGACTTAACATCCATCTGGTATACCTTTAACTTCTTATGGGCTGCAAATGCAAGTAATGTTCTGACACCTTCCAGTCTTCCTACTGGTGCAAAAGTTTCGCCATAATCCTCTCCTTCTTCTTGAGCATAACCCTTGCAAACTAATCTTGCCTTGTTATGAACTACAACACCATCTTCATTTAACTTGTTTCTAAATACCCATTTAGTACCTATAACATTCTTGTTTACCGGTCGGGGTACCAAGGTCCAAGTGTTGTTCTTCTAAATTTGATCCAATAGCTTTAACCCAATGATCATCACCAAATGCCTCCCTAGCACTTCTAGGTTCAATGGTGGAGATCATGCAAGAGTTCTCTCTTATTCTCCTTCTAGTTAGTACTCCAGCATCCTTATCCCCAATAATCTTCTTAGGACTGTGATTCAGTCTCACATACCTAGGAATAACATGATCATTCTCTTTAGGTTCATCTTCTTCATTATCATCTTCTTCTGAATTTATTTGTTCCGGTTGAACAAGTACATCAAAATTTGCTTTACCAATTTCTGATTTAACAGTTTCAGGTTCCAAAAGCAAGATGCAAGGATCTTCATCATTTTTCATTGAACTGGTTCCTTCTGAGACTTCCAGAGATTCATCTAAATGAACATCAGCACTCTCAACAATTCACTGTGTCCAGTTGTTGAAGCATTTATAGGCCTTACTCTTGGTGGAATAGCCAAGAAATATGCCTTCATCACTCTTATCTTCAAACTTTCTTATGTAATCACCTCTTTTAATAAAACTTTGCTACCAAATATCTTAAAATAGCTAACACCAGGTGATCTTCCATATGAATATTCATAAGGGGTCTTGTCCTTACCTCTTTTCATCAGAATTCGGTTCATTGTGTAGATAGTTGTACTTACAGCTTCTTTCCAAAATGTTTTCGCTACATTTCCTTGTATCAACATTGTCCTAGCAGCTTCAACCACTGACCGATTGTTCCTCTCTGCTATACCATTATGTTGTGGTGTGCTTGGTGTAGAAAGTCGCCGCTTGATACCATTCTCATCACAGTACTTAGTGAATTTCTCAGAAGTAAATTCACCGCCTTGATCTGTTCTCAGACATTTTATCTTTTTTCTACTCTCTTTCTCAGCTAAGGCCCTGAATGCCTTGAACTTACCAAAATTTTCATTCTTACCCTTCAAGAATGTGACCCACATCATCCTTGAACAATAATCAGTGAAGATCATGAAATGTCTATCACCTTGAATGCTTCTTGTTCTTATTGGTCCACATAGATCTGTATGAACCAAATCTAACAAGTGCTCTACTGAGAAGGACTTGCTCTTGAAAGTTGAAGAACTCATCTTTCCTAACTGACATTCTTTACAAAGAGCATTAACCGGTTTGTCTAGCTGACGTAAACCTCTTACTGTCTTCGACTTTCTTACTTTAACAATGTTATCAAAGTTTATATGACAAAATCTCCTATGCCAAAGCTAGCTATCATCTATCTTTGCAATCAAACAGTTGCTAACTTTAGGATTAAGATGAAATAGATTACCTCTGGTTTGTTTCCCGGTTGCAATCAATTCACCTTTGTTGTCAAATATTTTCCACATACCAATTCTAAACTCCAGTGGGTATCCTTTGTCATTAAGGTGTGCCACACTCATAAGATTATGCTTTAGACCTTCACCTAATAGACATTGTCAGTACTGCTCTACCCATTAAGAGAAATAACTCCCTTACCTTTAACCATACAAGGTGAGTCATTTCCAAATCTAACAACAACGCCATCAAATTCCTTCAAGGAAAGAAATTTGCTCTGATCGCTAGTCATCTGATGTGAACAACCACTATCAATGATCCAAACATCAGAGTTATCCATCCTGGACACTAGTGCCTTCTTATCTGATATCTCTTCCTTAATAGCTACAAACACAATATCTTCACTAGCATCATCTTCAGATTCTTCATCAGTAATACCACTATCAACCACTATAAGACAATCTCTCTTGCCTTTGCCCTTATACTTCTTGAATTTGTCTCTCTTGTATTTATTTTCACCATTAGGACAATTAGCTACTATATGACCAATCTTGTCGCATGCAAAACATTTTAAAGGTAGTTTACCTCTATATTTACCAGTGCCTCTAGGTAGTCATTTTGCCAACAATGCTTCAAGCTCCACTAAGTTGTCTTCATCATCAACATCTCTACTCGATCTAGATTCATAACCATGACTATTATCTCTACTTTTTCTCACAGATGGGTTAGAGACAAAAGCTCTGAATGCAGATTCTGATTTATGTACACTACCATCATAGCCATTTAATTGAAAAGTAGTAAGTTTGCCAATGATAGAGTCAAGAGTTACCTTAGTTTTGTCAATGGACTTCAGCTCCTAAATAGCTACAACTCGGATAGCATCATTACCGCTCATCATTAGATCTTAAACCAACAAACTTGATCGGTTAGGGTTTAACAAAAAATAATCGGTAGGGTTTACTAGTTACATTGCATAGAAATGTTTTAACCTTATACACTGGTTTACCGATTCGACTTACAAACTTAACATACCGGTTTACAACATCTTCCTCAAAGCTCTTCCTACCAGTTGCAAGACAATATCAATAACAACAACAATATCAGCAATATCATAAATACCATTACCGGTTTAATTGACATCAATGACAACTTAACATATCATTAATGCAATCTTTATGCAAATGCCAACACGTTCCCACGATGAGCAGAATGAAAGATGCACTATTTTGCAACCTCTCCCTAATAGTTTTTGATGGTTTTTTATGCGACAAAAAAAATCAGAGCACAATAAAAATGGAATCAAGTTGTCCAAAACCAAGAGAGGAATTTTTAGGCAGCAACAACATGACCCCATAGGTTCAAACAGCTCATCCATAAGTTCCATGGTCTCCAAGTTACACAAAGTCAAAGTTTGACCATTTTTTCCACTTTGAGCACTCAAGGGAAAGTGTCGATATGAGGTGGCTCGGAATGATCAGACATCTTGGGGAGAGAGAAAAGGGCACACCTAGTGTAAACCTGGACACCTAGACGTGCTCGCACTAACGGTTCATTCCCATGACAAGCAGAACGAAAGATGCACTATTTTGCCACCTCTCATTGACATTTTTTTACGGTTTTTGATGCGACTAAAAAAATCTCACCACAAGAAAAAAAAATCATGTTGTCTGAAACCGAGTGAGACTTTTTTAGCAAGCAATAACACAACCCCATAGGTTCAAATGTCTCATCAATAAGTGCCACGGTCTCCGAGTTACGTGACATCAAAGTTTGACCTTATTTCCACTTTGAGCGCTCAAGGGAAAACCTCACTACGAGGTGGCTCGGAATGATCGGACGTCTTGGGAAGAGAGACAAGGGAACACCTAGCGTAAACCCAAGCACCCAAATGTGCTCACACTGAAGGTTCATTCCCACGATGAGCAGAATGAAAGATGCACTATTTTGCCACCTCTCACTAACGGTTTTTGATGCGACAGAAAAAATCTCACCACAAGAAAATGGAATCGATTTGTCTGAAACCAAGAGAGGCTTTTTTAGGCAGAGACAACACAACACTGTAGGTTTGAATGGCTCATCCATAAGTGCCATGGTCTCTGAGTTATGCGACATCAACGTTTTACCATTTTTTCAATTTGTTGCGCTCAAGAGAAAGCATCGCTACGAGGTGGCTCAAAACAATCAGAAGTCTTGGGGAGCAAGACAAGGGCACACCTAGCATAAACCCGACCACAGAGATGTGCTCACGCTTACGCTTTGTTCCCATGATGAGCAGAACAAAAGATGCTCTATTTTGCCACCTCTCACTGATAGTTTTTGACATTTTTTTACGAAAGAAGATATAATTATGAAAGAGCTAAAGATTACTTTGAAATCATGAAGTAAAACTTTGAAATCGAAGACATACTCAAAGGTGAGGCAAATTATGAAAGAGCTAAACATGACTTCATTGCACATTCAAATGTTCAAACTCATGCAACTTACTTTCATCAATCCTTAAAGGGACTCAAAGCAAATTCACTCAATCAAAATACATAATATCAGCATTATCGGTGTCGGTACTTGGGTACATGGGTATACAAAATATGAGCAATAGATAGTTTAAAGGTATACACCATATGAGTTACACGTATTGAACAAATTGGATCACATTTCAAGACATATACATAATGAACAAGTTTGATCACATTTCAATAGCAAATAACTAAGTTTCAAGAATATCAAGTTTCATATATATCAATGAACAAATTGGATCAAATATCAAGTTTCATATATATCAAAATGAACAATAATCGTTTACATATCAAAAAATGGCATGGATGCCAAATCAATAATAGTTACAAAAATGTGGCATATGCCATGTCTATCAAACTCGATATATACATATGCAAATGTCAAATATATAAAAAATTGGTGTTTCAATTACCACAACTATAACTATATGTCTCTATTAGTATCTATGATTGTGGCAGATCATCAAAATCAAGCCTCTTCGAAGCAGTGTGTGGCTCTGAAGGTGGCCGCATAAGGACAATTCAAATGTTGAATCAAATATATTTTCTCAATATAACATCAAAATAACTAAATATTGAACTCTAAATTGTTTGAAGTTGAAATGTTGATTACCTCATCTTCGTCTTTTGCAATTGGGTGAGGCTGAGGATCCGTGGGATGTCCTGAAGGGGGTTGTAACTGGTAAAACAACATTAATACAATTTAATAACATATATGTCAAATAACACATAATAACTAGAAATGAATAGACTAAAAAACTAAAGCATATCAGAGCCTCAGATGGATGTGTTGTGGTCATAGGAGACAAAGTCACAGATGAATCAGTTACGATCATTTCCTATATCCATGGTAAGTGATCCAAAAGGAGTTAACTAGAGGGATTCAACTTCATTGTGCACTTAGTGAAAAGGAGTTGATCTAAGACAAACATACCTTTTCCATTTGTCGTGTTGGATCCCATATTATACGTGTAGGACTTCTAATGAAATGGAATGGTAGAACATCAGCGGGAAGTTTGGAAGGGGGTTGTAATAGGTTAAAGACAACTATACAAGTTAATAACCCAAAGTTGTTGACAAACTAGATAGAACAAAAAAATTTAACATATGTAGAACAAATGCACACCGAAGCCTCATATAGTTCTCCTTTAACCTTAGGAAGCCTAGTCGAATCTAATGCAGCTATTACCATTTCCTGTATGAAAAATGATAACATATGATATAGACATAAAAGGATTTAGTTATTTTGAACAAGCAAGAATGCAATCCAAAGTGAATATGAAGATATCACCTCTTCCCTCTGCTGAACCTCATCAACATTAGGTGCATTCATTAATTCCATAAACCCCATATGTTTATGTATATAGAACAAATAAATTAAATGTATTTATCAATATCTACATATACATGTTTAATCATAATACATTTCAACAAATGAATTTAAATTGTACTGAATTACCTTCTATCGTTTGGGTGTCCAAGATGATATCTTTTTCTGCCTCAAAGTGCTAGAGGATGGCTTTCTCACATGAGATTTCCTTGAGGCAGGTGGGGTAAACTAATAGAAAAAAATTAACATAAGGGAAAAGAGCATGTATTTAATATATCACTTAAGTAAACAATATATAAATCTAAATGGTACCGCATAGCTATCTTGGCCAAAGTCAATGGCCGAAAGCATGATATCATCAAGTTGGGACATCTCATTCCCTGATAAGCCCTATAAAACACCAAGTAATGATACATATAATTAATAAAAGATATTTTGAAACCAATGTATTATTATATTTTTAACAAATTTACAAATCTTTACCTCTGGTTGCAAAACTACTCATGATCGTGGAGTCGACTAAAAAGTATGTGGTGTACTCCCACCACCTTCTACACCATACAATACATTTTATTTATATGTCACTTTAAATTGTTCTAAAAATAAAAATTCATTTCTTTTTATAAGATTTATTCACTTAATTGATAACACATCATAAACAGAATTAAATGCACATGTGTCTGATAGAGAGGGTACAACATACTGATTAGGTCGTCGATGAGGGCCACATCCTCTGCAGTGGAAGCATGGCATCTACTCCCGCAACATGTACACGAATGAGATGTCAAACCATCCTCATCCGCGTTAGTGTCTACACCAGAACATACACCGTGGCAGGTAGGGCACATATGTTGAATGGGCTGGCCCATGCCAAATGATGTATGGGGTGACACTGATGAAGGAGGTGTCACTGATGGAGGAGGTTTCATAGGTGCTGGTACATCCTCTGCTCTTACCAATTGTGTACCAGGTTGAACAATGTCATCAGTCAATGATGTAGCTGCCTGAAGAGTCTGTAATTTCATATACTCCTTCAAAGATATAGGAACAGTGACATGAACCATGGTTTTAGGAGTTGTACGCCTCCTATGTTGTGGTTGTACCATCCTATGGGCCCCAGGTCTATCTTGCATAGAGCCTTTCCCTCTACCCTGAAATTGTCGGATGTCAAAGTAATTCATCTTCTCGTCGAGGATAAACTCACAATACAACTTTCTCAAAAAATATAGAGGCACCTCCCAATTATTATAAGGTGGTTGTTCAAAGACCATATACCACCTATCCCAAAAAGCTTCTTTCATCCTAGCATGAACACACCAATGTATAGAAAACCGTGTCGTATTTAGTTCTAGGTTGTTACTGGCAACAAGATTGGTGAAAAGAGCACATACGTCAGCTTTAAGTATGCTCATTTTTTCACTTGCTCATATGACAACCCATCAGCATAAAATGTTAGACATCTATCCCCCCATGAACCCCATTTCGTAACCTCCCTAGATACCTCATTTGCACTATTGGCCATTGTTTCTAGCATTCTAGTGAGGGTTGAGTGGTGCTCAAGCCTAGAGGACCTCAACCTATTCACCAATATAGAAATTTGGGTACTATTTTGTGTAAGGCGATTGATGAGATCCTCTTGTGTGACATCTACACAATCTAATGGAGGATGTGGAGGGTTTCCAGGTGGCAGTGGTTGTTGAGGAGCAGCATTTCAAGGATTTTGTGGTTGTGGAGCAACATCTTGAGGGTTTTCTTGTTTTTTCATGTGCAATGTTTACAGGGTTTTCACGTGTTGCTTGTGCAGGAGGAGGTCTTTGTTGTCTATTTCATTTTTGGGGATTGCTTGAAGAATCTAACATCAAATTAATAAAAACAAAACTTAAATCAATTAAACAACCCTACTTCAATTAAAATGTAAACAAAAATAATCAAACCAATCAAATCTTACCTATTCGATGGGGTGCCATTGATGAAAATTTCTCTTAATGCTAGAAAAATCCAAAATAATTACAAACCCGTTCAGGTTCTGTGGATTTTTGGCTTCCTCTTGTTGTTGTTCCATGGGTTTTAGCATTGAAAATGGCCAAAACTCGTGAGCTACCCAGAAAAATAATGTTCCTCAAAACCCGAACGAGTTTTGAGGAACTTTTGATTTTTTATTAAAAAACATAATGTACGGGTTTTGAGGAGATTTTTATTTTTTAAATTTTTTTGGCTAGGCTTGGTGTTACCAAGCCTATCATGTTTTTGAATTTTCAAAACTCACATGGGTTATGAAAATTTTGGTTTTTTTCTTTACATGTGGCCACTTTTATGTTCACCATCTTGGTGCACTTACCCCATAGGAAACCATTTAGATGAGAAGGGCTATTGTATTGGTAGCTTTCTCAGTGGTAGTATAGAGAGAGTAAAGATTGCATCACAATTGAATAGATACTAGAGGCTACTAGTGACAATGATGATTGCAACCTCTAACAACACATTAGAAAAAATAGGAAACTAAAATTTCATATAATAATTTATTTTCAATTATTTTTTTTTATTAGTAATAAGATTGTATTATATTAATATTCAAATATTACAAAAAATAGAAAAATTTCCTTGCTTTTGCCCACTAAAACTTCCAGAGATATACATCCCAAAAGACAAAACATCCCAATGCTTTATAGTATCAACATCATGCATCATAAACCATTGTATAAATAGAGAATAGATCCTTTGACACTACTACTACTACAACTACTTGTATCATATTGTGATGACAAAAAAGGGACCAAATTTCTCCATACCTACACAAATTAAGGGTTCATTGCATCTAGCCATGAATACTAAATTACTAATCCCCTTTCTTTAATTTTCTTTTGTTTCTACTCCACCTTAGGGCCGAGAACCTACTCAATCCACTCCTTGTCACAAAGGTACTCCTTGATATATTCTCACCCCACCTGAGCCTCTTTATCTCCATCTATGCTCCATAATAGAAAAAATCGTAGAGGGGGTTCAAACTCTGCTACTTGCATCCATTCCCCACTCTTGGTGACAAACCCTTCTCCTAGTCGATTCATTGCCATAAATATTTCTAACTTATATTTCCACTCCTCCTGGACACATTCCCACATCACCCATTGTTCATCCTCTTTATAGCCAAGTTCCATACAATGTGCACAACAATTTGAAGCAATATCAATATTCATTTGATATTTAAACTTTGATTTCATGTACGCATCTCCCAACAACAACCATCTTTAGAAATTTGTCGTCTTCAATCTTGAAGACATTCTTGAGACATTCTTTCGATATCTCGCCCAAGAAAGCCAATTGTTGTTCTTCTTCATCTTTTGTAATCACAAAGAAATCATTGTCTCGATATATTCTAGTTAAACACCGCATCGAGAGAATATCTGAACTGTCATCTATTTTAAACAAGTCCTACAAAAACATCAAGCAAGAGCAGAGAGCATTAACTCTCATTAATGCTCTTCTCGTTTGTGAGTGTATGGATCGTCTTGTCTTGATTACCTCCTCGTCACATTTAAACCCCTACCATATCCACCACCTCATCAAGATTTAAACCTCATAAATCTTGCCAAATCACACTCGTGTGATCATCATTCACTTTAAGGGCCCATTTTGAGAGAATAGCTACCATTTCATTGGAGGACACATCTATTCTAGCTCCAAAACAGACTTGTCGTACCCACAACGTGCATCGACATACATGTTCGAGACACATGCATACCATGCCAACTTGTCGCGATGCCCAGACCCACAGTATGTGACATGGAGTTGGTTGTGGAGTTCATGGAGTTGTCGGTTTCACTCCTCGGGTCCCACGCAAAATTGCGTGGACATGCCAGAGGACGATCGTGGCTGGCTTCGTGGTTATCGATGGTTTATTGTGCATAACATGCACATTAAAAGCAAGTGAATGAAGAAACCACATTCAGATGACATCCTGGCGGGAAAAAGAGGGCACGGGCTCCAAAAGTTGGTACGTTCGTCAGAGAAAATACTAACATGGTGCAAATTCAGACTAACATGTGAAATGAAAGGTTGTGGCTTAAAAGGCAAGTAAATCCAATTTGACAGAGGCGGCAAAGCAGGTTTGTTCTTAAGGAGCGGATTTCACCACTAGTTCAGAAGGGGATTTCTGCAGTTGTCTCTCTCTTCAGAAGGGGAAGAATTGGGGCTCATTGGGGCTCATGTCAGGGATTTGTTGTGGCGACCGCAATGGGCAAGGGTAAGTGCGTTGGTTCAGTTTTTTTTTGTTGGAACTCTCGTCGCTGCCATTTAAATTCACTGCATAACTCTGAGACTCATTGGTCATAGGGTTGTCGTCCTTACCATAGGTGGTAAATCTATTTTGAATCACATTGGACTGCTTGACATAGCTTTTGAAGTTTTATATCAATTGTTTTCTCTCACTGTCGTAATCAGGTATGTTGAAATCTGGCTGCATAACTTGAATGTTTTTTATTTCCTGTTTTGCATTGAGGTTAGTTTATCATTTGCACGATATGGTTTGGATTTTGTGTTTAAAATCAATAGGGTTTGCATTTCTAGTTTGAATCTATTATGGTTAGTTTATATTGTTTGATATAATACGACTAAGATTGGGTTAGAAGCGGCGTTAGGGTTAGATTTAGAATAGATCGCGTTATTGTTATTTCATGGGTTAATATGTTGGGCTTAATCCACGAAGTAGTGAACCAGCTGGGACTAACACACGATGTTAGCCCCATCTTTGTAACCGTGGATTTTTTATTGCACGATTGGGATAGGGTTAGAAGTCACCCCACGGTTAGAAGCCGCGTTAGGTTATCGATTGGTCGCGTTAGGGTTAGAAGTTGTTGTAGGGTTAGTCGCGTTAGGTTATTGATAGGTCGCATTAGGGTTAGAAGTCACCTTAGGGTTAGCCGCGTTGGGGTTAGAAGCCACGTTAGGATTAGAATTTACGTTAGGGCTAGCCGTGTTAGGGTCAGAAGCCACATTAGGGTTAGAAGTTACGTTAGGGTTAGTCGCGTTAGGGTTAGAAGCTGCGTTAGGGTTAGAATTCACGTTAGGTTTTTGATTGGTAATGTTAGGGTTAGAAGCCGCAAACACAGATCATGTTAGTAGTATGGGCTTAACCCACGAAATAGTGAAGCGACACAAAACTATGAAAGCACTTAAAATTACGTGTTAGTTGCAATCGCCATCCAACGGGTGGTCAGATGGTTTGACCTGTGAATTCACAAAATTGCGAAAGGCCATAACAACCCATGTTAGTTGCAATCATTATTTCGCGGTGGTAGAGATTGTGTTGAATAGGTCTTGTGTGAAAGTGTGAAATCAGATAACACGGTGTGTTAGTCACAATCATTGTCTCGTAGGTCAACATATGGCATTGACCCATGAAGCCACAAAATTATGAAAACATATCACACGCGGTGTTAGCCTTCATTGCTGCTTCACGGTAGTAGAGAATGCATTGAAGAGGTCATGCGCAAAATTGTGAATGAGGACAACACAGTGTGTTAGTCTCCATCACCCCCTCATGAGTCAACAGATGTTATTGACCTATGAAGTAGCAAAATTTTGAAAGCATACTCACACCGTGTTAGTCAAAATCACTACTTCTCACTAATAGAGAATGTGTTTAACAGGTCGTGCATGAATGTGAAAAATCACCTAACACGGTGTGTTAGGAAAAATCGTTGTCTTGCAGGTCAACAGATGGCATTCACCCATCAAGTCGTGACATTGCAAAAGCACATTACATGCGGTGTTAGTCTTCATCGCTGCTTCGCGGTAGTAGAGAATGCATTGAAGGGGTCATGCATGAAATTGCGAAAGCACATAATGTGCCTTGTTAGTCGATATCGGAATGAAATTTTCTTTTAGTTGTGTGCATCATATGAATCCAAGGTCTTTGTAGGATAGCATGGATATGTGTAAGTGTACAAACACGTCCACAAACTATGGTGTAGAATACAAGTACTTGGACTCTAGAATAGCATGGAGCTTGTGGTAGATGAATTTAGTTATTAGAAAGCACTAAAAAATTAACGCATAAAATAATAAAAATTGAAATAATTTATAGACATCACTATTAGTCTAATAGATTCCCATGTCCATTTTGAAATTATAGGTATCTCAAATTGAAATATGGAGGCCAACTTTTCTTTATAGACAAGCAAAACACAGGTCGCATTTTGGAGAGGAATAAGCAATGATAGGTTGATGATCTTGTTCATCTATCAAGACAACACATTCATTTCCACGGTGAAGTTAATCCTTGGACCTAAGTATCTAGACGGTGGATGGAAGTACAGAATGAATTCGAACATAGTGTCTATGTTTATGGCACGGTGTCTGGAGCTCCGACCTATTGTGAAAGTCAAAGAAATCATGAACAGGTGTGTCAAGAATGAATGGCTAGGGGGAATGGAAGGTTTATTAGGGTTGGCACGAGACATGGATGGATTTGATAGTGTGGATGGAGCATGGATTCATGTGAGTGAATTCATCCTCCCTTGCGATCGTTCTTTCTTTGGAGCACCACATTTGATAAAGAGGCGAGAAGAAGTATAGCATGGGCTGGAATGCATGCTATTGTGGAATACCTTGAGATGGTCGATGTCTGGAAAGTCCATGTGGAGATGGAAAAATGGGAACCTTGGTCAGAATATAGAGCACTTGTGCAACGAACGATTCCTGCATGCACAAAACGACGAGGTCGACCTGGTGGATGAGGAAGAGCTAAGCAAGGTCGTGTGAAACAGCTCGGTGAAGGCTCCAACAGGGAGATGGAAATGAACCAAGTGAGGAACATGGAAGTGATGGATGTGGAAGAGGGCATGGTGATTGTTCACGTGGAGTAGTGAGATGGAACATACAGCCTTTTTTGAAGCAAGAACTGTGTTTTTTTTTTTAAATGTTTTTCAATGTGTTATGTATGGACCATTATGTATATCGGCTTCGATAGTCTAGTCGGCTAGCCATGGAGGTTTTTCTTTTAGAATGTAAACATTTTCAGAATTAATATAAAATATAGTTTTATCGGACAAAAAAAAATTTGTTGACAGCAACTGATACTCTTATCATCCTTGTTTTGAAATTGTTCGATAAGAAATTTGAGCGTTTCATTATATATGGTGAAAAAACATATGTTTTTTATTATATGTGCATGAAATTATTCTATAACATCAATTTCAAGCATTTCAATATATATGACTGCAAATAAAATAAAATTCTTGTAGCACAAATTTGTGGCCAAATTTAAGCTTCTATTCTGGCTCGATAAGAAATTTGAGGATTTCAATATATATGGTGAAAAAAAAACATTGTTTTTTGATTCTATGTACATGAAATTGTTCTACAATAAATTTGAGCATTTCAATATATATGGTGTTCTCAATGTTGGAATATTGTTTAGTAATTCCTTCCACTTGCACATTTTTATGCTTTTAGTTTTTCAGCTTTATTTGGGATGATTATGCATAAAAGTTTTTTTAGTTTTTTAGTTTTAGTTTTTTGCTTTATTTCTAATAATACAAGTTTTCTAAAATCTAGATGTATATAAAACCTCTATATAATCAGGCAGTTGTAATTCATTCTCTATCAGTTAGTTTGATCCTTGATCAGTTGATCAAGAAGCTCATGTAATCTCTTGAATCAATGGAATAGTTTATTTATGTTCCAATTTTATATTCCTTTCACTTAGTCATGCACTCTAGACAAGGCATCAGGACTTTTCCAATACCATCGACAAAGTATCTTAGTCATGGGAAGATAAGAATATTTGACGATTACTTACTGGCAGATATGACACTTCTGTAGAGGTCAGTCAAAATTAGTAGATTCATAAGATCCATATTAGATTTTCTAGATCGTCGCGTCTGCTTATGACTTGCTTCTAGAAGCAATGGATCTCTATATGAAGAGAGAGATTGTATAGGGAAACATATCAGGTGTATGATTAGAATGGCTCTATTTATAGCGATAGCATGCATAAATTGTGCAGAGTCTATTGAATACCAGTGCATAACACTTTTTAGCGCAGAGGATGAGATTTATGAGGCTATTCTAGAAATGGTGGATATCTCTTTAAATCTGGATAAGCATTGGTGCGATGGCTTTATCTATGAGGTTGTTTTTGCACCAATTGTGGATGTTTTGGAATCCAAGGAGAGGTGCATTGACATTATGGGTGATTTCATTAATGAAGCCTATGGGGATGCGGTGGCTGGTACATTGTGTGAGATGCAAAACGGAGTGAAGGAGAGTATTATTAAAGTATATTTTAATCATGACTACTAATTTTCTTCTGATTTAGAAGGAGAGACAGTGGAGGACGAAGACCTATCAGATGTTGAGAAGGTAAGCAGTGTTCAGAATATGGCAAACAATGAAGAGGAGCGAGAGGATAGGGAGCGGAGGGAGGAGAAGCGACAGAAGAAGATGTTTGTCACGTCAACCTGGGTGACTTTCAGAGATGGGGTATCAAATGGAGACTTGACTGCATTTAGACAGCTGAAGGAGAATGAAGATTGGTGGCTAGTAGAAGCATCTTCTGACACCCTGTTTAATTTGGGCGAATTGATTTTGCAAGTGTTGCATTATCTGAGGAATGTGTAAGGAGTTTGTTGGTTTTGATCTTGTATGTTTCGGGGTTTGATATCTAAAGATTTTATCAAGGTTGTAGTGGTTATAGGTAGTTATTTCAGTCAATCCTTTTCTATAACGTTTCTATTCTCATATTAAAACCATAATTATAATCCTAAACCTAGTTGAATAGTATAAGAGTGACCTTGACCGCAACTATATCTTTTACCCACCTTTACAGTTGATTTTGTAGGATCATAGTGATTACAGCTTGACAAGATTCATGTCAAGTAGTTTTGTATATAAAGGAGAGTCCTACGTAATTCTAAATCATGCGAAGAAAGAAAGATAAAAATCACTAAGTAAACAAGAACAAAGAGCAAGGTGATAAAAAACAGTTATCAATGAGTTAACACTACATTTACAATCAAACAACATTGCAATTTGGTTATGAAACATCTTCAATATTGTTCTAATATCATTGAATCAATATAACATGGTTTGACTATAATTGGGACAAGATGTGGATTCTCACATCAATTGAAATGTGTTAACATACCACAAGACTGAGAGGGGGGTGAATCAGTCCATGTACCTTACAATACTTTAATTTTGATCTTTTGAACTTAAAACTATAGTTAACTTATTACAATAATTATAAAACATGAAAGAACAAAGTACAACAAGCACATGAACACCAAATTTACGTGAAAAACCACAATGAGAATCACACTCATAATATGAATAATTGATTAAAATATTTTAGGCTCAAGGTCAAGGAGCTTATTGTAGCTAATAGGACTTACAAGACTAAGGTGCACAACCTTAGGGCAAGATATAAAGGTCTATACAAGCTACCAAAAGGAACACATCTTCTTTCAACAAGTATAGAGAATAGATGAATTAAAATCAACAAAGATCTCCTAATCAAGAAATTATCCTTGAACCACTATGTCAAGCGACCAATATCATGGCAAACACATTTGACATCAACCACTATCTCAAAACACTATCACACTAAAGATATCATCATTGTGGTTGTTTATTGTTGATAATGTCTCTATCTTTGTCCGATATGTACAGGACCAAGATGGGAAAACACCGAAAGTGGTAGGACATTATGGTATTGAAAGTTCAAGATGTTGGTGAAGGTTTGCATCATTTCTCTTCAAGGGATATTCAGTGGATGCCAATTTGTGTCAAAAATGATTCAACAATAGACCTCTGTGCAGAGATTCCACTTGGTAGTTTGGATGCATTCATCAGAGGGGAATCATTGCGTGAAGGTGTTGAAACCAAATTTCTCCGAAAGCGGTAGAGTGAGGATGATAGTGTTGTGCACAACACGCATACAAAAAAGATGTATAGCCGGCTAGTACACACATTCTTTCCTATTCTTTGTCTACGCTTAATGACATTACGACTCTTGTTGATAATAAGACAAAAAAAATTGAAGGTATTGGTGTTCATATGGAGCAGAAGACAATAGGAAAAAGTTGCCAAATAAGAAGCACGCTCGGACATATAAAAAAAAAGAGGTTGTTTATGCCACTTCATTGTTAAGGTGTTATATGGTAGGCTAGATGTGGCCATCTTGATATTGAAGAAATCATTGCATGTAGACAAGAATGGTGAAGCTTGTCATGGCGTGGATGATACCAGCAATGAGCTGCGCTTTCAATTTGCACCAAACCTTTCAAATGAATGCAAAGCATATATAGAGAGGTTGTTGTTGATGGATGTCAATGTTGAAGAAGAGAGATTCATTCATCACACGCAAGGATGTTATCAACGTAGCGACGAGGGTCTGTTCTATTCGGTCACGAAAGCATGTGCACGATGCCACTAGTATCTTAGAATGGAAAAAACAAGAAGAGGCTAATTTCTTTTTTTTCCAGTAGATAGAAGGTGCCGATAGACCTTTCATTATGAGAATACAAACGTCTTGGATGCTTGACATGATGGTTCAATTCTTGCATGACTCAATCATCTTAATGGATTCAACATTTGCTACAAACAAATATGGGGTAAGTCTCTTCGAAATTAACCTATTTTCAAGCAGCCCTTTTGATTTGTGGATGCTCATGATCTTTGCGTTTGTTTTTTAAAATAGTATCAATTATATTTGTGTCTCATTTTCGACGAGCAGCAAGCGGGGGTGCCTGTTGCATGGGCTTTGACATCAAGGAACATGATCAAGGTTATTTAGGTGTGGTTGATGGAGTTGCGGAGATGAGCAAAGGAAAAGAGACCTGATTGGAGGATCAATGCATTTATCATGGATGATGCAAGTGCAGAGATTCATGCGATAGAGTAAGTGCAAGAGAAAAATGTTTCTCTACATGAAATCAAACATTATGATATGTTGTTCTATGTTTTATTTGAAATGAGCAGGCTCAATTAATTATTTTGTTCGTAACATGAGTGTTTTTGAATGTCGTGTCATACTTTGTATTCGGCACGTGTGTAATGCCCTACCAGGAAACCCCGAAGGGATAAAGCCATAACACAAGAATAGAGTGAAATAATTTTTTTTTTAAAGTTACACCACATAAAGATACAATAAGATAACAAAGATTCAGATTACATAGCGGAAGACAACAACTAACACCTAAAGAGTTTCCCAACGAGATTACTTAAATTTCACAATTCACTTAACTCACACAATTAATCCAAAAGCTGAATATCTTAATAACGAGATAATTCATAATCAGGATAATTCCTTTCAAAAGAGGGAAATATAAATCACAAGAGAAGATTCATCATTAAGATCCATTCATAATCTTCATTCAAGCTTTTCATTTAAAATTACAAACCATACATCTAACATTCTAATACACTAGGATTTCATCATAACATAAGAGATCTTTCCAAGCATATTTAAATTCCTTAACAACAACTGAGTATAATTCATTACTCTAAGTTACATTCTTTCATATTCCAACTTATTGCATTTCAAAAGACGATTGCATACTAGCATCTACGATAAATCTCATCTAAACCACTTATACATTCGATCATCATGGCATTCAAGAAGGGACTGAATATAAGCATTTAAAGTTAATTCCATTTACCAACTTAACCATTCTAGCATAAGCTAATCATACATGATAAAGCTGAATAAAGGAAACATAAGAGAAAAACATCCCATAACACCATAATGATCTCGGAGTTCACCCCTAACGGGCTACATCTCCGGGTCTGCTCAACTGCAAGACCCCTCTGATAATTAATAAAGTTAAGAATACAAGAGGTTACACCATTACAATCCGGCCATCAAGGTGAAATATAAACAATATACAAACGACCGCATCGGTCAATAATACATAAACGATCCCTGAAAAGAATAGGATCCAGCTGAACAAAATCAAGCTAATACAAAGGTCCAGAAGCGCATCCATAAAACTGAGCCATCACCACCCAAGGTCTAACATGAAACCGACACTCACAAGGGCAGAGAAAAAAGAATGACCCACAAAGGTACGCCTAATAGGACAAATCAACAACACACTAGCGAACGTAGGGACAAGTGTCATCACACAACCTGGTATGGTTACCATGGAAAGTCTTCATAGGTCCCGGCCCCATACATTGGGTTACCCAGGCAGCCTAATCCGAGCTTCCGGCCCATCCAAGCCTCATGTGGACCCACACATCCTCTCGTGAAGACAAGGATGGTGGTTTGCCATTTCAGGCCTTCTCACAGCATGTCGAATCTATGATAGCACTCGTCCCATGTGTGAGGCACATTATCTTATTTAGAGATTACATTCTAATCTACTTAAAGGTTATCACTTATTAGACTCACTTTCGACGGGTTACCCGGCAGCCACTTTGGGCGCGGCCCCCAATCGAAAGCCACTTTCCCATACGACACTAGACTATACTTAGACAAACTCAAAACCAAGGAATACACATGGTCAGACGAACGGAGTTCAAGAAGGGATAGACAACCATCCGGTCAAACACGGCTCAAGGGTAATCACTTACTGACGGTACTCTAATTAGAGACCCGACCAACAACGGTCAACCACAATCATCATTCGACTCACACACAAGGAGGATATGACCAACTACGACAACACCACAATACAACAGTCAACTCAGAATCGAGGACTGAAACAGGTACCCCAATCATTTCATACGACAGGGTCCTATCAAAACAAGCACGACTTGCCATTTCATAATTAAAAGCGAATACAGCAATAAAACTCACAAAGGCAATGAACAGATAAGACAATATTCAACAGATGCAATCTTTCCGAATTGGTCTAAACATTAAACGTCGATCAAGTTTTCTACAAGATCCAAATCAGATTACAGTTATCTACCTCCTCAAGGGATAAGTTGTTCTTGGTTTTCTAACTCTTGAAGGTTCAAAGCATCGAACAGACATATAAAGCCATAAAGAGTTTTTTTTTTTAAACCAAATTCATATTAATAAAACTCAGACAACCATTAATCAATTAAACAAGGTATTTAATCTCCAATCTCATAAATATTTCACTTACTTCTCAATTACTCAAATGATATGTTCTACGATAATATTTAACACCATTAATTAGTAATTATAACATATTTCAACAGTTTTCCAATAACATAATATTCTATTTCGTTTTTAAACAATACTACCTCAATTAGCCAACTTCCCTAATCAGCTAGAAGGTAAGATATCCATTTATTAGCCAAGATCAATCATAGAATAATCGACAATATTAAATTACAATATTACAGTTGTAGAACTTAATTAGAAAGAGGGCAAAAGTCACGAAATGAAGTTGAATAACAATTAACCTATAAACTCCATTATAGAATTAATCAATATCCAACTGACATTTATCGTGATATCGCCACCCTATTCATAATTAAGGACTAATTTCCACTTAACAATAAAAATAACATTTAACATAATATAAGCATTTTTTTTTTTGAATACTAAAACAAAATGCATTAAAAAAAAACATCTTTAAAAACTAATTAAAAAAAATATTTTAACAAGGGCTAGGGCGGGCCGTGCCCTAACCCTAGCCACAGGCGCGGGGAAAACTCGTGGGCGGCGCCACGGTGGTGCCCGCAGGTGCCGCGGTGCCCTGCGGCCCCTGCGGCCACCACCGTGAGCTGCGGTCACGGTGGCTGCGAACAGAGAAAGGGAAAACGCGCGCGGGGGATCGAGCGGGGGAGGGGAGGAGGAGCGGGTGGAGCTCCGCTCCCCGCCCTCCAACCCCAACCAAGGGCTTCGTTAACCATTATTTCGCCCAGCTCGGTTTTGATAAAAAAATTTGATTAAAACGCCCAGGTTCGATAACATTGAACCTCATTTTTTTTTTAAACACACAGGTTCGAATAAAAGAACAAAACGCACAAACCAGGTTTTAATATACATATATTTTTTTAAAAAACACCCAGTCCGAAAACTGAAACAAACGCCCATCACCAAATTTGATAAGAAATTTCGATTTAAATAAAAAAAAAAATTCGATTTAAAAGGGTCTGGTTCGGTATCAAGTTCTTTGGTGATTTTCCTCCTTCCCAACAACAAAGGGATTCAAACACCCAAATAGAAAAGATGAATAACACATCTCAGTTAAAATCTCCAGCCAAACTCATAATGGACAATCAAATTGATTTTTCAATAACAAATTCATTTCTTTCAACCAGAACCGTAAATTCTTTTGGCAACAAGGAAACAATTCAGGATCCTACCTTCATTCGCAATCCTGGAATAGTTGAAGGAGAGCCCACCTGTCAGATCCAGCAAAGCTTACTTCCTCCCAACACCCCCAATTTTGTCCAAAATTATTTTCCAACCAAAAATTCCCAAAAAAAGTCCATCCCCCAAAATTTCCCCAAATTTTGGGTTATATGGAAGAGTTGACCAAAAATTCCATTTTTGGAATTAAAATTTTTATTTACAAATAATTCTCAACAAAATAAATTGCTCTTCAATTCCAAAAATGATTTTCTCATTTAATCAAATTTAATCTTTCTAATCTCAAAAGCCAACAGATTACGATCAATCTATTGCGATAAAATACAAAACTTTCTTTTTCAACAGCATAAATATAAAATGCATTTAATATTCAAAATCAATCATTTAATCGAACTCACTCCCAATTTAAAACGAGCAATCCAATATCAACGAAAATCGCATAACGGAATCCCGATTAATTTAGTCCATTAATCTCTAATGCACAAATGCATATTTAATCCAGATAATTACTAAGGACTAATTAATCAATTTAACCAGGCACACCAAGCATGCAAACCGAGAAGGTCAACCAAACAGACGACTCGCAAACCCAAACCAAAAAGGGATCACCGACGACGACTGACGATGCTCACTAGAGCACGACTAAGGTCAACTAGGGTCTTACGACCACCCAATCCAGCTCTAAGGATTAAAAAGGTACACTCAAACCTGTACATCCAGGTGAAGACGAACTTCGCACTCATGCGGCATTGTACCTGAAATGTCCTGCAACCAAGAGCCATACATGCATACATATATAAAATTTAATGAAAGCGTTAGCCTGATATTAATACCACGAAATAGGTACACTAAACAACTTGCTTACAACTAGTGTGAAAACCACATCAACAGCTATGCGTTAAATCAACATCTGACTATAACATTATATTAAGATAATCTAACCAAGATTAAACCAAGATTAGAGATTGATTAGGGTAGGGGTACTACAACGTGTGTCAAGCATGGTTGAAGAATGTGTACAAGTATGCAACGAAGGAAAGTGCAATGGACATTTTTCACCATCTAGGGGCGATAATGATGGAAATGAATGAAAGTGAAGAGAGCACTATGGAGGAGTGGCACACTTTCTTTGTTGAATTTAGTGATCAACCACGTTTTCTAGAGTACTTTTACAATGCATGGTATCAAGCAGAAGGCCATATCGGTGAGTTGTATGCTACCTTAGATTTGGCTTTATGACTTGTTAATTGTTTTGGTTGTCGTTTGGTAGTTGACATCCTACTACTATTATTAATTTCTTTTTTTCTTTTTTTTTTTGGCTAGCTATATGGGTGAAACACTTTAGGAATTTCGCTCATGCTAACCAGGACACAAATAATGCCATCAAATCATACCATGGAAAATTGAAGTCGTCGCATCGAAGAGATGATAAAAAGACATGCTTGAGGAGGATGGACAATCTATATTTTATACTTGTGTATAAAGTGGAACAATTCTACCAGCATAAGCGAGAATTGCAGCATTTTGGATTTATCAAAAACTACAGGTTGACACATTTTCAAACTAGTATGGAGAGGGCAAAAGCAATTCCTGATGTTGATTGTGTTCCAGACGACACTAATCGTAGTTGGTACTGGGTGAAAAGTCAGTCCTCATGCAACTAGTATGTGGTTAGGAAATTTTGGGATCACTTCTACATTTGTGAATGTCTGTGGAGTTTGCGAGGAAACATGTGCAAGCATGCGTTGAAGGTCTCTGCAATGATGAACAATTCATTCAACGATTCACATGTTCTGGGTAAGTGGATGTTCGTGAATGTTGATCTTTGCTAACTTAAAAGATGTTTAGTTCACTCTAAGATTTTGTTTCATACAAATCCAATTCCTATGTTGACCCCAACATCTGCTAATGCTAATGAAAACCCAACACCTCAACCTATCGTCGATAGCATTTCAAATGCACATACAAATTTAGAGGATGTCGACACTATAATGTGGAATGAAGCAAGCATAAAGTTAAACATGTTGTCACAAACAATGTCAGGTTCAGGTGATAAATAAATGGCATTTGTAGGCTGTCTGTATAGGTTCATGGCTGATCTTCAGAATGTCGGTGCCATGGCATTTGATTTTAGTCCCTCTAGAGATCTAGCCAATACAACCACCGAACGTATGCAGCCTTGGTTCAGTGCAAGTCTGGTACGTCGTCGCAATAGGTGGCAACATAGGAAGAGTACTATGACGGAGATCTCTCATGATGTTTAATAGCCTGTCACCTTTGAGTTCCCCTTTGATACTTCTAGGAGGAGAAAGGGAAAGAGCCAATTGGAGCAAGCACTGGAACCGCATGTCCTTGCCACTACATCGGTTGTGTCTAATACAGGCTAGTACTCTAGTGTCACCTTTAAGTGGTTTCTAAACATGTGAATGTTGCACGTGTTTATTTAGTCGTCATGTCTTGTAGTCGGTGAAAGTGATCCACACATATGTGTGACAGTGTTCGACACCCCCTCAACACCTGGCTATAGGAGTCCTCGTTAGCGATTGGCTTTTGATGGTCTTTTACGTGGACAGGGATCACAGAATGATCCTTACTGATACAAATTTTGGTATTATTTGTTCAGATTAAGCTTTTTGTTTGTAAGTATGTCATATATGTGCTTCATGTTTAGCCATTCTTCATTCAACATGTTGTGTAATATGGAACAACTTTGTTTATTGTAATTGTGTTGTAATGTTTACTATTATTGTCCCTAACCATCTCTTATAATGTATATTTTTATGCAGGTCCCATTTTGTCACCATGTTCATCTGGCAATGGCATTTACATACACATCAAGTGACAGGCACAGGTTTTATGCAACTTAATTTTTAGTATTGTACTTTAATGTCTTAAATTTATTAAATGCTCTAGTTAAATAATTAATACTCTTATGGTATGATTATCTCTTACATTTTTTTAGTGCTTAACACTCTTACGTCTTATATTTATTGAATGCTATAGTTATATTACTAACACTCTTATCGTATGTATCTGCAGATTGCTACAGACATTGGCAGAGAATGACGAAGACTGCGTTATTTCAGCACCTACCCGATATCCTTACTATGGATATTATCGAAAGCATAACTCCCAGATGGGCCAGTGAGTGGAACGTTCACATGGGAAGATATTATACCCAGGATTATATGTACACCGTTTACATAGATGAGGTGCACTTGCTCACCCGAATCACGATTCGAGGGATGATCAGTTTATATAGGTGACTATGGCCATTGTATTTCACCCTTACGTACTGGCTAGTGACTCTCCCTCGGTTTCACATCATGTGTGTTGTGATACCCCATTGGAGATGTGGACGGGCCCTGGTGCCACGCCGTGATGATAGTATCGCTGATGTCACGACTTTCTTTCCATGGAACCTCATTATTTTGGACTCCACCCCCTTTTTCATTGGTTATGATAGTCCTCGGCCAGCACCGAGGTTTGTCAGGATACAGAGTAGACTCCCAATGCAAAGGAGGTACTCTCATTAAAATTGTATAATTGTTCCTGTATGACTATGCTCTTTTTATAAAACAGTTCATTTCTATGGTTACATAGCCGATCTTCGTACATCGTTTGTCTCGATTATGTTTACAATTTATATGTTTGTCTCAATTATGTTTACAATTTATATGTTTGTTTCCATACACTTTATATTTCTACAAAACAATACACTTTATATGTTAATTTAAATCTAATAAATATAATCCTTTCTCTAAACATATCATATCATTAAATCTACTCTAAAAGGAATAGTATTGATTTCTATAATAATTCAATTTTGATATGCAATGAAATTAAGATGTGAGATATGGAATACAGATGTGTAAATTGTGAAGACTTGGATTGAAGACAATTTTCTCTCCTTCATGATGATGCAAGTATGTCAATGATTCATTTAAGATAGATCAACAAGATTAATTAAGGAGGTTAGATTTTAGAAATGCATTATTATTACAATATAAATAATCCATTACATGTCATCAAAGGGAATGGGGCAAGATAATTGAAGAGAGCACTAGACTCTGTGTATAACACTAGCAGATAGTATAAAATAATTTCATAAGTGATCGACAAGAAAAATTAAATATTGAACATAAATTACATATACTAGAAATTATCAACAAATTTCTCAAACATACTAAAGAAGATGCTAGCCATGCAGTCCGCGAAATAGAGAAAGTGCAAAACACACTATGTTAGTCGCATTCACCATTTCGTGAGCCTAAAGGAAATGTCGGGCATGCAATCCACAAACTAGCGAAGGCACATAACACGCTATGTTAGTCTAATTCGCCATTTTGTGAGGCCAAACAAAATGTCGGCCAGGCAATCCACGAATCAGCGAAGGTGCATAACATGCCATGTTAGTCACATTCGCCATGTCGTAAGGCCAAAAGAAAATGTCAGCCAGGCGATTCGCGAATCAGCGAAGGCACATAACACACAATGTTAGTCACTTTCGCCATTTCATAAGGCTAACGCAAATAGAAGCCACGCAGTCCGCAAAACAACAAAAGCGCAAAACACGCTATGTTAGTTGTATTCATCATTTTGCGAGGCTAAAGGAAATGTTGAGCATGCAGTCCGCGAAACAGCGAAGGTGCATAACACACTATGTTAGTCTAATTCATCATTTCGCGAGGCCAAACAAAATGTCTGCTAGGCAATCTGCGAATCAGCGAAGGTGCATAACACACACCATGTTAGTCGCATTCACCGTGTCGTGAGGCCAAAAAAAATGTCGGTCAAGCAGTCTGTGAATCAATGAAGGTGTATAACACACCATGTTAGTCGCTTTCATCATTTTCATGAGGCTAATGCAAATAGTGGCCACGCAGTCCGTGAATCAGCGAAAGCGCATAACACCCTATGTTATTAGCATTCATCGTTTCATGAGGCTAAAGGAAATTCCTAGCACGCAACACGAAACAGAAAAGGCGCATAACACGCCATGTTAGTCGCTTTTGCCATTTCCTAAGGCTAATGCAAATAGTGGCCACACAGTCCACGACTCAGTGAAAGCGCATAACACCCTATGTTAGTCGCATTCACTGTTTCACGAGCCTAAAGGAAATTCTGGGCATGCAATCCGCGAAACAATGAATGCGCATAACATGCCATGTTAATCGCTTTCGTCATTTCGTGAGGCCAAAGAAAATGTCGGCCATGCAGTTCGCGAATCAGCGAAGGCGCTTAGCATGCCATGTTAGTCGCTTTCGGTATTTCGTGAGGCCAAAGAAAACGTCGGCCACGCAATCCATGAATCAGCGAAGGCGCTTAACATGCCATGTTAGTCACTTTTGTCATTTCATGAGGCCAAATAAAATGTTAGCCACACAATCTGTGAATCAGCGAAGGCGGATAACATGTCATGTTAGTCGCTTTCGCCATTTCGCAAGGCCAAAGAAAATGTCGACCACGAAGTCTGCGAATCAGCAAAGGTGCATAACACGCCATGTTATAGTCGGCAAAGACTTTTCATAAGTGATCAACAACATAACTTAAAAAGTTCATAAGTGATCGACAACACAACTTAAAAATTTCATAAGTGATCGACAAGGCAACTTAAAATTTGACCATTTATAACCCTATTTTCAGCTCCAAATTCTCATTCGAGGATGGAAATTCACCAGTCAGGGTCAGCAGTAGAATTTGGGGGAAAAATTAAGTGGCGACTTGCAAGTAAGTATACAGTCTCTCCCTCAACCTTATATCTATAGATGTGTGTTTGCAAGTAAGAAATACGGAGAAAAAGTGCCTAAACGAAAAGGGGAAATCGAGGATGGACAAATTCCAAAATGGGAGGTTAGCCCAGAAAAAAAAACCTAGAAAGGTAAACCAGGCCAAGAGGCCTATGAAAAAATCACTATTAGATGCATTGCCTGGTTCTACAGATAAATCAGCTAAGTGTTTTTTAAAGACACTTTAGAGGGTTGGAGAGATGCTTTAATCCCAGTTTTCGGAAAAGACCTATTTTGGTTTTTCTATAAAAACATAAATGAGAAAATTTCAATATCAAACGCTTGGACATACAATGTAGCCAAATTAATCATGCCAAATGTCTTTATATATCATGAGTTGATTCAGGTATTGGTTGACAATTACGACCCTGTCACTAATGTTGTGAGGATGTCGAGTGGGAAATCTTTGGTGGTAATTACTATGTCTGCGATTATTTATTGTTTCACATTGAACAAAGAAGCCCTCACTAAGGTAGACCTAGAACAATTTAAAATGGACTATGACAGGTTTTCAAGGACATATAGGAAAGATGAGTTCCCATATCATAGGAGAAGGGGTGTCAACAACCAACGGTTGATGGTTACAGGGACCGAGTAATTCCCCGTCGATGATTTCCTTGGGTATTTCCAGAAAACCTACTTTTCCTTGTGTCAGATTCTAGGGGAGGACGCCAATCCTAGGATGCTAGTGAGTTTTATGTACATGGCTATGAGAAGTCAAAACTCAGATGTCAACTTGGAGTTTGATTTTTCTTCGTAAATTGAGAGGAGAATACAAGGGCAGTTGGTGGCATGGAAGGAGAAGAAGAGCAGTGATTTCCACCACTATTCCTTATTATGTCATCTTATCTTGTTTCAAAAAGGGCAGACATTTGCATAAAGATTGAAATTAGGAATAGTGGACGAAAATGGATACAGGCTCCCAGTTCATCTTTGGTGTTATCTATGGGCTAAGAGATGTAGGGATTCAGATTACAAGGTCTTTCGTGACTCCTTTGTTTGCAGTATTGTTGTTGTTATCCATGAAGTGGTTGACAGATTGTCTCCTGGAATAAGGAAAGTATTGAGACCTTTGGCCTATGACCCTGAGAAGGGTCACACTCACAATTTTGTGGATTGGTTTTACATGGGGGAATATACTATTATTAGGGTCTATGGTTGTCCCCAAAATCCCCATTTGTTGCCCATGTTTGTACCAGACAGGCTTTTATTTTTGGAATTTATATGGCAGATGTAATGGTTGGAAAGAGAGTTGATTGTTCCAAGGAGGAAAGGGTCATTTATGCCTCATCATGTGACATTTGGTGGATTCTCAATTGGATCCAACATGCTGGAAAAGTTACGAAATTACTTAAACATCAATTTCAAGCTTAAACATGGTAAGGAAAGAATGTGTGATCTTGAAAACCACATTGGTTGTGTTATTAAGTCAGTTTCACATGAGTTATTGATACAAGAAGACCTGATCATAAATCTCACATAAAATGGAGAAATTATGGATAGAAGGAAGAAGTGGGAAATCATAGAAAGAGTTGAAGAGGAAAAGAAACAAAAGGATCCATCTTTCCATGGGTTCTATGTTGGTGTGACTGAGGGGTTGGAGAGAATAGAGTTGTGTTTCCAAAATTTTGAAAAGATATATGAAAAATCATCAAGTGTGGAAGCCCCACCACAAAAGGTTGAGAGTCCACCAAAGAAACCTGTAGGGGTTGTGATTAAAGAGGAAACAGATAGCAAATCCATGGGAGAAGTGCATGAAGAGCAGGATGATACACTTGAATTTGTTGCTGCATTGAGGGCCCCGGGGAGAGAGGAGCCATCTGATCAATCAAATATGGTTCCACCCAGGTACCAGGAAGAGGTACATGGCTATGAGGCCCAAGTAAAAAAAGAGGCAAAGCCTATCAATACTAGCAATTAAAGAGTGGCCATGTCAATGAGGTTCCTTGATGATGACAATTTCATCCATGGTCAGGAATTTAAAGATTTCTGGTTAAAGACAAAAATGAAGGAATTTTAAGAGAGGAAACAAGTGAACCTCAAGGGAGTAGAGGAAACAAAACATGAAGAGGTGATTGCTCAAACTTTGAAAGAAATGAGATTGGATGAAACAGACTTGACCCTTGTAGAAGCAAGAGAAATGGTTTTAAACAGTAGCATGCTCATAATTCCGAGAATGACCATGAAACAAATGCTCTTGTTTGATCAGGTCTAGCAACAGGATAATCCCATGCTAATTGTTGAATTTGATTCAAATGAAGGGGTGAGTAGAATAGGGTATAGTCCCAAAATTGAGATATTAGCCTTATGGGCGAGTTCAAAAAGTACTCGTAAGCCAAAGTTGGTTGATTTGGTAAAGGAAACTTAGGGGGTGACACTTTTCAAATCCATAAAAGAAACATCTCCATTAAAGGCGGCTACAATGACCATGCACTCTGCAATGTTTACGAGGGATGCAGTAAAGCAAATGGAAGGAAAGTTACATGAACTAGAGGCTGGGAAAAAGGATATGAATGATGAAATAAATAGGTTATATATTGAAAATGCTACATTGAGAGGATAGTTGGAAGGTCAGCCTAACAATCAAAATAAAGCAATCGTTCTGCATACACATGCCCCTTCAAAGCAAATTTATAAAACAGGTGACAACAAAGAGTGGACTAAAGAAAAGAAGAAATATGAGAAAGAGATACAGGATATGAGGGTGGCCAATGAGGAGATCCTGCAAAAAATGGCACAAGAAACTCTGCGATTTTTTGAACAAATTCTCCTACACAGGGTCAACTTTATAGTTGAGAAATTGGAAGAGATATATGGGAGTTATCAAACTTTATTGAAGATGTTATAAGTGTTCAAAGAGAATAGGCCCAAATTGGAAAACCTGTCAAACAGGTGGCAACCTGCATATGTGACATTGGAAATGCTACTCAAGGTGACTTAGAGAAACCCTGATGCTGAACCAAAAATAAAAGAAACTTGGCAAATGGTGCAAACAATCAAAAGAGGAATCAATGATGTCAGAAGTATGGAGCAAAAGGTGAGAGCAAAAATTGATTATTTCCACACATTTCAGCATTGGACTGTCCCTCGTATCACGGACAATGACAAGCATATTCAAGACTTTAATGATTGGAAGAGTGACTTCACCCAGATTGTAGCAAAGATCACTGCACATTTGAAGGAGGAAGGAGATATCAATGTTGAGAGCTTTCATGTGTTTCAAGATGAGATTATAAATATGGATTTTGGTTACGCCAGGTTTTTTGTAGAGGTCAGGAATTTAACAAACAAGAAGTGGAGAGATCATTTGATGAACATGCCCATCATTTTGAACTTTCAGTGGCCCAATGATTATGAAGTTTACAAATGGTAAGTGACTCATCTGAATGTTCCTGCAAACTGATAACAGAGATTGCCAGAAGCAGAATCCGAGAGTTGCAATCGTCTTCAAATTTGTTTATGTTTTAAATTATGTTTACGCAAATTTATTCTCATTTCTCCATTGTGTCAATTAGTTATGAAGAGGTGTCTTGTAACGGTCTGAAGCTTGTTGCTTCTCTCGATTTTGTATAAAACAAAGAAACCAAGACCAATAGAAAACAGAGTAGATCTTCTGAGAATATCATAACAGTATGGTGTACCTCATTTCAGTGGCAAAATCAATAGAAGAATCTGAAAACATCTATGCTCATTTGAAGTGTTAGTTTCAATTTCAATTTCTTTGTTTCAAGAATACAAGTATAACTAACATGTGTAATATACTTCATCTTATTCATCTGGTAAAGCTTAAATAGTTAAATACTCATTGATCTATATTTAATATTTACTTTGGTATGACTTTATAGCACACATCTTTGTCTTCCTGACTAACATACTTTGTATTTCCTGATTGAAAAATTATGTGATCCTGTCTAATATGTATTGTCCCTACTCTTCTCTAACCCTGTCACATAACCCTCTTCTCTAACCCTATCATAGAGGACTTTAAGGCAGTTAATTCACATCCAAGACAACGTTAATTCAATCTGACACACATCCTGATTGATTTTTATGTTCATTTAATCGAATTACTCATTGAAAATGCACATGGAAGCACTTCCAACATGACTTTTTTGGGTTAGTGCCACCTAATGAATATTTTATTAATTATATAAGGTACACTCCCTGTAACAGCAGTAGAATAAGAAGGGGACATCACATAATATACTTGATTCTAGTCAAATCAACTGAAGTAAGTTTAGAACACATTCCAAACATATATATGAAAGCAAAGACATTTGAGAAAGCCACATATAACTATTCTTCATATGCAAACATATATAACCCTATAACGAATTGAAGAGGCACATATCACCTTGTTCAACCATTCGTCATACAAGATGTGTAGAAAAGCCACATATTGTGTGTGTAAAAAGTGGAATAAGTATTTGTAGCTACAGGCACAACACTTCAATTAAGTCATTACATGTATGGTTAGACAAATATAAGCATGAATGAATAAACCATAACAAAGCGACTAATTGCCTTCTAAAAGATGCGAGTATAAGATTGCTCTCATATTTTTTATAAGCAATACCAGTGACTAGACTACACCAAGATGAAGGATTTAATAAATATGGAAATGATAAACAAGCAAGATGGATGCAAGATGGATGTTAGATGGATGAATAATCAAGCAATAATTAGTAAACTAAATATGCAAAAAAGCAAGAAAAATATATTCAATGACTCCAGAGCAAAATCAGCATAATAATAATCTCCAAGGTAATTCTCAAAAATCTCTGGGGTCATTTGAATGAGAGCTGAAGGCTGAATTTATAGATAATTCACAAGAGAGATGTTGAAAAAGTACAATTTAGGATTAATTGAAATAATAAAGAAATCAGGTTCAGTTAACCTTGAGATAGATTCCAATTACAGTTTAATTTAAATGCATTCAAATAAGAAGTTCAAGGTGCATTAGAAATAAGATTTAATTAATTCCATGCATTTGTGATAAAAATAGATAATTCTTTGATTGAGTTCAAGAAAAGAGTCTTTTCAATGCAACTGAACTTCTTTTTTCTAAAAACCTTTTAGTTCTAATTTTAGAGAAAATGATTAATAATTCAATTAATTGCTTTTCTGATTTCTAGTTCTCAATTTAGAAAAAGAAATAATATCTCAAGTTTGATTTCTCTCTCAATTCAATTCTTTTATTTTATTTTCAATTTAACTCTTGCTTTGCATATTAATTCCTCTTTTGTAATAAATTAATTCCTTTTTTATGATTAAATGGCAACTTTATTAATTAATTAAATATGCTAGGATATTTAATAAATTAAACAGGATAATTGATCAAAATGATTTTCTGCAATAAATCAATTAATTAAATAAATATTTAATTAACATAGAATAATTGATTTGCCATGTGACATTTGATGATTAAAGAATTCATTAAATGTGCTCAAGATTGATTTAATTGCCTTTGGTTAGGACCTTGGTGATGTTGTCGAGATTAGGGGCCCATGGTTTAGGTGACCAATTTTAGGGTATTACATTTGCCCCTCTTTGAATTAATGTGCGAGCAGCGTGTTGGTTCAAAGAATAGTTGATGTCTAGGAGATACCAGTTCTGAACTTGATTGATCACGAACCAGATAAAGAGTGAGGTGTTTAGCTTGATTTGAAGCGATGAAGCTGAACGGAGTTTGATTAAAGTGATACCGAACTCGAACTTGATTGAACTAGGAACGATAGAGAGCAAAGATACCGAACTTGAACTTGATTGATCAAGAAGTGGATCTTAGTGATCTAGAACTTGATTGATCTAGACACAGCAAGAGAAGATAAAATTGATCTTGAACTTGATGGATCAAGACATGATGAGCGAAGATAAATTATCCAGCTTGATTTAATGCGATGAAACTGAACACCTGCTTAGATTGAGCATGTGATCAAAGATACTCTTTAAACTTTTGATTGAGTTTAAACGAATAATCAGCTTGATAAAAAGCGATGAAACTAATTAACGTTAAGAGATTGATTCAGATGAAGACGAATATCAGCTTGATTTGAAGCGATGAAACTGATATGCCCCTAGCGATTGATTCGATTCAAATGATCGAGAGATCTCAACTTAATATGAAGCGATGAAGCTGAGATGCCCCTTAGCGATAAGGTCTTGTTTGATTTTCTTAAGTTAAAAAGATTTTTGCTTGACTTTTGATGAAGATTTGAAAAAAATTCTCGACTTTGAAGAAGTGAGGTCATAAGGTCACGAGTATGCCCCCTCGGGAGCAAAATCGAAAGATAGTGAGGGTACATGATGATTATAGGCAATTGTTGGCGATGATAATTATTTGAGCACAAATTGATTCGGAGGAATATTTGAAGATTTACCGATGATTGATGAGAAATTGAGCGCAAATTGATTTGTAGAATAAAATTGAGATTTCAACATTGATTCATGAGAAATTGAGTGCAATTTGAAGAAAGAATGAGCAGTTGATGAAAAGCGCTAAGTGGTCCAAATTATGAAATTGACTAGCAAAATGATCTTGTATTTCGATTTCGATCCCAGAAATGGAATCAGAACAGGAAGATTAGCTAAGGGTACAGTTTTCATGTCCATCAGAGCAAGTTGAAAAATTAGGGTTTTGGCTATATATGTTACAAAAAGTGTCATTTTCAAATCATTTTAACCCTCCAAGTTTGAAAGTTGAAAAAGCTTTCTGCGAAGAAAAATGGTGGTTCCCACTCATTTGCATCGATTCGAGCATCAGAGACGACATAATCAACCTCGAAACTATGAGCCAGCAGTAAGTGATCTATCTTAAGCCTTTTATTCATTTCAATTTTGAATTTTTTTGTTGAACTTTTCAAGTTTTTGGCACGTTGAAAGTCGTTTTTCTTGTTTTGTCATGCGAGACAAGATCTTGTCTCGTACGACAAACTGTTAAAGTTTGTTTTGTCATTTAGAGTCATTAGTTTTGTCATTCTAAGCTCACCCTTGTATCGTACGACAACATTCTTAAAAGACCATTTTGTCGTCCTAAATCTAGTCCTGTATCGTATGGGAGTATTTTGTCATTTGGGCCTTAATCCTGACTCGTACGAGTTTCTACCCTTCTTTGTTTTATTGTTTGGAAAACAGTGAGCATTTTTTAAGGTGTAAACTTGAAATTTTGACTTGGCAATTGATGTAGTTGGATTTGCGTGATGTTTTACTTCTATTGTAGGCTTATTTGGAATGTTTCCTAATGCTTCGTTGTTTGATTTTTGCAGGTTCATTTGCCTCATGTTCTTTGCAGATCCATATATCCTCCCACTGTGATATTAGTTTAACAGTTGTCAGATGTTGAGAAGGCACATATTGATTGATGCGATTTCACCCACCTTCTTAGGTTACCCGATATTCGTGTGAATCACAGGATGCTCACAGCGTTAGTGGAGAGATTTCATTTGGAGCATAACACCTTCCACTTTCCAGTTGGGGAGATGACCATCACTCCCGAGGACATTTATAGGATTCTCCGTATCCTTTTTGCTAGGGGTATGGTTGATTATGATGCAGCACACCTTCCTGGATTACAGGCTGTCAGGCATGTATTTGGGGATCTAGATATCTTGACACGTTCTATTAGTTGGGACATTATGATGAGCAGGTATAGTGAGGAGTTTCTACTTGCTTGTGTTATAGCAGGATTTATCGGTTGTTTTCTGATGCCAGATAGAGGACAGCAGGGATTCCTTTGTGGATGGGGCAGGATGCTAGAGAGGCTTATTGAGACCCCTCAGAGATTAGGCTGGGGTTCTTGTATATTGGCCCATATGTATCACGAGATGCATGAGATAGTCTTCCGAGAGGGGAAGAGCATGGTTGCAGGAGTCTTGATTTTACAGGTATGGGCATGGGAGCACCTCCCAGTTTGCAAGCTGATTGTAGATGATGGCAGGGCTCCTAGTTAGCCGATTGTATACAAATATTCAAGATATGTCACTCAACCCCATCTGGGCAAGATTGATTTCTAGCGATGGCAGTTAGATGACTTGATAGCTGTGATATGGAGACCTTACAGGGGCCTAGAGCCATGGGATGAATGGAGGATCGTGCGCAGAGATCTATTTGTTATGCGCCCACTTATTAGTATATCGCAGACTATGGTGGAGCGATTCATGGTATCTCGGGTGATGAGGCAGTATGGTAGGCCTCAAGGGATCTCATAGGAGTATACTGCATACGCTCGTTATGCGGATGAGGAGCGACAGGGATGGGCACCGAGGTTATCTTATGCCTTGAGTATGTAGGAGTTGATTGATTATAGCGACTTTAGTGGGATTACATGGATGACGTTGCAGATGTGGGGGTATCACCCCAGTACAGGGATTGGTTTCAGCAGCATCCATTCCCAAGATTTACATATCTAGATGAGAAGGCACCTCGCATAGAGGAGGTAGAGGGCGATGCCCCTACGCAGGCACAGGGACAGAGGTAGTGACAGAGAACCAAGGCTCAGAGGCAGGCAGGTGGTGATCTTGGTACTAGTAGCAGCGGGTTACCAGCTAGTGGTAGGTAGCAGACAGGAGACGGTGGATCCCTAGGTACGGTTGGAGTGAGACTAAGTAGGGTGAGAGTGCTGGAGGGTGGAGGTGAGGAGGAGAGGGAAGTGCTGAGACAGGTTTGGCAGAGGAGAGAGGAGTAGGTTGGAGTTGGAGGTGAATATGGAGGAAGGGATGGAGGACGAGATGGAGGCAGAGAGCCTTCAAGGGATGAGGGGGCCAATACAGCGCAGTCGATGAGAACACGCCTAGCGAGGTTACAGTCACAGTTGATAGTGGCATAGACTCAGTTGGCGAAGCAATACCATCAATTAGCAGAGACGAGAGCAGATCGAGATCGTCAGGTTGCAGCGATGACGGTAGAGAGAGACACTCTTCAGTAGGAGGTCCTCCATCAGACGAGTCAAATGGCTTATTACATTGCAGCTTATAGCGTAGTTGTTCCTGTAGCGCAACAGGTTGTTCCATACTCGCAGTACATGGCACAATCAGAGGGAGCTCGGGCACCTAGGTAGGATCCCGGTCAACAGGCTCCATCTCCTCCACCAGGTGATGAGGGAGAGGCCGAGAGCTAGATATTATTTTTGTAGCTCTGAGATTTTTTGTAGACACACCCAATTTTTTTAGCCCTTATGATTCTTCCTCCGATGGGAGTTTGTACATGTCAGTTGACATTATTTTTGTACCCTAAGACTTGGTTATTATATATATACAAGATTTGATTTGACTTCATTGTACTTGTGTCAATCGAGATGCGATGCTTTCTATATGCTTTATTCTATATGTATGCATATCTATTCAGTATGGATGTATGTAAATGCAGATGTATATGAATGTTTGTTTTTGTTTCTTTTCATATGCAAAAAAATGAATGAAAATAAGTAATGAGTAATGCAAAAAAAAAATTATTTTTATATGCAATAAGATGAATGCAAACTAATGAAATGCATGAATCTATATAAAATGTGTATGTATGCAGCTAACATCTCAATACACAAGTACTCGATCGGAGAAATGATGAAAAAGAAACCACTTATCTTAGAAATGATGATGTTTCCAACTCTCATTCAGAAGATAAAGAGATTATTACCATACCGAAATCACTCTAAATTCACCAAATACAGAATGAAATGCAAAATGAGATGCAAAATGAAATGCAACCTAAACCTAGTCACTGGATTTAAAATGCTTAAGTTTCATCACTGAGCATAACGAACATAATAGGTAGATTAGAGTTCCTTTCTTTTCATGTACAATATTAATTATCTTGTCCGCAATGATCCTTTTTTCTTTCATATCCTTGGACAGATTTTGCAGGGACCCAAATTGCATGATAAAGAAATTCCCTCAAAACATACAAGAAATTCCCTCAAAACATACAAAGAAATGATGTGAACCTCACTGTAGTATACAAATAAGCGGAGTCGAGGTATGTGTGGTGATTTCACCTTGATGTGAAGGCTCTTATCATAGACACCCAACTTATTAGATGTTTCCAGATCATCAGAATCATTCCTACAAGCAGCAAACAAATCAAATATTATGCCCCCAATCCTTGCTCCTCTTAGTCAAGATAAACTTCCTCGAGTTACTCAGAGGGATAATAATCAAAAACCAATATAAAAGACAACTTAAAAAGAAAATTTTCATTCATAGCTCAAACTGTTTAGTGATTGTTTTCAGTTTTGTTGTTTTTCTTGTGTACTCAGTGATAAAACTCTTTGGTAGTTAGGAGACAGTCGACTGACTCAGAGTGGATGACCATGTTTCACTGACGGAAAGATTGACTTGGTTGATATTCCTTAGGATGGGTAATGTGCTCTGTCGATTGACCTAAGACTAGGACATTGATCAGTTTCAAGTTGTGAGGGTTCCAATGAACCAAGATGTCACAAAAGTGACTGAAATATATGTACAAGTGAAAGAAAAGATGCATGAAAATGGGAAATGGCAACGTTGCGTTGATAGATGGAGCGCTGAGTACAAGAGATGCCTATTTGCCAAGTTTTCACCTTCTTGACAAAGATTCATTTTTTATACCAAGGTGCCTATTTACCAGGTTTTCACCAAGGCATTTTCTCTTTTTTCCTTTTTTTTTTTCAGGACTTTTTATGATTTTTATGATTTTTTCCAGGACTTTTACAACTGTATAGGTTGCTGGAGTAGAGAATGCTAAGTGAAGAATTTCTTCAAGTGGATGGTGTTAATCAGTTCATGGAGTTGTTCTCCTTCTGATGTTGAGAGTTGATAGGCACCAGAGACAAATACTGCAATAACAATATAGGGACCCAGCCAGTTGGGTTCAAACTTCCCTTTGTTGTCTCGAAACTGTTGATTTTTGGGATTTTCTCTCAGAACTAGGTCACCAACCTGAAATCCTCATTGTCAAACCTTCTTATTATATCCTCTGGACATTCTCTTTTGATACACTTTGAGATGATCAAATGCCACTTGCCGATGTTCATCCAGCAATTCGAGTTCTTGCAATCTAGCTATTCTATAGTCTTCATCAGTAAAAAGACCTTGCAAAGAAACTCTTAGAGATGGTATTTCTACTTCAATAGGTAATACTACTTCAGACCCATACACTAGAGAAAAAGGTGTATCCCTAATAGGTGTTCTGATACTTGTTCGGTAAGCCCATAATGCAGGATTGAGCTACAAATGCCAATCCTTCCCCAATTTGTTCACTGTTCTGTGTAAGATAGTCAATAGGTTTTTGTTAGATGCCTCAGCTTGTCCATTACCTTGAGGGCAATATACAGATGACCTATGTTGTTTAATTTTAAATTTCTCACCAAGCTCATCCAGATCTTTATTCTTGAATTGTCCTCCATTGTCAGTCACGATGGACAAAGGTATCCCATACCTGCAGATGATATGATTTAGAATGAACAGAGCTACTTGTTTACCGGTAGCTTTGATCAGCGGAACCACTTCTACCCACTTAGTGAAATACTCAGGGGCAGTTATGATAAACTCGTGTCTGTTGGATGATGCAAGATATATCTGACCAATGACATCAAAGGCCCATTACTGAAAAGGCCAATGTGTGATGAAGGGTATGAGATCCCTTGTTGGAGAATGTATGAGATTTCCATGTAGCTGACACTTCTCACAAGTTTTTGGAAACTTTATAGCATCTTTTTCCATGTCTGGCTAGTAGTATCCAGCCCTTAGTAGTTTCCAAGCTAAAGTAAGACCATTCGAATGAGATCCACAAATACCTTCATAGACTTTCGATAATGCACATTTAGACTCTTCAGTTTCTAGACACCTAAGCAATGTACTGTCCAAACCTTGCCTAAACAAATCATTAGCAATGATGACATACCGTGAAGCATTTTGGGTTAGGTTCCTTTTCTCATTACGGGTAAGGTTTTCTAGGATTATTTGGTCACACAGATAAGAGTAAATATGGCTATATCGAGATGAGTCATGTCCAATAATAGAACAAACTATATGGTACTCAGGAGAATCATATGCAGGGTAATGTAACTCTTCCACCAGGAATTCAAAGCGAAAATTAGATTCCTATAACTCAAGTATAGACACCAAGGTGGCCATAGCATCTGTTGCTCTATTTGTTGATCTGCTAATCTGCTAGAATGATACAAAAGTAAAATACTTTTTGAGATCATCAACCATTCTCTTATAAGGTATTAGTTTCTCATCTTGATTCTGATATGTATCATTGATTTGATTGATGATTAGTTGAGAATCTCCATAGATATGTAACTCCAGAACCTTCCATTCAATACCTAGCTTGATCTCATTTACCAAAGTTTCATACTCTGCAATATTATTTGTGCAAGGAAAAAGAATCTTATAAGACTTGGGGATTGAATACTTTTGAGGAGTAATAAATAGTATTCTAGCACTAGAACCATTTTGGGTGAAATATCCATCAAAGAACATCTTCCAGGCTCATTGAGTAAGGTGCATTATTAATTCATCTGGAAATTCTATATGCAACGGTTGAGTGTCTTCAAGTGGAGCTTCAGCGAGTTGATCTACAATTACCTATCCTTTGATGGCTTTGCATTCCACATATTCAATATCAAACTCTGTAAGTACCATGACCCATTTTGCTAATCTTCTGGTGAGTGTTGCTTTGCTAAGAAGATATTTGAGCGGATCAATTTTAGCCACCAGCTTGACTGAATGTGCCAACATAGTGTCTCAATTTTTGTGATGCAAAGACCAATGCCAAGCATGCTTTTTCTATTATAGTGTAGTTTATTTCATAAGACACCAATGTTATTATGATGTAATAAATAGCTCTCTCTTTTTTATTTTCATCCTGTTGTGCCAAAAGTGCCCCCAATGATGTATCAGTTGCTGATATATATAAGATCAATGGTTTACTTTGAATTGGTGGCATCAATATTGGTGGATTGGATAGGTATTCTTTGATTTATTGAAGATGTTTTTCACATTCCTGATCCCAGTTGTATATTACTCCTTTCCTCATTACTTTTGTGAAAGGTTGAGCTTTGTCTGCCAGCTGAGAAATGAAGTGTCTGATTGATTGGAGACGTCCCTGTAAACTTCTCATTTGATTGATGTTCTTCGGAGGTGGAATTTCCATTATAGCTTGGACCTTTTCAGGATCAACCTCGATTCCCTTCTTTGAAATGATGTAGCCAAGTAATTTACCATATGTTACCCCAAATGCACACTTTTTTGGATTTAGCCGGAGTTTGAATTTTTCCATTCTATCTAGTATAGAGCCTAGCTCTTGAATATGTGTCGATCTTTTCATAGTCTTTACTAAAGTGTTATCAACATAATCTTCCATATTATTATGCATCATGTCATGAAAGATAGTAGTTACCATTCTTTGGTAAGTTGCTCCTGCGTTCTTTAGCCCAAATGGCATGACGTTCCAGCAAAAGGTTCCCCATGCACAGGTGAAAGTTGTCTTTTCTTGATCTCCATGAGCTATTTTGACCTGATTATAGTTGGAGAATCCATCCATTAGTGAGTACATCTCATACCCAGCAGTCATATCAACTATCATATCAATGTTTGGTAATGTAAAGTCGTCCTTCGAACAAACTTTGTTGAGATCTCTGAAGTCTGTGCAAACTCTAATAGATTTGTCTGTCTTTGATATAGGTACTATGTTTGAAATCCATTCCGCATAGTCTATAGCTCTGATAAATCCATCTTTTAGTAGTTTTTCTAGCTCAGCCTTGACCAGGAGTGCCACGTGAGGGTGCATCTTACAAAGTTTTTGCTTGACTGGTTTAACTCCTGGTATGATAGAAAGATGGTGCATGATAATATCAGGATCTAGGCCTAGCATATCAGAGTACGCCCATGCAAAATTGATCTTCTTTTCTGTAAAGAGATGAGTGAAATCTTCCAACTCTTTTGTTGATAATGATTGACCTAAATGAATGATGTGTGGTGTCTCTTGACTCCCAATGTTCACTGGCTAAGTTGGCTCGATCAATATAGAAGACCTCTCCTGGAAGTAACTTGGTAGTATATCAAGTATCTCACCTTCAGGTGCCTCAAAGAGGTTTTCACCCTTAGGTACATCCTTTATTTTCTCTTTTTTAGATTTTGACACCGCCACAATGTCATTTTCTCCATCAGATCTTTTATTTTTATTTTTCTGATTTTTGCGACTAAGATACTTGATATTTGTTTCAGTCATGTTTTCACTCTATTCGCTAGTGGAAGAGTACATGGGTTCAACTGTGTTTAGGTAGCAGGCAAGCATATAGTCATTGGCAAAAGTAGGTACATTCATGGGTTGGTCTTGTAGACTACAGTCAATTAATTCAGGATGTACCAAGGATAGAGTGTGGACAGGTTCAAGGGTGTTCACGGTATTGTCATCACTACTGCGGATCAAAAAGTTGAGTTCTAGAAGAGCACCTTGCGTAAATATCTCGAGACCAGGAATAGTCAGAACATGATTATTAAAGTGCATGTTAATATTTAATTGACCTACTCCAATAGACTTACTTGTAGCACCATTCTCTATGCCAGACTGGACTCCATATCGTGGTTTGACAACAACAAGATCAGTAGACAAATTTTCATTATTTACATCAGATGATTCAGAGTTGGATGTTGAGTAGATACTGTCATAAATAGGGCTATTGTCAGAGTCATCAGAGTCGTCAGATGAAGTTCCCGAGTCTTCTTTAAGTGGTTGAGTGAATGTATGTATGGTATCAACACCTGCATCTTTAATGCTACAAGTTCCTTCTAGATTTGGTTCATTTATCATTTGTATCTGACATACTTGTTGACATAATCTTGATGGTTCTATGAGTCCCTATCGTCTACTCTATTCAACTTCCTCTGGACTAATGACTAGTTATGCTTCTGTAGCTACCAATTCTTCTTGGGTAGTCCCATACCTGATTTGTTCTATCTTTTTAGAGGGGTACATAATAGTATTCTTCCTTCCTCTAGCCCTTGTTCATAGTATGCTTGTCTTCTTAGTCTGATTTCCTGTATCTCCTTTTCTAGCTTTAAGCGCATCATCTCTTGAGTATCATCTATGATATCGCTAGACTCTTCTGGAGTTTCTGTGCGGGATGTATCTGAGAGGTGGTCTGGACCCCATTCATACTCATTTGAGTCGGTTTCTGAATCATCTACTTGTTGCCTACCAGTGTATGTCACTGTAACTTTCAGCAGTGCAAATAGTTCTCTGATTCTTTCTACTTCATCTCTTATATCCTCTGGGAATTCAACTCCTTGTATTGTTGTAGCTGACACCATCAAAACTTGAGTGCTGACAATTTCTTCTTTCTTGATTGGTAGTTCCTCTTTTTCTTTCACACACTCTGCTTGAGTTTGTTGATTGTTTGTTTTTTGTAATGTTGAAGGCGATGTCCTTTTCTGTCACTTAGCCTTAGAAGCATGTTTCTGATCTGGTGTCTTTTTTGGGTTGTATCCCAGTCCATTTTTATCATTTGTTGATTTTGTTTGTTGTTGAATCAGTTCAATAATACCCTCTTGATGTTTTCCCAGGGGACCAGTACTTGAATATCCCATGCATTGAATCATTTTGTAGCCTCGACCATATTGTGCTGAGGAAATCTCACAATGTCATATTTCTTTGTTTTCACTACCTTTCATAAAAAGCCAGTTTAGAATAGCATCCTCTTCTATTTCATCTGTCAGAGAAGTAGAAGATTGTATAAAAAGACCATCATATATGATAGTTGGAGTTGAATCATGTGTTTTCATAGCCTCTGAAGGTTTGCCCAACTATTTCGGTGATGGAGGGAGAGAGACCAATGAAAGTACTGGTTCTATCTTGTATCCATCCATGCTAGTATTGGTAATTTTCAATTTCTTTTCCAAGTCCTTCATCAGGGCTTCTGAACTTTCATTTGTAGAGGCTGCCCTATTATGAGGCACAAAGGTATCAACACCTCTTGTTAATGCATTACAAGGGACATTTATATCAGCAGGAATACTGACCTCAACTCCATTATGGGGAAATGTTAAGCATTGATGGTATGTAGATGGAACCGCCTTCATTTCATGAATCCACGGCCTGCCCAGTAAGATATTGTATGACAAAGAAAGATCAAGTACCTGGAAAATGACATCTCTTTCTACAGGTCCCACCCTGATCGGTAATGATACCAGACCTTTAGAGGTCCTTTCTTATTCATCATAGGCCTTAATTGTTATTTTCTTGGTCGGATCAATAACATTTTCAGAAAATCCTAGTTGTGTAAGTAGACTATAAGTATAGATATTCAACCCGTGCCTCCATCTATCAAAACACATTTAACTCTGTGTTTATGGATCATGGCTTCAATATGAAATGGTTGGTTATGTGGATGATTTAGCGAGTTGTCATCTTCTTCAGAGAAGGTCAGATAGTGAGTTGAAGTCAGATGACCCACCATAGACTGAAACCGTTCAATGTCTAAATCTTTTGGAACATTAGTGGTGAGCAATGCGTTGTCCAAGATCTCTTTGTGAGCTGAAGAGATTTTTATCAATTCAAAGATTGAGATTTGAGCATTTTTCCTTTTCAATTGTTCAACAATGCTATATCCAAAGGATGATGATGAAGTTAGCCTTTTAAATTTATCAAGTGTTGATTCTTTTTGTTTGGTTGATGAGGCTAGTAGGTTTGACGTTGTTTGAGTAGGAGTTGAAGAACTAGCTCCTTGGAGAGTTACTTTCTTTTGAGAACGAGTCAAAGCCTTTGCATATCATGATTCATTTGGTTTATCTTGGACTATAATCACATTGCAATATTCAGATTGGGAAGGCTCAATCATGTTAATGACGTTGTCATTGCTGGTATAAGTATAATTTACTTTGGCACCTCCTTTGGTCTTTGAGGAATCACCTTGTTTGTAAACAGGTAAGGGGTCTTTAAAAGCTTTATGATCGACATTTGTCAGGTGACTCCCAACAACAATTTTACCAGCGTCTATGAGATCTTGAATCTCATGTTTGAGCTTCATGTAGTTGTTTGTGTTGTGACCTTTATTCCGATGGTAGTCGCAGTATTCATTTTCTCTCCACCATTTTGGTTTGACTTCCAGATCATATGGCCTAGAATTATCTGGTAATGTTATCAGGTTGTTTGCCAATAGAGTTTTAAAAGCGGATTCATATGTTTCTTCAAGAGAAGTGAAATCATGCTTAGGTTTGGAAAGCCAAGGTTTCTCTTTGAACCACTCTTTTGTTTTCTTTGGAGGATTTTCTGCTGTAGCTTCAGCTGCTTTGAGTGCTTGCATGCCACTAGCCAAATTGAATATTGTGGGCTTTGAGTTAGTTTTAACAGTGTCTACTACTCTGTCATTAACAAAAAAAATTGTTGTTGTCTTTGCCATACTTCCAATACTTGTTCTTCTCTTTAGACCTGGATCCTGGTTGTGTTTGTTTCGAAGGTGAGATATCCCCTTTCTTTATAAGCACATCTTCCATTCGAATAGCATTATTTACCATTTTATTAAATGATGGGTGTACTTGCATTTGGATACTATATTTCAATTCTAGGATCAAATTGTTGACAAATATATCCATTTTCTCAAAATCCAGGATAGGTCGAGAATACCTGGAGAACATATTTCTTCAACATTGGAGGAAAGTAAAAAAAGGCTCCCCTGTTTTCTGTTTTGTATTGCAAAGCTCGATCATAGTCACAGGATGTCAAATTTTGTAGGAGTATTGTTGTAAAAATAGTTGGATTAGTTCTTCAAATGTTTTTATTCCCTTAGGTAGACTTGAGAACCATTCCATACCTTGGCCCCCTAAACTCCTTGAGAAAAGGCGCATGAGGTACGTTTGATCGTGCATGAACTCCATACAGGCAGCACAAAATTCCCTGACATGATCTTCAGGATCTAAGGTACCATCATATTTGTCAAATTTTGGCTCTCAACTCATGAAGGAAATGGAGGCATGTATAAGTTTTTGTCAAATGGAAAGGGGCATATTGTCTCCAGAGAATATTGTTTTGGGGACTTATCCTTATTTTTTAGTTTTGTGATCTCAGTCCATAAGGCTTGTAATTGTTTGTGTACCATGAGTATAGGTGATTCTTCCTTTTTAGTAACGAGTGTCTGAACGTCATATCTAGTAGGAAGTTTGGCACCTTGTTTTGCTAGTTCTAAGAAATACTCTTCCTTTTGTCGAGCCAGGATAGCTTTCATCATTTTTCAGAAGTCTTTATCCTTTTGACAGTCAAGAATATCTTTTTCTGGAGGTTCAGCATCTTCATCTTCACTTGATGAGGAATCATTATTAATCTCGTGAGTACTAAGGTTGTCTTTTTCATTGTGTTGTCTCATGTATAGTGGGAGATTCAGGTTCATCAAAATTGGTACCCCTGATGATGAAGGTTTATCAGTGAGCGGGTTCTTCACGTAAAATGGATTATCTTGATATGTGAAGGTTTGTCCTTTGCCTTTAGCCTCTTTCTTACGTAAAATGGATTATCTTGATATGTGAAGGTTTGAATAGGCATTTTTATGGATTAGTGTGACCTAACGGTATTTGTGATGTAAAGGTCAAGATCAAATTCAAAGCTAGTTGTTCGGTTAACGTATTTGTTTTGAGAGAAGCAACTAAGATTTAGTCTGGTTTCAGTAAAGATCTATCCTGTATAAGACATTTATCTAAGTTGATTCGAGAGTAGTGACTAAGATTCAGTCTTGTTTCAGGAATGATCTATCCTGTATAAGACGTTTATCTAAGTGACTTAGGTTTGATAAGTAGTTGATTGAACTAGCTGAAAGATGATGGACCAAATCGTGCAATACAAATGGCAGAGGTACACTGTCATGATTTGTTTATGCTTAGGATGATGATAACCAGTTTTATGCTCGCTGTAGACTGTTTTAGGCAAGTTTGACTATTTTGTATTGACAAAATCAGAGATTCGTACGATAGGTTAAACAGAACTAGATGACAACTAAATAGCTTTAGGATGACAACAATAGTGTTTCGTACGAGTTGCTGCCTAATACCGTACGACAGATGGGTATGTCTAGGACGACAGAAGATTCAGTGTAATTCAATATCGTACGACACATGATTCAGCTTTATACGATAGAGTATTAGGATTCATAAAACAAAGGATTGAACTCAGATGACAAATAATCAGACTCGTACGACACAGGATATGAAGCAGGACGATAAATTATCAGATTCATACAACTATTCTCAAGACAGAGACAAAAATTCTGAGTTTTTCAATAGCTAAGTATGACAACTGAGTATGACCAATTCTGAGATGGACTAATGTTTGCCCAGCATAGACTAGTTTTGGACAAAATTTTGACTTAGGATAGACTAGTTCTGACACGAACAGAGTTTCGACTAGGATAGACTAGTTCTGGATAGAATTTCGACTTAGGGTAGACTAGTTCTGGACAAAATTTTGACTTAGGATAGACTAGTTCTGACAGAGACAGAGTTTTTGATCACTGAGTTTATTTCTTGTTTTCTCCAGTTTTTTTGGTATTTCAGTTTTAGTTTTGAGGGATGAAAACATAGAAAACATGTAGTATGAATAGTAACTCCAATCACAGCATGCAAGCCCTAAGGAATTTAGTGAGAGAAGAAAATCTTTGCTTGTAGACTCAGGTACACACCCAATAGCTAATAAGAATACGGTCACTAAGTCTCACGCAATGGATTCTCAACGCCATATTATCTGACTCCAAACGCTAATGGGGGCATGAAATGACAAGTATCTTGGGAGAGTTACTATCTCTCTTGCACAAAGATTATCCCCCCTTTCGGAGGTGAACTGGGTAGCTTCTAATTTTGAATTGGATATAGTAAGGGTTCTGTTCGGCGCGTCGGGGTATAAACTCAATTAAGAGGTCTCCCAGCCTTGAAAACCAAGGTTTAATATGCCCGAAGGTACTGATAAGAGTTATTCCCGAGCACTGTCGTTGACTTGATTTTCATCAAATCACATTTATTTTATAATGGGTTGGAGTACTTGGCGTTTAGTCATTCCCACATAGGTCATTCCCCTCACACCAGTTGTAACGGCTTTAAGATTTTTTAAACCCCTAGGGAGGGCAAGCCTGCTAAAGATGTAGAAAATCTCAAACAAAGAAAATGCCTCAAGGGTCTAGATTTCTGATTGTCTAAAAAAAGACAAGAGCATACTCTCCTACCTCTCAGAATTTACTTAAAACATGAAATACAGATTTGTTCTTTAACCAGATAGCAATTTAGGTGCCTAGAAATGAATATAAAGAATACACGATGTTTGGTCGATTCTCCTCAGGCAACCTACAAAGACAACGAATCAGTAGTCATATTGTCTTTGTGCGACAAGCATAGTCTTCGACAAGCGTTCTGCAAAAACTGATTAGGCTGTGAAAAATTCTAAGATAGATAGATAAACAACCAGGGTCACTCATCAGTATAATCAATTTGAACAGAAAACCAGAATCATAAAATTTGCTTTTTTTCTCTTTTTAACCAGAAAAATACAGAATCGTACGACAGTATTTACCAGATCGTACGATACATGATTCTAGTTCGTATGACACCTGGAGTTTGTCATTTTAGCCTGTGATAAATGTCGTACGATATTACACAGAGACTGTACGGCCGAAAACCTGAAAGGTAAAAAATCTGAAAAATAGCAAAAATAAAAAAAGTCAGTTTTGGAGGCCGAAAAATGTAGTCTTCTGCCCCACGGTGGGCGCCAGAAATGTGTGTGTGAAAAGTGGAATAAGAATCTGTAGCTGCAGGCACAACACTTCAATTAAGTCATTACATGTATGGATAGACAAATATAAGCATGAATGAATAAACCATAACAAAGCGACTAATTGCCTTCTAAAAGATGCAAGTATAAGATTGCTCTCAGATTTTTTATAAGCAATACCAGTGACTAGACTACACCAAGACGAAGGATTTAATCTATATGATAATGATAAACAAGCAAGATGGATGCAAGATGGATGTTAGATGGATGAATAATCAAGCAATAATGAGTAAACTAAATATGCAAAAAAACCAAGCGAAATATATTCAATGACTCCAGAGCAAAATCAGCATAATAATAATCTCCAAGGTAATTCTCAAAAATCTCTGGGGTCATTTGAATGAGAGTTGAAGGCTGAATTTATAGATAATTCACAAGAGAGATGTTGAAAAAGCACAATTTAGGATTAATTGAAATAATTGAGAAATCAGGTTCATTTAACCTTGAGATAGATTCCAATTATAGTTTAATTGAAATGCATTCAAATAAGAAGTTCAAGTTGCATTAGAAATAAGATTTAATTAATTCCATGCATTTGTGATAAAAATAGATAATTATTTGATTGAGTTCAAGAAAAGAGTCTTTTCAATGCAACTGAACTTCTTTTTTCTAAAAAGCTTTGAGTTCTAATTTTAGAGAAAATGATTAATAATTCAATTAATTGCTTTTCTGATTTCTAGTTCTCAATTTAGAAAAAGAAATAATATCTCAAGTTTGATTTCTCTCTCAATTCAATTCTTTTATTTTATTTTCAATTTAACTCTTGCTTTGCATATTAATTCCTCTTTTGTAATAAATTAATTCCTTTTTTATGATTAAATGGCAACTTTATTAATTAATTAAATATGCTAGGATATTTAATAAATTAAATAGGATAATTGATCAAAATGATTTTCAGGAATAATTCAATTAATTAAAAAAAAATTTAATTAATATAGAATAATTGATTTGTCATGTGACATTTGATGATTAAAGAATTAATTAAATGTGCTCAAGATTGATTTAATTGCCTTTGGTTAGGACCTTGGTGATGTTGTCGAGATTAGGGGCCCATAGTTTAGATGACCAATTTTAGGGTATTACACATATAACCATTTAGAAAGCATGAAAAATTGTACAAGAAACTTGTCATTAACTATTCAAGCTGTTTAAGTGAAGTCAGTCACATTTATTGAGAATAACCATTCATGAAGCATACAAAGTGTTTTCTTGAATGAAACAATTGGATAAAATTCCAATATGTTTGATTACAAACAGTATGCACCATTGTTGACATTTTATTCAACAGAGGTCAACAATATACATCTAAAAAACTTTTGTAACAGTAAAAGCCTCTTATGGAGGTAGAGGTTGAGTATTTTAAATCACTTTTCTTTCCCCCAGTAGTCGGAGTAAGGGGAGGCATATCCTTCCCATCATCTTCATCGGTTACAAAGGCAAACACCTCCTCAAACCTCTGTTTCTAGTACTGAGCGTGTTGTGCACAAACATCTAGCATGCTCTACATCTGGTCACTTATGATTTTGTTGCTTTTAGTGCATGCCTCACGCACTACCTCCTGTCTCTCACTTGCCATCTGCAATCTACGCACTTCCAGTTCAAGGTTTGTATTTTTATCATCAAATTCCATGACCTTGTTATTGAGTTCCATACATTTCTTACTTAGTTCAGTGCATCTCCTTTTCAATTCAGTGCATCTCCATTCAAGGTTAGAAACAATCCCCTTCAGCCTTTCATTTTCAGCATGGGCCATTTCAACCTTCTGCGTTAGCAATTCTACATGCATGGCATCAAACTTAATTTTGTCCATCCCATCATTCCAGTCTACAAAGGGTGTTGGTGGTTGTCTTGCAGACTTCCCTAAACCACCGTCAAAGGTGACAACATCGGGCATCCCATTCACCTATGAAGTCATAGCAGGCATTCCGCTCTCCAGAACAAATGTTTCAACGCCCTTTCTTTTTCCTGTCTGTATTCTTCCCATTTCCATCCCTGCAAACAATGCCAAAAAAGAAGTATTAGTACACAGATAGGCAAGACAACATGAAAAATGCAGGAAACAATAGTTTATTACAACACGAAACAAACAGGTATCTGTTGCATTTTTGCATGAATAACATTATGTAGAATACAAAAGTTAACGTGTGCACTAAGCTGACAAGTGGGAGGGCACTTGGGTGGTAGGTTACCTGCTAATTGGGAATCCATGTTTTGGGAAGATAATTCCATCACTCACCACTCATTGTCCTACATCCAACTTATTACACATCTTCCATGAAACTATAACACAAGTCTGCTTTTTTAATTGATTTTTTTTTGTTATTTTTGTTGTTAATTCATTTCAGATTCCGTGTTCAAAAACAAACAATAACAATGGTATATTGAATTGTCATAAGTTACAGTGGAAAGAGCACATGGTTCACAATTTCAATCAAACATTCGGCTTGATCTGTATATGTAAAAGAATTATCAAAACCCTATTGATATGTAATAACAAAACCTATGAATATGCAATAAGTAAGAGACCTTGAACAAAACTTGAATAATAAATGGCTATCATCGGCTTTATTCTACCATCCACTATCATTATTAAAAATTTTGCACACCAAAGACAAGTTTTTGAAGTTATTAAAGGTTATTTCGTGGTGTAGGATCACCATGAAGCAGTCCAGCAAATGAAGCCTTTACAATTATGTTGCTTAAAATAGCACAAAAGGTTGAAAATAAAGTACAGTTCATTTAAAACGAAAACAATAATTGAGAGGATTTAAACTATGGTAAGGTAAAAGCCATATCAATATAAGATCTCCAAATCCCATCTGAATAGTCTATCAATACTGATCTTCCACCACAGTATCTCATTATACATATTAGGAAAGAGGAACAATAATGCAGATCGAAAAATATTATCGACTTCGTTGTCTGGTTTGCGCAATGAAGTTGGCAGCACTGTAAAATGCTTTATGCTTCTTCGCATACTTATGCAACTTGTGAGGGGTGATGATAAGTAAGCGTAGCATCTGACTTTCCCTTCAGATCAAGATCACAAGGTCATGTTTAACATTCTCTTTTTGTGGCTCGGCACTTTCGCCAACTTTATCCAACCACATACAAATGACATCATACGAGTGTTGCCTATTTCATTCCATTGGAATAAGATAAACGATGGAATGAGAAGATGGAGGAAGGGATCTTGTCATCTTCAAAACTTACCGTGGGTGGGGAGTAGACCAGGTCTTCAATAGGCCACACTACCCATGAGTTTAGGGAATTCGACAAGACATCAGCCAAAGGACCTGTGCAAGGTAGCTAGGTATTTGCATCAAATACTTTCACGATGCAAACTTTAGCTCAATCTTGTGGGACTAGAATAGTATGACACATTACACCCTCACCCAACCCATCAACAACGCCTTCCCCAACCACTTCCCCATCCACTAGTAGCTAGACTTCAACTCCAAAAGCAACAACGTGAGCATCTTCATTGGTGCACTCTTCTTTGTCTTCCATGGTTTCCTGCATCAGTAACGAGTGGACATGGTCACTTAAATAGAATTATTTATAGCTGACCATCAAACATAGGCAAATCAATTCATAGAAATATAATACAACAGTACCGAAATAGTTGTCTGTCTTGACCCATTTCCCCCATTGCAATCATGGTCTGCATTTGTATATCCATCATCATTTCCCCTAAATTCTTTCTCAATGCTTTCTTCTATCGCATTATGTTGCAAAACGTGACACATTGTATAGGAGTGTAAGTACACATTAAACCCATACACCTACGAACACTACTGGACCAAGGCTGATGAATTTTAAATGGCTAAGGCAATAACAGGAACACAAATAATGGACACAAACCACAACAACATAAAAAATGCTCTGAAGTATAACAATGCCTCTCACCGCCTGTTATGCATAATAAGAGCCCAATACTTGTTCATATGTACTCTTATCCTCCAATGTTTGCCCTAATTCACTAGAGTCCTCTGCAATCGTCTCACCACTGCATGCACTCAAATTTCCATTCAATGTCTCCTTCAACTTCTCCTTCCAAACAGACTTTTGAGGTTTCTCATCCAATACCATGGCCGATTGCATACAAAAAAGAGTTGTAACTCTATAGTATAACACAACATCTAATGATATAGCACTGCATGTCATGCATAATAACACCACATTACCTGATCATCTTTGCACCTATCCTCCAGCCTTTGGCCCAGTTCAGGAGACTGCTCTGCAATTGTCTCACCACTACATGCACTCGGTTTTTCAATCATCGTCTCCTTCACCTTCTTCCTCCTAACAAACGTCGGAGATTTTGGATGTGGTTTTTGGGGCACCCTACACATAGTTTCATCAGGCAACTGCATTGACTATTCTTTACTCCTATCGTCCAGTGTCTACCCCAATTCAAGAGATTGCTCTACAATCTTCTCGTTGTTGCATGCACGCAATTTTTCATTCGTCGTATCCTTCACCTTCTTCATCCAAATAGGTAGATACCTAATAGACGACTGAGGTTTTTGACTTGAATTTTTGGGCACACTGCGTTCCATGTCATCCAATACCATGGGACACTCCATGCTCCCTCCATGAATCCCATCAAAATCAGCCTACAATGACATGGATGAAATAGCCAACATACTACACAGTGGAGTGCAAAAAATACCATGCAATGAAAACACACATATGGACAGGCCAATAGATAGTCACCTTCAATGACAAATGTGTGGCCTCATCTAAATTTGGCCTTGTTTTTTCTGCGGCATTATTTTTTCTTTCATCCCTAACAAATCAGATGCAGGCTCATTGACTAGAATGTTTGTTTTAGGATCTAAAGTTCATCTTGTTTTTCTGTAGCATTCTTTTGTTTTTGCTTCCTTGACAAAATAGATGCACCCTCATTTGTTTCAGGATGTGAAGTCGACCTTATTTTTTCCACAGCATTCTTCTTTTTTTGCTTCCCCAATGAAACAAATGCAGCCTCATTCACTAGAATGTTTGTTTTGCGATTATCCTTCGATGCCAGAACCTCCTCGCCATGGCCTGCACTGTCACTTAAACTCTAGGCAGCAAGATAGGATAGCTCAATAAGACATTCTTCAAATGTTTAAAGGAATTTAGTAAATTGTAAAACAATACGATCACTAAAAATTACCTCTGCTGCAATATTCATTCTTTCCAGTAACTCTAAAACCTTCTTCCTTCTCGCCTCCCTAACCGAACTGCTTTAGTACACTCACATTTCTTCCTTTATCTCTTCCTTCCCTTCGGTAGGAAGCTCATCACGTGTTTTCTTGCCATATTTCATGCACACTCATTCAGTGACACATTTTTTTTGCATACTATATTGTACACCCATTTGGTATTCGATATTAGACTCCCTCTTTTTCAAGTACATCTGCGATTTCTTCGAATGATCCACGCTGCATTCTCCACTACCACACGGTTCACGTCTGTTGGAATAGAAGGAATCCAAGAACACTGAGAGGGGGGGTGAATCAATGTTCTTCCAGTAATATAAGATTTTACCTTATTATAACATACACATATAAACCAGTCAATGAAGAAACATATAACATGAAGTAAATAAACCAACCACATGAATGAACACCATAACACACTGAATTTTATATGTGTAAAACCTAAAATAGGAAAAACCATGATGGGATTTGTGACTGTTGGATTTTGCCAAGATCAAGGGCACAATGAAAAGCATAAAAGAGACAATAGAATGACAAGAACAAACTGTATTCTCATCAATATACAAAATGATCAACTCGATTAACCAATACAATAAATAGAGGCCTGCTTATATAGGCAAGGCCATATGGATGTATGAGAACACAAATATGACATGTGGCTCAATGAGAAACAAGGGTAGGTAAGAAATACTAAGGGTAGGTAGGAGAAATAATATAATATTCCACAAGAGGTGGATGACCCACCGAATGTGGAGTTTAACAGCAAAATAAGACCACAAAAGGTGGAATTTCTCCTACAAGCTCTATCCCTAAGTGCACACTTCCCTAAGTGTCTCAATTCCAAACTACGAAAAAGATGCATTATCCTAAGTTAACTTAAGTAAGTGTAATAATATCCAAAGTGAATATTTATTTACACCAACACCCCCCCTTAAGTGCAACTTAGGGGAATGAAGACTCAAGTCAACAATGCAAGATGGGTCCCGGCTACTAGGCCATGATAGGTACCCATGTACAATATGCAAATGCAAGAAAAACAATGCAATGCAATCTCTCACAAATGGAGAAAGGGAGAAAACCCAGTGGGAAAAAACTCCCCCCCAAAAGAGAGATGAATGTACAAAAGACTCTCAAAAAAGAAGGACAAAACCTCAAAGAGGAAAAAGTCCCCCCCATAAGAGAGAAAGGAGAAGTCAGCTGACCCCCCCTAATGACACATCTCGCACCCCCAAGAGAGCTCGCAACTGCTGGAACTTACTCTTGGTGAAAGGTTTGGTGAATATGTTAGCAACCTGCTCTGCTGTAGGACAATACTGTAAATCAATGACCTGCTCCTGGATGAGCTCTCGGATATAGTGCATATGAATCTCGATGTGTTTGATCCGCTGGTGCTAGACCGGGTTCTTCGAGATCGCAATGGCACTCTGATTATCACAATGTAGAATTGTCTGCCGTGGAGTGGTGAAACCAAACTCTGTGAGAATCTGCTGGAGCCAAATGGTCTCAGTCGCTGCGTTAACAACGCCTCGATACTCAGCCTCAGTTGAAGAGAGAGCAATAGCATATTGCTTCTTGCTCTGCCAACAAATGGGGCCCGAACCAAGGTGAAAACTGTAACCAGAAGTAGACTTACAATCAACAAGATCACCAGCCCAATCGGAGTCGGTGTAACCAACCAAGCGAAGTCCTGTGCCTGCTGCATAGTGAATCCCATAGTGAGGTGTACCCTGGATGTAATGTAGAATGTGTTTGGCGGCTTTCCAATGAAGCTCATGTGGTTCCTGCATGAAGCGGGAAACCATGCCAACTGCAAATGAAATATCAGGGCGTGTATGAGTCAAGTAGATGAGACTACCCACAAGCTAACGATACAAAGTGGCATCAACTGGTGGAGAAGAACACTGAGCCTCAAGCTTGACTCCTGAAAGAAAGGGAGTCAGGGCAGGCTTACAATCAGCCATATGAAAGCGTGCAAGTAGATCAAGAGCATACTTGGGCTGCGATAGTGTGATCCCGAAAGGTGACTGTGAAATCTCTATCCCAAGAAAGTAGTGCAAAAGACCCAAGTCAGTCATAGCGAATCTTTCATGCAAAGCAGATTTGACCCTACTAATGATGGATGAAGTAATCCCTTTAATGATCAAGTCATCAACATAGAGCACAAGTATCAAGTGAGAGTCATCTTGTCGCAAAATGTAGACATTCGGATCGGAATGACACCTGGTGAAACCTGCGAAGAGAAGAAAGGAATCCATCTTGGCATACCAAGCCCTGGGGGCCTGCTTAAGGCCATAGAGAGATTTCCTTAGTCTACAAACCAAGGAAGTATCCTGGATGAAACCTTGTGGCTGCTCCATATAAATCTCCTCATCAAGATCACCATGAAGAAAAGCACTCTTCACATCCATCTGATGTACAACCCAACCATGAGCTGTAGCAATAGCAAGTGTCAAATGAATGGAGTTCATCTTGGCTATGGGTGCAAAGGTCTCAGTATAGTCAACACTGGCAACCTACGAGAAACCTTTTGCAACAAGCCGAGCCTTATACTTATCCACACTACCATCCACTGCAAACTTGGTTCGATAGATCCACTTACATCGAACCATCTTTCTCCCCTTAGGGAGATGGACTAGATCCCATGTGTTGTTCCTCATCAAGGAATTATACTCTTCCTCCATAGCTTGGTCCCACTCAGGAACCCCTGATGCTTCCCTAAATGTCTGTGGATCGGAAGCGGTAGCAATGAATGCATGTGGAAGATCCTGATGTTGTGATCAAGTTCTCCGTGTATCCGAAGGATCCCCAACAAGAGAACTCGTAGACTCAAGTGATTGGCGAGCCCAACGAGGTCTGCATGGAGGTGGAGAATGAGGCTCCTCAACTGCAAGTCGACCCTGCGGAGGTGGAACCCTGCGAGTCAGAGTTGAGGGAGTCTCATCATCTGAATCACTAACATCACTCTCCACAATGGAGGAAGGTGGAGGAGGTAGAGAGGCTAAGATAGGAGAGCTTTCCTCAAAGTGAACACTCCTCTCAATGAATAACTCATGTGTCTCTGGATCCATCAATCTGTATGCCTTAACACCCTCAGGATATCCAACAAATATGCAAGGCCGACTCTGTGGTTCCAATGCCTTGCATTTCTGTGGAGGTATGCGAGCCCATGCTGGACACCCAAAGACTCTGAAATGTCTTACAATCGGTTTCCTACCAGCCCAAGCTTCAAAAGGAGTAATACCTTGCAAAGCTTTGTGAGGAACCCGATTTTGGATGTGTGTGGCACAACTGATAGCCTCTACCCAAAAGGCGGGATCAAGAGAACATGCATGAATCATACAGCTAGCCATTTCTTTGAGAGTTCTATTCTTGCATTCTGCAACCCCGTTCTGCTGTGGAGTATATCCAACAGAATGCTGAAGATCAATCCCCTCAAAGGTACAAAAATCCTCAAGTCTCTTGTTCACATATTCCCTTCCATTATCTGTGTGAAGAATCTTGACCACTTTCCCTGATTTCTTCTCCACAGGAGTCTTGAAGTCCTGAAATCTGTCAAATACTTCACTCTTATGAATGAGAAAGTAGACCCAAGTGAAGCGGGAGTAGTCATCAATGAAGGTAAGAACATAGCGGGCCTTACTGAATGAAGGTGCTGGAAATGGACCTGCTACATCACTATGAACAAGTTGAAGAACTTCCAAAGCTCTCCAAGTTTTCTCTTTATCAAACTTCTCTTCGGGATGCTTGCCCATGGAACAACCTGAACATACACCCTCTAAAAAATTGATTCGAGGAAGACCTATGACCATGTCTTTAGTGCTTAGCTGCTGAAGATAGTGGTAGTTGAGGTGACCAAACCGCTCATGCCATAGCTTACTTTCTGAATTTGAATGAGTAAGCAAGGCCCTAGAAGGTGAACTTGGCACAAAGTGGGAGAATGAATAAAGCCTTGAGTTGTCAATGACTTGTCCCACTTCTACCAAGGCATCATCATCAAGTTCCTTTACCACAACTGAATCTGGTGTAAACTCAACTTTTTTTCCATTTCCATAGTGGGTGATTTGGTAGATGGAGAGAAGATTGGTAGACAAGTTAGGAACATAGAGAACATTCTCAAATGTTCCATCATCCATGTCAACGGAACCTTTCCCTTCAACCTCTACTTGTGTGTCATCACCTATGTAAATGTGAGGTACCTTAGATGGCTCCAATGAAGAAAACTGCTCCTTTGTAGAACCCATGTGATATGAGGCACCTGAGTCAAGTATCCATTGTTGTGAAGAACCTGTTGTAGCCACAAATGCTTGCCCTTTTCCCTTAGACTGTGAGGAAGAGGAAGAAGTTGAATCCTTCTTTGTGTAGGCAGATGGCAAGTTGATGTTGTTTTTCTTAAGAAGATTGGTTAACTCATCAACTTGCTTTGCGTGGCATCAATGCTCATCATGACCATACTTTTTGCAATATGCACGAGTTGGTTTATCCTTCTTAGGTGGTGTCCCCTTCTTGGAAGAGGATTGATAATTGCCTTGTGATGGAGAGGATGATTGTCCCTTTTCCTGGTGTGGTTGAGACTTAGATTGCTTCTTCTTCTTGTTGGAATCTTTGCCTTGACTTCCTTGATTTCCTTGATTTGATACCAAAGCCTTGGACTTTGAAGACTTGAGAAACCCCATGTTCAACAACTTAGATTGTTCCAATATCAACATTTATGTGAAAGCATCAAATGAAGGCATAACATAAGAACTCCCTACTGTCAAACGATGAGTTTGGAAGCTAGATACAAATGCTGCATATTCTGGTGCAAGCTTGTCCAGCAAGTTGAATATCAATTGAGCATCCTTCTTGTCAATTCCACAATCCTTTAGCTTTGCTCTTAGCTCATTTGCTTTAGTTACATAATCTTGGATTGTATCAAAATTCTTGGGATCTAAGTTGGTGAGCTCATTATCAATCTGATAGCCTCTGATTTCATCAACTTGTCCATACAATTTCTGAAACATATCCCAAGCCTCTTTAATTGTTTTACACTTCTCAATGTGGAAAATGAGGTCATCTGATACATACTTGCGTAAGGTTCCAAGAGCCATGCAATTCTTTGTGAGCCATTCTAATTGAGCATTTGGATCAGCCTTAGGATCAGGTGGTGCTGTTATTGTTCCATCTATGTAGTGTGTGAGACCCTTTTCCATTAGTTTACTCCATACTTTAATTTTCCACGATGCATAATTATGTGGAGTTAATGGTGGAAACTTATTAGGACTCATTGCAACAAGAATAGAAAGAGCACAAAGAAAGGCACAATCACACAAGACACCCCCCCAAATTCACTCAATCAAAGAACCCCCCCCCCCAATGTGATGTTTTTGGCACTTTATAAGTAGTGCGTATACAATGGGCCACTTGCAAAAAATGGCAAAGTGGACTTCTGATTTACATTTTTACAACTGCCTCAAGAAGGCCAAAAGAGACTCAAACTGATAATGCAAGAGATCTAACTAAGATCCAAGCAATTTACAAGTACCTAATAGGCCAAATAAGACCAATATCTGAAAGTACAAATGTGTGGGGGAAAAAGCGAGACTAGGTTATCATGCCCTAATCCTACCTTTTGTCACACATTACGGAATACGAAAGAGCCTAGAGGTATCACACAATTGGCTACTTCTTTTTGTGAAAGAGAGAGCCACAGACTACCTATTAGGGTTTCTATTCCTTTTTCGTAATTGAAAGGTAAGATTATGCAAGTTCAATTCCTAACCCTAAAATGCAAGTATGAGCTAACAACAAGATTGCAGAATTGAACTTAAACAATGGAAATCTGTAAATACAAAGATAAGACCAGAATGCAAATGCGTACCCGGAGTCAAAATCTGAGTGGAAATGTTCGAGACGGGGGCGCGGGCGCCACTGTCCTGATTCTGCACCTGAAACTGCACCTGAAACCACTGTTTTTGCACTCTGGAAACTGTCCGAAATGCTGTCTGTCAGGAGGACCAGGGCGCCTAGCGCCTCTGTCCCAGGGACCAGGGCGCCCAGCGCCCCTGTCCTAGCAGGACCAGGGCGCCCCACGCCCCTGTCCTGGTATCTTGCTCTACAATTTGATGTGGGGTGCTGTCTCGACCTGCTTCTTCCGGATCTGCAACCTGCGACGTCATCCGAGTCTCGAAACCTGCACTTATATCTGAAAAGGATGTTTGGGCAGCTATATAGGGTTTTGCCTTAGTCAAACCCCCACTTCGATGATTTCCACCTCCATGAATAGCCAAGTTGTATTGTAAAAGTAATGTGTGTGCAGACCTTGTGTGTGTGCAAGATCTAAAATGCAAGTAAGCAAACTAGAGCAACCTAGAAAGTAAACCCTAATTGCTTGTTAATGATAATGTAAATGCTCTAAATCAAGATGCAAAGTGATCTAAAGCATGAATAAATGAGATATTGAAGCTTATGCAAAGACATGAAAACAACATGAAATCATACCCAACCCTCAAGGGAGGAGTACAAGTCAATCTTCAGTCGGTGATCTCCTATTGTTCTTCAATGTCTTCCAAGCCCTAAATGGATGAATGAATTGGATAAATGCTTGATAGAGGGATGTTGAATGTTGTTGAAGTCTTCAAAGATCTTCTCTTTCGCTGCATATGAGGTTCCTGAAAACAAAATTCCGATCGGATCTCTTCAAATGAAGAAAGAGAGCTCTTATGTATGAAACCCTAGGTCGGAATTTCGTCTTTTGGCCGACCTAGAGATTGAATATCCCACCAATTTCTTGGGGTTAAGCTTTATTTTATGATTGGATCGCGCTCCTAAAATTTCGGGAAAAATGTCTGAGACCGTGTGCACTCCGGGCGCCACGGTCCCGACAACTTTTCACCAAATTTTCAGGGCCGTCAGATATGATGATTTTAGAGAGAATCCTGAAGTTACAGGTGATTTCGAGATGTTTTGACCCCCGAAATCAAGCCCCCAAGCTTAGAATAGGGCCTAATTAGGGTTTTTGATTAAGTAGTGTATTGGAAGAATAAAATGAAAGGGGCACACTTTAATGAAAGGGCCCGACTTTATGATGTGGAAAATGATGAAATAGAACCTTTAGACCTAATTAATTTGATTAATTAAGTGCTAAAGGGGAAATGCAATGAAAAATGCAACTGCGCCAAGGCGGGTGCTAAACTAGGTGTAAAATTGTACTGCTTTAGCAAGTGCGTACAATTTATGACGTTACAACAAATTCCACTCAAAAACTTTGAAATCTGATCATAGATTCTGAAAGTAGACAAAAAAATAAGCACTTTCAAAAAAAATGGCACCTGAAAAGGAGGTCGTATGAGCTCAAACAAGGCCTTTGAAGTTGCAAAATTGAGGATTGGACAGGTACAGCTAAGAGAATTCAAAAATTTTGAAAAACCTATGCATCAAAATTATAAAATAACCACACCACTACGAAGATCATGAAATTTTACCCCATTTCAAAAAAAATTGCACCAAAAAAGGAGCAAAAATGAGCAAGATATGGCCTTTCAAAGTTGGACTGCAAAACTGAAAAGCTCAATGGAAAGGGGTCAAAAAATTTTCAAAAAATGCTGATGTGTCGCTGATGTTAGCAAGTCACTATGTTAAATTTGACGGCCGTATGACCGTCGCCCAAACTTCGGCTCCCTACTGACTGGGCGTCCGTACTGTACGGACTGCTGACTGGGCGACTGACTGTGCAGGCCATACAGATGACGTGGCACTGTACGGATGCTTGCGTGGCTCTATGACTGGGCAGATCGTACGGTCTATGTGGCGTTGATGTGGCATACGGATGGCTGTTTCTGGCCACGTGGCGCTATCGGATTGACTGGGCCGCGCCGGAGGGTTTTTGGCCGGTGGGATCACAGTAGTCGGAGGCCGGCGGGGTCTGAGCGTCGCCGGCGGGTTCACGGGAGTCGGAGGCCGTCGAGGTCTGTGCGTTGCCGGCGGGGTCTGCTCGTCGGTTGCACAGAGAAAGCCGCGTGGACAGGACGGGACGGCACGGTCGGCGGCGGCGGTAGCGAGCGGGGCGCGGGAACCAGGACAGTCTGTGGCGGAACCTGCAAGTACGGTCGCTGCAAAACCTGCGACATGTAGGGACAGAGTACGGGGGGGTCTGCGGACCCCCAAACTTGATTTTTTTTCTTTTTTTTTTTTTTTTGAAATTTTTCCGAAATTCCTTTTTTAAATTTTTATTTTTTTTCGAAATGCTGCCTTTTTTTTTTGAAAAAATAATTTTTTCTGTAAAAAAATTTCGAAATCCGTACGAAAATAGGCAAAATGGAAAAAAAAATTTCTCACCAAAATAGGTTGACTTTATAGTCGAAATTTATGGAAATGGCCTCCCGGATTCAACGGTGATGTCCAAATCACTGTAAGATGCCCCCAAAAAATGAAGATCCCCAAATCCGAAAGTAGAAGCCTTCCACGATGTCTCCAAAAACTGATCAACGAAGCCCCAAAAGCTCTGATACCATGTTGGATTTTGCCAAGATCAAGGGCACAATGAAAAGCATAAAAGAGACAATAGAATGACAAGAACAAACTGTATTCTCATCAATATACAAAATGATCAACTGGATTAACCAATACAATAAATAGAGGCCTGCTTATATAGGCAAGGCCATATGGATGTATGAGCACACAAATATGACATGTGGCTCAATGAGAAACAAGGGTCAGTAAGAAATACTAAGGGTAGGTAGGAGAAATAATATAATATTCCACAAGAGGTGGATGACCCACCGAATGTGGAGTGTAACAGCAAAATAAGACCACAAAAGGTGGAATTTCTCCTACAAACTCTATCCCTAATTGCACACTTCCCTAAGTGTCTCAATTCCAAACTATGAAAAGATGCATTATCCTAAGTTAACTTAAGTAAGTGTAATAATATCCAAAGTGAATATTTATTTACACCAACAGTGACCCACAATATCAATTCACTGGTCATATGAAAGATATTACATAGTATGAGGGCCTACACATACAGGAAGGCACAGTGCCTAGAGCACACTGCTAAACACAAAAGAGTCTCACTGACTACAAGCTTCTACTAAGATACAACAATAATGGTGAACTCACAAAATGCATCTACAATGCCAAAAAGAGTTCCGGTTATAGCTCTGTTATGTACCGGTTTATACATCCTAAACCCTTTTACCGGTATCTCCTTTTCTCTAAGAATGCTTTACAAACCATCTACTGATCATTTCATGATATTACTTTCGCATACAAATGATCTACATCCATATCCTTCGCATCATCTAACTTCTCCACATTGTTATTCACTTGTCCTTTATCAAAATAACCTAATAAACTGACTTATATACCCTTTATAAATAATATGCCTTATGTCGGCTTACAACACATTACAAAAGATATTCAATGTCGGCTCTGTACAATAATTACAAAATGATTTTACAAATAAAACTTTTCTAGATCCCAGGTTGATGTCGGCTTCACTGAAGTGCTAGATGTCGGTATCGGTGCTGGTGATGACCCTGATAACTCCAATGCTAGTGTCTGTTAGTGTATGCTTCCAATGTTGATATCTGTCGGTATATGCCTTCTACAAAATCTTGTTGCCAGCAATGACAACATATGAATCCAATGAGTGTCAATTGCCAACAATCTCCCCCTTTGGCATTGATGGCAACACTTATGTGAAAAATGGATTCCCTGTCGGTTCAACTAAAACTTAAACTGAAACATGAATCTAAAACATGCTCCCCCTAAGCTGATTGACTATGAATGCATTTATCTCCTCCTCTGATTCATATACTCTATGTCTGATATCTTCCCCCTAGGATTATATACATACTTTCCCCTTTTTCATTTTTTGCATACATATCCTCCCCCTTTGGCATCAATGCCAAACACCGATGAAAGAATTGAAATAATTGTTAGGAATCTGTGCAAAAGAATGAATAATTACATATTACTTTACCGAAGCTTGACCAATTTCAATATTTCCGGATAAGATTTCTCTAGTAACTCTATATAGGTATCCCAACCGGTTTTGAATGTTTCAGATATGGATACAAGTCCACTCAGTAAATATGCAAGTGATTCTTTCTCAGTGACTTCTATCAGTGTGGGCTTCGCAAGCATATCCATGCATTCCCTCTTATGTACACTAAGTGAATCCAATCTTGGACTCACCAAACCTCTAAGACTCCTTTCTCTCTGAATGATCTTATCTCTTTCCTTTTTCTAAGCAAAAAACTGGTTCTCCAAGGTCAAAATTTGTCCATCAATAGATGTTGTAAGTGAAGTTAGTCCATCAAAATAATTAGCAATATTAGCAATCTTTTTTTGTAACTCCTTTATTCTCTTATATACATTGGTCGTAAGAATATCTATATTACAACAAACCCTGTAAATGTTAGTGCGTTGTTTCAAAGAATTTTCAACAAGTATAAGTTTCTCTCCAATCTTCCTCTTTTTTGTCTCAATAATCTGGTCAAAAGCGGCTTTCTTAGCCAAAGTAAATCTTTCAAGTGATTGTCGGTCGAAAATTTGTTGTAATGATTGAAAGTTTTTGGAGATGTGCTTTGTCAATACCTTAAGCTTGCCAGAAGGGCTTGCTTCATTTTCAATCATACATTCCAGAACTAGCATATGCAAAATTGTTATTGACTGATCTATTATTTCTTTGTCTGCAGATCCCTCCTTCATTAGCTTTTGAGCAGCCATCATCATTAGCTCTGAGGGACTCATCTCTATGATGGACTTCTTCTCAACTTAAGAAGTGTCAATTACCAAAAGTTTTACTGAGGAATCAACTATCGGTATGGTACTGGGTATTTTATCAATCTCCTTTTCCTTTTCTTTCTTTTCCTTATCCTCTTTTGTGTATCCCTTATCTCATCCTCTTTTGTTGGCATTTGGCATTATCAAGTATAATGGGAGATTGTTGGCATTTCTTTAAGGATATTGAGAAGGTTGTTGAAGGTTATGGATATAACTGATTAAGGATGTTTATTGTCTTACTAATATTATTTTGTCATTGATGTCAAGAAATTGATTTTCTGAATTAGTATGATGTTGCCATATCTTAAGAAGTATGATTTGAAGAGTATAAAGATGTCAATAAATTACACAGCAAGAATATGAGAATGAAGGGGAGATATAAGCTATTCAATGGGCAACTATTACGGAGTTAGACAATGATGAGATCATGTTGTTTTGATTATGTTGATATCCTACATATGTTGTTGATTGTAAGTTTAACATTGTAACTATGTTACCGAGCAATGTACCTAGTCGGTAAACCCTAAGGTTATCGATGTCGGTAAAAGAAGACAGAATGTCTACCGAGTGAAGTTCAGTGTTAACCGAGTAACAACCGAGTTGTAACTGATCGCATCGAATGATTAAATGCAATATTTAATGAAGGATGTTGATGAGCTGGTGATGCATAGACGATTGTTATGTCATGCATGAAGTCTGTTGAAGATCTACGGCAAAGGAAAATCAAGAGGAAGATCTACAGCACAGATTGAACTGTAATTACCTAGCACAAGTTTCAAGGAAAGATTGCAAGTTCCAAGGCGAGGTAAAACATTTTTCAGATCGAAGGATACAATGAACCTAGTCATGTTTGATGATCTGATGGCTAAGATTGATCATGGGAAATGTGATCAAGGAGATTTAGCAGTTTGGAATTGTTCATAAATAGAGAATTGTTGATGAACAATGTATGCAGGCAATTGTATGCATAGTGTTGCTACAATAACAGTAAACAAGCACAGAAGATTGAAGATCTGATTGAAGAACAGATTGAGGAAGCCCAGCAAGGATTAAGATAAGTCTATGGATAGATTATCTTAAGTATAATGAGCAAATAAGAATCTAGTTGCAGATATAGTTTATTACTGTTGTTTATTTTTGTAAGTGACAGAAATCTCTTAATCGAGTGGACTTAACAGTCTTATTTGCAAATCCTCTAGCAAGGTGACATTCTAGAAGAGTGTTTGAAATCCTTTGACAAGGTCACTTCTAACAAAGTGAATATTCTAATAGATTTAAGGGAAATCCCTTAACTGAGTCACATCTAGCAATGTGTTTGTAATCTTTAACAAGATAAGCTTTTAACCGAGCATACTCTAGAAGAGTATATTTCTTAGTGGGTCCGAAATCCCACAATGGTTTTTCCCTATTTGGGTTTCCACGTTAAATCTGGTGTTATGAGTTTTGCATTGATTATATGTTTATAAGTTTGCATGTTTTACAATTTTGGATATATAGCTGAAATAGAGGTTACCGAGGGTTGAATCTATTTACCAAGGTTGAATTAGTTGATTATATTGAAGTTTAAGTTTGTATGATTCACCCCCCCCTCTCATCTTGTTAGCTATCTGCATCTGGGCCTATTAACTATTGCTTTCATTGCATTCCTAACAATTCGTATCAGAGCTTTGGACTCCGGAAGAAAAGTTTGAAGGCACTTGAGCAAAGATCCGAAGATGTATAAAAGGGATGCACTGAAGCTGAACAAGTCAAGTTTCTCTACATGGCAGAAAAGGATGAAGTTGCACCTATCAGGTATTGGAGATTATGCTACATATTATCTGGAGAATGATTACATTACCCAGAGCACACATCCAATGACATTGGAAGAGATAAAGGCTAAGCAAGAACACACACAAGCAATGATTGAGATAACATCTGCATTGACCGATTCAGAGTTTAATGACCTAGAAGGTTGTCTTAATGCAAAGGCGATGTGGGCTAAGCTCTCATCTGTTTATGGTGGTGATGAATATGTTCAAAGAGCAAAAGTGGATAGTTTAAGAGGTCAACTGGAATCCATGAAAATGAATGAAGGTGAAAACATAACGCAGTACAGTACAAGACTAAAGGAGATTGTGAATCAAATCAAAGGAGCAGGAGGTACCATTGAAGAAAAGGATGCTACAAGTAAGTTGTTGAAAACACTTCAACCTGCTTATGCTATTTGAGTCTCTGCAATCAATGAATTAAGGTTTGTACCTAATATGCCAATCTCTTTGGATGCTACTATCGGTAAGTTACAAGCATTTGAGATAAATAATTTTGATAACAGTGGGTCTTCAGTAAGTAAAATTGAATCTGCATTTAGTTCTTTTCATCTTGGTGAATCTAAAGACTACATTGATAGAATGAGTAAGTATTTTGAAAGAGATCAAAGTGGAGCAAGTGAAAGATTTCACAAGAACATGGAAGAAGTGCACAAACTGTATGAAGAAATAAGAAAGCAAGAAGAGTTTGAAGCACTATTGGCCAAGAGATTACCGAGAGGCAAAGGTAAGTATAAAGGGAAGCTACCTGTGAAATGTTTCAATTGTGATAAAATAGGACATATGGCCTCTAGCTGCCCTGACAAAGATTCTGCTGAAAAGAGAGAATACTGAGATGACAGATAGAGAGATGATCATTACAGAGGACACTGAGACTTCAAAAGAAGAGATAGAAAGACCTTCCTAATAGCTGATGAGGAATCTAATGATGACAAATCTGATGTTACAGAAACAGAGGAATTTGTTTATGTGGCTATTAAAGATGGATCAAATGAAGAAAGGTATGAAGAAAAAGCTTTAATATCTCATATGAATACTAATGATTCTTGGATTATAGATAGTGGATGTTCACATCATATGACTGGAGATAAACACAAGTTTGTTAAGTTAGAAGATTATGATGGAGGTTATGTAAGATTTGGTAATGATGCACCATGTCTGGTGAAAGGTAAAGGTTCTATCACACTTCTTGACAATGCAAAATGTGGTGATGTATATTGGGTTAAAGGATTGAAATACAATTTGTTGAGTGTAGCACAGCTAAACAATACAGGTTACCGAATAGAATTTCAGAAGGGAATTGTCAAAGTTCATGACAAGCATGGAAAGCTAGCTGCTACCGGGACACAAACAAGAGGTAATACATTTCATCTTGACTCAACTTTGAATAATTGTCTGTATGCTAAGATAGAGGACACCTGGTTATGGCATAAAAGGTTTTTTCATGTAAATTTTGATAATCTGATCAAAATAAGTAAGAGGCGCCGAGTAAGAGGTCTACCGAGCTTGGAAAAACCTGAGAATGCTATGTGTCGAGGATGCCAGATGGGTAAGATGACCAGATCAAGTTTCACAAGTAAGTCTTACACTTCTAATGGAATTTTAGATCTTGCGCACACTGATCTTTGTGGTCCTATGAAAGTTCAGAGTTATTATGGTGATAAATACTTTATATTATTTGTGGATGATTACTCAAGGATGATGTCAGTAATGTTTTTAAAAGAAAAATCAGAAGCTTTTCAAATGTTTAAATGGTACAAGGCAAGAGTTGAAAATGAAATAGGGAATCAACTGAAATGTCTTAGATCTGATAGAGGAGGAGAGTTCACTTCTGAGGAGTTTAACTTATTTTGCAATGATAATGGAATAAAGAGACAAGTGTCTACACCAAGAACTCCACAACAGAATGGGATAGCTGAGAGAAGGAACAAATCTATTGTAGATTGTGCCAGAACCCTGATGATAGAAAAGAAGGTACCACAAACATTTTGGAGAGAAGCAATCAACACTGTTGTATACACCCTAAACCGAGTACAACTGAAGAAAGAAAGAAATGATGAAGGAAGTTCCAAAGAACTAGAAGACTATGAAGGATTTGCCTATGTTCAACCAAGAAATCCTACCGAGAAAGCTGCTAAAGAAAATGAAGAGCATGTCCAGTTACTGAGTGATGAAGAAGATCATACTGAACCTACTGAGCCTATATTAGCAAAATATGTTAGAAGGAATCATGCATCAAATCAGATTATAGGAGATAAGGATGATCCTATGATGACAAGGAACAAAATGAGACAGAACACATGTCTAATATCTGAATTTGAACCAAGGATTGTGAAAGAAGCATTTAACAGTGAAGATTGGGTAAATGCTATGACAGAAGAAATTGATCAAATCAAGAATAATGACACATGGACACTAGTCCCAAGACCGAAAGACAAAAATGTTATAGGTACAAAGTGGATTTTCAAAAACAAGCTAAATGAGAAAGGAGAAGTCATTCCACATAAACTACACCATCGGGAACCCTTGAAAATGTGCTAGAAGAGTCTTCCTTCCTTTCTATTTGAGGAACTTCCTTGAAAATAGGTCTAAGCCTATCCTTGACATCAACAACGGTGGGATTCACAATGAAAGTAGGAGCAGAGGATGATCTGGATGCCATTTCAAAGAAATACCTGGATAACAATTGTCAATTGAAAGACCTTGAACACTTGTCTAAAAACTACTGGAAATCTCTTTAGAATGCCTTTGCTTGCTTTTAATCACCTATCATTCGCCTTTGTTTTTCTCTGGTTTTCTCGAGTGTTGGGTGAGTGAAAATGAGTCCATTTTCTCCTTTTATCGGTGAGTAAACCCTAATTCTCCATTGTCATAAATGCTTACCAGTGCCCTACTAGATGTCGGTTTCACAATTTTATGTCCGATATACCTCCATCAATGATTAATACAACTCTCTAGATCTCTTTCTAGGGAATATGCAAGATTTGCAATGAATTTGCCAACCCCTAAGACGTATGCCTTAGTTACCAGTTGAATTTCCTGTCGATGCAGGAATTCTCTGTTCTACCGATGGAGTTACTGGTGCAGTTACCGATGTGGTTGCATCTCCACTTGGTTCTTCAGATTTTCTAACCCATCTCTTGGCATGATCTTTTTGTAATTCATCTACCTTCTGCTTTCCTTTCTCATTAGCTTTGTCATTGCTAACCGGTTTAGTCTTGCTTCTGCAGTACTTAGCAATATGACCTATTTTGTTGCATGCATAGCATGTAACATTGTTCTTTTGAATTGATTTTCCATATCTGGTGTCATTCCTTGACCTACATTGATTAGCCAAATGTCCAAACTTTCCACATGTATGACACTTAACATTCATTCTGCAATCTTCTGACTTATGACCATATTTCTTGCAATTTGTGCATTAACCAAGAACTGAATTGTAGTTTTGATTTTCTCTATTTCTACATTGTTTAGGCATATGACCAAATTTATTATAAACAAAGTATCTACCATTTAATTTGTAAGCATTAGATTGCCTTACTAGTTTCCTATGGTCTGATGAGTTATGCATACCGATTGTCTGACCTTCATTTGGAGTACTGGAGCTTTCACCTTGTTCAAATCCAAGTCCTCTAGAATCATCATTATGCCTTTGTCTTTTCAATAAATCATCCAACTATGCAGTACTAATCCTGAATTTTTCTTTATACTCACTTGCAGTAGTCAGATCATTTCTCATAACCACTATTTGTCTTCCAAGCTCTTGTTCATTATTTCGGGATTGTACCAAATCAGTTCTCAACATATCATTCTCATGAGCCAATCTGCCACATTCTTCATATTTGTTCTTCAAAGATGCAGCAATATTTTCTTCTTCTTTTTGTCCTCAATTTCTTTTGACATCCTCACAGTCAGGTCTTGCATTTCATTCTTCATGAGCATGTTTTGTTGACTCAGCTTCTGACATTGTTCCTTAAGTGCATTTTTCTCTTCATCATCTTGGTTTTGCAAAAGTTCCTTCCTCCTGGCTTGAGCTGATGATAATATTTCTTATAGAACAAGAATGAATTCATTGGAAAAATTCAATTCATCTTGCAGCTTTAAGTTCTTCAACCTTTCAGCATCATAATCCTCAAGTGCCATCTCAAGTTGCTTCTTCATAGCCATGTTTAATGATTCCGATTTCAGGATCTTCCTCAAGTTGTTAAACTTCCTCTGAGGCACCAAGCTCTGATACCAATTGTTGGAATAGAAGGAATCCAAGAACACTAAGAGGGGGGCTGAATCAATGTTATTCCAGTAATATAAGATTTTACCTTATTACAACATACACATATAAACTGGTAAATGAAGAAACATATAAAATGAAGTAAATAAACCAGCCACATGAATGAACACCATAACATACTGAATTTTATACGTGGAAAACCTCAAAGAGGAAAAACCACAGTGGGATTTATGACCCACAATATCAATTCACTAGCCATATGAAATATATTACATAGTATGGGGGTCTGTACGTGCAGGAAGGCACACTGCCTAGAGCACACTACTCAACACAAAAGAATCTAACTGACTATAGGCTTCTGCTGAGATAAAACAATAATGATGAACTCACAAAATGCATCTACAATGCCAAAAAGAGTTTTGGTTATAGCTTTGTTCTATACTAGTTTATAAACCCTAAACCCTTTTACTGGTATCTCCTTTTCTCTAAGAATTCTTTATAAACCATCTACTGATCATTGCATGATATTACTTTCGCATACAAATGATTTACATCCATATCCTTCGCATCATCTAACTTCTCCACATTGTTATTCACTTGTCCTATATCAAAATGACCTAATAAACTGACTTATATACCCTTTACAAAGAATATGCCTTATGTAGGCTTACAACACATTACAAAAGATATTCAATGTGGGCTCTATACAATAATTACAAAATGATTTTATAAATAAAACTTTTCCAGATCCGAGATTGAGATCGGCTTCACAGAAGTGTTGGATGTCGGTGTCGGTGCCGCTGATGACCCTAATTACTCCAATGTCGGTGTTTGCCTATGTATGCCTCCAATGTCGGTATCTGTCGGTATATGCCTTCTACAGAATCTTATTGCCATCAATGACAACATATGAATCCAATGAGTGTCAATTGTCAAAAACATCTGCGTCGTGCAACCGAAGTTGGTGTTCTCTGGCTCTATGCATATTAAGCCTCCCCAGATCCCAAAACTTACGAACTCCGTTGTAGGAACAATGGTGGAAGAGACAAAAGTAGTGCAACCTGCCATTAATATGTTCTTTTTTGTGATCGGCCTGTTCCTATGCACAGCCAACAGAGACAGTGTCACATTCAATTTTGCAATAATCAAGCATTATAAAGATAATCCAAAATATAATGACTAATAGTGGACCTCCTCGTTACTCGCCCCTCCTCCTTGTTCCTATTCCTGAGCGTTGACTGAATCACCTTGTCGTTTAGTCTCCTGCTCTATTCTCACCTCGTGCTCGCTACGAACATCCCCTTTTTCACTCTCACCACCTGGAGCATCAGTATAATCACCCTCATCTACATTACCAATGGCCTCATCTTCCTCACCAGCAGAGCCACTATCATAATGTTGCTAAATAAAATAGCACACATCATTGATGCTTTTTATGCCCATATATATCTACATTTCCACTTATAAGTCCCAACTTCCAAAAACCATGCCATGCAATGATGGAAAAAAATATAATGCAATGATAAATAATTACCAGTGCAGTTGTACAGTCACTTAGAAGCCGACTTGACAATGGGTTCAAAATTGGAGACCCAACTCGCGACTCATTCAGATTTGAATCCCCAACTAGTCCCTAACCTGAAAGCCCATCTCCTGACTCTTTCAGATTTGGATCCCCAACTAGTCTCACATCTAAAAGACGAACTCCTGACTCTTTCATATTTGAATCCTCAACTAGTCCTGGATGTGAAAGCCCAACTCCTGAATATTTCAAATTTAAATCCCCAACTAGTCCTGCATCTGAAAGCCCAACTCCTGACTCTTTCAGATTTGAATCCTCAACTAGTCTCGGATGTGAAAGCCCAACTCCTGAATCTTTCAAATTTGAATCCTCAACTGGTCCCGCATCTGAAATCCCAACTCTCTCCTAGGTATAAAAATTGGATCTCCAGTCACAAGCATTAAACAGTGACAACACCAAGTAATACTATGTGTTGCATAATCCATTAAAAATACTTAGCTTACAGGCAAGTCAATGTCACGTGTCACTGGGAAGCGAACGCAACCAACTCCCAGGAGATCATCTGCCTTTAGCTCCAATTGTGTACATGTAAAATTCATCTTATAAAATATCAATTAGAATCAAAGGGAAGTCATGAATCCCTATCTAATCAAAGAATTCTAACAAATAGACAATGAAATAACACAATCAAGCAAAATAGGAACTATAAATGAAATCAATTAAAGACTCCCTATTCCGTGACTGCGTATAACTTCCATTGCTCTTCTCTTCTTTGTGGTATGATGGCTCTCAGATATTGCGCTGGCAACCTGCAAGTGACACAAAGATTCAAAGTTTGCGATTGTTGAGAATGGAGATTGAATGCTCAATTTATAGATTTTTGGAGAAGATTGATTGAAAGGTGGAACAGATTGATCAAGAGGTGGAACTCAAGTGAGATCACATGTTGATTGATAGTTGAACTATTGACTTGGAGGTGAAACAGAATAGATTGAATAGATTAATTGAGTCAACTGATTGAGAAAAAGCTAACTGAAAGAAGAAAAAGAATTATTGGAGGAAATAAAGAAGATGATAAAGAGAACTAGAAGATGAAAATAGAGACTGGAGAGATAAATGATTTAATTAATTAATTGATTGAATTAATTAATTTAGCATGTGCTTGCATTTAGACTTAGATTTTCAATTTAATCTTTGCATGAGATTTTAATTCAAATATTGAATTTATTTAATTCAATTTAGTATTTGAATATATTTAGAACTTGACTTTGATTTTCAATTTGGTTTTTGAAATCATGCACATGTAATTGAATTTGGAAGAAATTAGAAGAAATATGAAATTAAATGAAATTAGAATTTGGGGATTTGGAAATGGAAGAATTAATTATTTAATTAAATAATTTAAAGAATCTATTTAATTATGCTAGAAATGGACTTTACTTAAATAATAAAGATTATTTAATTTAAAGGATAAAATCAAAATTAATTAAATAATAAATATTTAATTGATATTTAGAAGAGAGTTGAATGATTAGATGATTAGAGATAGAAATTGAGAATTAATTTATTTAAATAATAAAGATTATTTAAATTGGGGAATTAATCAGAATTAATTAAATAATTAATATTTAATTAATATTCAGAAAATGGTTAAAATGATTTAAATGATGATAGAATAAAATAGAATAATTAGTAAGATGATGAGGAAATATGAAATTAGAAGAAATAGTTAATTAAATTAATTAAAAAATTAAAGAATTGTTTAATCAATTAGAGGAATAATTAGTACATGATCAATGAGACATTTTTAGGTGTCTACATTTGCCCCTCTCTGAGACAAAGTCGAAACGACATTGCTTCAAAGAAAACGAAAAATTTTGCCCCAGTATGCCTTGGTACTGCTGTATAGTGTAAATATGCCCCCTAGGAAAAGGTATTCAGAAAATTCAAAAATTGAGACCATGTTTTCAATACCAGTGTAACAAGCAAGCGTGTGAAGTTTTGTGTGATTTCGAGATCGTTTGAGTAGGCTACAAGTTGTTTGAAGCTGGTGGGGACCACGGGCGTCGAGGTGTCAAAAAACCCTAATTTTGAGCTATAAATAGAGATTTTAGGTTTTCATTTGCTCATTTGGTATTTGGTAAGTTCTTTGTTTTCTTTGTGAATCTTGTGCTTTCTTCCAAGTATTTGATCATCATGGCTGGTTATAGAGCTCGATTGCATCTGTCTAACCGAGTACGTTCATATCAAAGACCGCCTGGGACTGGCGGCATGGTATTTTTCCCATTTTTTCCTGATTTTTTGCCTGTTTTTTGCTATTTTCCAAAAAAAAATCAGTGATCATTTTCTCCTTTGCATCATGCATTAGCATATCGATTTTCACGCATTTGCCTTAACTATACCACAAACGCCTTAACTGTTACGCAATCGCTCTTAGCATTATGCATTAGTGTATAATGTACCGCATGCGTTCATATCATCATGCATAAGTGTTTAATGTTACACATGCGCTCATATCATTACGCATTAGCTCTAAATGGCATGCAAAATCTATAAGTGTACCGCATTAGTAATAACTATCACGCATTCGTTGTATGTGTAAATTTTTGTCATGCGTCTGAAAATATTTTAGTTTTTTCGTGATCCGATATCTGATATTTTCAACATTTTCTCGTTGCAGGAGAACATTGGAGAGTTATACTGCCGATAGAGCAGACCCAGTGGACTTGATCTTCATGTTGACTTACTTGATGAGGAGATTGAGAATATCCGCCAGCTCGGTTTATATCATGTATTACACTTACCAGAGGTTATGGCCAACAGGGCCATGATTATAGCTTTGATAGAGCGGTGGCATTCTGAGACTTGTTCATTCCATCTTCCGACTGGGGAGGCATCCATTACGTTAGAGGATGTCTAGCGTATACTGCGTATTTCGATTCATGGTGAGAGAGTTGTGTACGACCATGACGATGGCATTGCTGGATTGTGTGCACTTTTCGAGTGTGAGATACAGGACTTACAAATCAGTAGCCAATATGACATCCCTTGGACCCCGTTAGATTATGATGACATGACTATTGTACTATGCGGTGTTGTTGGCGGTTTGTTGATACCTGACAGACGCGGTCACAGATTTCTAGTGGGATGGGGCAGAGTGCTCCATGATATGATTGTTCATCGATGAGTATATGTGCGGGGTCCATGTCTATTGGCCATGTTGTATTATTAGATGCATCGGATTGTATATCTTGGATATCGGTCTATCAATTGTGGTGTGACACTACTCCAAACTTGGGCATGGGAGAATATTTCTATTTCAAGGCATGTTATTCATGTTGATTTGCAGCCTAGTGAGCCTTATGCTTTTAGGTACACAACAGGTATTAGATACAGGGTTTCAGGTAACACCTTGTATTGGAGACATCAGCTTGACATACTATAACATTTTATTTGGAGACCATACTTAGATTGCCCCAGTTGGGTGGATGACGTAGTACACTTGCCTTTCTATCGACAGCAGAGGTATCTGATCGGTAGGACTTTTGCGATGCAGCGGATTATAGAGATGTATCTCCCAGGTCGAGTATTGAGATAGTTTGGAGAGGTATAGGTGACACTAGTTGTTACTGCTTACTTTGCTCATGTATCTTGGGAGGTATCTGATTGGGGGGGGTGCATACAACTACATGTTGCTTCTGCTGAGTTTGATGCTCTTCAGCCATTACTCTGGGGTTGGGGTAGAGGTACAGCCGATCCAGGGACGACGTCAGAGTATGATGCATGGTTTGCTAGACACAAGCCGATTCCACTTACTAATCTTGTTGTTCCAATTACAGCATAGCAGATTCACCATCCTAGACAGTGCTTGAGGATAGATGTGGGGGAGAGAGTCAGAGGAGGAGAGGAAGGTGGACCCAAGGAGGAGGTGAGGGAGATGAGGGAGCGGAGGGACATGATGATATAGGAGATGAGGGAGGTGGAAATGAGGATGTAGACATTGGTGGAGACACTGAGTCTATCAGCAGTGGGGATAGTGATGATTCTTCAAAGTCATTGAGCAGTGAGGATGGAGATGATGATGATGATATTTCGGAGCTAAAGGATGTGGCTATTGTAGAGGGTGGGAGAGGATTGGTGGGCGATGAGGACGATCTACAGATTCTTAGAGCGCAGATCTTGAGTTTGGAGGAGGAGTTCGCTAGATGAGATGTCGAGCGAGAGGTCTATTGTGTAGACTACGGTGCTTTAGAGGCTGAGAGGGATCGTCTCTAGAGGGAGAGAGATGATGCAATTAGATGGTCGCAGATGATTCAGGCTACATATTACCAGCACTTTGCTCCAGGTACCGATACACGGAGTGAGTCTGATAGACTTTACTACGCTGCAAAGGAGGCTTTTTACTACCGACAACTTTATCATAGCGTTGTTCTTGAGGGACAGAGAGCTCCTAGTTTTAGTGTTGTTAGAGGTCATTCTGGTTCTAGTAGGACTTCCACATGGAGGACCAGTAGTGGTGGTGTTATGGGACCACCTCGGCATCCTGGGATAGGACCTAGTGGACAGGATCCACCTGCTAACAGAGGCAGTGTTGGTTGAGAGATTTTTTATCATGTTATCTGAGCCTTCGGGCCTGTTTATTGTATTCGTACACATTATCATTTTTGAGTTATATATATATGATATGTAGTTTTTGGTAGCGATCTATTTATGTTTTGTTTTCCACGTATTCTTATATGATGCTATGAGTTTAATGATGCATATCTATCTGATTCTATATGATTCATGAATGCAATGGTAGTATATGTATGTATCAATGATGCTAATGAATGCAATGGTAGTTATATGAATGCATATTAACTGATGTTTATGAATGCAATGGTATCTAAATGAATGTTTAATGGAATCTATTATGAATGTTTAATGGAATCTATTTTTATTTTTGTATGATAATGCCAAAACAAATTTTCAACTCGGATACACCGTGAAGAAATGTTAGTCAGACGATAGAGAGAAGAGATTGATGATAGAAAGAATGTTAGAAAGAATGTGATTTAGAGAGAAGATGAGAAATCAACAAACTATCAATAAACATATGAGATGAGAATGAAATTGAAAGAATCACGAACCCGTATCACATATTTTATTGTGCAATGTATATTCATCACTGAGCCTTACTATTGAACAATGAAGCTTAGCACATTAGGGTATAAGGAACCAAGATGTAAAGATATCTCATTGTAGAAATAAACACGTAGCAGACAAGGAGTGAACCCTCCATTCTGGGAATTACACTAGGGGTCGAGGTATGTGTGGCATCCAATAGCTGAATGCTCCTATCACAAACACCCACCAAAGAAATTTCCCTAGAATTTCATCGGTTCACACCACAAACAGCAAATAAAGAAAAAGATAATGCCATTCATAGCTCCTCTAGTCACTTGTGGACATCCCTGAGTAGTATAGGAACATAATCTATCGCCAAATGATAAAAGATAAAGACTGACCCAAACAAAATTCAGCAGCTATACTGACCTTGTGCCTTCATTCTCAGTTTCTTGATGTGATGGTTGATAATGTCTGATCTCAGAAAGTTGCGGACCCCGTTTAAGACTGACTTGTCTGATTTCGAGTGTATCCTCTTCTGTTTAAGACAAGATAATGATCACTTTGGTATGGATATGATGCGATTGATAAGACAGTTTGATCAGTTGATTGCAGATGTTTGACTGGATAGTCATACCGTTTGTTAACTTCATGCGAAGTGTTTGTTGGATATCTGTTGGGGTATTTGTTTCTCGCAAGACATTTTATTGCAAGTTTTTCTGATTGATTGATTTTCGATTTTTAGTTCTTTTCCATGAGCTTTTTTGATGTTTTTGATTGATTTTTTCAGGACATTTTGCAGATGTTTTTGGTTGATTTTTCTGGACATTATATGGATGTTTTTGGTATTTTTTCAGGACATTATATGGATGTTTTTGGATTTTGAGTTTTTCATTTTTTTTGGATTTTGTGTTTTTCATTGTTTTTGGATTTTGAGTTTTTCATTGTTTTTGGATTTTGAGTTTTTTCATTGTTTTTGGATTTTTTTGAAGGACGTTATATGATTTTTATGATTTTTTCAGGACTTTATATGATTTTTTTTAGGATTTTTTCAGGACTTTATTCGATTTTTTAGGATTTTTTCAATTATGCCCCCATTGTGCAGACCTGTATGACATGATGATCTACAGAATGCATGTGGAGACAAATGAATTTTTGAAATGACCTATGTTAATGCAATATGCATGATGAAGATGTCTTTCCTATTCGAACAAGGTTGACTGTGTTTCTTTTAGCATTTGTAATACACCAATTGAGATGGAGGTGCAAAATATTTCATAGATAAGCGGTCAATCGATCCCTAAGACCCTTTGGAACATTCAACTCAACACACTTAGTGACTAGGATTCACAAATGGAGACACGAAAAACTTCTCCATTGGTTCTTGAAAATTTCATCTTCTTTTGCCCATGTGTGTGCAGATGAGTTAATTCTTGCTCTTGTGTTCACTAAAGATCCTTAGCATCCTATATGACTAGCTACCTGGATTATCCTAAACTCAAAAGCATCCCGAATAGAGCCTCGCTGCTAGCAAGCCTTGGCAGCCCCAATGAGGTTATAAACTGTAATTTCTCAAATATTCCTCCATTGCCAATTAAGCGTTCATAGCCCTGATAGAGTTACTTGCATGTTCCCATAGTCAAGCTTTTTATCGCACTCGTATGCGTGATATTTCAGTTATATATCATTGCTCTTTTGCCTTGAGATGAATATTTGGCATAGCATTTTTTCTTTTTGTTTTTCTTGCTTTTACTTGTAAGTAATGAAACCTACTTGGGTGTGACAATTACAGCGGCGCTAAAGTAGAATTTTAGATTTTTCACTAGTCATATGATCAACTAGGTGTTTAGAATGAATTAGAGATCTTCTTAATATGCTTTGAGATATAGCAATTGATAGATTTTGGGTTAACAAGTCTCAAATAGTGAAATCACTACCCAACCATAAGTAAAGTGTCATCACAGGGTAATGTTGAAAATGAATGACCTTAGAACCCCAAAGACTTCATGTCTAAATATCTAACAAAGGAGATGACCCTTGCTTCTCTTGAATGCAAACGAATGATAAACTTGAACAATTGCCTTGTTTTATTGGTGCTGCTATATGAAAATGCATAAACTTTTGAGAATGTGATGCATTTAAAAAAGAAATTATATGATATGCAATGCGAAAAGTAAAACCTAAATTAACCCAGCCCTTAGGTATAATATCATTTAAGGTGCATGTTGTTCATAGGGTCAGAGAGTGGATCTCCCTCCATGGTAGCCAAATTATATGCTCCATTTCCTATAACCCTTGTTATGATGAAAGGACCTAGCCAATTAGGTTCGAATTTCCCTGGCTTTTCTCATTCTGCTAGGTTCCTTTGATTCTCTTTAAGAACTAGATCTCCCACTTCAAAAGTTCATGGGAGGACTCGTTTATTATAACTCTGTCTCAGTCTATTTTGATACCCTTGTAGATGATTGAACATCGTTTGTCTCTTTTCATCAAGCGTTTCTAGTTCTTGTAACCTTGCTACTCGGTAGTCTTCCTCTAATATGATGTTCTATAAGGAGACTCTTAGAGATGGTATTTTTGTTTCAATGGGGAGTATTGCTTCTGTACCATAGACCAAGGAATATGGTGTTGCTCCTATAGGTGTGTGTACTCCTATTCTGTAAGCCCAAAGAGCGGGATTTAACTGGAGATGCCAGTCTCGTCCTGTGTCAGTGACAAATTTCTTAAGAATTTTCAATATTGTTTTATTTGTTGCCTCTGCTTGTCCATTGCTTTGCGGATAGTACGGTGTGGTAAATCTCTGTTGTATGTGAAATTTGTCACACAACTCTTTCACTTCCTAGTTTTTAAATGGACGTCCATTATCTGTCATGAAGTAGAGTGGAATCTCGTATCTACATATAATGTAGTTGAGCATGAATTTTGCTATTTGTTTTCCAATAGTGTATGTAAGAGGAATTGCCTCAACCCATTTGGTAAAGTACTCGGTAGCTGTTAAGATGAAGTTGTGCCCATTGGAAGAAGTAGGGTCAATTTTACCCACTAGATCTAATCCCCATTGTGAAAATGGCAATGGTGATGTAATGGGTTGACGATCTTGTGCTAGTGCATGAATGAGGTCTCCATGCATTTGGCATTGCTTACATTTATTTACATACTTATAAGCGTCCTTTTCCATAGTTGGTCGGTAATAACCTGTTCTCAACAATTTCTTTGACAATGGTGGACTACTTTGGTGAGCCCCGTAAATTCCATCATGGACTTCCTTTAAAGCAAGTTGTGCTTCATTCTCATCAAGACATCAGAGAAGAGTTCCATCGAAGCCATTTCTGTACAAAGTATTAGCTATAATGGTGTATCTAGATGCCTGACGAATAAAGGTCTTCTTTTGATTTCTGAACAGATCTGGTGACATGTACTGAGTATGTAAATATGTATATATTTCATTATACCAAGGTGATTCTAGACCCACAATTGCACATACATATTCTGTTGGGGGAGTCTCATATTCCGGTGGCATCAACTGGTCTATGATGAACTCAAACTGAGTTTCATTAGTAGACATATTCAGAAGAGATCCTATGGTAGCCATGGCATCTGCTGCCTTGTTATGTATCCTTGGGATCTGTTCGAAGGTAATTTTGCTGAAGTTCTCCTTGTAATCTTCTACCAGCTTCTTATAAGGCATGAGTTTGTCATCCTTTATGTTGTAATCATCATTGACCTAGTTTACAATCAATTGTGAATCACCATAGACCTGTAATTCTTTTATTCTCCATTGTACAGTTGCACGAAGCCCTATGAGGAGAGCTTCATATTCAGCTATATTGTTTGTGAATTGGAAATTGATCCTAAATGACTTAGGTATAGCATCCCCGTGAGGGGTGATGAAAATAATCCCTACTCTAGATCCATGACTTGTATATGACCCATCAAAATATAATTTCCACATCATAGATGTAGTTAATTTAAACACAGATTCATCTAGAAAGTCTATCAGCAACGGGTGATTGTCCTGTAAAGGAGCCTCTGCTAATTGATTTGCTATAATTTGTCCTTTGATGGATTTTCTATCTATTTATTCTATATCAAACTCGCTCAGGATCATAACCCACTTATCCAATCGCCCAGTAAATGTTTCTATGCTCAGTAAGTACTTGAGTGGGTGCAATGAGTTGTACCTTATGACTTAGCATGTAATGTCTGAGCTTTTGGGATGCAAAGATTACTGCTAAGCATGCTCTCTCTATAGGGCTATAATTAAGCTCATAGCCGATCAGAGTCCTACTTATATAATAAATGGCTCTTTCTTTTCCTTTTTCATCATGTTGTGCCAACAGAGCTCCTAGAGCTGAGTTTGTTACTAATATGTATAACAATAGAGGTTTTCTTGGAGTAGGTGATACTAACACTGGTGTGTTTAAAAGATAATCTTTCAGAGCTTGGAAAGCTTCTTGGCATTGTTCTGTCCATTTAAAAGTAACTCCTTTCCTGAGTAAATGCTGGAAGGAGTGACACTTATCTGCCAACTGTGCTATGAATCTCCTTATGGATTGCAATCTTCCTTGTAACCCTCTTAGTTGTTTAAGTGTTGATGGAGGTTGCATATCAATAATTCCCTTGATCTTGGCAGGGTCTACTTCAATTCCTATATTGGACACAATAAACCCTAACAGTTTACCTACTATTAGGTTGAACACACACTTCTTCGGATTTAGTCTGACATTATTGCTCCAACCGATCAAATATATGTGCAAGGACCGTAAGGTGACCTTCTCTTGTCTGTGATTTAGCCAATATGTTATCCACATAATCTTCCATTATGTTGTGGATCATGTCATGAAACAGCATTGTCATGGCTCTTTGGTATGTTGCTCTGGCATTTTTGAGACCAAATGGCATCACATTCTAGCAGTATGTTCCCCATGGGCATGTAAAGGTTGTTTTATGTTGATCTTCTGCTGCAATTTTAATATGATTGTATCCTGAGAAACCATCCATTAAGGATAGTATTTCATTTCCAGCTATTAGGTCAACTTTCATATCGATATTGGGTAGCGGGAAGTCATCCTTAGGACAAGCTTTATTTAGATCCTGGAAATCCATGTAAATTCTTATGCCTCCTGTGGGCTTAGTCACAGGTACCAAGTTGGATATCCATTCCGCATAGTCAATAGGTCTAATGAAACCTACATCTAGCAGCTTTTGTAGTTCTATTTTAACCAGTAACTCAATACTTAGATGCATTTTCCTCAAATTTTTCTTGTAAGGTTTAACTCTTGGTATCAAAGGTAAATGATGCAACACTAATTCATGGTCTAAGCCTGGCATATCTGCATAAGACCAAGCAATATTGATAGGTCATTGCTTGAAAAATGAATGAATCTATCTTTTTCTTCTTTGCTTAGTGATTTTTCCAGGTGGATGTTATGTACAATCTCTCCTTCTGCTATGTTTACTTCTTATGTTTCTTCTATAAGCAATGTTGAACTTTCTCTTTCAATAGGAAGGTTACCCAACTCGCTCTTGCCATTATGGGTAGTTTTATCTTTATCTTCTATTGTAGAAGTACTTTCTTCTCCAAAGTATGTTGTTGTATCCAGGTCTACAACAAACCCTGCTTTGTGATCACCTTGTGGAAATCCCTCTCTGACTCTGAGAAATTCTGCAATTGCTTCGTCGTTTTCAAACCAATCTAGCGTTGGTTTTCCTTCTTGCCCCCAATCAATCAAGTGTGAATGTATAAGGGGTAAATCATTACTCCCTTTCATAGTAGACTCTGATAACATGAAGACTTGATTGTTTGAATGATTTTGTGTATTTTCATCTTGTATAGGCTTTATTTGATACCTTAATATGACACTTGCTGGTGGGCTAGAATCATGGAGTTATAAGAACTCGTAGTTATGAGAGTCTGTCTCACTTTCAATGTATGTTTCATCGTGTGATCTATCATCACTTATTTCTTCTTGTTCCTATCACTAATTTGGTTGTAGATTGATTGGTCTTCTTTGGACAGTAGTTACCCTTCTTAAGCCTAGTATAAGCCTTTGCAATCTTTCTTCATCTGATTCGTCAGGTTGAGCCTAAGTCATTTCCCGTGGTAGAAGTAGTGATAATAACCATGGATTAGATTCATTTGGCGGTGGTAAACCTACGTCTGTTGCCACATTAGCTTGTATTGTTGTGTCAACAAGGTGCATCATTTTGTGACTCGGTGCTAGGTTCTTGCAGGAGTTGTCTCATGTCTTCTCCATCTAATTCCACACTAGGTGATGTGGGTACTTGATTACTTGTTTGAGATGAAGATGGAAGCACCTACGTGGACAAATCCCTTTGTGGTATGTAGTTTGATGGTTTCATTGGTCGATTTAGTATATAAAGGGTACGGTGTCTTACCTCTGTGATATGTGGTACATTCTTATACCCCAATCCTTGATTCCCTGGATTATCATTAGGAACAATAGGCTCTAGTCTTCCTTGTTTCTGTAACCACAGGCCTGTAGTACCATCATAGCCATGTCTCTGGAGCATTTTGAATCCATTGCCATACTGATCTGTGGGTATTCTGGGTATTGTCATATGATCTTCTTCTCTATATATCCAATGGTTAACATCTTCGTTCAGGGATTCTTCTTTTAAGTCACCCCATCTAATGAAAGAGCATGATTCTGTATATCTGACAATTTCTTTTCCTTTGTCTTATTTTTGTAATGTATTGTGAGGTTTCCCAAAAGACTTAGGAGAAAGAGACAACTGTTTCCCATTTAAAGTATTTGTTTTTGTGATTGTTAATGCCTCCAGTTGTGTAGTGAGAGGTGTTGCTTGATTAATAAGTACCTGATTATCCACACTTTCTTTCAAGTTATTGCAATGTTGGAAGGGATTCGGATCACCCTTTATGGTGATTTCAATACCATTATATAGGAATTTGAGACACTAATGAATGTAGATGGTACTGCTTGCATGGTGCGGATCCATGGGCAGCCCAATAACATGTTATAGGTCCCACTTGTACGGGTAATGTTATAGGTCCCACTTGAAAAGAGACCTCCATTGTTATAGGTCCCACTTGTACGGGTAATGTTAAAATGCCTTTTGATGGATGTTCTTCGTCATCGTATGCCTTGATATTTATCCTCTTGGATGAATCAATGTGAAGTTCAGAATAACCTAATGCCTTAACCAATTTTAAAGTACAAATGTTGAGACCGGCTCCTCCATCTATGAGTACTCTTCTGATTCTTCTCTTATGTATGTAAGCTTCTAGATGTAGTGGGTCATTACGTAGCAGTCTATCACTAGGAATATCTTGTTCTGTGAATGCAATATGTGTGCCTTGTGTCAAATTTCCTACCATAGATTGGAAGGCATTTTCATCTATATCTTTGTCCACTACCAAATTTTGAAGTGTTGTGTCCAGTATAGCTCTATGAGTAGGTGAAATACACAAAAGTTTGAATAATGATATCTGTGCCAAAGTTTTCTTAAGTTTCTCAACAACATTATAGGTCCCTACTATTGGTGGTTGATTTTGTGGTATTCCTTGTAAAGTTACCTTTGATCTGCGAGTAACTACTACACAGTCTCTATCTCTGGGAGTTATGGTGATCGTAGCCACTGTATCATATGACTTACAGGTTTTGTCGGTATCATATGTTGTGTTATCAAGATTTATGATAAATCCCTCTTCATAGTCTTTATGTGTATGTTTGACATCCATGATGTGTTCTATGAGTTCATCTTCAAACCAACCTGAATGAGATGGTTGATCATGCCCCCAGTCTATGAGACAAATATCTCTATCATAATCGTATTTTGGTGCCTCTGATATCATGCAAATTTGGTTATCATTTGTGTGAGTGTCTTGATATTGCTCATCTTGATCAAGTGTTCCATGAATCATTGTTTACTATATCTCCTGAGCTAATGGCATGAATAGTGTAGTCGTATGAGACCTTTGTGTAGTTAGTTGTATTGTCTTGAGTACCTGATGTGGTAGCTTTCCCTTTGTCATGCTTAACAAATGGATCCTTAAAAATTGTATGATTTGTGTTTGTTGAGGTTTTATCGGTATCGATTGTGATGTCCCCTTGGTCTATCATATCTTGGACCAAGTTTTTCAATTTGTAGCAACTTTCTATTTTGTGACCTTTAGTCCGATGATAATCACATAAATCATTATTGTTCCACCGTGTGGGTTTGAAAGGACCTTGTTCATATACTCTTATTTTCGGTAAAGTGATCATGTTTGTCTGTATTAACTTTTTGAGTGCTGACTCAATAGGTTCTCCTAGAGGTGTGTAATTTCTTCTTTAAGCATTTACCCTGGGGTACCTTGTGTTCATGTTTTGTGTAGCATTTACATTTGTAGAGGTCGTGTTATTCCCTATATATGGATTAGATGATTGACTCGTTCTCAAAGATAAAACCGATTGAGTTTTTTTTATCATTCTGGCGTCTACAATACCATCATTGGTCACATTTTTGTTTTTCGACCAAAACATGGATTTGTCATTGTTGTTGGTGTTGCCATACTTAATAAGGCCTCGTTCCACTAGTCCCTTCTCACATTTGAGAGCTTTTTCCATGATTTATTTGAATATTGTTAAACATTGCATTTGTATTGGATATTTAATCTTGGGAATCAAGTTTTCTGTGAACATATCCACTTGCTCTATTTCTGGGATAACTGTCTTGCAACTCCTATAGAGAGCCCTCCATCATTGTATGAAGGATGAAAATGTTTCATTCTCATATTGTTTAGTGGCACACAAGTCCATCAAAGTAACCAGGGTTTCAATGTTATGAGAGAAGTTTTCAATAAACTATTCAGCTAATTCTCCCCATGATGTGATGGTTGGTGGTAAATGTGAAAACCACTCTAAAGCTGGACCCCCCAGACTTTTAGGAAATAGTATCATTAAGTAAGTATCTTCTGTTGCAACCTCTATACATGCCGTAAAAAACTCTCTGGTATGGTCTCTAGGATCACCCTTCCCTCAATATCTATCAAATGTAGGTGTTTCAAAATGTTGTGGGAAAGGCGGCATGTATAATGTGTGATCGAATGGATAAGGACATAAGTCTTGCATTGTGTAGCTCTTTTTATTGTTACCGGTCTGCATGGTCATCATTTGTTTTTGCAAATTCTATAATTGTTGTGTTAGAATATCTATTTGGATGAAAGGTACACCTTGTGTTTGTGTGTGTACCACAAAAGGATTCGTGGTTGCATAACTAGGAGGTTGTTGGAAGGTACCATGATTATAATTTTGTGTGTTGTGCATTCCACTAGGTACCGTGAAATAAGTGATATGCGAACCCATGTTTGGTGAAGTTGTACTTGTTGTATTGGTAAGACCTAGATTTGCATTTTGGTGACTATATGTCGATCCTATAGAATAGGAAACTGGAGGTTGGGTTGCACTTATTTCTTGTGTTTGAATAGGTGCTGAGACACTTGATATTATCTGTATGCTCTGTGTTGGTATACTAACATTTATCGTCGAAGATGATGCACTTGTTTGAAAGTTTGCATTTGTATTGACATTTGTTGGGATAGGTACATTTTGAGGAAAACTTGAGGTCGTTGTTTGCATTTGTGTTATGGGCGGTGTTTGACTGTTATCTTGACCTAAAGTTTTTCCTAGTGGTAAGATCTTTGTGACATCAAAATCTTGAGGTAGTTTTGCCCCATTTTGTAATAACAACGAGAGATATTTGTCCCTATCACTATGTATAAGTGCATCTAAGATCATAAGGACATGTGGATCTTGTTGAGCTGACTCAATTTCTTCTTTTGTTAAATGTTGTTGTAATTCATTTAGGGTAGACATTGCCTGAGAACCTAATTGTTGGCTAGTTGATATGTCCATATTCCAAGTTGGGTTTACAGACTGGTTGTTGTTTGTGTCCATTATACCTTTTGCCTTTTGTGACCTTGTGATGGGCATTTAAGACTACTATATGAGGGTGGTTTTATGCAAGATGACGACTAATGCTAGACTGTAGATGTAGGTATGAGGTATGCAAAACTAGACTAGACTCTTTATTGAGGATTTTGATGCGAGACTTGTTGAGTATTTCTGAATTTCTATAATGCAAGTTTTTCCATGTCTTCTCTTAGACGTTCTGCAAGAATTTCTCTATCAATCCTACGAGAAATTTTATACTCGATATTTATCTCAAACTCAACTCCTATATACTGAGGTGCATTTCTCCTTGAGTCCCAAGCTAACTTAGCTACACCTTCAATGATTTCTCGATGACCGTCGTTTGGCACTAGATTAGGTTGCTCGAAGGGGAGCAAACCATCACCTAGTAGACCCATTACGATGCATGCTATGACTCTGTAAATGATAATGGACTAAGACATATGTATATGAGATCTAGATGAAGACGTATATGAGGATGATAATAGGGATGTTAATGAGGACTATGCAAGGACTGAGGACAATAGTAAGGATGTAAATGAGGACTAGGCAAGGATTTATGATGATAGTAAAGATGTAAATGAGGACTATGCAAGGATTTCCTAGGGTCACAAGTGTATAAATCTTTGAGTTTTGACGTTTCAAAAATGGACTTTTTTTTCAGTAATTTTGTGTATAGGACCAGTTTTGTGGTTTTTGCAAGTCTGAGAACAATTGTTTGGAGGTAAATATAGCTAAATGAACTGGTTTTTCAAACAATCTCAGAAAATTCAGAGATACGTAGGATAGGGCCTGAAATAGCCCAAAGGACTGACTCAATACTGGTCTGACACAACGATACATAAAAAAACACAGAATACAATCTTAGGCTAGAAAGTGGACACCATTCAATGACTCCCTCGCAGCAAAATACCGAAACAAGACGGACAGATAGAGAGTCTGGCAGTACTAGCTCCACTCCACGGCACACACTTCTCGATCATGCCAATCTCTCTTACCCTGAAGATCTGAAGATCTTATCACCGAGGGATTTCTTTCTCATAATGTAAGGTACATGAGGGGTATCTATGGGGTACGATCCACACTCCCAGAATCACTAAATGTAGGATATTGGGCTACTAAATTGGTTCGTAATATAAGGTTTCTATGGGTCCCGATCCAACGACGGATTGTCAGAGCAAGCCACTTAAGACTTTAGTTGAGTTTATCAGTGTAGGGAAGGCCCCCACATACGTCGAATTCACTCAACACTCTAGCCGCCTGACCAGTATATTAATATAGCGGCTCGAAAAACTCGCTCGAGAGTACGCTGGGAGAGATGATATCCCCAATGCATCCCAATTCAAAGTACCTTTGTGGGGTGATGAAATCCCCAGTCAAAGATACCCCTCACTACGTGGAATAAAATAAAATTGGATTTCGTTGTCACCTCCTTCCTTTCTCCCAAGACCCCGAAGGTGGGTGGAAAGTTAGTTAATGAAACAATAGGTCCACCCCAAACACGATAAAAATTCTTTACCTTAAGAAAACCAAAAGTGATTTAATCTAATGCAACCCAATTCACGTTCATTTTATAGCCCAAATTTAGGTGTTGAATATGCATGTGCATGTCCATTTTAAACACCAAATTGAAATATGAAGGCATGCTTGTCAATTTTAACCGTTGTTGATTTTGTAATGCCCCGCCAGGAAACCCCGAAGGGATTAAGACATAACTCAAGAATAGAGTGCAATAATTTTTTTTTTTTAAAGTTACACCACAATAAGATACAACAAGATATCAAAGATTCAGATTACATAGCGGAAGACATCAACTAACACCTAAAGAGTTTCCCAACGAGATTACTTAAATTTCACAATTTACTTAACTCACACAATTAATCCAAAAAGCTGAATATCTTAATAACGAGATAATTCTTAATCAGGATAATTTCTTTCAAAAGATGGAAATATAAATCACAAGCAATGACTCATCCATTAAGATCTATTCATAATCTTCATTCAAGCTTTTCATTTAAAATTACAAGCCATACATCTAATATCCTAACACATTAGAATTCCATCATAAACATAAGAGATCTTTTCAAGCATACTAATTTCCTTAACAACAACTGAATATATTCCATTACTCTAAGTTACATTCTTTCATATTCCATCTTATTGCATTTTAAAAGACGATTACATACATGCATCAACGATAAATCTCATCTAAACCACTTACGCATTCGATCCACATGGCATTCAAGAAGGGAGTGAATACAAGCATTTAAAGTTAATTCCATTTTATCCACTTAACCATTCTAACATAAGTTAATCATACATGATAAAGCTGAATAAAGGAAACATAAGAGAATACATCACATAACACCATAATGATCTCGGAGTTCACCCCTAAAGGGCTACATCTCTGGGTTTGCTCAACTGCAAGACCCCTCTGATAATTAATAAAGTTAAGAATACAAGAGGTAACACCATTACAATCCTGCCATCAAGGCGAAGCATAAACAATATACAAATGACCGCCTCAGTCAATTAATACATAATCGATCCCTGAAAAGGACAGGATCCAGCTGAACATAATCAAAGCTAATACAAAGGTCCAGAAGAGTATCCATAAAACTGAGTCATCACCACCCAAGGTCTAACACGAAACTGATACTCACAAGGGCAGAGACAAAAGGACGACCCACAAAGGTACTCAAACAGGACAAAATGACAACACACTAGCGAACGTAGGGACAAGTGTCATCACACAACCTGGTATGGTTACCATGGAAAGTCTTCATAGGTCCCGGCCCCATACACTGGGTTACCCTGGCAACCTAATATGAGCTTCCGGCCCATCCAAGCCTCATGTGGACCCACACATCCTCTCGTGAAGACAAGGATGGTGGTTTGCCATTTCAGGCCTTCTCACAGCATGTCGAGTCTATGTTAGCACTCGTCCCATGTGTGAGGCACATTATCTTACTTAGAGATTACATTCTAATCTACTGATAGGTTATCACTTATTAGACTCACTTTCGATGGGTTACCCAGCAGCCACTTTGGGCGTGGCCCCCAATCGAAAGCCACTTTCCCATACGACACTAGACTAAACTCAGACGAACTCAAAAAAACAAGGAATAGACATGGTCAGACGAACGGAGTTCAAGAAGAGAGAAACAATCATCTGGTCAAACACAACTCAAAGATGAACACTTACTGACAGTACTCTAACTAGAGACCTGACAACTAAGGTCAACCACAAATCATCATTCGACACCCATACCAGGGATATGACCAACTATGACAACACCACAATACAACAGCCAACTCGGAATCGAGGACTGAAACAGGTACCCCAAGCCAATCCATACGACAGGGACCTATCAAACAAAGCACTCTTGCCATTTCATAATCAAAAGCGAATACAGAAATTAAATTCGCATAGGCAATAAACAGAAAAGACAATATTCAACAGGTGCAATCTTTTCGAATCTGATCTAAACATTAAACGTCGATCAAGTTTCCTACCAGATCTATATCAGATAACAGTTATATACCTCATCTAGGAATAGGTTGTTCTTGGTTTTCTAACTCTTTAAGGTTCAAAGCATCGAACCAACATATAAAGCCATAATGAGTTCTTAAACCAAATTCATATTAATGAAACTCAGACAACCATTAAACAATTAAATAAGATATTAAATCTCCAATCAAAATGTCATTGACATACTGGTTCAAAACCACCTCTACAATTTCATATTTTTCAAGCCCAGATGCACTATACGGACCACGGAAATATAAATATAAAAGGAGAGTCTAAATGAAGATAATCATTTTCAAAAGCATATCGTTTAAATTTCTAATGACCAATGGTTAAATATTTATTTCTAATATCTCCAGATGGCTTATAGCATTAAAATCTTCAACAATATATTTATTCGTGAATAAAGTATATTTTAACTCAACAAGAATCTCCAATATAACAATATTTGATCTTTCCAAAATAAACACAATTAAATTTCAAGCTTGCATAATAATCTAACAAAAAAAATCATCAACATATACATTCATGCCGCATTTCCCGTAATTAAAAAAAAACTTAATTAGAATTTCCCATTAAAAAAAATATTGAAATATTATAAGCATTTTATTTTTTTTAACAATGAAAAAAAATACATAAAAAAAAAACATTTTTAAAAACTAAGTTTTTAAAAAAATGCATTTTTAAAAAAAAAGTGCGAGGGCGGGGCCCACCTCCCAACGGGGACGGCTGGGCGCCCAAACCCTAGCCGCAGGCGGGGATATGTGCGGGCGGCGCCACAGTGGTGCCCGCAGGTCCCGCGGCGCCCTGCGGCCACCACCGTGAGCCGCGGCCACTGGTGGACGGCTAGCAGAGAAAGGGGGCGAGCGGGGGAAGGGGAGGAGGAGCGGGTGGAGCTCCGCTCCCCACCCTCCAACCCCAAACCAACAGTTAAAAAAAACAAACACCTGCACAGCTCGGTAAGATATATTAACATTTCGCCCAATGCGATATTTTTTTTTTCATTATTTTAAAACGGCAATCAAAATTTGTTTTATAGTTTCGGTTTATACTGAGATCTGGTTACAATAAAAATATGTTTTGGGTAACCACAAATGGGTATCAAACCACCCAAGCAAAGAGATGGGAAATAACAAAACCTCCAACAAAATCTCCAGCCAAACTCCAATTGGGCCAAAAAGGAAACTATTTTTACCACAACGATTCAGCTATGCTAGCAAGAACACCAAGCATAGGCAAAGATCTTAACCCACAAATCCAAGATTAAAACTAAAATCCATTCCAAAAGAATGGAAATACACATTTTTTTTTTTTTTAAATCAAATGGATAAACAGATCCTACCTGATCTCGCATTCCTGGCAAGATCTGCCGAAGAGCCCCAATCTGCAGCTCCCAAATCTTTCCTTCTCCATCCAAAACCCCCAAATTTCTTTTCCAAAAAATATTTTTCCAACCAAAATTTCCTAAAATTATCTATCCTCCAAAATTTCCCCAAATTTTAGGTTATATGGAAGAGTTGACCAAAATTCCATTTTTGGAATTAAAATTTTCATTTAAAAATAACTCTCCAAATTAATTCTTTTCTAACTATAGCAACAAATTGACTTGCTTTTCAATTCAAAATTGATTTCTTCCTTTAATTCAATTTAACCTTTCTAATTTCAAAAGCCAACAGAATACAATTAAATCTATCGCAATTAAATACAAAACTTTCTTTTCAACAGCATATACAAAATGCATTTAATATTCAAAATCAGTCATTTAATCAAACTTACTCCCAATTTAAAACGAGAAATCCAATATCAACGAAAATCGCATAACGAAATCCCGATTAATTTAGTCCATTAATCTCTAATGCACAAATACATATTTAATCAAGATAATTACTAAGGACCAATTAATCAATTTAACCATGCACACCAAGCACGCAAACCGAGAAGGTCAACCAAACAAACGACTCGCAAACTCAAACAAAAAGGGAACACCGACGACAACTGATGATGCTCACTTGAGCACAACGAAGGTCAACTAGGGTCTTACGACCACCTAATCCAACTCTAAGGATTAAAGAGGTACACTCAGACCTTCAAATCCAGGTGAAGACGAACCTCGCACTCATGCGGCGTTGTACCTAAAATTTTCTGCAACCAAGAGTCATACATGCATACATATATAAAATTTAATGAAAGCGTTAGCCCGATATTAATACCACGAAATAGGTACACTAACAACTTGCATACACTAGTGTGAAAACCACATCAACAGCTATGCGTTAAATCAACATCTGACTATAACATTATATTAAGATAAACTAACCAAGATTAAACCAAGATTAAACCAAGATTAGAGATTGATTAGGGTAGGGGTACTACAGATTTTAAGCCCAAATCAAAATGTTATACATGCATGTCAATTTTAACCAATGTTAATTTTAAGCACCAACAGATGAAGTGTGAGATTTTGCATGCATATCCATTTTAACCATTGTTGATTTTAAGAACCAAAAGATGAAGTGTGAGATTATGAGTGCAATTGATCTAATACTAATCTGATCCTTTCTGTAAATTTGCCACAGTCTGCAAATAGATGATTAGTAGTAAAATCAAATCAACAGAAAACAGAGAATCAAAAATTGATAGAAACGAAATCGTGACAATACCTGCTCGATTGCATGACACTGACAGAGTCAATGCATGAACATAACATAGCATGTGCATAATTTTGATAGCTCGAATGGGTGACAATAACAGATCAATTGCATAATCCAAATAGGATGATTGCATGATAAACAGGCAGATAACAAAATAATAAAATAAATAAATCTAAACCCAATCAGAAACCTGCAAAACCAATTGTGAGGCCCTAGCTAAATCTCTCATCATCCATTCAATATTAATTAGATCATATTTAACTTGATATGAGAGAACTAAGTTGTTATATCTATCAAAGGCTGGTTGATCTTCCCAATCTTGTATCTTCTTTTCTGCTTGGAGAACCCTTTAATAGTGTTTGGCCTGTCTTCTCTGTTCCTTTGTCCTTCTAGCACCTGAGATCCTGAATTGTACCTTTCGTGCCATAAACAGTTATAATAAAATCATGCAAAATAATCTATTTTTATATTTACTCAATTTTAGACAGAATTAAACATATCAGAGAACAGAAAGGGTATGAGAATAGAAACAATCAAACATCAATTTTCCCTGCGAATGCGTGATCTGTAAAGGGCGATTGTGTGACCCTGTCTAGTCGAATGCATAATGTTCTCTATGCAATTGTGTGATGATGTAAGCACAATTGTGTGATGACAAATCTATTCTCGAAATCCATGCAAAATCTCAACAACAAAAAAAAGCGTACGACCTGCAAAAATTACACAGAAAACAGAGAAGGTAAATTAGTTGTTGTTCATGTCGGGTTCACCAAAATGTGTGCATGTAAAATTCATCTTATAAAATATCAATTAGAATCAAAGGGAAATCACGAATCCCTATCTAATCAAAGAATTCTAACAAACAGACAATGAAATAACACAATCAAGCAAAATAGGAACTATAAATGAAATCAATTAAAGACTCCCCATTCCGTGACTGCATATAATTTCCATTGCTCTTCTCTTCTCTGTGGTACGATGGCTCTCAGATATTGCGATGGCAATCTGCAAGTGACAAAGATTCAAAGTTCATGATTGTTGAGAATGGAGATTGAATGCTCAATTTATAGATTTTTGGAGAAGATTGATTGAAAGGTGGAACAGATTGATCAAGAGGTGGAACTCAGGTGAGCTCACATGTTGATTGATAGTTGAACTGTTGACTTGGAGGTGAAACAGAATAGATTGAATAGATTAATTGAGTCAACTGATTGACAAAAAGCTAATTGAAAGAAGAAAAAGAATGATTGGAGGAAATAAAGAAGATGACAAAGAGAACTAGAAGATGAAAATAGAGACTGGAGAGATAAATGATTTAATTAATTAATTGATTGAATTAATTAATTTAGCATGTGCTTGCATTTAGACTTAGATTTTCAATTTAATCTTTGCATGAGATTTTAATTCAAATATTGAATTTATTTAATTCAAATTAGTATTTGAATATATTTAGAACTTGACTTTGATTTTCAATTTGGTTATTGAAATCATGCACATGTAATTGAATTTGGAAGAAATTAGAAGAAATAAGAAATTAAATGAAATTAGAATTTGGGGATTTGGAAATGGAAGAATTAATTATTTAATTAAATAATTTAAAGAAACTATTTAATTATGCTAGAAATGGACTTTAATTAAATAATAAAGATTATTTAATTTAAAGGATAAAATCATATCTAATTAAATAATAAATATTTAATTAATATTTAGAAGAGAGTTGAATGATTAGATGATTAGAGATTGAAATTGAGAATTAATTTATTTCAATAATAAATATTATTTAAATTGGGGAATTATTCAGAATTAATTAAATAATTAATATTTAGAAAATGGTTAAAATGATTTAAATGATGATAGAATAAAATAGAATAATTAGTAAGATGACGAGGAAATATGAAATTAGAAGAAATAGTTAATTAAATTAATTAGAGAATTAAAGAATTCATTTAATCAATTAGAGGAATAATTAGTACATAATCAATGAAACATTTTTAGGTGTTTACAACAGTAAACCATAATCAAGATCAATAGTTCCCCAAAACCTTTTTCTCAACGTGTTACCCCATTATTTTTTTTGAACAAAATAATGTGTATTTAATTTTGTTTCCCTCATTTGGTTTGATCCATCTTTAGCCATGCACCTTTTGTTCCTTTATTATTCACCTTTTCTACCCCAATGAACCCGTTGGTTGAACCTGTGTATTGGTTCAAGGTTCAAAGTTCAACCGGTGCCTTTGTGTGGGTCATGGCTTTGCTATATTGTTAAGCGAGTGAGAACGAATGTGTTAAGTCGGTCTTGAACTTGAACTTTTGAACCATTTCTAAATCGGTTCAAGGTTAAAGGTTCAAAGTCTTCCTTTATGTTTGTTAAAAGTCTTCGCTCATTCTCAGTGTTGTGTTGAGCCGCAAGTTGGAAGTTCTTTTGTTTTCTCAGGATTGAACTTGAACCATTGAACTTCTTGTGAAATGGGTCAAAGTTCAAAGGTTCATTCCAAGATTGGCCCCAAGGACATTAATGACACAAAAGGTGGCGCGGTAAAAGCAATATTCTGGGCATCTTATAATTTAAAATTCTAATTATGAAAAGAAATCATGAAAACTCAAGATGTTTGTGCGGAGTTGATGTGTAATTAAGAAAGTTGTTAGGTTCCCATCAAATCATTGGTTATCTCACATGTTCGGATGAATCATTATGAGGCATGTGTAGGTATTACTTAGTTTTTTCGATTCTTAACATTTGAATTCTCAAATTGTGAAAGTGGTAGTTGTTGTTGTTGAAGGAGAAAAAGATGCCGAAGGTAATTTCAAATCCATACTTCTGAGGGTTTCACAGATTTGATGGTGGTAACAAGTGAGTTTTGATAATTTCCCCTTCGTTATGTTACTAGCTTAGAAAGTCAGTGTAGGAATTTTTTTTGTTTTGGAATAGAACTTTGTTCTTTCTAGGAACTATTTGATGAATGTAAAAGCGGCCATTATGAGGCCGAATCTTCCAAAACTTAGTCGCACATCATGCCTAGTTAGTATACTTCCAGAACTGGGTGACACTTCTTTGGTCCAAGCTGACTTAGGAAATTTCTTAGAAAGAGCTAGAAACACTGGGGCTAACTCGATGATGGAAAGAATAGTTAGAAATGGCTTGATTGAAGTTGTTGCTTTCCCAACTACTACTCCTTGTCCAGAATTAATGATAGCATGTATGAATGGATATGGTGTCGATAGCAGGTGCATTAGGACCAACAATGGTGAACTGTTAGTAGGAATTAACAGAGAAACGGTGATGGCTGCAATTGGAATCCCTCATAAAGAGTCGTACGAAGATTGGTCAATTGGTACCTCATATGCATTTTTTTCTGAGAAGAAAAGCACATATAAAAGTGTCATTGCAAGGAACTGGCTTCTAAAGGTTCAGAAAGGTGGGTCTCGATTACCCAAGCCTCTTACTAGAGAGCATTCCATCACGAAGGTACGGGATATTGTAATATTGTTGAACAGACTCAAAGGAAATTTAGATGATTTCAATTGGGAAGGTTGCATGTACTTTTATATTCAAGTGTTGTTAGCTAGCGAGAAATATCTTGACTGGATGCAGGTTATTGCCGAAAGGCTCCATGAGGGTTTGAGTAACTTTGTTGGAATGTCCAGTTTTTACATGTCCTCATATCTATTTTATATATTGGCTTGTACTAGAGAATGGAAAGGGTTTCATAATGAGCCTTGGGTGGACAGCATGAAGGTTTATGATTATTACCCATACCTACAACAACAGAGACATGCAGGAAATTTCACAATATGGAATGATGTTTTTGCAGGAAGGCTTGCCTTTGAGCTGCAGGGAGACATAAATAAAAGAATGTCAGCCAAGGCCATGGAGCTGGTCAGTATATATGGAAGATACTTAATCCAATTTCTCAGGTTTACTTACATTAGAGTGGGGGGATTTGAAGGTGAACCATTCAAATTGTCCAGGTATGCCTTTGATAGTTATGTGCTTATTGAAGGTTGCATACAGCTAGACCACATTGACAAAAGGTTAGAGACGAAGGGTAAATCCGGGGTTGCCTTCCCTATTGAACTTGGATACTATAGTTGTAAATATATTTCTGATGCCTTGAACCTAGAATTAGAGTTCAAGAAAATGAATTTGCAGCCCTACATTGCCAAACATAAGTTTGATAGCAGGGGCTATGCTATAGAACATCTAAATGTTGATGACCATTTCTTCCATGAACCTCAATTAGAAGATTATTGGGAAAATTGATGTGATGAGTTCTAAGTGAGGAGGAGATTGTGGTGAAGATTCACTCTACAATAGATTGCTACAATGAGGTTGTCCATTAATGTGTTTGGAATACAAGAAGAGGAAGGGGAAGATGTATTGTATCCTGAATTCAATGAAAGGGTTCAAGGGCAACCTATCCCTTAAATTGACTGGGATAGGAGAGAAGAAGAAAATATTCAAGCCAAGTCCTTCAATGCCATTAGAAGAACAGAGAAGTGGTTAAGAGACCACAAATTTAGAAAGGAGTTGATTATCACTCCTAATGAATTAACAATTAGTCCACTTGCTACAACACAGATTCCCACTTTGTTGGTATTATAGATGACTTTGTCATGTGTTGCATTGATTTTGTCATTGATGTCAACACTTATCTTCTTGAAGATCTATTTTGTTGTTCAGGCACTATGGTTATATTGGTTTATTGTTTAACCGACAATATGGTTCACCGATATGATTAGTGGCTTATGCACAGTCACCGATATATGTTCACCAGCGGGTTATATGGTTCACCGGCAACGATGATAACTTGGAGATCATTTGGTTATGTCGAAGACATGGATTGGAAGTTTGGATTTGGTGTTTTTCTTATTGGTCTAATCGGATTGACAGATTTTTCTTAACCAGCAAATAGGTCTAGGTACTGGACCGGTACATGTTATCTATTTCAGATCAACACAACATGTTATGGAGATGGTTTATTATTGTGGTAAATGTATTGAGCCAACATGTTGTATTGTATCAAGACTTGTTTTGTAAGTGATTTAATTATAATATCTTTAGTGAGACGACCTATACATTTGGTCTTCGATTTTGTATATATGTTTGTAATATCTTATTGAAGATCATCATGATGAGTGTGTTCAAATATTGAAGAGCGAAAATAAGCAGATCCTTGTGTGAATCACGCAGACATTATTTGAAGGTTGAAGGAAGGTTATGAAGGTGTTTGACACTCATGTTCAGAGCTTAAACCGATATTGAATCCAGCATTGCAAATGCTATTTTGAGCAGTACATTATCATTGGATTTAACCATCCAATTGTGTAGTCAGTGTGACTCTTATTTTGTGATTGAGCAGTGAGCTCTAGGCAATTGGCCTTTCTGCATGTGCAGACCCCATTTGTATATATATACTATCTGCAGTAGTATCATCTAATTGTGGGTAAGGTTTCCCACTGTGGTTTTTCCCTTACCGGGTTTCCACGTCAAAATCTTTGTGTCATGTGTTGTGGATGTTGTTTCTCTCTTAGTTTCTTGCATTAAGTTAAACTGGTACTGCTATAACTGTTAAAAAAATTTATCCGCATTTAAGTTTGGTTTACCAGCACTAAGTTTAAGTTGGAATAATTTGCATTTAGTTTATAATTTAATATAACTGGTTGACAACTAATTCACCCCCCCCCCTCTCAGTTGTCCTTCCCAGGCCCTAACAATTGGTATCAGAGCTAAGTCCTCTTTTTGCAGAAGCCTAACAGCTTGAGGAGATTCTATGGCAACAAATATTTTCAGGAAGGACAGTCTGAAACTTGATGGAACTAACTATGGCATATGGAAGATCAGAATGGAAACACATCTGAACTGCATTGGAAGAGATATATGGGATGTTACAAAGAATGGCTATGTTGCTCGTATTCCAAATTAGCCTCATCCACCAAAATTAGCTAAGGACATGGACAATGATTGCAAAGCAAGAGAAGCACTTCTGAGCGCATTATCAGATCAGCAAATCATGGGATTATTAGATAGATCTACTGCTAAAGCTATTTGGGATAAACTAGAAACACTGAATGAAGGAGCTACCACTGTCAAGATTGCAAAACTGGAATGTTATTGGGTCGGGTATGAAAACTTAAAAATGGAAGAAGATGAAAGAATTTCTGCATTTATGGAAAGAGTTAATGAAATTGTTTTAGGAATACAATATTGTGGAGGATCCTTAAGTGAAGATAAAATTGTGTCTAAAGTTTTAAGAGCATTTCCATTGGCTTACAAAATGAAAGTGACTACTATTAATGAAATGAGAACAATGCCTAATACTTCAGTTTCTAGAGATACTTTGGTTGGAAAACTTTTAGCATTTGAGCTTGAGGAATTTGGTCATGTTGCTATAGTCAAGACTAAACTAGCTTTCAAAGCATCATCATCATCATCATCTGACAAAACTAATTGGAAATCACTTTATGCAAAAGAACTTGAAGATATGAGAAGAGAAAATGAAGAACTTGAAGAACTTGAAGCACTATTTGCAAGGAAGATGCCTTAAGGTCCAGCAGGAAGTAAGTATGAAGGTAAAGCACCTTTTAAATGTTTTAACTGCAATAAAGTTGGTCATATGGCTTCTAGATGTCCTAATAGACATGCAAGATTAAGGGAGGAAGTAAAAAGATCATATAAGCCTAACCTTGAATATCAGAGATATAGATTTAAGAAAAATAGAGATAAGTCATGTTACTATGTAGATGAAGGTGTTACAAATGATTCAGATGATGATCCAGCAGATAGCGGATGGGCTTTTGTTGCAATAAAAGAAGACCAACCGACACCTATTGTCAAACCAGTAGAGCAGGCACTGGCAGCAAAAATTGAAGAAAAGGATGAATGGATTATAGATAGCAAATGCTCGCATCATATATCTGGTGATAAAAGAAAATTCTTATCTTTTTAGGAAATTCATGGAGGTCTAGTAAGATTTGGAGATGATAAAGCTTGTTTAATCAAAGGAAAAGGCACTATATCTTTGGATGGTAAGCTCAATATTGACAATGTTTATTATGTAGAAGGTTTAAAGCATAATCTTTTGAGTGTTGGTCAGTTGGTTGAGAAAGGATTTCAGTTACAATTTAAAAATGGAAAATGCAAGATCATAAACAGAACTGGATTGGAGATTGCAACCGATAATCAGACTAAAGGTAATATCTTTCACTTGAATACCAGTGATAAGACATGTTTAATTGCACACATTGATGAAAGTTGGTTATGGCATAAAAGACCATGTCATGTGAATTTTGATTGCATTATAAAGATCATTTCAACTAAGGCAGTAAGGGATTTACCTAAGATTGTGAAACCTCATAATCTGGTATGTAAGGAATGTCAAATGGGAAAGCAAGTTAGAACTAAATTTAAGAGAATTACTAGGAAATTTAATAATATTCTCTATTTAATTCATACTGATTTATGTGGTCCAGCAAGAACAAGAAGTCTACAAGGTGATAGATACTTTATGCTAATAATTGATGATTATTCTAGAATGTGTTGGGTTACTTTTCTTAGGGAGAAATTAGAAGCTTTTGGAAGATTCAAGATATTCAAGGCTATGGTAGAGAATGAAATAGGCAAGAAAATCAAATGTTTAAGATCAGATCAAGGAGGAGAATTTATATCTAGACAATTTAATGCATTCTGTGAAGTGAATGGAATCAAAAGACAACTATCAGCACCCTGAACACCCCAGCAGAATGGAGTTGTGGAAAGGAAGAACAGAACTATTCTGGATGCAGCAAGAACCATGTTGATGGAAGCAAATCTACCTCATGCGTACTGGAGAGAAGTAGTGAATACAGTGGTTTATACTTGTAGCAGTGTTCACATCAAAAGTGAAATCGGTAAGACCCCTTATGAACTATGGTTTGGTCATATTCCTACTCTTAAGTATTTCAGAATATTTGGAAGCAAATGTTACATTAGAAGAGATGAGTATATTGGCAAATTTGATCCTAGAAGTGATGAAGGAATATTTCTTGGTTATTCATCTAGAAGTAAGGCATATAGATGTTATAATAAAAGTTTACAAAAAATCATTAAGAGTACTAATGTGAAGATAGATGAACACTTTAGAGGAGATTCAAGATCTATAGAACTGGTAGTTGAAATGATTATAGATCAACCGACACAGATTGCACCGGTATAGAATGAAGACCCAGTCACCCCGGCATCATCAGAAAACTCAACTGTGACTGAAGAACAACAGCTTGTGAATGTTAATCAGAACAAACCCAGGTATGTAAGATTGAATCATTCAGAGAATCAGATAACTGGAAACAAGAATCAAGGTGTTATGACTAGAGGAAGATTGGCAAATGAAGAGGTATGCTTAGTTTCTCAAGTTGAACCAGCATCTATTATTGAAGCATGTAAGGATGAACATTGGATAAAAGCAATGGAAGATGAATTAAAACAAATTGAAAGGAATAATAATTGGACATTGGTTCCCTGGCCTAAAGACAAAAATGTAATTGGAACTTAATGGGTATATAGAAATAAACTTAATGAAGATGGTGAAGTAATCAGGAATAAAGCAACATTAGTTTGTAAAGGTTATTCACATAAAGAAGGAATTGATTATAATGAAACCTTTGCACCGATAGCCAGAATTGAGGTAGTTAGACTATTTCTTGCATTTGTAGCTCGTAAGAACTATAAAGTTTATCAGATGGATGTAAAATGTGCATTTTTGAATGGAGATCTAGAGGAGGAAGTTTACATTGAACAGCCTAATGGATTTTCTTTGACAGATAATAAGGATATGGTTTGCAGGTTAAGGAAATCTTTATATGGATTGAAGCAAGCTCACAGAGCTTGGTATGATAGATTGGATAAATATCTTTTGAAGCTTGGTTACACAAAAGGTAATGCTGACAACAATTTGTATTACAAAGTTACCAATGATGATATTTTGGTTATTGAAGTCTTTGTAGATGATATCATTTTTTGAGGTGAAGATGGATTATGTAAGGACTTTGCTAACAAGATGCAGGAAGAATTTGAAATGTCTATGATTGGAGAGATAAAAAAAAATCTAGGTTTGCAGATTTTACAAATAGATAAAGGTATATTCATATGTCAAACAAAGTACTTGAAGGAACTTTTGAAGAAATTTGGTATGGAGAATTCCAAACCGGTAAGCACTCCTATGACTACAACTGATAAATTGACATTGAAGGATGATTCAACTCCTATTAATATGACAAGGTATAAATCTATGATTGGAGGTTTACTGTATTTAACACAAACAAGACCTGATATAATGAATGCAGTATGTATTGTTTCAAGATTTCAAAGCAATCCTAAATAAAATCATGAATCAATAATTAAAAGGATTTTCTGGTACCTACAAGGCACATCAAATCTTGGTTTATGGTATCCTAAGGATGAAAATTTTGATTTATGTGCATACACCGATGCAAATTGGGCAGGACATGTAGATGACAGAAAGAGTACCACTGGTGGTGCATTGTTTCTTGGTAGAATATTGATTTCATGGATAAGCAAGAAGCAGACTTGTACATCTTTATCAACAGTAGAATCAGAATATGTTGCAGCAGCAACTAATTGTACTTGGGTATTATGGATCAAACAAATGTTGAAGGATATAAAGGTAAAATGCAAAGAACCAATAATCATTTATTGTGATAATTCAGCAGTAATTGATATATCAAAGAATCCGGTATTTCACTCTAAGACAAAGCATGTTTCTATTAAGTACAATTTTCTAAAAGAGAATGTTGAAGCAAATGAAGTAAGATTGGTTTATGTAAATACTAAAGAGAAAATTGCAGATATCTTTACAAAGCCTTTGCCTAAGGAAACATTTGAAAATCTTAGAAAGCATCTTGGGGTAATTTCCCCACCGACAGAGACTTAGATGATGTAGATTGGCATCAAACTGGCAGGGACTAACAGAAAAATCTTTTTCCGGCTTTGATGGAGGAGAGCTACTTCTCAGGGGGAGTAGTTGGATGAATGTTATGTTTTGAATTCTTAATTGCTTTGGCATTTGATGTCAAAGGGGAGAGAGATATCTATGGAAAAACATTATACCTTGGAGAAGGGATGTATTTTGTTTTTGGTTCTATAACAAACTTTGTATTGATCTATCTTTGGGAGACTGTTGGTTTATTGGTTTTTGGCATTCTGTCTTTGGCACTTAGATGTTTTTCCATCTAGTGCTGCCATCAATGCCAAAGGGGGAGATTGTTGGTATTATGGATGACTTCATCATGTGTTGCATTGATTTTTTCATTGATGTCAACACTTATCTTCTTGGAGATCTATATTATTGTTCTTGCACTATGGTTATATTGGTTTACTATTGAACCGACAATATGGTTCACCAGTATGGTTAGTGGCTTATGCACAGTCACTGGTATATGTTCACTAGCAGGTTATATGGTTCACCGGCAGCAATGATAACTTGGAGATCATTTGGTTATGTCAAAGACATGGATTGGAAGTTTGGATTTGGTGTTTTTCTTATTGGTCTAATCGGATTGACAGATTTGTCTTAACCGGCAAATAGGTCTAGGTTATGGACCGGTACATGTTATCTATTCTAGATCAACACGACAGGTTATGGAGATGGTTTATTATTGTGGTAAATGTATTGAGTTGACATATTGTATCGCATCAAGACTTATTTTGTAATTGATTTAATTGTAATATCTTTAGTGAGCCAACCTAGACATTTGGTCTTAGGTTTTGTATATATGTTTGTAAGATCTTATTGAAGATCATCATGATGAGTGTGTTTGAATATTGAAGAGTGAAAATAAGCAGATCCTTGTGCGAATCATGCAGACATTATTTGAAGGTTGAAGGAAGGTTATGAAGGTGTTTGACACTCATGTTCAGAGCTTAAACCGGTACTGCATCCAGTATTGCAGATGTTATTTTGAGGAGTACATTATCATTGGATTTAACCATCCAATCGTGTAGTCAGTATGACTCCTATTTTTTGATTGAGCAGTGAGCTCTAGGTGGTTGGCCTTTTTGCATGTGCAGACCTCATTTGTATACATATACTATCTGCAATAGTATCATCTGATTGTGGGTAAGGTTTCCCACTGTGATTTTTCCCTTACCAGGTTTCCACGTCAAAATCTTTGTGTCATGTGTTGTGGATGTTGTTTCTCTCTTAGTTTCTTGCATTAAGTTAAACTGGTACTACTATAGCTGTTAAATTATTTTAACGACATTTAAATTTGGTTTACCGACACTAAGTTTAAGTTGGAATAATTTGCATTTGGTTTAGAATTTAATATAACTAGTTGACAATTGATTCACCCCACCCCCCCTCTCAATTGTCCTTCCCGGGCCCTAACACACTTCCTCCTTTAACGAAATTGTTGATGTTGCAAGTGCCACAAGGCTTAAAATTGGAGAGGTTCAAACCAGAAGATCAAAGAGATCCCCATTGAGTTCTTCAGCAGTTTGAATCACCCATTCAAGGAGCAAAAAGAAAAATAGGGAACCAGTGGCAGATCAAATTGTTGTGGACTTGGATTCAACCAAAGAAACCTAGGTGATCATGGATCAAAAAGTGTTAAATAACCCTTTAGTGCAGGATGCAGAAGCTAAAAAAGAACCTAAAGAAGATCCAAATTCGATGAGCACAATGACTATTGTCAACCCACCTAATGATCAGATACCTCCGCCCAAAGAAAATTTCAGTACTTCTTGATGGCTTCGAGCTTTGATTGGGAAGAAACATACTATTGTTCCTATTAATATTCCCATGGAGGACATGGTAAGCAAGTGCCTTGGGAAAATATCCAAACCCAAGAAGCTTAAAACTCAGGCAATGAAGGAAGTTGATGATGAAACAGGCCACTAGGTAGTGGAAGTAGCTAAGCCTATCTCAGATAGATATCCAGAAAAAGCTACTAAGAATGATTTTATTGTTGAGAAAATTGACTCGGGAGTTGCTTCAAGGGCTATGGATGCCAAAAATTTAGCATCCTCCACTAAAAGAATGATATCCAGGACCTGGAAAGATGAGAAGGATAAATGGGAGTTGAAACAAGTTGTTACCCAAATGGCAAAATATATTAATGGTATACATCACCCGAGTCCTCATCCCCTAACACAAATGACATTATCCTTTGACCCTAAATCACCAGTGAATCAAAAGCTATTGGATGAGGTCCAGAGACGCCGCATGATAGCTGAAGTTTTTTATGAGTGGCTTCATTCCATAGTGCAGCAGGCCATAGACTACATTGCTAGCCTGATCAACGTATATGATAACGTCATAACTGTGAGTAAAGAGCTGGAACTGGAAGCTACCGCATGAGAAAAAGAAAGAACTAAATGGGTAGTAGTCTTGGAGTAGTTGAATGATGTGCAGAAATTTGGCATCATGAAATTTCTTACTGAGAAGCCAGTGGATAACCTAGATGACAACGTGTTTTATGTATCAAGAAAGAATGTTGAATGGCGAAACTCTATCATTAAACAAGGTCATGAAGAATCTGTCAACTTACTAAAAGAATTAAAAGAACTCATTGATACGATGCAAAAAGATCTAAAATGCATCGATATACAACTCTTGAAGGAGGATGGATAGACAATTGAACCAGTGACAGATATGGTCAAAACCTTTAAAGAAAGGGTGTAGCTTGTTAAAGAGGCAAAGTCTCTAACTACAAATGACTTTTTTAAAGTGGGAAGGATAGAATCAATGTTAGAAGACTGCTTCGATCACTTGGAAGCACATAAAATTAAATTTATGCACATGAACATGGACAAAGAAGTTTGGAAGTAGCGCATTCTACACATTGGACTCCCACACTATCAAGTTATCCTTAATTTATCAACAACACATTTGGAGTGGCAAAATGTATGTGGTACTGCGACAAAACAGGACAAATCAATAGCCTCTTCTATCACGTTGGAGTCTTGATCGGTTTATGGATGAGTTGTCATCATGTCTGTGGCCTTTCTTCGTTTAAGTTTTATCCAGTTTGAAGCAAACAGTTTCTTTTAACTCTAGGGCAGAGTTTAAGAATTTAGGGTTAATTTCAAAAGAACTATTAGCCTAGAGGCTATAAATGTAATTAAGCAAGCTTTATTGAGGGTCCCAAAAACTTTGATTTGAATTAGCAGACTTAATTTTCTTTGAATTTCAGTGTAGACGTTTGATATATGAATGGAATGATATGTTTTGTATGGTGTTCAAATCTGTGAATTTGAATGATAGAGAAATCTCTGTTGGAATATATTCTCGTGTATAGAATATTTTACTTCATTATCAGTTCTTCATAATTTTGTGAATTCATTGTTCAAGAAAATTAATAGTACATTGTTATTTAAATGATTATGATCCCCCTTGTCCCATGAGACATGAGCAAGTATCGATCAACATTTATGCTACATTGAGAATGCTTGGTGAAATAAGTTTTACATTGAATTGAAATGTTCAAAGTTTAAGTTTGTGAGCTTTATATTTATTCATAATTATCTTGTACCATTCTTATTGTTTTGACAAATGAATGTGAAAGCCTTTCTCCCTTTCTGGTAAAAAGTGTGTTTCTTTCTGAGTTATTTGCATAAAAATTCATTGAATATCTTACGAGGAGTTGCATTCTTATGCAGAGGGTAAACCGAAACTCGGTTCACCCAACTGTTGGTTCATTTCCTTTTCATCAAGGGTATGCACAAGTCAACATTAAAAAAAATATTAAAGGAAAGGCACATCTGTTAACCAACAGATTTTTTGCGACTCTGTTGGGGAGTTGAATAATAAGATTGGTCGCCTGGTTACAGGATACAAAGAACTGTGTTGTGAACTTTTAAGAGTTTATCCAGTTCTATCAAAATTTTGCATTGTGAACAGGCTAGAGCCAAGAAGGTACACTAGGTCTCAGAGGCGTGAAGGAATAGTTGACTTTGTCTTTAAGTAATTGCAAAACCTAAACTTTCAGCCGTCATGTTCACCTAAGAGACATGAAAGAAGTAGACCTCCTTCTCCATCCCCTTTATTCCTTATATCTTCAGTTTGTCAATCCTTAACCTTGCACGGTGTTACCTTACCCAGTTTAATCAACCCAACACCTCTTAATATCATTCTTCCAATGGAAGACAACAATCCCTGGTGGGCTGCAATAGGTCCATTGAATCTTGGTTTGAATTTGAATGCTTTACCCAAAGGAGCGAGGGATCATTTGCCTAAATTCAGTGGTGATGGGAAGGCCACAGTTGATGAACATTTGAATGCATTTAATGTTACATGTGGTATAATAGCTATCCGGCATGAACATGTTGCAGTAAGGTTGTTTATACAAACATTAACTGAAGCCGCTGCAGATTGGTTTTATCATCTGTCGAACAGTGTAATAACAAACTGGCAAGATTTGAAAACTAGATTTGAAGCTAGGTTCAAAGTAGCAGAAGATGAACATTCTCTTTTGGCCCAGTTAGCTCAATTAAAAAAAGAGATCCCTGAATCTATGAGAGATTTCGTGGCTAGGTTTGATAAAATTGTTCATAAAATTCCTACAAATGAGAAACCTTCAAATGATAATTTAAAATATTTATTTATAAACTCTATGCCCTCATAGATAAGTTTCTTGATTCATAGACAGAGAGTTGCAACTCTGAATGATGTTAAAACACTCGTTGTTGAGTTAGAAGATGACTTGATTACTGCGAGAAAATGGAAGAGGGAAGTGCAGGTGGCTAATTCACAACCCTCTACATCTTCAAACCCTATAATCCAAAGATTGATGAATGATTTTATACCACTCAAAAGATAGTTACCCAAGGCTAGCACGTCTTACCCACAACCTTATCAAGACATACCAAGGAGGATTACAAATCAGTCTATGGGAACCGGGAATAAAGCCTTACAATTGCCTCCGGCTCAACAAAGATGAGCAATTGAAGCTCCACCACATAAGGGGAATATGTGTGTTTTTCATCTCACTGATGATCATGATAGTAATTCTTGTCCAGAGATGGTACAGAATGCACTAATGATAAATACAAGAGAGGCCATAAGTGAACTTGGCCCAAAAGAAGAAGTCCATGGGCAACCCGGTGATTCTGGAATACACTTCCTGGAGTATGAATCAGATTCAGATAGAGGAGGTGATATATTGGTGACCCTTGGAGATCCTTCTTGTGCCATCCTCACTAGAGGTCAGAGTCAATCCAAAAATATAGATACCACAACCTTTCCCAAAACTATAGATAAAGGTAAAGAACCTTTGAACCAGAAGTTAGAGAATGGTTCAAGAGTTCAAGAGGTTCAAATGTTGAAGTGTGCTGATTTTGATTCTTCTTTTGATATTGTTGAATTTTGTAAGGCATCAAAAATTCAGATTTCTCTTGCTGAATATCCTAGGTTGAATCCTAAAGAGTTAGAGAAACTGGTTAAATATGTTCAAGGGGAAACTTCTCAGTTGCAATACACCAACACACCATTGATTAATCTTGAGTCTTCACAGGATGAAAAGGATACCAGGTCTATAGAGTTGTCTAGTATTGTTCTAAATACATTGGTTAATGAACCAATTGATTCACCATTAGTACCAGACCAAAGGCCCGAGCCATTTTATGTGTCCTTATTTATCAATGGGTTTAAACTTAATAATTGCATTATTGATTCTGGAGCCTCCGATAATATTATGCCTTCTGTAGTTGCTAAAGCATTAGGCCTTTCAGTTACTAAAACTTTTGGTAAATGTTATTCAATGGACTCAAAGAAAATTCCTTTACTAGGTCAAATCAAAGATGCGCAAGTTTCTCTAGCAGTACATCCAAACAAAAGAGTGAAGTTGACTATTTTAGTTGCTAATATTCCCGCAAGTTATAGAATGTTGTTAAGCAAAACTTTTTGTAAGGATTTGGGAGGAGAAATTAAAATGGATTGGTCTGAGGCAAAAATTCCCATTGGTAAACAAAAATTTTCTCTTCAACTTGAACCAAAGTCCAAATATACCATTTTTCTCTCTCATGACCCAAAATCTCAAATATTGTATCAAGAATGTGATTTTGGCAATTATTTGCTCTTCTCTGATGATAAGAAAGGTACACCAGTAGTTGAAGTGGATCTTACTATAGGCTTGTGGGAGATGGAAATTGATGGTAGTTGTGAATCAGTTTGATCTGGTGTTGGAGTGGTGCTCACTTCTCCACAAGGTGAAAAGATTCCTTTTTCATTCAAATTAGAATTTAAGAACACTAATAGCACCGCAAAATATGAGGCATTGTTGTTAGGAATAGAGCAAGCTAGAAAAAGGGGAATCAAATTGTTGTGTGTCAAAGCGATGCAAAATTGATTGTTAAACAGGTACGAGATCTCTTCTCGGTAAAGAATGAAAGGCTCAGACATTATAGAAACCAAGTTTGGTATGAGATTCAATATTTTGATGCTTTCTCAATTAAAGTTATTCCTAGAGATCAAAATTCACAGGAAGATTCTTTAGTAGTGACAGCATCTTTATTGCTCCCAAATCCTGAGTTTGGTGCAGATGTTTACAGGATTGAAGTTGTATATCATCCTAATGTATCTGACAATTCAAATTTTTGGCAAGTGTTTGGAAATGATAAACACATCAACCAATTCTTGCAAAATGCTGAAATGTTTGCCCCTTCTTTCTTTGAAGGTTCCAAGAATGAATGTAATGAGTTTTGTCCAGATACATGGGGAGTTTTTAAAAATAAAGTTTTTCAGCTGAAGGGATATCGAATTCAGAAAGGTCTTGTATCCTTAGAACGCCTCTTTGATCGCAATGATAGATATGTCAAAGAAAATGTTTCTCAAACTGCTAACACATCAAGAGAATATGAAAAGATTAATTTAGGTGATGAAAACAACCCAAAGATGGTCAATTTAGGCAAGTGTTGCAATCCTAAAGAAAGGCATTTGTTTGTTAAACTGCTACATAAGTTTTTAGACATTTTTGTCTGGTCTTATGAGGATTTGAAAGATTTCATAAATGGTCAGTTTCAACATCATATTCCCCTTAAGCCCGGAGTAGCTCCTTTTAGACAAAAATTAAGAAATTATAATCCCAAGGTTGCAGATGTTATTTTCAAAGAAATAGATAAGATGTTTCAGGCAAGGATCATTTATCCTATTCATCATTCTACATGGGTGGCCAATATTGTTTCGATTCGCAAGAAGAATGGAGAAATAAGGATCTGGGTGAATTTTTGAAACTTGAATCATGCTAGTTTAAAAGATAATTACCCATTGCCCGCGATGAAGCATATTCTCAAAACTGTTGTTGGATCAAAAATGATGTCAATGCTTGATGGTTTCTCTGGTTATAAGCAGATAAGTGTAGCAAAAGAAGACCATCATAAAACGACCTTCACAACACCCTGGGGAACTTTCGCCTACAATTGAATGCCTTTCAGCCTAATAAATGTGGGACTAACTTTTCAAAGGGCGATGAATCTCTCATTTGGTCACCTCATTGGTAAGACTATAGTTATCCATCTTGGTGATTTGAAAGTTTTCTCTAAAAGAAGGAAAAATCACCTAAGAGATTTGGAGACTGTGTTACAAAGATGCAGAGACCATGGTATTTCTCTCAACCCAAAGAAGTTAGTTTTCTATGTTACAGAGGAAAAGCTACTAGGGAATATAGTTTCACAATATGGTATAAAAATAGATCCCGATCGGGTAAAATCTATTCAGCAGTTAAGTCTGCCATCAGACAGAAGTGGTGTCAAATCATTCTTTGGGCAAGTGAGTTTCCTCAGGAGGTTCGTGCCAAACTTCACTGAAATTACTAAACACATTGTAGGGATGATGAGTGAAAATTAAATTTTCAAATGGAAGGAAGAAGCAAAAAGAGCCTTTGAAGAGGTAAAAGAAGAAATTACTCATGCTTCGACATTAATAAATCCTTATTTTAAGAGAGATTTTATCATGTATTGTTATGCTTCAGAACACACAATGTCTAGTATTCTTCTACAAAAGAATGAACTGAATGAAGAAGTCCCTATTGCGTTCATGAGTATTCCACTCAAAAAGAATGAATTGAATTACTCATTAGTAGAGAAGTAGGCCTTTGAAGTTGTTAAAGTTGTAAAGCATTCCAGGTATTATGTCTGTCAAAAGTATCTTGACTCAGCAAGAGGTAGGAATGAATAATAGAGCCACCTGGGTTTCAAAGGTTCAAGAGTTTGATCTGGATATCTGACCGACCAAGTTAGTTCGGGGGCAAGGATTATGTCGTTTGATAGCTGAAAACAAGGAAGAGGAAGACAAACTCCCACTAACTTTATTTGTTAGCTTGCAAGATGAGTGGTTCACTGACGTGGCTCATTACTTGACTTATGGAGAATGCCCTAAGCATTTAACTGCAAAAGAAAAGAGAAATTTAAGATTGAAGGTGGCTAAATATGTGATTGTTGATGATATCCTATATAAAAAAGGCTTGGATGGGTCATTCTTAAGGTGTGTTGACAAAGAACAACAGGAGAAGCTTTTACAAGTTTTTCATAATGAGGCATGCAGAGGACACTATTCATCCACTGTAACAGCCCTCAAAATCCTCAAGAGTTGTTACTATTGGCCAAGAATTTTTAAAGATGAATATAAATGGGTTGTAGGCAGTGAGAAATGCAAGTTATTCTTAGGAAGACCTCAATTAGCTGCATTGTCATTGAGGGCAGTAATCATAGATGAACCCTCCAAGCAGTGGGGATTAGATTGTGTTGGTCTATTGAATCCTCCATCAAGTGTCGGTCATACCCATATCCTTACAGCAACGGATTATTTTACGAAGTGGGTAGAAGCAGTCCCTATCAGGAAGACTACTTTAGAAATTGTTTTTACTTTCTTGAAAGAAAATATCTTGACTAGATTTGGTGTACCCCAGAAAATTGTGACCGATAATGCCCCAAATTTATCTTCTGAAGAAATCAGCCTATTTTGTTATGATCATGGCATTTGCTTATCTCATTCTTCAGATTAATATCCACAAGGAAATGGCCAGGCCGAATCCACCAATAAGAATCTAATTTCTATAATGTGAAAGTTGGTGGCTGAGAATGCAAAGGATTGGCATAAAAGATTATATGAAGCATTATGGGCAGACAGGACCTCGCCCAAGAGGGCCATAGATATGACACCATTTGAATTGGTATACGGAGTTGAAGCTCAACTGTCCTTACCTCTAGAATTATCATCTGCCAGGTTGCTAAAACTAATAGAAGATGAATTCTTTAAAAGTGCCCTGGACAAGAGAATTATGTACCTTTCAAAAATTGAAGAGGAGATCCAGGAGTTGTTAGATCACATCACTGCTCATTAGGCCAGGGTAAAGCACTTTTTTGATCACAGAGCTAGACCACGACAGTTCATGCTGGGAGATCAAGTCTTGCTTTGGGACAAACCCAGGAAACCGAAAGGAGCTCATAAGAAATTTGATTCTCTATGGAAAGGAATATTCACGATCACGTAGGTATTAGGTCCTAACTTATTCAAACTTGAATATCCTAATGGATTTTCACTTCCCTTGTCCTATAATGGGCAAGATTTAAATTTGTATCAATTGTAAGCAGATCTCATTCTGCTCTATACATAAGTTTTTATTGTGTTGTTTGTTTTTCTTGTTGTGTGTTTGTTGCGTTCAGACCTTTGTCCTTCCCCGCTTGCATGTGAAACCAGAGACTCTAAGTTCCATTCCTAGTCCTTTTCAGTCCCGGTCCCCAGTCAGAGTCGATGTTACCCCATTATTTGTTTTGAACAAAATAATGTGTATTTAATTTTGTTTCCCTCATTCGGTTTCATCTGTCTTTACCCATGTGATAGCTCTGAAAATTGATTGCATGAAATTTTCAAATTTTTGAGTTTGAAACACTGATTTTCAAGTTTTACTTGTATCCTCTATGAATGATCCAAGGTCTAGGGTTTAGGGATTATCAAAACTTCTTACTTTTTGTGAAGAAAACCCTAGAAATGATATATTTTGCTGTTACTTTTTCCCACTTAAGGTCGAGGGTACCTTTTCCATGAGCGGGGCCATCTCATTCCCTAAGCAAAGTAATGATCAACCAGTTCGTGAAATAATAATTTCCCTAAGTCAAATGCATAACATTCCTATTACCGGTCTCCTTTTAAATATTTATGCCCACACTTGTATTTTCCTAAGTCCGAAGAACCCTAAGTACTCCGAACATTTGTTAAAGACAGGATGGATCCAACGGCTAGTGCTTCCTCGTTATCAAAGATGCAAGGATTTTAATGACCACGGCATCGCGAGATTGTACCACGTATTATCGGCGGATACCGGTAGGGTTAGCAGTGTAACTGGTCGAAAGCATTGCGATGCCGGTTCGCAGGCGGTAAAGGTCGATCTACTCACAATCCCATCAATTTGCACATGCTCAGAATGAATGGAGATGTTTTATCCTGAGGTAAAAGGTGCTCGACTTTTAAGTCCTAGAAGAGTTAACGGGCAGTATGCAAAGTGGTAAAGATTGAACAGATCAGACGGCCCTCGTATTCCCACGATGGAAGTTGCAGGGAGATTACAAACCGTAGCATCACGAGATGATGCCACGTGTCTCGGGCTGATCAGGAAGACCTACGGAAAGGTTGCTGACGGAGTTTGGTCAATGGATGATATGGCACTGTTTAGTCAGGATTTTGTGGGTCCATGGATACAGATGGAAAGTCAAAATGCTAAGTCGGCAAGAAATGACTGTTAGATTTGCCAAGTTGGATGAGATTTGTGGTTGAGTTTCAAATGAGAAGTTAGGAGGGATTTTGGAGGCACCTGTCGTAGCTCACGGGAAAAGGTAGAATGAATGGGATTCAGACTTGTCGATTCAGGATTGATTTGACAATCAAAGATGACAACCCAAAGATGTGAAAGGATTTGGATAAGGTTCTAGTTCAAGTGTGATGGATCACGAGTTCTCTAATGATTTCAGAGATTTTTCTATTGGCAGAGATCCTAAAGCAGAAGAATGTACACCTATGGAAGAATAAAATCATGATAAAATCACTCGCATCAGATGGACCTTGACAGAAGAATGTAGTAGATGTGATATACATGAATTCTAGTGTCCATAGCTAGTAGAGTAAATTAAGAACACCAGAGTGATGATGTTTCAAGAATAGGCATTACTTGATGATGTATTGTTCAGCTATAAATACAGCAAGGTGATGATCGAATTGGTAAAGGAGTATGAAGCCTTTTTCATTTTCTAAATGTAGTTTTTCCTTCTGCAGAGGAAATGATGTTTGAGCAAGATTGTAGATGGAGTTGCAATATACCCTGTGATACCAGATGTAATTTTTCTCTCATGTGTGAGTATGTCTATTTCCATAGGGGATGTGAAAGTGGGGAGGATTGCCAAAGGGGGCGTGAAAGCATTTTCTTATGAAGAAAGGCCATGCATGGCACAACCTCTATGTCTACTCAGTCACTGGGTGGCAGAGGGTTCTGAGAGAGAGCCCGCAGAGGAATGAAAAAGGAACATGTCTGGGTAGGGAGCGGTAGCAATCCATCCATGTAGCTGCATGGAAGCTGTGACCCCTCCCTAACATATTATGTTTACCCTCTAACTCCCCCTCCCACTGCCTCTGATCCTGGGGATGAAGGTTGAACTCCTCCTCTATATTGAGGGGCGACTTTACCTCTTACTGGGATCCTATTTCCTTTCTAAGGAAGGGAAATGCTCTATTAGACAAAAAATGCAACATCTCACAGTCCATCCGAAGGTGTCAGAGCGATAACAGCATGGCTCAAACACTTTTGTTCCTACCAATTTTCGGTTAGAGAACAATGATTCACAGGTGCCAGTGCATGGACATGTGAACATTTTTGTAATAGAATTGTGTATAGCCTCTAAGGCTTGGTTCTACTGACAAGTGTCTTTTGACCTGAAGCTTGTTGCTCCCTTGTTTTCTATAAAAGGGAATTCAAGGCCATTAGTTAGGGTCCGAATTTTCTAAGAAAGATCTCTGTAAAATAGATCTTTTCTGCAAGGTGAGGTCCAAAGTTGTTCTAGAGAGTCGTAGGAAATAACAGGGAGTGTAATGTTATTTTGTAGAGCAAAAAAGTAATAGAATAGTTGCAAATTCCCTTTTTCAAGTGGGTTATTCTATATTTGAATTTGTTGGCTATCATCTGATAAAATATAGCTTATGATATTAATGCAAATATATTTTCCTGATCTTTACTCTCTTGTGTGCGATTTTATCTTCTTTTAAGCAAATGGGATCAAGGGTTTCGTTTATTTGTTGCATTGTTATGTTGTATGTACTCTTCCATTCAATGCTTTAGTCCAAGGGGTTAATTAAAATGCTTGAATGAGATTATAGAGAAAATAAGGCTTGCCATAGGATTTGATAAGCAGTTCAGATGAAGGATTGTAAGCAGAACAATATTGTAAGGCAGCATTGTTTTAAGCTAGACCAGCTATTAGATGAAATTTTATCAAATTTTCAGTAACACTTTTCATAGACTCTATAACCCAAATGGATAAGGCACTGGTATTCGCTAGAAAATCTCATTAGGTTTTCAGCTTCCAGTTTATCTTCTTTATGATCTCCCAGAACGAATCTTATAAATATCAAAATATCATTTGATAAGTTTAATGTATTTTCTGAAAGTCATCCCATCCCCTCTCATACTCCAGCTTAAGGTTGAGGATCACTGAAGGATTTTCCATCCTTGAGAACTCTCCCTTTTTGTCAAGTCTTATTATGAGATAATCTGCTTTGTTTCAATAAGTTCTTGAATATCATTGTAGAGAGCAGGAGATTTTACTGAAGGGATCACCCTCCCTGGTTCTGCAAAGCCTAAAGTGCAGAAGGACTCTATGTCCTTGTTATTGTTGGTCCAAGTTTGACCGATATTGATAGTTGGAGGTGGTTCTCCATAGATATTTGGAGGAAATCAGCTTGGTCTCTGCCCTGTAGAAATGTAAACCTATCGTCCATTTTGGGAGCCAACACCATGCACCTTTTGTTCCTTTGTGTTTCACCTTTTCTGCCCCAATGAACCCGTCAGTTGAACCTGCGTATTGGTTCAAGGTTCAAAGTTCAACCGGTGCCTTTGTGTGGGTCGCGACTTTGTTATGTTGTTAAGCGAGAGAGCATGAATGTGTTAAGTTGGTCTTGAACTTGAACTTTTGAACCATTTCTAAATCGGTTCAAGCTTCAAGGTTCAAAGTGTTCCTTTATGTTTGCTAAAATTCTTCGCTTGTTCTTGGTGTTCTGTTGAGCCACAAGTTGGAAGTTCGTTTGTTTTCTCAAGATTGAACTTGAACCATTGAACTTCTTGTGAAATGGTTCAAAGTTCAAAGGTCCATTCCAAGATTGGCCCCGAGGACATTAATGACACAAAAGGTGGCGCGACAAAAGGAATATTTTGGGCATCTTATAGTTTTAAATTCTAATTATGGAAAGAAATCATGAAAACTCAAGTCGTTTGTGCAAAGTTGATGTGTAATTGAGAAATTCATCAGGTTCCCATCAAATCATTGGTTCTCACACGTTCGGATGAATCATTATGAGGCGTGTGTAGGTATTTCTCACTTTTTTCGCTTCTTAACATGTGAATTCTCAAATTGTGAAAGTGGTAGCTATTGTTGTTGGAGGAGCGAAAGATGCCAAAGGTAATTTCAACTCCATACTTCGAAGGGTTTCATAGATTTGATGGTGGTAACAAGTGAGTTTTGATAATTTCCCCTCCACTGTGTTACTAGCTCAGAAAGTCATTGTAGGAAAATTCTTTGTTTTGGAATAGAATTTTGTTCTTTCTAGGAATTGTTTGATGAATGTAAAAGCGGCCATTATGAGGTCGACTCTTCCAAAATTTGGTCGCACATAATGCCTAGTTAGTATACTTCCAAAACTGGGTGACACTTCTTTGGCCCAAACTAACTTAGGAGATTTCTTAGAAAGGTCTAAAACCCCTAGGGCTAACTCGATGATGGAAAGAATAGTTAGAAGTGGCTTGATTGAAGTTGTTGCTTTCCCAACTACTGCTCCTTGTCTAGAATTAGTGATAGCATGTATGAATAGATATGATGTCAATAGCAGGTGCATTAGGACCAACAATGGTGAACTATTAGTAGGAATTAACAGAGAAACGGTGATGGCTGCAATTGGAATCCCTCAAAAAGAGTTGTACGAAGATTGGTCAATTGGTACCTCATATGCATTTTTCTCTGAGAAGAAAAGCACATATAAAAGTGTCATTGCAAGGAATTGGCTTCTAAAGGTTCAGAAAGGTGGGTCTCGATTACCCAAGCCTCTTACTAGAGAGCATTTCATCATGAAGGTATGGGATATTGTAATATTGTTGAACAAACTCAAAGGAAATTCACATTATTTATATTGGGAAGATTGGATGTACTTTAATATTCAGATGTTGTTAGTTGGCGAGAAATATCTTGACTGGGTGCAGGTTATTGCCGAAAGGCTCCATGAGGGTTTGAGTAACTTTGTTGGAATGTCCAGTTTTTACATGTCCTCATATCTATTTTATATAGTGGCTTGTACTAGAGAATGGCAAGGGTTTCATAATTATTACCCATACCTGCAACAACAGAGACATGCAGAAAATTTCACAATATGGAATGATGTTTTTGCAGGAAGGCTTGCCTTTGAGCTGCAGGGAGACATAAATAAAAGAATGTCAACCAAGGCCATGGAGCTGGTCAGTATATATGGAAGATACTTTATCCAATTTCCCAGGTTTACTTACATTAGAGTGGGGGGCTTTGAAGGTGAACCATTCAAATTGCCCAGGTATGCCTTTGATAGTTGTGTGCTTATTGAAGGTTGCATACAGCTAGCCCACATTGACAAAAGGTTACAGACGAAGGGTAAATCCAGGGTTGCCTTCCCAATTGAACTTGGATACTATAGTTGTAAATCTGTTTCTGGTGCCTTGAACTAGAATTAGAGTTCAAGAAAATGAATTTGCAGCCCTACATTGCCAGACGTAAGTTTGATAGCAGGGGCTATGTTGTAGAACATCTAAATGTTGATGACCATTTCTTCCATGAACCTCAATTAAAAGATTATTGGGAAAATTGATGTGATGAGTTCAAAGTGAGGAGGAGATTGTGTTCAAGATTCACTCTACAATAGATTGCTACAATGAGGTTGTCCATTAATGTGTTTGGAATACAAGAAGAGGAAGGGGAAGATGTATTGTATCTTGAATTCAATGAGAGGGATCAAGGGCAACCTATCCCTGAAATTGACTAGGATAGGAGAGAAGAAGAAAATATTCAAGCCAAGTCCTTCAATGTCATTAGAAGACTGGAGAAGTGGTTAAGAGACCACAAATTTAGAAAGGAGTCAATTATCACTCCTAATGAATTAACAATTGGTCTACTTGCTACAACACAGATTCCTACTTCTCCTATAACGAAATTGTTTATGTTGTAGGTGCCACAATGCTGAAAATTGGAGAGGTTCAAACTAGAAGATCAAAGAGATCCCCATTGAGTTCTTCAGCAGTTCGAATCACCCGTTCAAAGAGCAAAAAGAAAAACAAGGAGCCAGTGGCGGATCAAATTGTTGTGGACTTGGATTCAAGCGAAGAAACCCAAGTGATCATGGATCAACAAGTGTTAAATAAACCTTTAGTATAGGATGCAGGTGTAGAAAAAGAACCTGAAGAAGATCGAAATCCGATGAGCACTATGACTGTTGTCAACCCACCTGATGATCAGACACCTCCGCCCAAAGAAACTTCCAGTACTTCTCGATGGCTTGGAGCTTCAATTGGGAAGAAATGCAGTATTGTTCCTATTACTATTCCCACGGAGGATATGGTAAGTAAGTGCCTTGGGAAAATATACAAACCCAAGAAGCTTAAAACTCAAGCAATGATGGAAGTTGATGATGATATAGGCCACTGGGTAGCGGAAGTAGCTAAGCCTATCTCAGATAGAGATCCAGAAAAAGCCACTGAGAATGATTTTATTGTTGATAAAATTGACTTGGGAGTTGCTTCAAGCGTTGTGGATGCCAAACATTTAGAATCCTCCACTAAAAGAATGATATCCGAGACCTGGAAAGATGAGAAGGATAAACGGGAGTTGAAATAATTTGTTACCCAGATGGTAGAATATATTAATGTCATACATCACTCGAGTCCTTAGCCCCTGACACAAATGACATTATCTGTTGACCCTAAATCACTAGTGAATCAAAAGCTATTGGATCAGGTCCAAAGAAGCCGCATGATAGCTGAAGTTTTTGATGAGTGGCTTAATTCCATAGTGCAGCAGGGCATAGACTACATTGCTAGCCTGATCAAGGTATATGATAATGCCATAACTATGAGTAAAGAGCTAGAATTGGAAGCTACTGCATGGGACAAAGAAAGAACTAAATGGGTAGCAGTCTTGGCAAAGATGAATGATGTGCAAAAATTTGGCGTCATGAAATTTCTTACTGAGAAGCCAGTGGATAACCTAGATGACAACGTGTTGTATGTATCAAGAAAGAATGTTGAATGGAGGAACTCTATCATTAAACAGGGCCATGAAGAATCTGTCAAGTTACTAAGGGATTAAAAGAACTTATTGATATGATGCAAAAAGATCTAAAATGCATCGATATGCAACTCTTGAAGGAGGATGGACAGACGATTGAACCAATGGCAGATATGGTTAAAACCTTTAAAGAAAGGGTGTAGCTTGTTAAAGAGACAAAGTCTCTAACTACATATGACTTTTCCAAAGTGGCAAGGATATAATAAATGTTAACAGTCTGCTTCGATCACTTGGAAGTGCATAAAATTAAAGTTATGCAGGTGAACATGGACAAAGAAGTTTGGAAGCAATGCATTCTACACATTGGACTCCCGCACTATCAAGTTATCCTGAATTTCTCAAAAGCACATTTGGAGTGGTGAAATGTACATGGTACCATGACAAAATAGGACAAATCAACAACCTCTTCTATCACGTTGGCATCTTGATCGGTTTATGGATGAGCTAGGATCCTATCCGCGGACTTTCTTCATTTAAGTTTTATCCAATTTGAAGCAAACAGTTTCTTTTAACTCTAGGGTAGAGTTTAAGAATTTAGGGTTAATTTCAAAAGAACTATTAGCCTAGAGGCTATAAATGTAATTAAGCAAGCTTTATTGAGGGTCCCAAAAACTTTGATTTGAATTAGCAGACTTAATTTTCTTTGAATTTCAATGTAGACATTTGATATATTAATGGAATGATATATTTTGTATGGTCCTCAAACTTGTGTGTTTGAATGATAGAGAAATCTTTGTTGGAATGTATGCTTGTGTATAGAATATTTTACTTCATTATCAGTTCTTCATAAGTTTGTGAATTCATTGTTTTAGAAAATTAGTGGTACATTGTTGTTTAAATGATTTTGATCCCCCTTGTCCCATGAGACATGAGCGAGTATCGATCAACATTTATGCTACATTTAGAATGCTTGGTAAAATAAGTTTTACATTGAATTGAAATGTTCAAAGTTTAAGTTTGTGAGCTTTACATTTATTCATAGTTATCTTGTAGCATTCTTATTGTGTTGACAAATGAATGTGAAATCGTTTCTCGCTTTCTGGTAAAAAGTGTGTTTCTTTCTGAGTTATTTGCATAAAAATTCATTGAATATATTACAAGGAGTTGCACTCTTATGCAGAGGGTAAACCGAAACTCGGTTCACCCAATTGTTGGTTCATTTGCTTTTCATCAAGGGTATGCACAAGTCAACATTAAAAAAAATATTAAAGGAAAGGCAAATTTGTTAACCAACACAACAAAATTCACATGATTGAACTGAAAAAACAAATAAGATGCAATTGATATTATTCACACTATCAATAACACCACACATTCACCACAAATGACACAATCAACACACGACCGATTATTCCCACATTGCAATATAAAGTCAGCATGTCATTGTGTTATGTACAACCCAGCTAATGGTTAGCCATAAACTATTCATGACATTCTGTTGTAGAACATATTTCATTGCAATTGCAATGAAATAATGATTATGATCCATCGCCAACACTATAAAAAAGGCTTCATGTGTTGTCCCCATCCAAAATACAACACAAAAACTAGACTTTGTCAAGTATTGATAAAGAAGGATGCAAAACACACTTAACGCATCGAATGTGTCTATTTTGGCTCCAAAGCAGACCTTTCATACAACGTGTTAGTGACAGGTTAGTCAATCACAGCCGTTAATTGCAAAATCAATGGTGTAAAATGAGTGTGCAACAATTAAGATGGTCACTCTATGTCACACAATACATAGGGATTCATTACCATTAAGAAAGTCTTTGACGATAATTAATGTGTATAGAGACCTCCAATTCATTATCTGGAAGACACGTGTCTTTTGAAACGAGTATCTATTCTAAAGGTTCCATCTCTTTGTTAATATGGGAATATTATTAATAACCTATTCTTAAGTTCACAAAAGAAAAGAAAAAACACTGTGAAGGATAGACACGTGAGGAGTTCGTCATGCCAATTAGAGACATCTGAAACAGAACCCCAAATAACATTTCAAATCGGAGTTGGATCATCAAACACATGTAGTTCTCAAACATCACGAACATCAATAATCTAGATATACAAATACACTAGGATGAACATAAACACTCTCATGCAAATTTACAGAATATATACAAATTTATAACACATAGTTCACAAGAATAAGGATTTCAGGTTCATATATTCAACACTAGTTTCATGACTCGAAGATCCATAAATAACAATCGTATTGCATTTAGGTTGGAAAATAATATCTTATTGTCTAATATAGTGTATCTATAGCATAGAATATAAGGTATCATCCAATTGCATTGTTCATTTTCATCATTATCAAATTCAGTAAAAGTAAGAACATTAATATTACATGATCAAGAACTGAATTTTATACATAAATTTCTATCGCATAAAAAAATTATATACAACAAACTATATATATATGTATATATATATATATAACAAGCCCCTTTCAAAAATTTGCACAAGACCAAAGATTATTAATAAGGGGACATTACAGTGCAAGTAGTATTAAAGAAGGGAGAGAGAGCAACAACCTGGGAACGTTTGGATGTTTGCAGGGGGGCTGCTCAATAGTCCTTGAAAATCAACAACCTGCATGGATAACTAATGTTAGTGGTAGTCTACATTGGGAAGTAAATGCATTTCAAAAGACATAAAAGGAACGTACATGTTCATATATGAAAATGCAATTTAACATTCAATATAAACTGCCACTAAGTAATATATCACCTAAATTATATGTGTCAATTTGCCATAGTGCCAGAGTTGTGCCAGATTTGTGTACATCAGCCACCTATTTTGGTACAATTGTTATGCGCTCAAGTACATATGCCTCTATTCTGACTCAAAATCAAAACTATGGTGTGACTAACACGCAGCTTAGTCACACGTTTTACACCATATATTTTACATTCAACGGCTGCAATTGAATAATATGTCACTAACACGCAGTAGGATTTGTCTATTCTGGAGCCTTGTTATTGACTAACTCCAACTCCAACACCAAGTGGCTTTACCTGCCCAACAAGCCTTGTTATTGTAAATTGCATCGCGTGTTAGCCTTTGGATTTATCGTTGTTAGCTACATCAAATCACAAACTGTACATGATCAATGCTCCAAGAGGTTGTGTCTATTCTGGCTCCAAAATAGACAAATCGTACAGACTGACAGCGTCGTGTTAGACAAAATCATCCATTGAATACAAAACCTACGATTAAAAACCTGCCACAAACATGGGATGTTAGTTGCCCCATATTATTTTTTGCAGCCACGATAGAGGCTTTCCGCTGCGAGACTAACTTGAGTTCCGTGTTAGTATTTTCTCTGACAAATGTACCAAGTTTTCGAGCTCATGGCCTCTTCTTCCTATCGGCATGTCGTCTGAATGTGGTTCCTTCATTTGCAAGCTTTTAACGTGCATGTTATGCACAATAAACCACTAGTAACCACGAAGCATGACATGGTCATCCTCTGACATGTCCACATAATTTCACGTGGGCCTCGAGGAGTGAAACCGACTACTCAATAGAAACTCCACATCACATACCATGGGTTTGAGCGCCACAGAAATTTGGCATGGTATGCATGTCTCTGAAATGTATGTCAATGCATGTCGTTGGTATGATAGGTCTGTTGTTGAGCCATAATACACGTAACTATTAGGTGCCTCCCACATATATTTGCATATATTTTTATTCTGCAATTTTCAAGTGAGATTAGGTGCATCCAACTTGTGTCAGACATGTCTATTGTGGCTTCAAAATGTGATTGTACCAACAACATGCATCAACATACATAGGACGCATCTATTTAGGCTCCAAAACGGACCTATCATACCAATGACATGCATCAACGTACATGTCCGAGAATAAATATATATGCAAATACATGTGGAAGCCACCTAATAGCTACATGAAAGAGAAAGTCATGTAAAATGTTCTATTTCAAATTGAGCTTCTTTTACGTGGTCTTGACCTCGTTTACATGTTATGGTTTGCATTTTGTGTTTAAAATCATTATGGTTTGCCTTTTGATGCAAACAGACTCCAGAAAATCAGGTTGTTCACTGGTTGATGCAACCATTCCTTGACTGTGCGTGACCTGCTCTTATTTAGGAATTGATCTGTTGTTTGCTGACAATTAGGAGTTGATCTATTGTTTTCTACAATAAATGTGTAGGACATGCATAATAGCTACATGAGGGGCCCATTTTCTACACACTACCATCCCATTGAGCAAACAAGCGTATAAGTGACTAGATGCTATTACAGTTCTCATTCAAATCGATTTGTTGAACAACGGGGAACATGTTTGTAATCTCCATTGGTTTTAAGTTAGATGTGATTGATTTGTTATGGACTGTTGTTATTTTGCAGACTTTGTAGGAACTGATAACGGATTTAGACTATTGTTACATGGCAGTAAATTGTAGGAGTTGATTAGGGGCTTTTGTGGAATAAACAGGAATGTTGTTAATGAGGAGAGTAGAGGTTTTCTTTTTTTTATCTATTGAGCAGTTGAGAATAATGGAAACACAGCATAATATTTCTATAGTTTCTTTTGTCTTTGTTTTGTTCTATCTTTTTCCTTTGTATTACAGAGGACATGTTTGTTGAATTGCAGGGTCAGAGAATCATCTGCATCACCTTTTCTATATGTGTGTGTGTGAGAATGTGAGTGTGTGTGTGTGTGTATGTGTGTGTGTGTGTGTGTGTGTGTGTGTGTGTGTGTGTGTGTGTGTGTGTGTGTGTGTGTGTATTGCTTCACACACACACACACACACACACACATATAGCGGTTCAGTGTGTGCTAGTATAGATATAGATATATATGTACATTTATGTGCATACATATGTGCATTAGTCAAAAATTACAGATGTTGCTCATGCTTGGTAGAACAAATTGCATTTTCCTTTTTCATAACACTAGAAATGTGACACATTCAAACAATTTCAAAGTTAAAAAAGCAAGCAACCCGCTGCATTTTCTAGCTCTTAACACGTTCGCCCCTAACATAGAACCTTTCGATAAATCAAACAACAAAAATGTGTTTGGTTGGAGCAACAAAACAATGGACACTTCCAAACCATTCTAATTTTTTCTACAGACAAGAAAAAGAACGAGCATTTCATCTTTAACAGCTCTGCTCACTATGTAAAACTGACACATATAATTATGGAAATATACATACCTTTAAAATTTTCTAGGTCTTCTTCACCCAACCAACCCACAAACAACGAACCTTGGTATCCTGACACGACCATGCTACAAAATGATTAATAATTTTCACTAACAAAACATAAAATGACACAGGAAATAAATAAAAAAATTATTGAATGTCTTAGGGTTTCAAATTACCGCAGCCACCTAAGCCTCTAGCCAAATCATTGTCCTCTTGACACCTCCCAACAACACCCTCACAAGCACCTCTGCAATATAAAAGCGATAAAAAAATTTGCAATCGAAAACACAAGGTTGAGGAAGGAATCATAAAACTATCATTATCTGTTAGGGTTTGAATTTACCAATGTCACCCATACCCCTACACAACAATCTTCAAACGTCCCACCCACCTGTGCGCTAGGATACCTCCTCCTTGCACATGAAAAAACCCACATGTTAACAGGTGATAACAAATGCATGCGGTCGGCTTTGTCCTCCCCTTCGAAGCCACAGATATTTTGACAATGCATACCTATAACTCCAATGAAAGCGCAACTCCTTCGCTCAATGATTCAACCAGGGACATTCGACCACAACAATCTCAATGGATTTCTTCAAATTTTTTCCCTCCTCTGCGATAAGAGTTCAGCATGCAACTACTGTACGAAATATTTCCAAAATTTTTGCCAAATTGAGTTTTCCTTCAAATTTTTTTAAAAAAATATTGAAAACTGTGCACATAACATGTGACCGACGATGTTAGTAGTCACCTCGTGGACACAAAAAATGTTACCAAAAATGTTAACCGCGTGGCCGCCAAAATGTTAACCGTGTGTAAGCTTTGATGTTAACTGCCTCGCCTGATGTAATTGTCTCATCGCTGTGACATCAGTCGGGAAAATGTTAACCGCAAGCAAGCTTTTCCGTCAAACGCAAAAAGGCAACATCATCCACGTCATCGTGGCCGCAAATACCTCCATGTCATTTGTGGGTCCCAGGAACGTCAATCTCATGGATATTTCGTACTTGAATGGTATGCCTTCGGCATCATGTAGGGGCATGTCATTTTGGAGATAGAATAGCTACAACCGTCATTCGATGCTTGCCTTGTGTGGATGATTTTTAATTCTTCTAGTTTCGCCAACATTCTCCTTATAATATTAATATATTTATTTAATCTTCAAGCATTGGTTGCACCTTTCTTAATGGTGTAGGTGCACCTCATCAAAAAGTAAATCATGGCTCTGAGGATGAATATTAGGACCATAATAGTTGTCTTAGTGTGTCTTGTGTTTATGCAATTTTGTTTCATGTATTCAATAAACCCCACCATGTTAATCCATGTCACCAATTAGGCAATTTGATAAGCCAATTGGGACAATGTGGTCAATAGGGGTAGTAGAAGGTTTGGTTTTTTGTTTGATAGGTTTTTAACATGTTTTAGGGGTGTTTGGTTGATCCAAGTGTGTGGATCCCAACCTTAGAGAGTTTGACAACATTTTGTGCAAGATTGCAATTTTTGAAAATGCAACTTTTGAGTGCAAGAGTGCAACTTTTCAAAATGCGGTTGGTGGAAGCCTTTCAACGGCTCCAACCTCCTCCAAATTCAATTGGAAACCATTGGAGAGTTGTACAAACCTTGTGGACATTATTCCCAAGGTTGTTGATGTTGTGGTTTGAAGTTGTGAAGCAATAAAACACTGAAATATTGAAGTTTTCCCATAAATTCTGAGTTTGCAATGATTGTACGTGCTTGTACGGATTTAATTGAGTCACACCATTCATGGAGTAGGTGGAGGAATGAACTATCTTTTATTTGGTCATGGTATGAGGTTTTAATTTTTCCTAAGTAGTGAGAACCCTCCATTTTTCTGATTGTAACCCTGAAAGTAAGGGTTTGGAGAGGGTTTTAGACAAAAATGACCATATCTTGCATTCTAGTCAACTAGAAGTTTATTCCTTTTGTGGGATGCAAGATTGGCCTATGTACTCTAGGATTTTATGGGTTTTTGCAGGGGAGACTTGTTTGTGTGGAGAAAGAAGCAAAATTAGGTAGCCATCTTTATGTGACTACCTTAAGCAAATTTAGGACAGTCATCATAAAACATTATAGTGATGGGTTCCAGGTGTGCAACCTTGGAATTAGAGGTTACTCACAGTCCCCCACATTCTCATAAAAAAAAAATTCCAACTTGGATTCAAGAATTGGTAGTTGCTTTGAAAAATGGGCTTAATTGCCCTAATTAGGTCTCTTGGTCTCTAAGGGGTTCAGACCTTGGAAGTGCAGATCTGATAAAACCATTTTGGGGATAAGTGTAACTCCCAAAAGGGTATCTGAAATGGTAATTTTTTTGTATGAGTGTGTGGAACATTTTGGAGTTAAGATCAATTTTATTGCTAAAAAGGGCTACTAGCCTAGGGGTATGTTTCTAAAGGAGGTACAAGGGATTGGAGTCTAAACCCAAAACCAATGCTTGGACCAGTCTCCAATGGCCATAAATGAACCAAATCCAAATCCCCTAGGAGAAGGATGTCATGGGATGGTGTATTGTAGGTATTGAGGCATTTACTCATCTTGAGTAGGCCTAAGCCTAGTGGATTTGTGAGTAGTTTCACCCAAAGGTGTGGAGTCCTTCCTTGTCAGACCCTTGTGATAATTGGAGGGGTTATAAAATTAACCTTTTTTGGGCTTATCCTTAGGTGTGTAGGTAGGGCTCTGCATCAAGTGGTATCAGAGCTTAAGAGTGTCCTTTTGGATAGTAGGAGAAGGCAAGATGTCAGAAGAAGAGGGATCCCAAGATGTACCAACAAGGATGACTGATGTTGAGTTGAATGTCTTGGTGAAGAAGAAAATGGCAGAGCAGTCAGGGCTGAGAATCGAGCCTTGAGAGATGAAATGGACCAGTTGAAGGACAAAGTGGAGAGGGGAGAGAGAGACTCCGGAGATGTTGAAGAAGGGGATGAAGAGGAGATCCCTAGGCAGGAAGAACTAGAGGTTCCTGCAGACCAGAGACCCTTGATGAATGTCCTCAAGTCCATGGAGAGAATAAAAATGGATGTGAAGATGGATCTTCCAGTGTTTGCAGGCAAGATGGAGCCTGATATAGTGATGGAGTGGATAGACTCCTTGGCCAACTTTTTTGAAAGTGAAGACATACCAGAGCACCAAAGAGTGAAGATGGCCCAATCCAAAATGAAAGGGGTTGCACTGACTTGGTTGAATTTCATCCAAGATGAGAGGGTGAAAGAGGGAAAGAGAAAAGTGGCTACATGGAAGAAGATGATGGCTTTGGTGAAGGAAGCCTATGTCCCAATGGACTACAATGTCCAATTGCATAGAAGAAGACAAAACTTGAAGCAGAAGGAGATGGACGTGAGTTCCTACATAGAGGAGTTCATGAAGTTGTGTGTGAGGACCAAGGTGAAAGAGATTGAAGATGAGAAGGTGGCAAGATATCTCAACGGGTTGAAATTTTCAATCCAAGAAGATTTGAATCTCCACACCCCAGAGATAGTCCAAAAGTGCTTTCAATTGGCACTCAAGGTGGAGGAGAAGTTGAAGAGAAGGAAGGAACAAAATGGCAGAGGTAAAGGGAGACAACAAAGAGGGGGAAGAGGCCCTTTCAGAGGTAGAGGAAATGGTTTTGGATACCAAGGTGACTCTAGCCAAGAAGGCAATAGAGGAGAGAGCAGTTACAACCAAGGAGGGGGCTACAATCCAAGAGGGAACTTTAGGGGTAGAAGACCACCCTCCAGAGCAAGGTCCCAAGGCAAAGGACCTCCTAGATGCTATAACTGCAACCAAGAAGGGCACATGGCCAATAGGTGTCTGGAGAAGGCTACTAGCTCCATGGGAGAAAGGAGAAGCAATTTGGTGTAGGAATCTGATTGTCAAAGTGTGGCAACTGCAAACACCTATCAAAGTGTTAATGCTCTTGATATCTATGGCTACCCTGAAAGAGGAGAGGCTCTGATGATGAGGAGAGTAGTAACCACCATGAAGGTACCTGACAAGGAGCCTACACAAAGGAAATCTCTTTTCAAAACCACTTGCAAGGCAGGAGGAAAGGTATGCAAGGTCTTGATAGACTCCAGGTCTACTGAAAACTTTGTATCACTTGAAATGGTAGAAAAGCTTAAACTTAGAAGGCTACCTCATCCTTACCCCTACAAGGTCTCATGGCTCACCCAAGGTCAGCAAGCAGTGGTAGAAGAGCAGGCTTGGGTAGAGCTTCATATTAGATCATAGAAGGATAGATTGTTATTTTATATAGCTAAGATGGATGCATGTCATCTCTTATTTAGAAGACCGTGGCAGTATGACTTGAAGGCTCATCATGATGGGGTGAGAAACACCTATTCAATCACCAAGGATGGTAAGGTGATAGAACTCTTACCTCTGATAAAGGAAGAGATGGAATCAAAAGGGAAAGATGCCAAAGTGCTGATGGTAGAAGGAAAGTAGTTCATGAAGGAGATTGCAGAGAAAGGTGCAGTTTTCTATGCCCTCATGCCTAGTCCCAAGGTGACAAAGAAAGAGCAGATTTCAAAAGAGAAAGAAGGAGGACAATGACACATAGACCCTATAGTCAGATAGTTACTTGATAAGTACAATCTCAAATGGAATCCCAAGATATCTGCCACCGGTGAGAAACATCAGTCATTGCATAGATCTGATACCTGGATCTACTCTCCCAAACAAAGCAGCATACAAACTCACTCTAGATCAGAATGCAGAGATGGCAAGGCATATTGGAGAGTTGCTTGGATCAGGCCTAACTAGAAAGAGCTTAAGCCCACGTGCAGTACCTGTTGTCCTTGCACCCAAGAAATAAGGCACTTGGAGGCTTTGCACAGACTCAAGGGCCATCAACAAGATAACTATAAGGTATAGGTTCCCAGTCCCTAGGATAGAGGATTTTCTTGATTGCTTGGGGAATGCTAAGTATTTCACCAAAATGGATCTAAAAAGTGGATACCATCAGATTAGAATAAGGCCAGGGGATGAATGGAAAACAACTTTTAAAACCAATGAGGGGTTATATGAGTGGAAAGTCATGCCATTTGGGTTGTCCAATGCCCCTAGTACCTTTATGAGGCTGATGAATGAGGTCTTGGTGGAGTTTATAGGCAAGTTTGTCATCGTATACCTAGATGATATCTTGATCTTCAGTCGTACAAGGGAAGAGCACCTCAAACATATAGATATGGTTCTCAAGAGGTTCCACAAAGAGCAACTAATGATCAATTTGGATAAGTGTTTGTTCATGCAGGAGGAGATCATCTACTTGGGCTTTGTAATCTCACAAGGTGAGTTGAAAATGGACTAAGAGAAGGTAAGTGCTATACTATCTTGGCCAACACCTAAGACTATGAATGATGTTCGGAGCTTCCATGCTTTAGCAACTTTTTATAGGAAGTTCATAAGAGGATTTAGTCATGTTTGTGCACCTATGCTTGACACCATAAAGGGAGGACAAAAGTGCAGGTTCAGTTGGACCAAGGAGGCAGATGATTCATTTGAAACATTGAAGAAGAAAGTTGCAGAACAACCAGTCCTTGCCCTGCTAGACTTCAACAAGATATTTTAGGTGGAATGTGATGCAAGCCACATGGCTATTGGGGCAATGCTCAGTCAGGAAGGAAGGCCTATTGCTTTTTTCAGTGAAAAGCTAAATGATGCCAAGAAGAGATACTCATCTTATGACTTGGAGATGTATGCTTTAGTACAGTCTTTGAAGAAGTGGAGGCACTATTTATTGCCTAAAGAGTTTATAGTTTTTACTGATAATCAGGCACTCAGACCACCGTCACATGAAGTGGGTAGAGACCCTGCAAGCCTTCACCTTCACCCTCAAGCACAAGAAGGGGGTCAAGAACAAAGTGGTAGATGCCTTGAGCAGGAGGGTCTTAACTGTCAATCAAATCAAGATGGAGAGTGTTGGTATTGATTCCTTGAAAAGTATATATGATGTTGATGAAGACATTGGAGAGATATACAAGGTATGCGAAACTTTTGGTGAGAGGTATCATGTTGAATTTTTTCTGATACAAGATGGATTGTTATTCAAAGGAGGACAGTTGTGTATTCCTAAGTGTTCCATGAGGTTAAATATCATTAGGGATTCCCTATTTATTCTTCTCATTCTCAGTCTAATTCCCATCATTGTGTAGACCAATAGAAGAACCAGCAGTGAGGGAATCCATTTTGCTACCTAGAGCTCTTTGTTTAATCTGGATCTCTTTGAGTTCATGAAATAGCCACTTGAACAAACTGAAGGTGTCGATTACATGATCACGAGCCAAACCTAGCACATTTTTCATAATCCTCCCTCTTATCATTTAGCTCATCACTTTTAGGATTAAGGTCAACAATACCAGCCACACCCATATTACCAGTCTCCTTAAAGGAAAGAGGAGAGGTCGGGACATTAGGGTTCTTATCAGCATCTGCCTTCTCAGAAGAAGAGGGGGATCCAATCTCAGCCGAAGTAGAGGAGGAGGACATAACAATGTTCTTATGACCAGTTGAACCCTTCCTCGATTTGGTTTTAGAGCTCAAAGGAGTTTCCACTTTAGCTTTTTTTAGGGGAGGTGTAGTCTCCTCAGACCTAGACCCAGAATCGTCATTCTCAGAGTCTCCCACACTAGTCCCATCATTCTCAGAAGAAATATGGATAAAATCATCAGGGGGAGAAAGAGCACAAAAATGTGCATCAATAAGAACCAACAAGCCTTCATGCACAATGGGAAACTTAGCAGCGTTCTTACGGCGGTCACTGAAATTAGCCCTAAGGGCAAACATGAGGTAGAACGAGAAATACATTTTCACTCCATGGCGGAAATGATTCAGAATAACAAAATGGTGGCCATACACCCTAGTATATCGACCATCCAAAGTAAGATAACTCATAATTACCTTCTGAAGCTTTTGCAAGAAAGGTTTGATGACCGCAATATCATAGTAGCTAGCCGTCTTCTTGATAATTTTTAGCCCGCTCCTCCTCCTCCTTAGGGAAACCCTACACAACTTGCTCCGTGTACACCCTATCTCTATAATAATTCATGACATCCATAGATAACCCAATGACCTGAGCAATAAGGGCTTTGTCTACCAGGACCCTCCAACCATGAAGAATAATCGAGCCATCCTTCCAGTTTTTAGCAAAATACCTAGTAACATCTTGGTTTCACCCTTGAAGCCTCTCAATGTAACTAGTAAACCCACCTTTCTTCAAAATGCGCCAAAGCTTCTTTTCATTCTTAAGCTGCACACAGCTAGGCGACCCAATTCTCTTTCTGGCACCACCCATTTTCTTAGGCTCTCTGTAATTCTCTCTGCAGTGACTTTCCAGAGTTAAGGCAATCCTCTAGAATGTATGAAATCACCCACAGAGCATGCGAAATAAATTCGCATCAATTCTTATAATATTTGTTTGATGAGAACAAGATTAAAACAAGAGATGTATTACATAAGGTTTTTGTTTATCATTGTTGCATATAATAGTTATTGTTTAGTAGATTTGTTGATGATTGTAGTTAAAGATTAGTCACTATCACATTTGAACACAATCAATCTCAGTAATATATTTTGCATAGATTTATAGGTTCAATCAATTGGAACATCCAAGGTTTGCAAATTTTAGCAAATTATGAATCTTAGATGCCAAACATTTGAATTAGGAAAGAAAATAGAAAATCATTTTTTGATTTTTTTCTAAATATAAAAGCCATATCTTTTATATATTATATATTTTTAATAATTGCCAACTTCTAGCCAAATTTTCCAATCTATTTTGCATCCAAATCAAAAAAAATAGCTTGTTGAGTTTTTCTAAGCCTCAACAATATGATTATAATAACACAAAACATATAAGGATATTTATAAAAAAGACTTTGAATTATTGTAGATATATTAGCGTGGGAGTATGGATCATTTACCGAAGTGGGACCTCTACTATCCAAAGTTGAATTTCATTAGATCTAAGCATCACTATTTCTATCCATAGTTTTCATATAAAATTAATTTCCATTATGATTCACCAAGGTCATATGGTATATAAAGAGGTTAAGGAGAATTCTGAAATATTTCAAAAGGCTTTAAGAACATAATGAAATGAAATTATCAAGGAAAACTTTGGAGAGATCTAAAGAGACCCTACAAATTTTATGAGATAGGTGTAGGGTATGCAGACCTAAAAATATAAAATATTATTCCAATACAAAAATATGCTCTTCAATTAAGGCATGAAACTATAATAAAAATCAAATAACAATTTTACTATACAAACACATTAAGATACAAAAACTCACTTTTCATTTATAGTGCAAAAAAAATATTTTTAAATCTAAATATAGATATGTTGAATAAATTAGGTTTCACACTTATCCTAATATATTTCACATGATCAAAGTCAAATTATATACATGAATGAAAAGAGTTTATTGATATAAACCTCAATAAATGTAAATAAAGCAACAAGTCAATTGAAGATTTGAATCATAACATCATAGACTATGAGAAATTTTATATTTAGACTTATTTTAAACTGCATTATGAAAAATTCACCCAAAATATATACCCATTTTTAGAAAATTTCATTCACTCTAAATTGAACAACATCAAAATACTATTAAATAGCAAAATTGGGATGGGTGAATTATGTATGTTGAAGACAAGTATAAAATAGTTAGATTTTATTTATGTTTGCAAAAAAATTAATTACAATTACCACAAGATTTTTACATAGACTCAAAGACTTGTAAGTAAATCGTGTAAGACTACAGAGAAGGATTTGCTTATTTATTTGTAAAAAATCGTCATTTTTTGAAATAGTCTAAAGATTACAAATTCCTTTTTAATAGTTTTTTTCTTTTTCTTTTTGGGATCAAAATCCATAAAGATGACACACAAAAAAAAATATGTACATAGAAAAGCAAAACAGAGTACAACTATGAGAAATATGAGAAGCATGCATACCTTCTCTTTCTTTGATCACACCACAAAAAAAATGATATTGGCTTCTTAGAATTTTGGTTTACAAAGAACTATAAGATCAAAGAGTAGTTTCATGCTTCATATTATTTAAAAATAATTATTGAGTTGTTCGAGGGAACAAGATTTTTCTAGATTTTGTTCAAGATAAGATTCTATTTATCTTATCTGAACATAAAGATATGCATAGATTTGTATTCATATGTCTTTTCAATATACATTAGTGCAATTTAAATTTAACAAAAAAAGTAATATATTAAAAATATAATGGAAAAAATCATGCATAGATGGTGGTTGAATTGCGATGGACTTAATAATTGCAAATTGTTAAATTGTAGGTATAAATAACTTTCAAATTAAATTATTTTGCTACCATGTCATACCTATAACACTATTCATTGTCATTCAAAAAATTAATAGGATTGTCATTTAAACGCAAACGCATTGTCTATGATGACAATTCTTCCTCTGAGGACGCTGAGAACGACAACCCTTCCCCAGATTCGAAGGTTAAAAGGAGATCCTCCAGACTTGCTTCCAAAGGCCATAGGAAGAAGACACCGGTTATTGAGAATCTGGACTCTAAGGAGGACCCCATTGGGGACAAGAAGGAGGAGGGCCCTAAAACTATGGGGGTCCTAATGGGGATGCTGATAATGTTAATATGACTAGGGACCCCATAGTCCCGACCATTGTTGCTGCTGTTGACTTGACTACCCCTGAAAGGAAAACCCAGGAACTCATTGATGATAAAGATATGACCCCTATGAACACAGACACTGAGGGTCTTATGGGTGTGGAAATCCCTTACAACAATGCTCTAGATCCTGGAAATTTGGATACGGATTTAAACTTGGTTGAATAGGTGATGCATTCTATCCCTCTGATGGACCTGGTTAAGGATACTGATAACTCCATTGTTGGTGGCAAGCCCAAAGAGACTACTGTAACTACTGATGACTTGGCTGCTGAGAACCCCCAAGAGGCCCCTACTCTACAGCAAATGGAAAAGTTGATCACGGATGTGTTCGACATCACGCAGAGAATTGAAAACCTCAGCCCTGTTCTCGATCTGCAGTCTATCAAGGAGGAGGTTAAACAGCTCAAGAACAAGATGGAGACTTGGGAAGCCCAAATGGTGGGCCTGAACAAATTCCATATGCGGGTATTACACAACTCTGCACTCACCCTCTCTTTGTTGAGGAAACGCTATGCTGACACTGAGGAGGACAAGCAGGAGGCTAGGGACCTCTACAAATTTATGTCTAATGAATGAAGCAGTACTATGGAGGCCACTGGGGTGCGCAAGGCACCCCTGTAGTTTGTTTTATTTTCCTACTATTGTTTTTTATTGTTAAAAAGACTTGGTTCCTTTTTTATGGTTGGTGTTGTTAAATGTTGTTATAGTGTTGTTTATGCACTATGATTATTGATAGTTTTGCTATGTAAAGAGTCAGTGCCCTTGTTCTCACTGCTTTTTTAATAAAAAACAATAAAATTAAAAGCATTACAATTTTTATATTTTTGCAATGATCATTTCTAAAATCATTCAATAAAAAATACATAGTAAGGTCAAGATATATGATGTATAAAATAGTGACTATGTCATTCAAACCATTAATATAGTTGTCATTTGATTCAATGAGTTTAATGTTTTAAGACATCATTTTTTTTTTTTAATATTTTTTTACACTAATTTCTAATATAAATGAATATAAATAAATGACATTTTTATAATCATTTAAAATAAAAAAATTAAATATGAACCTTAAGAATTTTGTTCAAATTTTTTAATTTTATATAATAATTAATTAACTTAAAACAAAAGAATTCTTGTTAAACTTATTAACAATCTTATGAATCTAAAAGCTAAAATGATGAGATCTTTCTATTTCATAAAATATTTTAAATCATGTTAATGTTAAAATTTTATTTTAAAGCCGCAGATGTTTAGTGAACCTGACAATTGAAGCACCTAAAACACAAGTTATGCAAGAAGAAAAAGACACGTAAAGATATATGCCTTTACATAACTTGTATTTTAGGTCCCTGCATAGCACTTCCATATTTAGATCTAAAAAAATCTATCGCCATAACGAACATACAAATGAAAAACGTGGTCCCGAATGATTTAATGCAAAATTAGTCGGAAGTCTTCGTTTCACAGCACAAAAGGCTCGGAACCCACCTTTACCTACTAGAGTAAGAGAAGTATTATGTAAAACTAAAAAGCTCTAAGGATTAGGGTTTTTCAGCTTTAATTTGAAACACCTTTATCCCCTATAGGACGTACAGTGAATAGTACCTGTTTGAAAATGGCTTGAAATAATAGTGTGTGTACATTGATTTTGACTGAAATGTCGAGAAGCAAATGAACGTTGGATAAGGCATTGGCTAGGCACGGATGTATCTATTCTGGTGACAGTACGGGTTGACTAATATGTGTATTAGTCGCGGGTTTTATACTGTCGATTTTGTAATTAACTGTTGCGATTGACTAATTTGTTGCTAACACGTTGTACGAAAGGTCAGCCGCTAGGCACTGGCTATGGGGCCCTTTAAATAGGCCGAAGCTATTCTAGGTCTAAAATAGACTTTTCGTACAGCGTGATAGTGACATGTTAGTCAATCGCAGCCGTTTATTGCAAAATCGACAGTGTAAAACATGCGACTAACGCGCGTGCTAGTCAATCCGTCCTACCGTTTTAGAACCAGAATAGACGCGACCCTTTAAACAAGGCTGAAGCTATTCTGGCTCCAAAACAGACCTTTCATACAACGTGATAGCGACGTGTTAGTCAATCACAGTCGTTTATTACAAAATCGACGGTGTAAAACGCGCGACCAACACGCGTGTTAGTCAATCCGTACTGTCGTTTTGGAGACAAAATAGACGCGTCCTTTAAACAACACCCCATAGCCCCCTATTTCCTAGCCTTTCGTGCCTACCTCCTCCTACAACATCGTGCAACCCTTTCCCGTCTGTGCAACCCTCTCCCGCTTTGAAAAGTGTGCCCTTCTGTGCGGCCGTTAAAGGGATTCCGCTGGGCCCTTTAAGAAAATTTATTTATATGTTTTTTAATTTTTTTAATATATATTTTTTATATTATTTTTTAATATATTTTTTTAAATGTATTTTATTTATATTGTAATTTTAATTTTTTATATTTATTTATTTATTATATTTTTTTTATATTTTCATAAATATTTTTTAAATAAATTTTTTATATTTTTTTATATTATTTTTAATATATTTTCTTTGTTTTTAATGTATTTTATTTATATTTTTTAAATATAAATATCAATAACCTATACTATACGGAGTAGCAGAGGCACTAAAAGCAGGTCGAAGCTATTCTGGCTCCAAAACAGACCTTTCATACAGTGTGTTAGCGACAGGTTAGTCAATCGCAACCATTAATTGCAAAATCGACGGTGTAAAACACACGCCTAATACGCGTGTTAGTCAATCTGTACTGCCATTTTGGAACCAGAATAGACGTGTCCCTGAAAGCAGGGGAGAGGGGCCTAGACTATGCGGTGTTGTTTAAAGGGCCGCATAGCCAGTGTCATTGAATAACAGTTGTATAGCCTGCGTATGTCGTATGTTGTTTGGTAGATGTTTACATATCACTGAATGCTCCATTAAAGATTTCTGAAGAATATAAGGACACTTCACGTGGCTCAAAGGGAAAACTCATGAGAGGACTGGACAAAACACTCAGACTTTGCACTCATACAGTCAAATTATTTCCCTCTGTCTTCACATGCTATCAAGTAACGTATCTATCAAGTAACATTAAAAAAGAATTTATACTATCATTTGCGTCAAAAGAGGAGGTGCAATGGTTAATGGTTATGCAGATAAAAAAATAAACATGAATAAATAAAAATTAATTTAAAATTAGTACTTGCATCAAAAAGAGGTTCAAGGGTTAGGTGGATAGTAAAATATACTTTGAATAATATATTGAAGAGTGCAATCTACTCTAAGTAATTATTTTTCTACACAATTTCTCAATAATATATCATATTTTTAAAATCTATGCAAATAATTAACTTACAAAACTGATTACATTGAATACATTTGTTGTTGATTGTTGAGTTATCTCCTTTATAGTTGTTACAATTCAAAAAACATAAACATTTTGTAGTATACCCTGAATAATATGTAGACTCAATCATTTGTTCTCTTGTCCTCCAAAATTGTTTTGGGTTTTTCATTTCAAGAGTTGAACAAATGCTTGATTGTAATCCAAAATAAGTCTATTTATGGACAACCTTGTTGTGAGACATTCAAGAATATGATCATCTACTATGACGATGATTGATATCCTCGTGAACTTTGAAGTATGTATGCAACCTAACACTATCTTTGTGTAACAATGAGGCCGAAAAATTGGGATTAAATTGATTGATTCTTTTGTATTGTCACTAATGTTCATATTACATCAATATGTTCACACTTGAATTTGAATTTGAAGTACAATGTGTGATAACTTATATATGTCAAATATAATTGGCCAATCATAATGATATGAGTCATTTGTGAAAGACAAAACTATTAACTCTTGGCATGATATATTAGACTTTAAAAGCCCTATAAATCTTTATTTTGGTCACTTGCATTAAATAACATTATGAACAAAATAGTAGTTGAATTAGGATATTATAAATTAAGTAAACAATTTAAATAATGAATGAAAAGATGGTTAATTTTAAATACAACTTTTTTTTACCTTTTACAATTGAGTCATATGATAAATGTCATCTCTCCTCAAAAACTATAGAACATAAGCAATAAGATAATTAGGTGCCCATTTGATATTGACTATTGATATTTCCTTCTTGTAATTGATGTAGATTTTTGGAAAATAAAAAGTAAAGAAAACATAATTAGATGTGAATAATTGAACATATGTAATATGAATTATGTAAAGAAATTATAGTTCTCACATGGTCTAATATATGATGGAGATCACGTTTAAATTGTTTTGTTCAATCAAATTGTCATTCTTTTATGTATGGAAATAAATTTTGAGCATGAATTTTATGTTTTGTGAGCATTAATGTTTTTAAGAGTGCATTCCCTATGTTTAAAAGATTTTTATTTTCTATAAATTTGAAACTTAGGTTGTGAATTAAACTCTAAATTTCTAAATTAATTTCTTACATTTACAAGAATTTTCTTTTTCAAAATTTGAAATTGAGGTGGTGAATTAGAGGGTAGAGATCCAGAAGGAATTAGAGACATCTTTGACAGTCAAAGGGAGACCAAGGTAGGTGTCAGGGAGGGAGGCCCTTTGACAACCAAGGATTCTGCAGACTTTATCTTGGAGTTGGACATGAGTGTGAAAGAAGTAAATACTGCTCTTCTCATAGTTAATGTGTTGACCAAAGGCCAAAGCATAAGAGTTGAGAAAGGATTTTTAAGTCGTAGCTTCCCACATAGAGGAGATACCAAAGAGAATAATGTCATCGACAAACTACTGCAGAATATTAGGAGGTGTCGCTGACGCGGGTTTGATGCCCAAGAGAGCTCCCCTGTTAACCATGGAGTTCAAATTAGAAGCCAACACTTTAGCAAGGATGATGAAAAGATAAGGGGAGAGAGGATCCCCTTGTCGGAGACCTCTTGAGGCCCTGAACTTCTCCAGGGGGCTCCCATTGAGAAGCACAGAGTAGGTGACCGTAGATATGCATTCCCCAATAAGTTTAATGAGTTTATCTCCAAATCCCATTGTCTTCATAACTTTGAAGAGAAAGTTTGAGTTGACTCTATCATAAGCCTTAGAGATATCAAGCTTGAGCACCATCCTCAACTGATGACACTTATCTATAGAATGAATTATCTCATGAGTAGAGATGGTCTTATCAAGAATCTGTCCACCCAGGACAAAACCTTTCTGGGTAGGGCTAATCAGAGAATATAGGAAAGGTTTGAACCTATTAACAAGAACTTTGTTGAAGATTTTATAAATAATGTTGTAGAGACTGATAGGACAGAAGTCCTTGAGACTGGTCACCTCTTGAACTTTAGGGACAAGGGCAATGAATGTGAAATTGAGCTTGTTGAGAAGCCTTCCAAATCTAAAAAAATCCCTAGTGGCTAGAACAACATCAAGGCCCACCACATCCTAGAAATCTTGGAAAAAAGCCAGGGGGAAACCATCAGGGCCCGAGGCTTTGAAGGAACCCATAGCAAAAACAACGGACTTGACTTCCTCCTCAAGAATAGGGGCCAAAATGAGGTTGTTGTCTTCCACCGAGAGGGGGGGCGGGAGGCAGTTGAGAAGATCCTCCCCAGTAGGGGCCCTAGAATCACCATCCTCCCTAAACAAAGTGGCAAAATAGTTAGTAGTCAGTCTGCCCAAACTATCCTCATCATTGACCTCTTGATTGTTATCATCCAAGAGGGAGGAGATGTGGTTTTTTCGCCTATGGATAATAGCAAATCTGTGAAAGAAAGTCGTATTCTTATCACCCTCTTTGAGCCATTGAACCCGAGATTTATGTTTCCAGTAGAGTTCTTCTTCGTGGGAGTTCTCCTTCCATTTTCCGCGGAGAGCAGCCTCCTCCATATGGTTAGCTTCAAGGAAGTCACCTTGATCAATGCGCTCTTGGATAGCTGTCAGTTTACTATTGAGCTCCTTTTTTTGCCTGAAGATCTCCCTGAAGGTATATTTATTCCAACCTCAGACATTCCTTTTGACCAAATCAAGCTTCTGGGCAATTCAGAACATAGGTGTGTCAGGGATGCTGGTGCTCCACCATCTTTTGATGCAGTCCTTGAACTTCGGATGAGAGTTCCACATAATTTCATACCTAAAAGGATGATTTTTCCTTACCTCATTCGTGGTATTCCAAAGGAGCAGGGGGTTGTGATCAGAGACCGTTCTGGGGAGGGCAGTGAGATTCAAGAAGGGACCAATTCCCCAATTGCCCGAGATGAGAAATTTGTCAAGTCTGACCTGAATAAGATCCTTTCCCTTCCTAATATTGGACCAAGTAAATTTTTGCCCCGTTAGTTCCACATCCATTAACCCATTCCTACCAATGAAGTCGGCAAGATCAGTCATGTTGTCAGAGTACTCCGGGAGGCCCCCCAACTTCTCAGAGGGGATTAGAGCAGAGTTGAAATCACCCACGATCAACTAGTGGGCATTAGCATTATTTTGAATTAGAGAAGTTATGTTGTTCCAGAGATTCAGTCTACCTGATCTAATATTGGGGGCATAAAAATTAATGAGAAGGCAGGAGTCCATCAGGGAAGAGAGTTTAGAGACCAGAAGGTTGGCAGAGGAGGAGAGAAGACTGCCAGAGAAATGGGAGGAGTCCCACATGATAACTAAGCCACCAGAGGCTCCAGTAGCATCACTGATAATGAACTTAGCACCATGCCAAATTTTTCCAACAACAAGGGAAAAAGAAGACATAGACATCTTAACTTCTTGGAGGAGAAGGACCATAATTTTATTTTCAAAAATACAATTCTTAAGAGCATATTGATTTTGGGGGTTGTTGAGGCCCCTCATATTCCATGAGAGGACCTTCATTTCTTACCTTTTATGGGCGTCTCCAAGGTCCGCTGCCTGCCATTGGCAATATCCCTTGTTGCTTCCTTCTGTCTCGATAGTCTTTGCGATGGCCGACCCGCTTTAAGGTTCGTCCCCATATCAGGCTTTGCATTCTTGGTTTTGCATCTTTGAGTAATCCAACCCTCATCAACAAGAGTCTTGCAACTGCTAGATGATGCACCAGGTGCACCAGGAGAGGGGAAACCCTGGTGCGGAGTGGGATGAGATAACACCGTCGGGGAGCGAGCCATCTCCAGGGAAAGAATGGGGCCCCTCGCAATCTCACCATCTTTAAGTTGATCAACTGGTGAAATCGAGCTGGCCAACGGGGAGATGCACTGTTCCTTCAGGGTCGTTTTAGAGGCCTCGTCCACATCCTTTGCAAGAGATTTGAGAAGGTTGATAACACTCTTAGCAAAGGGGTACTCTTCCATAATCGGGTCCTCAACTACAGGGGGAGGCAGGTTCGGGATAGAAGTAGGAGCCACAACATGCCCCACAATCGGGCCATTATGTTTGGGAGGAACATTTGGCACAGGGCTTTCATCCAGGGCCGAGCCCTTAAGCTTAAGAGGCAAGGTAGCTGGAGCATTGCATTGAGAAACAATATGTCCAACTTTTAGACATTTTTGGTAGAAAAGGGTGACATTTTCATAAACAAGGGCCTGAGTCCAGCTTCCTAGCCTATATTTGAGGGTTATAAAGTTGGGGAGATTCATGCTCACAGTAGCTTGAACACAGAAACGAGCATAGACCAGGAGTGATTTAGTTCTGGCAATCTTATTGACACCAACAAAATGACCAAAGGAATTCCCAATCCATTTAAAAATGGACTCATCCCAGTATTCAAGGGGGAGCCTCGGGAGCCGAACCCAAACCAGAGCAGTTTTCTGTAAATCAACTGCTGGGTCAAAACCAACCTTCCATCGATATAGGGAAAGATTGTTTCGACCATAGGACCAACAACCAGAAAGGACAAGAGCGACATCCTCCTCAACAGTGAATTTGAAGAGGAAGAGGGCTCTAGGCATGGCGCTAACAGACACCCTCCCTTTCAATTTGACATTTGTCCTTGACCCATTTTCTAACCATCTCCACCGTGGGGCGCAGGGAGAAGAATTTTCCCACCAGAGTATTAGCCATGGTGTGCAAGATGCGGTCAAGAACAATGTCAAGGAGCTCTAAAGACGTTCCCTCCTCTATTTGCGAGTAGACGGGGACGATGTTGGGGTCCACAGTCTCAGTGTTTCTGACCAACACGTTTTTCCAGCCTTTGAGATTCATGTTATTATTAGGAGGTTCAGTGATATTTTGCTTATCATGAACAACCGGCACATTGGGTATAGGATCAAAAACCACAAGCATGACCAGAGAGCTCTCCGAGGTAGAACCGTCAAGCTAAATTACAGCCGGATCGGAAGGAGAATCCACCGTGGGACCAGGAGGGCATGTGACAGACATTGTCAGCATCGCAAAGTCCAAAGCGGGGTCCGTAGGCGGTGGGGGATGATCCCCACCAACAGAGGCCACCATGAATGACAAGAGTTTGAAATTTGAAACTTGCAGAGCGAGAAACTTGCAGAGCTATTTTAATAGTTATTATATTATAACATAAATAATATATTATGTATATTAAAATAAATTATATGTTAAAATCACTTATATTAAATTTAACAAAGAAAATAAAAAATTGTATTTTAAAAATATTTATGTTAAATTTAACATAGAAAATAATTAAGTGATTTTAACATAGAAAATAAAAATTTACATGTTAAAATTACTTATGTTAAATTTAACTTAAGAAGTAAGTTATACATATTAAGTTATCTTAAGTTATATATTATGTATGTTAAAAAGAAATCTATTTTAAAATCATTTAGTTACTTTCTAAGTTAGAAACACTTTATTTTCTATCTTTAAATTCATTTAGTTATACATATTAAGTTATCTTAAGTTATATATTTTGTATGTTAAAAAAAGAAATCTATCTTACAATTTAAACATATAAATTATTATTAAAAAATTAAATATATAATTTACTATTAATTTATGATATTTATTAATTTTAAAGATAAAAAAAATATAATTTTTTTAAAAAAAATATTAAAATAACTTAATTAAATTTGTTGTAGGGTCCGAGCAAGTTAAGCGGTAGCCAATAGCCACGGCTATTCTAGCTCCAAAACGGATCTCCTGTACAACGTAATAGCGATGTGTTAGCTATTCTAGCTCCAAAACGGATCTCTCGTACAACGTAATAGTGATGTGTTAGTCAATCACAGCCGTTTATTACAAAATCGACGGTGTAAAACGCGCGAGTTAGTCAATCTGTACTGCTGTTTTGAAACCAAAATAAACGCGTCCGTAGCGAGTGGCTAAGTGATTGGCCGCTTTAAGATTTCTTTTACTTAATAAAACTGAAAAAGTGTTAATTCTTCTAGATTTTTAATTTTACATAATGCTCATCTTACTTTAGTGGGATAAGTTAGGTCCCGAGCCTTGAGCTGCCTGGTTTCCCATTGCTTGTGAAATGAAGAAGATTCCTACTAAATTTTGGATCATGTTCCGTATGGTGATAGATTTCAAGCTTAGATCCAAAACTCTGCCATAAAAAATAAAGATACAAGTTAAAAACAGTGTAGGGGACAACATATTTCATCATTTTAATTTTTAGATTTGTTGGACTGTTAATAAGTTTGACAAAAGCTTCACATTTTTTTCAACCTTATCAGTATCAAGCAAATGTGACAAAAAAATAGCTTCTCTGTCCCCACCTTCTCTGCCAGAAGCTAACTTGGCTGGCCACCTATTGTTGCATCGCCGATGGGTTGGAGTGCCAACTTTTGATCATTAATAATAGCAAGGACCCTAATTATTACAATAAATGGAACCTTAGAACTTGCCATAATGACGATCTTTGCAAGTTGGCGGAGATCACAAGAGGTGTCCCTTCGCATGCTTCACGGAGCTGGTGGATGCAGGCCTTGGGAAACAACACCAAAAATCATTATTACGCCTTGCACATTATTTTGGCTAATTACCGTTTGTTTTCTCTTAACTCCAACTTTGGTTTTCCTCTCTGCATTTTTCCTTTCAGGCTTGCGCTGTATCTCAACTTCACTCTGGAGGAAGCTAGCATGGGAGGGGATTTAGTCCGGGTTGAACCAGACATAATTGACGACTGTTTTTGCAACGACCAGTGCGTTTAGATGTATGCTAAGGAAGGAGGAATCATCCCGTTCATGGAAGCCATGAAGGGATTCGACGAAAACCTCTCCATGCAATTTGTCAACAGCTGGAAGGATAGGAGGATGGTCATGGAGGACATTTCGTTTGAAATCAATGAAGAAGTTATTGCCCAGGCTACGAGTCTCTCCATTGAAGGAAGAAAATGGAAGAAAACCAGCAGGGTTGTAGACGAAAACAACATGAACCGCTTCTTCAAAAAGGGCGAGGAACTGACCAGAATGCGTGGGGGTTTCAACAAGGAATTTTTACCATACCTGTGGGACTAGGTTTGCAAAATCATAATGAAATACTTCACCCTCGAGGGAAGGTATGGTGTGTTCTACTATTACCACTTCCCCCTGCTAAACCACTTTCGCAACCATGACACCATTTCTTTTCCTTTTTTTCTGCTGCATGCTCTTGAGTCTACTATCAAAGATGTCTGCAATTGTATGAGCCAAGAGGGTAATTTTACCATCCTCCACCAGGGGCTGATGTTTAGGCTTTACAACTTTCATAAGGCCCTTTGCCCTCCTAAACCTATCTCGGTTCAACCCACCCCCTCCATTCTGGGTCCCCCTGAAGGCTCCAAAAAAAGCTCCAAGAAGTCTTCGAAAAAGCCGATGACTCCTTGTCAATCCCTTGACCAAGGCCCCCCTTGCCCCCTTAAAATTGGGGAAAAAAATAAATGCAACCCTTCTGCTACAAAACCCACCTCCAAGAAACCCATAAAGGAGCCCAAAATCCTCCTTGTTGAGTCTGATGCTGAGGAGGGTATCACCCCGCGTAGATCCCATAGAAACAAATCCAGGATGAAGCAAATGGTTGTGAGAAAGCATTATGTCGATGATGATGAGGAGGATTATGAGAAAGCGGAAAGTGAGAAGGGGGAGGAGGATTTGGAGGGTTCAGATTCTTCCAATTTAGGCACTACTATCCCTAACTCGGAGACCATCAAAGAGGATATCAAGAACACCTCCCCTAGTTCCAACACTCCCCTGTCCCACACCTCGGAGGAGGATGGTAGACACTCTGGCGACGGGAAGACTGTTGTTGATGAAGGGGAGAAGAAAGAGGCGGAGCAGTGTCTGGGTTGCAGGGCTATCTCTGAAGATCTTAATGTTGTGAAGAAAAAGCTGGAGCACCTGGAGTTCTATGTCAACAAGATTGGGAAATTCGCTGTCAAAGTGATGCACTCGTTTGCTACCTCTCTGTGCTTACTCCATCAGGATAAGGCGGATCCGGAAGGGCTGGGAGGCGACACCACTAAGGAACTTTTCCAGTTCCTGGCTGATGACTGGACAGGGCTCATGCTCTCCAAGCACACGGGTGCTGTTAATTAGGTTGTATGGTTGGTTTCCTGCCTTTTTGCTTTAGTTTTTGTCGCTGAAACGCTTGGTTCCATGGTAATATTGTTACTTTTAACAGTTGTTATAGTAATGACATTATGTTGGTTTACTGCTGGTTATGGCGCTTGTTGGACGAGATTGGTTTCAATCTCAGGTTATCCAACAGCAGCAGACAATTTTTGTTTTTGATTACTAGAGTAGGGATTGGCTTACTGTCGCGTTTCCGCGGTGCATGTGCTAATAATTGTTTTTTTGTTTTCGGATCAGCCCCCGGTTTTGGCTGCTTTTTAATCAAAAACAAAACAGTTTCTATTTAAGTATCTACGTACTTGATCTGAATATAATAGTAAGCTTCAGACTTGGAATAAAATATTTCTCATCTACCTTTGCTTGAAGAGGCATTCACCTATTTATTTCCGTGAAGGGATGATAATCCGAATATTTAGGGGAAAGGACCCAGTAGTTGTGCACCCTAACTTTGCGCTTCTCAAAATCCTATTTGGAAATTTCAAATCACTCCGATTTTTTTACAGCAGCTTACTTGGCAAGTCTCCTGCTTATAACTAAGGTTTCAGGGCCACATCATCAAATATGATGCCACATCAGCATGTTTTTTGCCAAGGTGTCCAAAACAACCCCCCAAAAAAGTGAGACCAATAGACGTGCAAAAGAGACCCCAATAGTTGTGCAGCTGACATGGCATCACCTGATTGGTTGTTTTTTACAATATTAATACATTTCTTAACAACTATTGGTACATTTCCTAACAACTGTTGGTACATTTCCTAACAAAAATTGATATTTTTTGTTTCAAACAATAGATTTTATTTGTTCAATTTTTGAAACAAAAGGTATCAACAACCCTCACAACAATTGATACATGCTCAACCACTGGGTCCTTTCCTCTAATTCATTCATCCTGTTAAGCTCAATTTTGCAAGATTCAACTGCGGCAGTAAATAATGTTGAAGTAATCCACAGTACTAGTATTTATGAATCCACCTCATCTGTCATTTCCAACTTGCCCCCACATTCTCCATATTTGTACAGCTTTCTGAAATATAAACTATTTATAATCGTTTTTTATTTAAGATTCATCATATCATATTTGTATGCATTTAATGTCTTAGTTTTTGCTGCTGTCCTGAGTCTTGTTATGCATACGAATAGAATACAGAGCAGTTTTAAAAAAAAAAAAATCTAGAAACTCTGCTGCAATAACAAATTAATAGCTAGAACAGGGGTGAAAAAAGAGTAGAAGTCTGTAGAAGATGTGTGTCTGGTTGTAGCATAAAAAATAACAGTCTGAAATCAGGGGACTGCCTTGTTTTGTCTAATGAGTGAGCAGCATCTCCTTTCATGGAGTCAAGCTTTGTGTATGTTTTGAAATGTATATGAATACACATGATATTTTTAGTGCATTTTTGTTTAATCTCAATTTCTATCTCTCTGTTTGTTCTTTAGTCTAGTTTATGCATTCTCCTCTGCCTCTCTATCAAATAATAATCTTAGTCCTCCTAGCAGTTATGTAAGAGCCCAGGTACATGCATATATACCAATTTTCTTTGGATCAAAATTCTTGCGAAGTTTTAGACGTCATTAATTTATCTATTACAAAAATTTGTGTCGATTACTAATTGATTCTTTATTTTTATTTTTCGCCTTACAGTTCTGGGCTTTACATCCAAGGCATTTCTACCTGTGTAAAATAATTTCAGCGATGACTTTGCTATGTCCATAAACTAGAAACTTGTAAGGTTAGTGTTTAATGCTGAGATTGCAATACAATTTACAAATGTCTTTTAGATGTTTGAAAAGAGTTATAGATGACTGATATTTTAGCAGTTTTTGAAGAACCCAGAAATGGGGTCTAATTCAGACAAAGAGAAAGGGCTTTTAAACTGATGGCTGAATAAGCGGTCCTGGTTATGCAAAGGAGAAGCCGTGTGTGGGCTACACCACAATCGGTCAAACTTTAAACAGCTGAAGACATTAACTCTGGTAAGGAAAATAAACTTTAATAGCAGTTCTTAGTGCCATGTTCTTGCCTATACAAAATATCTGCTTAATCTTTTACTTATAATAAATTTAATAAGAAAAGGCTATCTTCATTGATTATTAACCTTGTGAATTATTAGTCCCTGCCCTGACACAAGGAATCTATTGTAATCGAATGAAACAAGTTGCCAGTATTTTTTCAAAATAAGATTAGAATGTAGTATTTTTCTTATGTTAAAGTTCTACAAATAATTTTTAATATTTATATTATTATAAAAAAAAAAATATTGATTTAATATTTTATTGCTACTAGTGACAGTGACGACAGCAACCTCTAACAGCACAATAGAAATTAGGAAATTAAAATTAAAGATTTTCACAGTAAAATAATAGTTTATTTTCAACTGTTAACAGCCCGTGTTGTCTCCATGGTTTCCTGCGGTTTGAGCATCTCTTGTAAAGGGGCAATTAATGAATCATATATAAAGACAGGGTATATATGGGGTTAGCAGAGAGAAATCTCAACTCAGAAAGGGCACGGAATTTTTAGGAAGGGAAGTGACATTTGCATTCATAGCTTCATCATCTGAAATAATTTAGAACTTACACAAAAAGCAATATCCTTATATTGTTGCTTTTGATTGTTTACAATTTCGTTCTTTCTTTTGAAAGATATGTACATCTGAAATGGTCTGGTGGATAAATTTTGTAGTACATTTAGATGACTGAATTTATAGATTATAAAAATTTCATTTCCCCATTGTAGCTACATGAGCTGGCTTTGGATCGCTGCATCTCGCATAGATCACTACCCAAAAAATCATTCTACCATGTAGCCATGTGGATAATATTGCTGACTTCTACTCTGCCAGGTTTACAAGATTGTCATCTTCAGTATAAAAAAATTCTTCGCGTGCCTTCCATGAAGGAGCTTTCAAAGGCCACGGTGCTTTTTTTTTCTGTAAAAATTCCTCTTATCATTTATGCTTTTCTAGACTTATCGTCCTACACTGCTCAACTCCCATCGTTTCCACTTTTGATGTGAGTATATAATGGATGGCATTCCCTCTCAAAATTCCTCTATGTTTTTTATCTCTGAATATTTCTCTATCTTTTATGCTTTTCTAGACTTCTCGTCCCTGCACTGGTCAACTCCTGTCTTGTCATCTTTTGTCTCTGTCTTATCAATTTTAATGCACTGGCTATGGGGGGAAAATTTGCACCCCCGATCTCCGTGCCTGTCCTGCCATACGTTGTCAGCTCCTGCACTACTGCCTCTACTTGGGACGATGCTATTCTGGCTTCAAAATGGGTGAATTTGTGAGAGTAACAGCGACGTGTTATGCAATCTCAGCCACTCAATCGAAAATCTACGGTTAAAAAGGTGAGACTACCATGACGTGTGTCTCTCTACTTCGTAATGTTAAAATAATTTTATTTTAATATTTGATTATATTATTTTATTTATTATATTTTTATTTTTCTTAATCTTTAGTAAAATAATAAATTAATAGTTAATTATATATTTTAAAAATTTAACAATAACATATATAAGAGACATCAAGTTTTCATAATCCATGAGTTATTGATCTTGATTATTTCCGGATTAGATTGTGTGAGAGTGTTTTGCATCAACGTTTCGGATCACACTATGTGCTCCATCATCAGAATGAAAATAGAGAGCATGCAGAAGTAAAAAGATGGATCACGGAGTGTGATCCTAAACGTTGATGCGAAATACTCACACGCAATCTAATCCAGAAACAATTAAGATCAATAATAAAATATATGTTTAAATAAATACTTTATTTATCATATTTTTATTTTTATTAATTTAGATTAGTAAAATAAAATTATATATTTTAAAAAATTTAACAATAAGATATATGTTTTATTTTTTTATTTTTAATTATTTTTATGATATTATTTTTTGATATATATATATATATATATATATATATATATATATATATATACACTAGCGATTGCACCATGGTGTGCAATGGGTACACCGAAGAGGTGTGGAAGTTTAGTTAGTGATAATTATGGTCTATTTTTTGCATACTTCTATGTAGTTCATGAGGTGAAATGGCAAGTCACTTAGAAAATGATATTGTTTGTGTAACAAAGTTCTCAATGAAGAATTGATAGCTTCAAACCAACTATGCATCCACTTACAAGAATCCTTGAAGCAAGATTGAAACAAAATCTCTAAATTAGGAGGATAAATAGCCTTCATTACCACTAGTTTCATGTAATTGAAGATACAGATGGAGATGAAGATGAAGATAACGAATAGAGATGTGGAGAGAAAGAGAGGGACACACACACACACACACACACACACACACACACAGAGAGAGAGAGAGAGAGAGAGAGAGAGAGAGAGAGAGAGATTGGTAGAGAAGTATGGATAGAAGGAGATAGAGAGATAGATAGATAAGCATATATATATATATATATAAAGTAGGATCTAGATGAAGTCAAAATAAGATAGAGGTAGAGATAATGAGATACAAATAGAGAGAGGGTTGGAGAGATAGGGAGATGGAGATACAGATGAAAAGAATGAGAAAGGATGATGGGAGGAACAAGTAATAGAGAGGAGAAAGAGAGGCAGAGAGGTAGAGAGATAGAGAGATGGAGAGGGGGAAATATAGCCAGAGATAGAGAGGGAAACATAGATAGAGATAAAAGAGGAAAGATATATATAGATAGAGAGAGAGAGAGAGAGAGAGAGAGAGAGTTTGTGTGTGTAAGAGAGAGAGAGAGAGGGAAGAGTGGGAGAGATATTGCAATAAGGAGATAGAGATAGAGAGGACTTGATTGCAATAAGGAGATAGAGATAGAGAGGACTTGATAAATGGAGATGGAGATGGAGATGATAAATGGAGATGGAGATGGAGATGGAGAGAAAGATAGAGACAGATAAAGAGAGAGGAGAGAGTGATAGATAAAAATTAAAGAGATAAATATATAGAGATGGAGAGAGAGAGAGAGAGATATATAGATAGAAGATAAAGATATGTAGTGATATATAGAGGTTTAGAGGGTAAAAGCACAAAACTATGTCACGTTTCAGGCCAACTTATCAGCACAAGTGAATTTAAGTAATTTTAACAAAAAAATAATTTTAGTCAAACATGTGGTCTATATAGATTCATTATAGCTAAGTTATATATGGGCTACAACTTTTCCAATTGGAAATGTCTATTAAATGTATATTTTATGCCACTTTGGGTCTAATTACCAAAAACAATAAAAATTCGATGTTTCAACAACTCCTACTCTCATAAATAATATTTTTTTTGAAATGTAAAAATACCCTTTTATAGATCTATAAGTGAATTTTCTAATATATATATATATATATATCTTTTAATATTTTAATTAGTTTTTATATTTTATATTTTATTTTTATTGAAAGTAGGTCATCAACACTAAAATATGAGGTTGATTATCTTGTCAAGGAAAATTATTAAAAAATATTTAAAAATTTTGAAAAAAATATGATGCAGTAGAGAAAATAATCTATGTCAAGATGATATAATTCTTTTCTAATTTGGATAAATAGTAAAGAAAAAAAATGGTGGGAATTGGAACGAGTTATATTTCAGCACACAACTTTTCAAATTTACTGAAAAATATATATTTATAAAAAATAATAAAAAATATATCCATGCACTAAAGATTCAAGTTATCAATATACATAAAAAACTTTGAAGAAAAAAGGTAAAATTTACTAAATAAAGTGTGGTGGCTTGTGTAACTTCAATTTCAACATTTCATCAGCAACTAAATTACAGTGTTTACTTTATAAAAATCTACATTCAAATAATTTTTTTAATTTTTCTTCAAATTACAAACATAAAATAGACAAAAGAATATAAATTTATTAGTTTACATCATTTCAAAATTTAAAACATATATTTCACTTTCTATTGATTTAATTTAAAAAGTTGAATCAACATTGACCATTTCCTTTATAAAAGTGTGACACAACTTTGTACTTTTACTCTAGAGGAAGAGATATAGGGGTGGATACATATGGAGAGATAATAAGATAGAGATAGAGGGAGAGATAAAACTATGGAGAGACAAAGATAAAGAGACAATGAGATATAAATATAGGGGTCTAAAAAAAGAGAAGGATATGGAGAGGGAGAGATGGACGGTAAGAGACAATGTTACATTCTAGAGATAGAAGGGGAGAGAAGAAGATAGAGGTAGAGATGAATATTGAGAAAGCGAGGAAGATGGAGATAGCTAGAGAGTTAGAGAGAGAGAGAGAGAGAGAGAGAGAGAGAGGTACATATAGAGAGATATTTATGGGGAGATGGACCAATAGAGAGGGAGGGAAAGATAAATAGTGAGATTAAAAAAGAGAGAAGTATAGATAGACAAACAAAGATGGAGAGAGGGAGAGAGAAAGAGGGATAGATAGATGCATGCAAAGATAAAAAGAGATAATGAGAGATTGGGACTTGAGAATGGGAGAGAGATGTAGACATAGAGAGATAGATATGGGGATAGGGAGGGAGCAAGAGTGGGAGACAGGGGGGATATGGAGGGAAGGAGAAAGGGAAAGGGATATAAAGAGGTAGATGATAGATATATAATAGAGATAGATAAATAGGGATAGGAAAACATAGAGATATCGAGAGGGATAACTTAATAAAGAGAGATTGAGGGAGAGAGGGGGGGAAAGGCAGAGATAGTTCAGTAGATAAAGAGGGAGAGAGGGGGGGAAGGCAGAGATAGTTCAGTAGATAAAGAGGGAGAGAGGGAGTGATATAGATATAAGGAGATAGAAATAGATAGAGACAAACACAAATAGTTAGAGAGATATAGATAGAAAGAGATAGAGAGGAGATAAAGAGAAATAGAGACCTACAAAATAGGAGAGGTGGATTGAATGAGAGAGAGGGATGTAGATATAGGGAGATGGGGATAGAGGCTCAATAATAGTGATAGAGAAATGAGGTGAGAAAGACAAGTAATAAATAAAGAGGTATATAAAGGGACATAGAGAGGGAAAGATAAAGAGATATGGAGAGAAGTATAAAGGAGAGAGAAGTAGAGAGATATAGAAAGGGGTGATAGGGAGAGAGGTAGAGGGATAGGGATAAGAAGGGGAGATGGAGAGATAGACATAACTTGGAAAAGATACAAGGGGTGAGAGAAATATATTAAGAGAGAATGATGGAAGGAGAGAGGAAGGAGAGAGAAATTGAGATAGAATAATAAATTTTATATTATATTTATATTTAATAAGTTCTACTATAAAATAAATATAGAATAATAAATAATAATTACAACTATAATATTATTTTAAAATAAATTTATATTGTAAAAAATTATATATATTTATATATAATATGTAATTAATCACATATAATTAACTAAAGTTAAGCTTAAAGAATGGTTATTTTAGGATAAGAAAAATAATGACGACACTCAAAAACATTGTGAAGGTTGCTATATAATAAAGATTTCTAGATTTAAAAAGTGTTTTCATCTTAATCAAACTCAAATATAAAAAAATAAAAATAATTAAAAAATATTTAAATGACATATCACTAAATTAAAGCATATAAATATTATAAATAAAAATATAAATAATAATCCTTCTCTAAATTTAATTATTATTTTCAATATTAAAATAACCGAAAATCATACAAATTAATTGTTAAAGTGATATATGTAATATTAACCAAAATATCTTTTAAAGCACGCACTCTTTTATGCTTGAATCTCGTAGGGGAAGAGCACCACTAGTTGAGCATGTACCTATTATTGTGATGGTTGTTGATACTTTTTGCTCCAATAATAGTACAAGTAAAAACTATTGTTTGAAACATAAAATATCAATTTTTGTGTGTTTATGCACCAATAGTTGTGACTTTAAAGGTGTTATTGTTAAGAAATGTACCAATAGTTGAGAAAAGTAACCAATCGTGTGATGCCACATCAGCAGCACAAGTATTGGGGCCTCTTTTTCACGCTTATTGGTCTCACTTTTTTGGGGGGTTGTTTTGGACACCTTGGCAAAAATCGTGTTGATGTGGCACCATACTTGATTATGTGGCCCTGAAACCTTAGTTATAAGCAGGGGACTTGCCAAGTAAGCTACTGTAAATTATTGGGAGTGATTTGAAATTTCCACGTAGGATTTTGAAAAGCGCAAAGTTAGGGTGCACGACTACTGGGTCCTCTCCCCTACACCATATGCTAAATATATGGAAGCATCTATAAGGATTATGCACTTGATGTTTCACTTTTGGATGTTTTATGAATTTCCATCACACTAGAGGATAATTGAATTTGTTTATAAATATTGACCGTTATTGATGTCTAACTTTAAAAGCTGAGTAAACAACGTAAACTCAATGCTGACTACCGCTTCCAATAAATGGTAAATGCAAATAAAAAATAATAAAAGAGAGATCTAACAGTGGTCATAATTTCTATTGTCTTGCACTATATGGGAGTAATGTTGACAGTTGATGATCAACGTTAGTCCATTTACTTCATAAAGGATACACCTTCCGTGTAAAAATAATAGTTTTTTTTTTAAATGTATTTATGTTTAAATTATATATTTAATTTTTTAATAATAAATTATGAATTAAAAAAAAAAAAACTTTTTTGTTGTTTATAATAAATATGTTAAAATCATATACATACACATATACAATACATATACATATACATACACATACACATACACACAGACACAGACACAGACACATACACAGACACATACACATACACATAGTAGAAACTAGCTGTATATTATGTGTGTAAAAAAAATTGATATAACTTAAAATTGTATCAAATTTTTTATTAATGTAACTTAAAGATAAAAAAGTAAAAATATATATAACTAATATAAAAAGTTTATGGATGTGTGTAAAAAACCAATGATATAAGTAACTTACAATTGTATCAAAATTTTTACTAATGTAACTTAAAAATAAACTAGTAAAAATATATATAACTAATATTATGTATGTAAAAAAAAATAAAAATATATATATATATATATATATATATATAGAATCTGAGCCTCTGCAACTCTCCCGCCTTTCCTGCTGTTTGAATCTGAGCCTCCTGAATGACCGCTCCCTCTGGGGAGGCCCCTCCCTCCCTACAACCGAACCCCCAACTCGATACTACAGTCGGGTCACATGCTGCTGGTTCTACTGCTGGGACCCCACGGTTTGTGGGTCATACGGAAGAAAACGCCAAGATTGACACTCCTTTACCCCCGCCAGTTCTGACTGATTTTGGCCTTGGTGATGGAGTAAAGAATATACCCCCCCGGGATTGGAAACTACTACCGGACAAGGGAATGAGGAGATTGGGAAGAAAGACTCTAAGTCTAGCTGGAAGAATGCCCTTCTCGGGTCTACTAATATGACCTTAGAAGCAACTTTGGCCAACTTTACCCAAACTGACAAGGGAACGAAGATCAACCTCCCGGACAGTCTCATGGACAAAATCACCTCATCCCTTCACCTGACGATTGTTGGTCGTTTCTTCTCCTTCCGACCATCTATTGACATGATCAGGAGATGGGTGAAATCTCGATGGAAACAAAAGGGTAGTGTTGACATCTCGGCAATGCCTGGGGGCCTCTTCCTGTTTAAGTTCAATGCTGAGGAAGACCTGATCTTTGTCCTATTAGGGTCCTGAGCTTACAGGAAACATTTCCTAACTCTGGCTAAATGGAATCCTGGCTTCGACCCCTCAATTGAACTCAATCGCATGGCCCTTGTTTGGGTCAGACTACCTGGCCTTCCACTGGAGTTCTGGGATGAGTAAATTTTTCGCTAGATCGGGAACTCGTTTGGCAGCTATGTTGCAGCGGATTTGGTCACTCTTACTAAATCCAGGTTGGTTTATGCACGCTTTTGTGTCAATGTTGCGATTAATAAGGGTCTCCCTAACTTTGTTTTTCTGAAGTCGAAGTGGGGAAAATGGTCCCAGGCTATTGTTTATGAAAATTCTACCCTCTTTTGTCAGAAATGTAATAAACAAGGTCATACTTACACTGAGTGTACGACCCCAGTGATTGTAGAACCCAAGCTTAAAGATAAGGCCATCTTGGTTGAGCCCATCAACCCAAGTGCTCCCTCATCATCTGCTCCCTTGGGAGTGGCCAATGTGAATGAAATCCCAGATGACTACCCCCACACAGACAAGATCCTTGAAATCTTAAAATTCCCGACGGTTTCTGAGAAGATTGTTACCCCAGCTATTCCCCTGGAGGAAGGTGAAATCCCACTGTTGAAGAATCTCTGGCTTTCCCCCGATCCCTTGCCACCCCCCGGTTTGCCTACGGAGAACAACTCCCCCAGGCCCTTTGCTATTCCTATCCCCTCAACCCATCAACCTTCCATCTCTGATGAAGCTATGTCCCCCACAGGTGTGAATAAGCTGCCAATAACAACTCCCCCTTTTTTCCCTAAGGAGGAGAGGTCTGTTCCAACAGAAAACTCCCTGACAACGTCTCCCTGTTTGAAGTTATCACCACCCGGATCTCCTCGGGCAGATAATGAAGAACGGATGATCCAGAAGAAGAAACCCAAGGCCAAGAAAGCAGATGTGGGGGGTATTGAAAATAAAGTCAGAAGACCCTCGGAAAGGGTGTTGAGACATAAAGTTATGGCTAGAGACATTGCAAGGGGCAGACAATTGACCCTTGATGGAATCAACAAAAATAAGAAATGAAGTTCCTCTCCTGGAACATAAGGGGTCTCAACAGTCCCCAGAAGCAATTTTCTATAGTTCAATACATTATGGAAATGAAAATTGATATTTGTCTTCTTCAGGAAGTTAAAATGTCCTATCAAACTTTTGCGACTATTGTTGGTAAACTTTGGTCGGGGGTGACTTTTCTGTACGTGGATGCTTTGGGGGCTTCTGGGGGCATTTCTACCCTCTGGAACGCCCTCAATGTCCAATGTAAGATCTATGCTAGCTCCCAGAACTTCTTAGCGGTTACTTTTCAACAAGGTGAACATTACTGGTAGTTGTTTAACATATATGCCCCCAACTCCAAGCTGGGAAGACGGATGGTGTGGGAGGAAATTTATGAGCTCATCTTGGCAAACCAGAAGGCTCAGTACATGCTAGTGGGATATTTTAATTCTCCCCTCTACCCTTTTGAGAAGCGTGGTGGCCTTGTTGATTTTACTGATAGCATGGGAGATCTCCCCAACCTCATTAATGTTTCTAGCCTTGTTAATATTGACCTCGAGGGTGCCCCCTACACCTGGTCGAATAACAGGAAAGGCAAGCACCTAATTCGAGTCAGACTGGATAGATTCCTTGTCTCCATCAACTGGAACATTGGCCATAATTCCTTCCTTAAAACTCTCCCAAGGACTGCTTCTGATCATAACTCCCTTCTGCTCCATTGGAAGGATAGACCCTACCAGGGTCCCCCCCCCTCTTTTTGTTATGAGATTATGTGGGCCTCACACCCGGATTTCAGAGACCTGGTTAGGAGTTGGTGGGCTACCCCGGTTCAAGGGATTGCTATGTTCAGAATTGTGGAGAAACTGAAACTCATCAACAAAGAAGTCAAAGATTGGAATAAGGCTACTTTCGGAGACATCTTCAAGAAAAAGAAGGTTCTTGGATCCAGACTGGAACAACTCTAGAGCATTATGGCCACTGGTAACCCCCCCAACCCTATTTTGGTGGAGGAAGAGGCGTGCCGCAAGATTTGGAAGGATATCCTCTCGAAGGAGGAAATATAAGCAAAGATCCAGAATTCAGTGGCTGGAAGAGGGGGACAGAAATTTGGTCTTCTTTCACCGATCAACAAGCATCCATAGGAGAAGGAACTTCATCAAGAGTCTAAGGGATGACTCTGATCCGGAGATCACTGGTGACTCCTTAATTGGATAGAGTGCCACTGACTTTTTCATAAAATTATACACAGAATCCAGAAGGAACGATGTGTCTCTTCAAGATAGCCTTTTGAGCAGGCTTTTGATTTCCATTGAGGAGGAAGATAACTGTCTGCTGCTTGCTCCCATCTCCTCGGAGGAGGTCCGTTTGGCTGTCTTTGCTATGGGTGCTTACAAGACCCCGGGCCCGGACGAGTTGCCCCGGACGTTCTTACAGGAGTATTGGGACATTGTTAAATATGATGTTACAAAAGCTGTGAAAGATTTCTTCAAGACTGGCAAATTATTAAAGAAACCGAACAACACTTACATTGTGCTCGTCCCTAAGGCAGCAAACCCCAATTGCATGAAGGACTTCAGATCCATAAGCCTATGCAATACCATGTACAAGATAATTTCCAAGGTCCTCGTGAATAGAATCAAACATATCCTGGTGAAATTTATCAGCCCTTCCCAGAAAGGTTTTGTCCTGGGTCGTCAAATTATGGATGTTGCCATTGCAACGCATGAAATAATTCACTCCATGGATAGGAGCAAAATCCCAGGTATGGCTTTCAAACTGGATATTTCAAAAGCGTATGATAAAGTTAACTGGTGTTTTTTATTCAAAACTCTCTCAAAACTTGGCTTCAACCAGAAGGTTGTTGATATGATACAGGAATGTGTTACTACGGTTCAGTTCTCGGTCTTGATCAATGCTACTCCTAGGGGATGTTCTAAAGCTGGAAAAGGTATCCAGCAAGGCTACCCTTTGTCACCTTACCTTTTCATCATGATTGCTGAAGTCTTGAGTAGAAATGTGGTTGATTTGGTGACCAAGGGCAGACTTCAGGGATTTAAAGCTGCTTCTACGATCCCCCCTCTAATATCTAGCAATTTGTCGATGACACCTTTCTATTTGGTATGTCATCCGTCATGGAGGCTAAACAATGGAAGAATTTATTGGCAGATTACGCCAAGGCTTCAGGAATTTATTTGGTGACCAAGGGCAGACTTCAGGGATTTAAAGCTGCTTCTACGATCTCCCCTCTAATATCTAGCAATTTGTCGATGACACCTTTCTATTTGGTATGTCATCCATCATGGAGGCTAAACAATGGAAGAATTTATTGGCAGATTACGCCAGGGCTTCAGGGCAATGTATCAATTATGAGAAGAGTACTCTCTTCTTTTTCAACACCCCCAATGACCTCCAACTCAGAATTCTCTCGATCCTAAGGTGCAAGACTGGTGCTCTTCCTGGGACTTACCTAGGTCTCCCCATCATGGTCAAAGAGGTTACTCCCACTTTCTGGAACACTATCCTTGAGAGGATGCAAAAGAAACTTGCTGGTTGGAAAGGAAAATTCCGTAGCAGGGCGGGTAAACTTCAACTCCTGGCGGCTTCCCTCCAAGGAATCCCGGTGTACTTCATGTCCATGTTCAAAATATTTGGGGCCATGGGGGAAAAACTTGAGAAAATCCAAAGAACCTTCTTGTGGACGGGGTTGGAGGAGAAAAAACGCCTTGCTCTGGTCATTTGGGACAATGTGTGCTTACCTAAGTCCATGGGTGGACTAGGTATAAGAAAGATAAATGCCCTAAATAAGGTGTTAATGGCAAAAATTGGTTGGACCTTGGCTAAAGGTGAGGCAGACTGGTGCAACATTATCAGGGCAAAGTACCTGGATCGAAAGCAATTCTATTATAACTTGAGGACGGGAGACCTTCCCCAGGGATCTAAGCTATTGAGAAGTAGACTGATAATAAGAGAAGGACTGAAATGGCAAATTGGAAATGGTAGGAAGGTTAGGTTCTGGGAAGACTTTTGGGTGGAAGACAAGCCCCTGTCTAACACTCGCTTCCACTAAATTATGTACCACCTAAAGGAACACCTGGGGGATTATATTACTGATTATATGGAACCGGGAAGAAGAGGTTGGAAGAACATTGCCCAGCTCTTCCTTAACAGGCCCAACCTGCTACCCATAGCTTGGGATCTACAAAATATTACGCTGGATACTAGAATCCCCCTGGCCCCTCATGAAGACAGATTCATTTGGAAAGAGACCCAATCGGGCACCTTCTCGGTCAAATCTGCTTACAGACAGCTCCTAAGACCCACGACTGATGTCGAGTACTGGAAGAAGATATGGAACTCTCAACTGATCCCCAAAATCAACTTCTTTTGGTGGTCCCTAATGCATGGAAAAACCCTAACCCAGGACAACCTAAAAAAGAGGGGCTTCCAACTCCCCAATAGATGCAGTCTCTGTAAAGTTGATGAGGAAACCATTGACCACCTGTTCGTTCTCTGCCCCTTTGCTGAACATCTGTGGAATAAAACCCTTGAGAAATGTGGTCTTCAATGGGTCTTTCAGAATGACATTAAGCAGTTTGTTTATGGATGGAACCCCCCCTCCCACCACCCCCTCATCCTTCAATTATGGAGGCAAATACCGCCGCACATCTGTTGGGCGTTATGGAAAGAAAGAAACAATAGAATCTTCAGAGATACTGAAGCCCCCCCTGATAGTGTCTTCCACAATTGCTGCAAGTTGATCTTTGATAATATATCGGTGACGAAGTGGAAACCCCCCCCAATCCTCCTACTGGGATGGAGAAAAAAATTGTTGAAATTTGGAAGCTCCCCCCAGAGTTTGAAGTCTTCAACAACAGTGCTAAAAACAAAAGGAGAATGACCAAATGGTTAACCCATAAACTCCATTGGTTTAAACCAAATTTTGATGGATCTACCTAAAACGCCTGCTAGGCGGGTGGTGGAATCATCCGCGACCACTTGGGAAACATTGTGGCAGCCTATGCTGGTAATCTAAAGAACAATACTGTCACGCAAGCGGAGGGAATGGCCCTCCTATGGGGTCTGAAACTTGCCAATTCCATGGGAATTAAACAACTAGAAATTGAAGGTGACTCGCAGATTATTGTGGAAACGATGAAGGGGAATTCTATTGTTGGGTGGAGAGTTGATTCCATCTCGAGGGATGTCAGGATCCTATTGGCCAATCTCGATGACTTCACCATCCGACATGTCTTTAGAGAAGGGAATGCGGCGGCGGACTCCATGGCGGCGGTGGGAAGGCTAAAAAATGGCTTACGATGTTGGAGGGACCCCAGTCTGCTGCCAATAACCACCAAGGTGATCTTGGAGATGGAAAAATCCCAAGTCTAATGAGGAACTCATATAACGATTATCAGATGAAGAGAGCCAATTTTCAAATTTTAAAATTGGAAGGAAAGCCCGCCCATCATGGACCTAGACCGCCACGTTGCCACGAAGGGCCATGTCACCACCCTCAAAAGGGATGTGTTTATGATGATAGTACTCACATCGGGAATGAATATTTCCTAATTATTATCCAGACGGAGCTAACTGGCGGCGATAAAGGCAATAGATGGGATAGGTCAAATCATATTGTTGGATTGAAGGTCCGCATGTTTCTAGTAGATTTCCTAAATTTGATATCTACTCGGACATAAGGGACAATAATCACACCGTTTATTGCAGGTTTTTATCTCAAGTTTGGCGAAGTTTCTATTACAACCCTGCTTTGGCCCTGTTTTGGCTTTGCGATTTTGCTAGTTGGTCTCACATTTGCTCTGTTAAATTGGAGGAAACAAATATGGGGGGAGGGGGGGACAGGCTGAAACTGGAACTCGACAAAGTTGACGACTTTAAAGCTAAACCAATGGTGTAGTTCGTCTGTTCGAAAGGAAGCATAGATAAATTCATGGAAAGCATGAAGGGGAACAATGAGAGACTGTCCAAACAATTTATGACTTCCTGGGAGGACATAAGAGTTACCATAGGGGGTATCTCTTTCGAAATCAATGAAGAAGTTATTGCTCAAGCAACGAGACTATCAATGGAGGGGAGAAAATGGAAAAAGCAGAATCGCATCTTGGACACCACCAGCTTGAACCAGTTCTTACGTAAAGGCGAAAACCTAGTGAAGAGGGCAGGCGACTTCAACCGAGAAGAGCTCCCATGTTTGTGGGATGAGGTCTGTTACATTGTGATGAAATACTTCACGCTGGAGGGAAGGTATGGAATCTTTTATTACTACCATCTCCCTTTCCTTAACCACTTGAGAAATAAGGACTACATTTCCATTCCTTTTTTCTTGCTGCATTCTCTAGATTCTAATGTCAAGGATATTGCTGAGGCCAAGAAAAGGGCTAAAGATTTCTCCATCCTTCACCAGGGACTCATCCTGCGCCTTTACAACTTCCACCTCGCCCTCTGCCCACCACGAACTATATCTGTCCAGAATGTGACTGATACCAGTCCCTCGACCTACCCTACCGCTAAACATAATGCTAGCCCCCCTAGGCTTTCGGAAATAGGCTCTTGCAGCAAGAAAAATAAAAAGCGCTCCCCTTAAGAGGTTAGAACCCCCAAGAAAGTCAGAATCCAGAAGATCGATTCTGACATGGAAATCACTGATGAGGCTAACACCCCCTGCCGCTCAAGCAGACTGACCTCTAAACCCTTGGAAAAACCTCTGAGAGACCCCTCCTCCTCGCAGGACACTGGACACTCAATCCTAGCTGATAATGTGGTTCTTTTCCACCCTACCTCAACCCCCTACTTTGTCAGTTCTACCCATGTCTTCGAAAGTCCCACAAATTCTAGGATTCTGGAGACTGGCCCTAAGTCCCAAACAAATTCTCCCTCCCCGACTCTCAGGTTTGAGAAATTGATGGTTGTGGAGGAGGTGAGTAGCATAAAGGAGGAGGATGACAACAACCTGGCGGAGCTGGGAAAAAAAGTGGAGGCCCTGTTTGATAATGTGCAGGATATCACCAACAGGTTGGAGGTTGTGGAAGCCAAAATGCATAATGTTTCTAAATTTGCATTGAATGTGATGCGCTGTTCGGCAACCACCTTGTGCCTTTTGCAGGAAAGTTCCTCCAAAGGCAAAAGCAAGTACGACGAGGACTACAAGATCCTATTCAAATTCCTCACTAAGGAATGGGCAAGAAAGCTCCTCCCCAAGAGGAGCCACGGGAAAAAGAAATGAAATGTCTCTATGCTGCGGAAGTCTGGTTTTTTGTCTACTCCTTGCAGCCTGCGAGTGGATAGTTTCAGTTTATGTTTTTATTTGAACTTTTATGCTTATTGCCCTGCGCGGCAAATTTCTAAAACTTTTTCTAATACTTTTTTATATTTACTAAACTTACGTAGAATGATAGAGGTAAAGGGCTGTAACTCTGTTGTTAAAATGCTGACAGTGGCTCTGCCACTGTTTTCTTTGTTGTTCCAATGGGTCAGCCCCCTTGTTTTTTGGCTGCTTTTAATATCAAAAACTAATATTATGTATGTTAAAAAATATATATATGTTAAAATCACCTAGTAAGTTTATATATATATATATATATATATATATATAAGTGTTACATTAGTAAAAAATTTGATACAATTTTAAGTTACTTGAATCAATTTATTTTTTACACATAATATATATCTAGTGTAAATTTTAATAGTGCAACTTTTTTACACACATATATATAACTAAGTGATTTTAACATATATAAGCTATAACTAACCAACACATTTGAAAAAAAATACATATATTTATTATTAAAAATTAAATATATAATCTAAAAATAAATATATTTATTTAAAAAAATATTATTTTACTTATATATATTTAAAAAGTTTAAAAATAACATTCTTAAAATAATTTAAAATTTAAATTTTAAAAAATTTAAACATATAACTTATTGTTAAAAGTTTTTAATATATATAATTAACTATTAATTTATTATTTTACCAATGTAAGTTAAGAAAAGTATAAAATATAATAAATAAAATATTATAATCAAATCTTAAAATAAATTTATTTTAACATTACTGTAGGGCAAGTAGATGCAGTAGTGCAGGAGCTGACAACATACGACAAAAGGATAGGCACGAGGATCGAGAGGGTGCAAATTTTCCTTGGGCTACGCAGCCCATGCCTCTGAATTAATTTGCTTTTGTCCTTAAATTTCTTTATGCTTTGATGGATATCCTTATCCTACATATGGTGGGGGATGTGACAAGATGCATGTTATGCCTTTTCTTGTGAAAAATGACTATTACCCCTTGACAACCTCTACCTTGTGAGAGTATTATAATTCCATGTGTTTTCTAGCGTAAGACATTTTGGACTAGATAAATAAAAATCATGACAAAGCCTTTGAGTTTCTACTTGAACAATGTTCGAATTGTTTGAAAAACAAAATGAAATCTTGTATTCTAGCAAGATTTCACCAAGACTTCATATGGTTACACCGAAAATGAACTCCTTGTATGCAGGAAAAATAATATATGCATAGCAATAAAAGCCAACATGATGAAAATCATGTCTTGTCGAAAGCCAAAGTCATGCCGAAAAGGGATTATCTAAGAGACACCTCCCATGTCTCACTAAAACATGAATGTTGATGTGACATTAGAAGTCTGCTAAAGCCAAAGGAGATCCTAAAAGTCTACCATGACCGCAGGAGGTCTTACTGAAGGTTGATGTCACACCAAAAGTAGTGAGTGCCGAACAAAAGAAACAAGAGCCCCACTTGAACAAGTCATGGCCCGGGTGGACCAATGAACAGTCACCTAATGCATACCTACGGACACATGGACAAGGTGGCCCCAGTGCATTTGCCTCCCGTATGCAGTATTGTGCGATCACTTTGCATGGGATCGACGGCTATGATGTTCGTGTGACTGCACGATTAAAAGAATATGTGCGACCAAGCTAATTTCGCACTGCAGTAGTATCAATGAGACATTTCTGAGTCTTGGCGAAGACTTGTTTCAGTGTGACTTCAGGTTTTGGTAAGTCTTTCCAAGTAGATAACTAATGTCACATTTCCTACCGATTGACCATTTTTGATGTAGCTTCTTATGGTCTTGGCAATGAGCAAGGGAGTTTGGTGTAACATCGAAGCTCAACAAGATGATTCTAAGGGAGTGTCGAAGGCCTAGCTCTTGCCAACAAGCCATGACATGAAGTGGGGACCACAACTGACCCATGCTAACCTACTAAGTTAAAGGTTGATGATTGGTCCATGTTGGAGCTTGCCTGGCACATGGGCCCCAATGTTCAAATGTGAAATACAACGGCTATCACCCACCACCCCACGTTCTCTTCAATGCACAGAAGAAACACCCATGGGATAAGATGGAACAAAGGGATGTTGGTATTTCGCGCCACCTCGTAGGTCATAAAGGAGCACAGGGAAAGACTCGTAGGGCAGCAAGAAAAGGGAAGGAACAGGGACGAACCAATGTAGTGATAGGATTTCAGAATGTGTAGGGAAATACAATTCAGAGCATAGAAAGTGAAGAAAAGACAAAGTGATTTGTTGCAAACATAAACAGTATGTCAGGCAAGAGCAAAATCATATATTCTTCTGTCGTGATTAGCAGGGTAATAAAATGTTGAAATCAGATATTTTGTAGATCGGATTTTTAGAGGAGACACATGTCAACTATAGAGGAGATATATTTTGTAACTCAGATCCTCAGTAGGCTGAAGGAGCCAAGTGTCTACAGAGAACCAAATTTGGGGGTTTTGTCTTCTTCATTCTATTCAAGAGGTGTGTAGGATTGTCACACTTTTCAATCTGATAAGGGATCTCGAGAAAGAAAAAGGAGTATTCCAAATCATTTTGGTGCAGTCACCGGTTAAGAGGGACCTCAAAGAGATCAATCTGGACTGGGCAGCAAGAGTAAACACAACAGAAACAACAGGATATGATGGAGGCAATGCAGAACTGAATGAATTATATCATGAAAACTAATTACAGATAACTGGTAGCATCCAAATACAAGATTCGGCTCACTAGCATGCCACATACGTGCTCGATTACAGAATTGGTCAACTCCTGACCACTAATCTTAAGAACTATATACTATGTTCTATCTGACTAATTTCTAATGCTCAATTACAATGATTTATATGATCCAAGGAGATCCAGTTGGCCCAAAAGGGATCAAATGTCGAAGAACAAGATCAAACGTGTAAAACCAACAGGTCAGCCTCTGCCAAAGAGATTCCTTCGAAAAATCCCAAGGATGAAGTGTGGATCAAAGGGAAGATCGGCCACACACCAAGGGACTTTAGAATCAACAAATTGGGGCTCCGCAAGATAGAAAATAGGTCCAAGCGCTTTTGGTGCCCTAAGCCAGAAAACTGTCTTGGAATCCGGAATCGATAATTTAACAAAAAATGATCCAAATGCTCCGCGTTTTAAGAATAAGGAAGATGATCATGTCCTCAAGCCAAAATTCAACTGTGCAAGATCCGGTGAGCAAATGCAAGAAAATACAGAAAGAAATGTTGAAATTGCAAAACAAAATACAAACTAAAAAGAAATGTTTTTGGTTGATGCAAGATTGCCAAGAAATGGGGATGCTCCTGCATCAGACATCTGAAGTTGTTGAAAAAGTGAGTCTCTCACTTTGTTGGGGTCAGAGGAAAACCAAGGTGGTCCACCTCTGCTTGAGAAATCCAAGATGAATCTTCAACTGGTCTGTCCTTCCATTTCACAAGATATTCTTTGTACTGACTACTCTGGGTATTACGCCCAGTCCTATTGTCCAAAATGTCTTCAATCTGCTCTGGTTCCTTCTAGGGCAACTTCTTCTCCAAGTTTGCAATACTGTCTTCATTGAATTCTGATTCATGATACTGATGTAGATCTGCAATGTTGAATATAGGTGAGATACTCAAACCGCCTGGTAACTCTGCTTCATATGCATTTCCGGAATTTCTTCAAGATCTTACAAGGTCCAAACTTCCTCATCTGCAACTTGTTATAGGTTCCAACTGTAAATCTCCCTTTTCTTAGATAAACAATCACTTCATCACCAATTTCAAATTCTTTATGTCTTCTCTTCTCATCCGATTTCTCCTTATACTTGTTCATATCCTCCAAATGTTGCTTAACCTGAATATGTAAGGCCTTCATGTGATTGATAAATTCTTCGGCCTCTGCAGTTCTCTTGTCTTCATTACTCATATCTCTCAATTATGATATACCTCTAGGGTGTGCTTTGGTAACAATCTCAAAAGGTGTTCTTCTGATACTCCTATTTACTGAATTATTGTAGGCAAACTCTGCTTGTGGAAGAATCAAATCCCAACTTCCGGTTTTATTTTCGACTAGGCATCTCAACAAATTTCTCAAACTCTAGTTTATTACTTATGTCTATCCATCAGTCTGTGGGTGAAAAGTAGAACTGAACTTCAAATGTCTTCATCTTCTTCCAAAGTGTTTTCCAAAAATAACCAACAAACTTGGTGTCTCTGGCTGAAACTATGCTCTTAGTTAATCCATGCAACCTCACCACTTCCTTGAAGAATAAGTCATCTACATGTACTGCATATTATGTCTTCTTACAAGGTATGAAATAAGTCATCTTCGAAAATCTATCCACCATCATAAATATAGAATCATTCCCTCTCTGTGTCTTAGGCAATCCAAGTATGAAATTCATTCTTATATCCTCCCAAGGTCTCTCTGGTACTGTTAAAGGTGTATACAATCCCACATTCTAACTACTATCTTTTGCAACTTGACAAACTCTACAACTTTGTACAATATTCCTAACATCCTTATGAATCTGAGGCCAAAAGTAATGTTCACTCACCAATGCTATTGTTTTGTCAAAACCAAAGTGTCTGGCTAATCCACCACTATGCTTTTCTTTTATCAGATTCTCCCTCATAGAACTCTTAGATGTACACAACTGAAATCCTTTGAATAACATCCGATCCTAAATGAAATAATCCAACCACTGACTTCTGTCTACCATGACGGATTCTCTACATGCTTTCCAAGGTTCTGCAAAATCTGGGTCATCAGCTTACAAGGTTTTCAACTCTTCAAATCCTACTACTGTCACTCTCATCTATGTCAGCAAATTCCTTCTCCTACTCAATGCATCAGTAACTTTGTTTAACTTTCCACTTCTATGCTTCAACACAAAGGTGTAACTCTGCAAAAACTCTATGGGCATCTCATATGTCTTTGATTCAACTTACTCTAACTGTTCAAATACTATAAGGCTTGATGATTAGTATACAACACAAATTCCTTAGGCAATAGATAATGTCTCCATTTCTTCAAGGCTTGAACTATGGCATAAAACTCCTGATCATACACTGAATATCTCCTTCTTGCATCATTCAACTTGTCACTGAAATAAGCTACTGCTCTCCCTTCCTGACCTAATATTGCTCCTATTGCATTCCTACTTTCATCACAATCCACTTGAAATACTTTGTCAAAATCTAGCAAAGCTAACATAGGCTTCTCATTCATCTTTTGCTTCAGTAGTTCAAAACTTTTATTTGCTCTAGTTGTCCACTTGAATTCTTTCTTGTCTCCTCTCATTGTCTCAGTCATAGGGCTACAAACTGAACTGAAATTTTTGATAAACTTCTAGTAGAAACTAGCCAATTCATGAAATGATCTAACCTCTCCAATGCTTTTCGGTGTAGGCCATTCAACAATTGCTCTTACCTTCTCAGGGTCCATCTTCACTCCATCCGCAGATATTACAAATCCCAAATAGACTAACTCTTCCTTCATGAAAGTACACTTCTTAAGATTTATCAAAAACTTCTCTTCTCTTAACCTCTATAAAACTTGTCTAAGATGCAACAAATGTTTCTCTTTTGTCTTACTGAAAATTAGAATGTCATCCAAATGTACAATAAAAAACTTACCCAAGAATTTCTTCAATACCTCATTTATCAACCTCAGGAAAGTACTTGGTGCATTAGTTAATCCAAAAGGCATCACCAACCATTCATACAATCCTTCATTTGTCTTGAATGTTGTCTTCCACTCATCTCCTTCTCCGATTCTGATCTGATGATATCCACTCTTCAAATCTATCTTTATGTAGTATTTGGTACCACTCAAAAAGTCCATTATGTCATTCATCTTAGGTAAAGGAAACCAGTACTTCACTGTTATCTTGTTTATCGCTTTGGAATCGGTACACATCCTCCATTCTCCATTCTTCTTAGGTTCTAACACTATTGGTACTGCATAGGGACTCAAAATTTCTCTTCTTAAACCTTTCTTCAACAATTCTTGCACTTGTCTATTCAACTCTTCATTCTTTGCTGGTGTCAACCGGTGTATAGCTTTATTAAGCAAACTAGCTCCAGGGATCAGGTCCATGCAATGACTGATACTCCTCACAGGTGGTAATCCATCAAGCACATTATCTGAAATGATGTCTTCATACTCTTTTAGCAACTCCCTTATCTCTTTCGGTTGTTCTTCATACTCTGGGTTCTCAGTCTTCTTAGGAACTAAGGCAAAACACACATTCTCGTATCTCATTCCATCCAGTTATTTCCTTCCATCCACTAAATAGATTCTAGCATTCGTACAAACTTCACTCGTCAGGGGATCCTCCAAGAGTAATAAGGTTTGTTTCATCCCATTTGCTACAATAGTATGTATGTTCTTTCTTCCATCATGTATCGCCTGTCTGTCAAACTGTCAAGGTCTACCCAATAAAATGTGACAAATATCCATAGGCATGATATCACACAAAACTTCATCATGATAATTTCTAGTTTTCAATTTCACTAAGCATTGCTCAGACACTAACAACTTATGATTGTCCTGAATCCATGTTATCTGATATGGCTTAGGGTGTTTCAATCTTTCCAACTCCAATTTATTCACCATTTCTTCTGAAACAAGATTATTTGAGCTACCACTATCAATAAAAACTTTACAACACTTACGGGATACCTTACGTTTGGTCCTGAACAAATTTCTTCTTTGCAAGGGCGCTTCATGCGCTTCATCTTCTCCGATATGACATAGGGCTCTCCTCATCATCAATAATTCTCCATCTTCGGTTTGTTAGCTGATCCGGTGGGGCTTTCTTCAACTAATGTTGTTCTCTCAATATTCTCTGTCTACTTACATTCAAAATCACTATGTCCTCCTCCACACTTAAAACAAGTCCCTTTAAACACTCTCTTTTCTCGTCTTTTGTCATCTTTTCCAAAACTTTCATTCCTATAACTATCAAGTTCTCTTCTCTGGTAGAAATTTATGTCATCCTTTCGTTATGAACTACCATCCTTTCTTACTTCTTTGTCCTTTTTTTGCTCTGTACAGGTTCCTCTTCCTCCTTGAAATCTTCTTCCAGAAAACCTTCCACCTCTACCTCTCTCTCTTCTCATGTCTTTTGTTCAACTTCTCTGCTTTCAAGGCATACTGGTACACTTCTTCAACACTCTGCAACTTGTTCAAACTCAGTTAATCTTGTATAGACATTCACAATCCATTCATATATCTCGCAACTTGTTCAACCTTATCATCGACATGTCCAGATCTGATATTCAACTTGTAGAACGCTGCGGTATACTCCATGCTTGATTCTTTCTGCTTCAAGTTTTGCAATTTTCGGAACAGGTTTACTTGATAATCAGCTGGCACAAACTTAGATTTTAACTCAACAACCATCCGCTCCCATGATTTGATTTTCTCTTTACCTCTTCTCTATCTATCAACCTACAAATGTTCCCATCAAAGAGATGCATGACCTTTCAACCGAGTACAGGCATATTTCACCTTTCTTTCTTCTACGATGTTCTCAAAATCAAAATACTTCTCCATCTTCGAGATCCAACTTACCATCATACTCCGGTGGGGTAAAATGTGGCTTAGTGTTTGATCTACTGAAAACCCTCAAGAACCTCTCTTCATCTAGATCAATAGCCGGTGGATTTGCTACTTGTTCCGCCAGTGCTTCTTCTTCATCATCTTTGCTCACATATTCAATATATCGGCCTCTTCTCTAGGATGTCTTAACGACTTCCAACCGTGCTGCAATTCCTCTCAACATTTCCATCACAACAGGGTTTGTATTCCCACGCTCCACCATTCCTATTTCCTCTTCTCTCCATCTTCACGCCAGTCCTTTGCAGCTGCAGGTAGGATCCACGGTCTGCCACCCCACAACAAAATTATTAGGACAACGCAATCTCTAGAACTAAACCTCGCTCTGATAACACTTGGTGCAGTCACCGGTTTTGAGAGGGACCTCAAAGTGATCAATCTGAATCAGGCAGCAATAGTAAACACAACAGAAACAAGAGGATATGATGGAGGCAATGCAGAACGGAATGAATTATATTATGAAAAATGATTACAAATAACCGGTAGCATCCAAATTACAAGATTCGGCTCACTGGTCTGCCACATACATGCTCGATTACATAATTGGTCAACTCTAGACCACTAATCTTAAGATCTATCTACTATGTTCTATCTGACTAATTTCTAATGCTCAATTACAATGATTTATATGATCCAAGGAGATCCGGTTGGTCCAAAAGGGATCAAATGTCGAAGAACAAGATCAAACGTGTAAAACCAATAGGTCGGCCTCCGCTAAAGAGATTCCTCCGGAAAATCAAAAGGATGAAGTGCGGATCAAAGGGAAGGTTGGCCACATGCCAAGGGACATTGGAATCAACGAACTGGGGCTCCGCAAGCTACATAAAGGATTTGCAAGATAGAAAATAGCTCCAAGCGCTTCCGGTGTCCTAAGCTAGAAAACTATCTCAGAATCTAGAATCGATAACTTACCAGAAAATGATCCAAATGCTCCGCGATCTAGGAATAAGGAAGATGATCATGTCCTCAAGACAAAATCCAACTTTGCAAGATCCGATGAGCAAATGCAAGAAAATACAGAAATAAATGTTGAAACTGCAAAACAGAAAACAAACTGAAAAAGAAATGTTTTTGGTTGATGTAAGATTGCCAAGAACTGGGGATGCTCCCACATCACATTTCTAATATCTACCACCAGCAGAGCAATGAAGAGGAATGTCTATCTGTGTTAGGAAGCCCAGAAAGTTGTTTGTCTTTTCTTGTCAATCGGTTACCTAAATTTTGATATTGTAAAAGGCCTGAAGCTTGTTGCATCCTCTTTTACTATAAGAGGATAATCAAGGCCTTATTCTGGAGCTTCTTCCTCCTCAAGACAAAATACATAACACTTCTAGTTCTCAGAGAAGCCTGTATATTTATGTTTCACCAAGGGTGAATAGTATGCATCAATGTTCATAAGTTTTGTAATGCAGTTATGTGATTTAGTTATATGTCCTACCTGTATTAAATTTTTCAAAGGATAGTGTGCACATATTTTGCAGATATAAGCATATTGGAATCCAATCTAATGATTTCTAAGTTGTTTCTCTTGTTATCCAGAATCTTATATGAATGAATAAAATCAAGAGCTTTTTGGTTCGTATGTCTTCATTGTGTTGTTGAATTTGAATATATTTCAGCTTCTTCTAAAGTAGAGGATTAATTATGCTAATCTTTATTCATAGGGATTCTATGTAGAGAGCAAAACTGAGTGGCAATTATGAAATTCATTTTATGTTGTGACTGTTATAAGGTATCAATCATACTAGGCAAAGGATGGTGCGGAATATTCATATTCTGCATTGTAATAATGGTTTATTTAGCATCTAACGCAATGGAAAGACACTAATCATAATATTGTGTTGCTAACTATGGCAAGGAGAATTTTTTGTCAAACAATACAATAACCATTTTATATTGTTCATTTTCTATTTTAAAGTACATAGGATAGTTAGTTCTCATCATGATCAGAATTGCATAAGGATGAAGGCAACATCCTTTGAGTTTTAAAGATCACTGACTCACATAATAGTCTGAGATCACATCTGTTGTAGCATCACATAATCCTGAAGGTATCAACAATGCTACTATAAGGGATGCCCACCTTGGTTTTACAGAGCCTCAAGTGTAGAGAATGTGATTAGTCCCTTATCCCTGGTCATCACGCTGTTAGTTGGTCCACTAATCCAAGGCCTTGGAGATTGAGATTGGCCTCTTATAGAGGAACTCTAGAATAATAAGTTGGAAGTACCAATGAAATGGTGACTCTATTGGGGAAGTGCTTAGTGTCTCTGGTGAAAATTGGTCAAGTTGCCCAAGAGTTTCTAGTTAAGAAGTTTCCAACCTTGAAAAAGCTTTGTAATAGCATATGTGAAGAAGATTCAAGTGACTCTTCTATTGAGGAGAAGATCTTTATATTTACAAAAGTTTTGGTCAAAGAAAAAAGAGGACACCAGCTGCAATACTTCCAGGTCTTTCTCATATTCTTTTACAAAGACAAAGTTCCCTATTAATTTGAAGATAGCATTAAGGAAGGGAAATCATAGTTATAAGTTTTGCATACTTCTAAGTTGAGTACATTTTTTGTGTTGTGATTTGAAGTATGCATACTCTTAGATTGTATGTTGCTTGAAAGGAGATCTTAGCTTTTGTTGCAGTAGGTTGTGTTGTATAAATTTAAGATCTCTTGTTGTATGAGAAAGTTTGCAAGAGCATAAGTGACAGGATGTATCAACAGTATGTGTATCCATGGATGGTTCCTAATGGGACCATACCTTGTAACCAGCCATGTATTCAGAGATGTTGTTTCACTATGGAAAGATATAGAGCCATAGATTTTAATGGAATCATTGGTTACCCTAACCACATACCACCTGAAATTGGAGATAGAATACCAAATTTTTGGGGTGATAAGTTTGAATTTTCATCTAAACATCTTCAAAGGTTCAACAATTTTATGGAGGATTATGAGATTGATCGTGAGGATGTCATCATGAAGTTAGTTGTGATGTTCTTGAAGGATGATGCAAGAGAGTGGTTCTCAAATTTGTTCCCATATTCAATCAGTTCGTGGCAATAATTTCAATCAGCTTTTGATGAGTACTTTGGTGAAAGAATATATGAGTTTGATTATCAAGGAATTTATGGGCATTCACATTCAAGATGTGTTAATTCCAGCATTCAACCATATATTTATGAAGACATGGAAAAGGATTCCTGAAAAATTCGGACCTAATGATGAACCAACTTTATTCATTTATCTAGGTGCATTTGACAAGAAGATAAGCCACCGGTTGAGAGATAAAGATCCACAAAATTTGCATCAAGCTATGCAAGAGGCAATGGAAAGTGAAAGGATATCTAAGGATGGAATGATGAGAAGTCATAGGTCTAACAATGTGAGTTCTCATAGAGCTAGGTATATAGTTAATCAAGGAAGACCACAAGTTGTAAATAGCTTGCAGAATTATTATCAGCCTACTGCCCCAAGTTTTACTTCATTTCAAGGTGCTAGCAATGTTTCTTCAAATATTATTCATGAATCATAGTATGATGAAGCATGAGGAATGGAGAAAATATGTTTCAAACAACAGTCATTTCTGAAGTCCCTAATCAAAGTTGTGAATGTAATCAACCATCTAGTATGCATATGCCTGAAAGAAGCATCTCAAATGGGTATGAGTTCGCTGTCCCTCAACAAGTTGTTTCCATTAATGGAATACAAGTTGAGTCTCAAACCTTCAATCAACAGTGTGTAAATATTCTTGAGTCTATGGCACATGTACAAGCCTTGACTGATATATGTTACCCTCCTGTTTTTATTTTTCAAAAATACCTACCCCTATTAATAGGCAGTCTTTTCCTTCTATCGCTCACTTCTTATCGAAAGAAACCTTTGTTAGGGTTTCAAGCAGATCCGAAGCAAATATGAACTAACAATTATATGCAGATTTAAATACAAAAGATAAAGAAATAAAACAGGACACAGATAACACAGAGATTTAACGTGGTTCACCCAGAATGGGTTACGTCCACCATACACAGCCGTCCAATCTTTCTTATTATCCAGCAAAAACAGTACATCAACCTTACAATGCCTTAAGCATCCCAACCGCTTATAACATGCGTTTTTAGGGCAACAAACAAAGTTGACCTTTTTTAGGGTTTTATTACAATGTCGGTTTTCATCAACAAAAAACGGCAAAAAAAATTTTCTCGGGGGCGGCAGCCCCCGAACCCTCACTTTCTCAGGGGCTGCCACCCCCGAACCCCTGCCCGAGGCCCGGCTCGGCCCCGGACCCCGGCGAGGATACGTGCTGAGTGTACAGTACTTTGCTGATCAGTTGCCACATTTCAACAATCTCCCACTTGGAGACTGATCAGGCTCCACACCGAACAATCTCCCACTTGGAGACTGATACTACACGACACCACTATACATGCAACATCCGCTGGATAAAACACTAGGACTTGATTGGTATAAATTTCACAATTATCAATCAAGAAGACCAACAAAAACTGATGAAGAAATTAGCTTCTCCTGTGGAACTGCCTTTGTGAACATATCGGCAGGATTCTCACTTGTGTGAATCTTCTCAAGCCGTAACTGACCCTCCTCCAAAATAGTCCGGATGAAGTGGTACTTGAGCTGAATGTGCTTTGTTCTTGAATGAAAAGCAGAGTTCTTCGCAAGATGAATGGCACTCTGGTTATCAGTATACAATGGGCTATCCTCTTGTGTCTAACCCAATTCCTTCAGAAAACATTGCAACCAAATCATCTCTTTGCTGGCTTCTGTAGCAGCAACATACTCAGCTTCAGTGGTTGAAAGTGCAACAACCTTTTGCAGCCTAGAAATCCAACTGACTGCAGTTCCCCCTATAGTAAAAACATACCCTGTAGTACTCCTCTGTGAATCAATATCACCCGCCAAATCAAAGTCAACAAATCCACTTAGAGCAGCATTAGATCCTTTGAAACATAATGCCGTCGTAGTAGTTCCTTTCAAATACCGAAGAATCCATTTCACAGCATTCCAATGTTCCATACCCAGATTACTCATAAACCTGCTCACAACTCCCACTGCATGTGCAATATCTGGCCTTGTGCATACCATTGCATACATCAGACTACCAACAGCTGATGAATACAGGATGTTAGACATTTTATTAACCTCTTCCTGTGCCTTTGGGCACATCTCCTTAGTCAATTTGAAATGACTAGCCAAAGGTGTACTAACTGCTTTTGCATCCTGCATGTTAAATCTTTTCAACACCTTCTTTATATACTCACTTTGGGACAAATTCAAGGTTCTATTTTTCCTGTCCCGTGTAATCCTCATACCGAGAATTTGCTTAGCTGCACCCAAATCCTTCATAGCAAATGACCTGGCTAATTTCTGTTTAAGATCATTTATATGTTGCATGTTAGACCCAACAACAAGCATGTCATCAACATAAAGCAACAAGATAATATAACTGGCATTATCAAATCTCTTAAAATATACACAATGATCAGAATGACATCTATGATAACCGTGTTCAGCCATGAAACTATCAAATTTTAAATACCATTGTCGGGGTGTTTGCTTTAAGCCATATAGACTTTTCTTCAACCTGCACACCAAGTTCTCCTTACCTTTGACCTCATATCCCTGTGGTTGCAACATGTAAATTTCCTCCTCCAAATCTCCATGGAGAAAAGCTGTTTTGACATCTAATTGTTCAAGATGTAAATCATCTGCAGCCACAAGACTAAGTACAGTTCTAATTGAAGTCATTTTTACAATTGGAGAAAATATTTCATCATAATCTATACCCTTTTTCTATGCAAAAACTTTTACCACAAGTCCGGCCTTATATCTTTTCTGACCTCCTTCCTCCTCCTTCAGCCGATAAACCCATTTGTTAGGCAAGGCTCTTTTTTCTGCAGGTAGAGGAACTAAGTCCCAAGTCTTATTTTTCATCAGGGAGTCCATCTCCTCTTTCATGCCTAGCTGCCACTATTGTTTGGCATCCACCTGCATTGCTTCTTCATATTCTTCTGGTTCATCAGAATCCGTTAATAAAATAGAATACAAAGAAGGAGAAAATCTTTCAGGGGGTCTACTTGTCCTCGTAGAACGTCTAACACTTGCAGGAGTTTGTAGGACAATCTGTTGTTGCTGAGCATCAGGTACCTGTGGCATTTCATTTTCAGGAATCTCATCCAACACCACATATTCTTGTTTGTCCTATTCATGCTTCTTTTCCTGCATCTGTTTTTTATACATAACCTTCTCATTGAATATAACATCTCTACTTCTAATTATTTTCTTATTTTCAAAATCCCATAACCGATAGCCATATTCATCTATCCCATATCCAATGAAGGTACATTTTTGAGATTTAGCATCAAGCTTGGTTCTGTTTTCTTTATCAACATGGACAAAAGCTTCGCAACCAAAAGTTTTTAGAAAAGAATAATTTACCTTTTTACCAGTCCATGCCTCCTCTGGAATACCACCATCCAAAGGGGTTGAAGGTCCTCTATTTATCAAATAGACAGCAGTATGTACAGCATCTACCCAAAAATGTAAGGGCAATCCAGCATGCAATCTCATGCTCCTCGCACGTTCCATGATGGTCCTATTCATTCTCTCTGACACACCATTTTCCTGTGGAGTTCCTGGAACTGTCTTCTGCTTTCGAATCCCATTTAAAGAACAATAATCTTCAAATGCTTTGCTGCAATACTCACCTCCATTATCCGATCTGAGACACTTCAACTTTTTTCCTGTCTCATTCTCAACCAAAGCTTTCCATTTCTTAAAAGTTTCAAAAACATCTGATTTTTGTTTTAGGAAATATACCCATGTTTTTCTGGTTGAGTCATCAATAAAAATAACATAATAACAAGAGCCACCAAGAGATGATACCTGAGCCGGTCCCCATACATCTGAATGTACAAGCTCTAACTTCTCACTCTTCTTCTCTTTCCCAACCTTGAGAAATCTGACTCTTTTCTGTTTACCATAAACACAGTTTTCACAGAACTCTAAATCAATCTTCTTTAGTCATGGCAATAGATTTTTGGAGTGAAGGATTTTCATCCCTTTCTCACTCATGTGCCCAAGCCTATGGTGCCACATTATCGAATCTGTTCTTGCAACATTTATTGTTGTTGTCCCTGCAGTAACTTTATCTGTAGCAGCTAAGGTAGAGTAAGTGTTACCAGTACACAGATATAAGGTGCCTACCTTCGCACCTTTAGCTACTACTAATGATCCTTTAGTGACCTTCCACATACTGTCTGAGAAGGTAACTATGCAACCTTCACTACCTAGTTGCCCTACAGAAATTAAATTTCTTCTTAAATTAGGAACATGTCTTACCTCCTGCAGAAACCAGTCATTACCATTCTGCAACTTGATCTTTGTCTTTCCTTTTCCAACAATTTGACAGGGCTCATCATCACCCAAATATACCTGTCCAAAATCACCTTGAACATAATCTAGAAAATATTTTCTATGGGGTGTAGCATGAAATGAAGCCCCAGAATCTATTACCCAGGAATCATTAACATTATCCAAACATAAGATTAAAGCATCTTGTAAAGTATTACTTGCAATATTAGCTTCCTTACTGTCATTTTCATTTTTGTCTCCTTTGTTTTTCTGAGACCAACAGTCTTTCTTTAGATGACTAGGCTTTCTGCAGTACCAGCAATCTTTCTTTCCTCTAGATTGAGAGCGTCCTTTCTTTGACTTCCCTCGTGACTTCTCATTCCCAGGGCCTTTTCCTCTTTCCTTTGATCTTCCTTTGTTCTCCACATTCAAAACACTACCCGATGATGTTGGAGTCTCACCTGTGCTTTTCCTTCGTATTTCCTCGCTTAGGATAACACCAACAATATCATCAAATACCAAAGTATTTTTACCAGAGACAGAGTTACTTACAGCCATAACCAAGCTATTCCAGCTTTTAGGCAAAGAACATAAAATCAAGAGAGCCCTAACCTCTTCTGCAAAGGTAATTTTTACCGAAGACAATTGACTGGTAATTGTATTAAATTCATTTAAGTGCTCCGCTACAGATCCTCCCTCACTCATTTTCAAATTAAACAAACGCTTCATAAGAAATACCTTATTCGAAGCCGAGGGTTTCTCATACAGCTTAGCCAATGTTGCCATCAAAATCTACAGTCGTTTTTGCTTCTGTTATATTGAATGCTACAGACGACGCAAGGCACAATCGAATGGATCCCAGTGCCTTTCTATCTAAAATGTCCCACTCTTCATCTGATATTGTGGTCGGTTTCTTTGCCTTTCCTTCCAATGGCCACCACAAATCCTTTTGATACAGGTAATCCTCCATCTGCATTTTCCATAACTAATAATTCTAGCCGTTAAACTTTTCGACCTTGAATTTGGAATCCTCCATTGCTCCCACTCAAATCTGAAAGTTTTGCCAATTTACAGAAAACCTGGCTCTGATACCAATTGTTAGGGTTTCAAGCAGATCCGAAGCAAATATGAACTAACAATTATATGCAGATTTAAATACAAAAGATAAAGAAATAAAACAGGACACAGATAATACAGAGATTTAACGTGGTTCACCCATAATGGGTTACGTCCACCATACACAGCCGTCCAATCTTTCTTATTATCCAGCAAAAACAGTACATCAACCTTACAATGCCTTAAGCATCCCAGCCGCTTATAACATGCGTTTTTAGGGCAACAAACAAAGTCGGCCTTTTTTAGGGTTTTATTACAATGTCGGTTTTCATCAACAAAAAACGGCAAAAAAAAATTTCTCGGGGGCGGCCCGGCCCCAGACCCTGGTGAGGATACGTGCTGAGTGTACAGTACTTTGCTGATCAGTTGCCACATTTCAACAACCTTGGTGTGTCGAAACTTTGCTTTGGAGTTCCCAAGTTCTGTTTTCATCTGATGTCATGATACCAAAGGAAGAATGATATCTATTGGGTGGTAGTTAGAAGCCTGCAATTTGTCCAATTTCCTTTTTCTTCCTGATGTCTGATATTCTCTTATGGGCCGATGTCGAGTTATCGAAGAATTCCAATCTTTTCTTCGTAGGTTGTCAGCTCTGTTTGTTGTCGTACAACACAACTTCCAAGAATCAAATTAGTTGGAGGTTCTTTAGTACCTTTTTATAGTTGATTAAATGGCTTAAGGCATGTGAAAGGTGACAGTGTACGTTATTGCATTTGATATTATCATCTGTGCAGATCGAATTTAATGCACTACCCTTTGAAACTGACGGAAGTAATGCACGCCATCATGAACTTTTTCTGTTGGAATGGTTTTGCCTCATGATAACCAACTGTCGTTCGATAATCAAGACTTGAATTGGCCAAAAAGAGAACAAAAGAATATATTCCAAGGTTTGCATGCTCTTGCATGGAAACAACAAACTGATTTTGTCAGATATGGAAAGATTGTTACCTTATTAAGAAAAATTGTTGAGCAAGCCAAAAATCACAAACGACATCTGTGAGAAGAAATAACTGTAGGAAGAAACCCTGGTAACTAAGTTTTCATACAATAGAGAATATGGTTCTTAAAGGAAAAGGTCCCCTGGTATAGCCAGATGTTGAGCATATGCAAAATGACATCCTCTTCGACTTGACCGACCTTGCCCGAGAACTCATAGAGGATGAGGACGATTTTTCAGCAATTCTTCAGGTGCCTATCGAAGAAGAGACGAAAGACGAGATGATCGAAAATCAAATTGTTGGTTGGAATTTGGTGCCTGATGAAGAAGTATGAAGTTGGTAGTTGTTAATAATGTGACTTTCTAGTAATTTTTTCCTTATCTAAAATTATGTTTAAAAATAGTCATTTTCAAGACCATTACTTTGGAAGGAACACCGTTTCTTGGAAACGGCAATAGGGATTTTTAGATATAAAAGAGAGAAAGTATATTATAAGTAGGGGGGAATTTTAGAAAAGCAAACTTTGTGTTGTTTTCTGAAAGACAACTTGAATGTGGTTTTGATGATGGAAATTGTTGAATAGTTCATCTAATATGATTAGATTTTGTGCTACAGTAGATAAGTTTTGCATTCTTCTTATGTGGGTGCTTCCTTTTTAGATTTTTATATAATGAGTTGTTTTAAGATTTGTTTCCCTCTAATGTTCATTGTTGTATAATGTTCATCTTTGCATGAGTATTGTATGATAGTGGCTACTTGATAGTTGGTTGGGAAAATTTTGTCATTATTTTTGTGGTTAATTACTTTGCCTTTCCTACTTTCTGGTTAAAATCATACTTGAAAAAATCCCAAATGCATATCATAAGAGGGAGTTGTACCACTAAAATTCATTGGAAAGTTGCAAAGCAAATGAAACTTCTCCAATTGTTGTTAAGAGTTTGTTCCCTTGTTCGAGGCTAGGAGTCATATTGTCATATTTTAAAAGGGAACAAAATCTATTAACCAACATATTTTTGGTGACTCTGTTGGGAAATCGAATGAAGGCTATCGACTCTGTTTGATTAAAGAGCCCGGGAAGATGGCCTAGCGCCTGACCTACACAGGAAACCAATTCAAATCTAAGAAATAATTTGCGCCAACAGTTGTAAACATTTTGGCCGAAGATGATGAGATACTCCATTCTTTTGGGGATTCTTTTAAAGAAAAGAAACCATCTATGACGCTGAAAGAATGAAATTATGTCCATCCAAAGATTGTAAATCCACTTCACTTTTAAAAAGTGTGCATTAAAGGTATTCCTATCTTAATAATCTTGAAAGAAAGGATCACCCATCACAAGCTTCGGTGGAAGGATTGGAATTGTTTAAAGAAAATAAAAGACTGATATCTTATAATTTCTTCGTCCTAAGTGAGCAGAATACTGTAGAACCGCCAATACTGCAAAGCCTCGGTCAACAACACAATAGTTTTCTTTTGCCATACATGCATGTGAAGCAAAGGGAAAAATCATCTCTCTTCTACAAAAGAAATGCTATCGACTGTCTTGGTTCCGAATTACCCTTTGCAAGATTGACGGAATAAGTTTCAGTGTGAAGTTGAAGATAAAAATGGACGCATTACCAAGGCAGAGACAAAGGTCCTCACTTGCAACTTCAGTGAGACTGAAAAGGTATGAATATGCCCTTGTCAGAATCTTCTAGTAGGAGTTCTGAAAAAGAGAAAGTAGCAGAAAAAGGAATACATGCATGTAAAAGTAGCCTGTTTGAACCAGAAAAACAAGAGAGCGATTTGTTTCTTCAATCTTCTTGCTTCATCAATGAGGACTTAGTTTATAAAGAAAAGGAAGATGTGGTTTTTTAAAATTTGATCCCATGATAGTAGAAATTAGCATTCAAAGGCCACATATACCAAATAGATGCTTCAAAATTGATCTACCTCATAACCTAAAAAAAGACCTTTGATTTCTAATGCTCCTCTTGTATGTCCGAATGGAATCATAGTTAATGTTGCATGTAAAAGGAATGTCGAAGCGGTGATAAGAATTAAAAAAAGGTTGGGAAGATCCTGAGAATAAGATTACTTGGGACAAACTCAATGCACTATACTTGCCAACAGAGTTCAATGATGAATCAAGGGTCAGGAACAATCCTCTTTTTGAAGTATATTATTCTCAATTAGCTAATGAAAATTTATCTTCTTCTCTTGACAAAGATGAGCTGGGAACATATATTTTTGAGAATAGTTCAGAAAATGATTGTTTTGAAATCAAGTTGTAGAGAGAAGAGAACCTATTGGATATTAAATATAACATTTTTAACCGTTGTAAACAAATGGAAAATGGTCATAGTGTAAGCATTTCAAGTCAATACTTGAATGCTTCTGTTAATGATGGCTTACCAGAAAGTGAAATTGTTGCATCGAGCTTCCCAAACATGGGTGATGAATTTTCAGCTAATGAAGAAAAAGATGGAGAATTGGTTGCTGAAAGGGATAGTTTGTTTGCATCTCTGAATAATTCCCCTATGTTTGAAATAAAGCATGGGGCTATAACAAATTGTATTTATCGGGAGGTATATGATGAAAAATTGCTTTTCGGCCACGAGCTGAAATATAAAGGCATTTTATATGTGATCATTCGCCATTTGACCTGCATTCTATTCTTGAGTTTACAAGTGCTTTGCAGGTGCACATTTCTTTCCTGTAGTGGATCATATTTTTCTGAGCCTATTAATGGTTTTACTTGAGCAGACTGATCCATTTCATGAGATAGGGGTTTCTTGCCCTATTGTTTGTAAATAAAGTTTTGGTGTGATAAGTTTAGTTTCCTTTTTGCTTCGTTGCTGTTTTGGCTTGTTAGTTTTTGGTTTGTGCCCAGTCGCCCGTCCGCCCATCTGCAGAAGCAACACCCTTTTCTCTTTCCGACTCTGTATCCCAATGGATAAGGTACTGGTCTTGTTTGAAGCTTTGGGTTCCTTGCTGCGTCCTTCTAGTCCTTGTCCCCAAATAGAGTTAGTTGTTACCCTCCCATTTTTTTTCAAAAATACCTACCCCTATTAATAGGTGGTCTTTTCCTTCTATTGCTCATGTCTTATCAAGAAGAAACCCTAGCGTGTCAGAACCATGCTTCGGAGTTCCCAAGTTCTGTTTTAATCCGATGTCGCGATACTGAAGGAAGAATGATATCTATCGGGTGGTAGTTGGAAGCCTTCAATTCATCCCATTTCCTTTTCTTCCCAATGTCTGATATTCTCTTATGGGTCGATGTCAAGTTATTGAATAATTCCAATATTTTCTTCACAGGTTGCCAGCTCAGTTTGTTGTCGCACAACACAACTTCCAAGTAGCAAATCAATTGGAGATTCTTTAGTACCTTTTTATAGTTGATTAAACAGCCTAAGGCATGTGAAAGGTGGCGGCGTAAGTTATTGCATTTGATATTATCATCTCTACAAACCGAATTTAATGCACTAACCTTTGAAACTAACAGAAGTAATGCACGCCATCATGAACTTTTTCTGTCTGAATGGTTTTGCCTCATGATAACCAGTTATCATTTGATAATCCAAACCTGAATTGGTCGGAAAGAGAATGAGGGAATATAAACCAAGGGTTGCATGCTCTTGCATGGAAACATCAAACTGATTTTGCTGAATATAGAAAGACTGTTACCTTATTAAGAAAAATTGTCGAGCAAGTTGAAAATCACAAATGGTGTCTACGAGAAGAGATAATTGCAAGAAGAAACCATGGTAACTAAGTTTTCATAAAAAAAAGGATATGGTGCTTAAAGGAAAAGGTCCCGTGATACAGCCAGATGTTGAGCATATGCAAGATGACATCCTCTTCGACTTGACCGACCTTTCCCGAGAACTCTTAGAGGATGAGGACGGGTTTTCAACAGTTCTCTGGGTGCTTATCAAAGAATAGATGAAAGCTGAGATGATCGACAATCAAATTGTTGGTCGAAACCTGGTGCCTGATGAAGAAGTATAAAGTTGGTAGTTGCTAATAATGTGACTTTCTAGTCATTTTTGCCTTATCTAAAATCATGTTTAAAAATAGTCATTTTCAAGAGCGTTACTCTACAAGGAACCATTTTTTGGAAACGACAATAGGGAGTTTCTAGATATAAAAGAGAGAAAGTAAATTAAAAGTAAGTGGGGGTGGGGGGGAGGAAATTTTATAAAAGCAGACTTTGTGTTGTTTTCTGAAAGACAAGTTCAATATGGTTTTGATGATGGAAATTGCTAAAGAGTTTATCTAATATGATTAGACTTTGTGCTATAGTAGATAAGTTTGCACTCTTCTTATGTGGGTGCTTCCTATTCAAATTTTTATATAATGAGTTATTTAAAGACTTGTTTCCCTCTAATGTTCATTGTTGTATAATGTTCATCTTTGCATGAGTACTGTATGACATCGGCTAGTTGATAGTTGGTGGGGAAAATTCTTTCATTGTTTTTGTGGTTAATTACTTTGTCTTTCTTGCTTCCTGGTTAAAAGCATACCTGGAAAAATCCCAAATTCATATCATAAGAGGGAGTTGTACCTCTTAAATTCAAAGGAAAGTTGCAAAGCAAACACAACTTCTCCAACTATTGTTAATAATTTGTTCCCTTGTCCGAGGCTAGGAGTCAAATTGCCATATTTTGAAAGGGAACAAAATCTATTAACCAACAATATTGAGACAAGGAGGCTTGCAAATAATGAAGAAATTGCATTAGGGGAAGCTCAGGGGAAGCCCTACAATGAAAGAAGTTCAAATTTAGAGTGAGTTGCAGCAAATGCATATGATGGTGGTGCTGAAAGCCTTACTTGTGGCGATAATAAGAGTCGAATTTCATCATCAACCTTTTGCTAATGAGGATGACTATGATAATCACTATACTACTCAAAGTAATGACTCAATGCAAATGTGTGGAGTGGGTATGTTCCAACAAAGGGCTGCAGCTAAACATAGTGATGTTATGGATTATGGTCAGCAGATAGAAATTGTATGTGCATCTGAAAATGAATTTCAAGAATATTCAAACCCATTATATGATGAAACAATGGAAGATAATCAGATGATAGCTTGCCATAGTATACTTGAATATGGTTTTCATCATATTTCAAATCCATTATATGAGGAAGAAGGATCATTTTCAGATGATTGGGATACTACATCCGATGGTGAAGCAATCAGCTATATTGACCAAACTGTTATATCAAATTTGTCACTGTTTAATAACCATGAGTATTGTTTTGATGAAGATGAGCCTAATTTAGGGACTCTCGAGCGTAGTTTTTGCAAGTGTGATGATAATGTTTTTGAGCCTCATTAAGTAGTTTCACCTTTGGGTGTGAGCCAAGTCATTTGCTGTCCTATATTTTACAATAGCTCATACGAGTATGATTTTGAGGCTTCTAGTCCACTTGAAAATAACAACGATATGCATATTAGGGATAGTATATTCTCATCCTTTTTAGAATTGCATCAGGAAGATTCTTTGGATCAAGAATTAGTCTCTTTGTCAAATGAAAGTCTCAAGGAAGTTGAATTTGTTTCAGATCATGTAGTCTTAGAATCAAATGACATGGCAGAAATTTTGGAGAGCAACAATGAATCCAATGATGTTGGTGCACACAAGGGCTTGGACCTCTCTTTTAGTCTCTATGACTACATGTTTGAGCTAGAGGTTTGTGCATTCTTGCAAGAATGGGATGTTGAAAATGCTGATGTGTTCTTTTTAGAGATGGCACTTGTAGCAAATGAAGATATACTTTGCGATCAGCATCTAGAAGTGGTATGTACAGCTGAGAGTAGCTTCCAAGAGTATTCAAGACCACTGCATGAGGAAACAATAGAAGGAGATGAAATTGTAGAAGGCCAAAAAACATCTGAAAATGAGTATCAGATTTTTTTTAATCCATTTTGTGATGAGATAGTAGAAGAGGATCGGACAATGTTTTGCCATCAAACATGGTTTTCATGAAATTTCAAACCCATTGTATGATGAGGATGGAATATTTCCAAATGATGGGGATATTGTGTCATCTTGTGAGATAGGTAACTATGCTGATGAAATTAATGCATCTAATTTGTCAATTTTTAATGACCTTGCATGTGGTTGTGATGTTGATTTTGATGAGGATAAACATAGTTCATGTATTTCCAAGCATATTTTGCAAAATGATAAAGGGAACCTTGATGGTGATCAAAAAGTTGTGTCCATCCTTGTTCAAGATTGCTTGTGTCAGAAAGATATAGCTCACAATGAGTATGAATCTGAAAGTTTAATGGTTAGTGAAGGTTCATATTTTCAGGACAACATGATAGAGATTAAGGATAATTGTGAAATTCATAACAGCAATGATCAAAATTATAAAAGTTGTTATGAGGACCTTAACATTGATAAGCTATTCTTGAACTTAGATGTGAATAATGGTGTGTGAGATGAATCAAATAGGCAGTCAGAAATACCTATGTATGAAGAATGTCCTCATCATACACTTGAATGCCTGCATGAAGTACACAAGAATGAGTATGGTAAATTTTTCTTTGATGTGCAAACTTGTGATGAGGTAAAATCTACTGATTCCAGCTATGTGATGGAACTTGAACGCTTTCAGTTAGGATATCATTTCATGATACATGATAATGACACAGATGGTGAAAAATGTTGCATGCAATATACATATATGTTATTTGGTTAATGTAGCATATACCCCTCACTTATTGATGAAGGAAATAACAACATGCATTGTTTTAGATTTGTTTGTAAAGAACCTATGTTACCCCGAATTTCCGGGACAGGGGAACGGCGAAATGGGTTTCCAAGATGAATTTTTTTTCCCAAGTAGGGGACGACAGGGGATGGCAGTGGGGACAACTATATAAAAAATAGGGAAAATTTTAAATATTCGTATAAAAATATGGATAAAGCATGCTTATATACATTATAAAACCTTAACATATAACGTTTGTGTTAAATAATTTAAATTGAGAGTTTGCATGTGAGTGGAAGTCAAACTAATAATCAAAATTCAATCATTACTTTTATGGGACAGCCAAAGTACAGGTTTCCGAAAGTTGACGAGTTTCTGAGACGTCTTTATTTCTAGGATGGATCAAATTATGCCGGAAACGTGTCCCCGGGTAACACTGTAAAGAACATAATGATGGATGTAACATTAACAATGGTATGTTAAGAAAAATAGTTAGATATGTTAATGATGATATGTATGATCTTCAATGCACACAAGAAATAGCTTTGGGATAAGATAGAACAAAGGGACGTTGGTATTCCTCGCCACCTCACAGGCCATAAAGAAGCAGAGGGAAAGACCCACAGGGAAGCAAGAAAAAGGAAGGCACGAGGACCAACCAACATAGTGATAGGGTTTCAGAATGTTCAAGGAAAAGAAATTTAGAGCATAGAAAGTGAAGAAAAGACAATGATTTGTTGCAAACATAAACAATGTCTTGGATAGAGAAAAATCATATATTCCTCTGTCATGATCAGCAGGGTAATAAAATGTTGAAATCAAATATTTTGCAGATCAAATTTTGAGAGGAGACAATTGTCAGCTACAGAGGAGATATATTTTGTAAATCAGATCTTCAACAGGATGAAGGAGCCAAGTGTATACAAAGAACCAAATTTAGGGCTTCCTTCTTCTTCTTTCTATTCAAGAGGTTTGTAGGATTATCCTACTTTCCAATCTGATGCCCAAAAATCAATAGAGAGGAATGTCTATTTGTGTCAGGATGCCCAAAAATTTGTTTGTCTTTTCCTATCACTTGGTTACCTAAATTTTGATATTGTAAAAGGCCTAAAGCTTGTTGCATCCTCATTTTTTTATAAGAGGATAATCAAGGCCTTATTCTGGAGCTTCTTCCTCGAGATAAAATAGATAATACTTTTAGTTCTTAGAGAAGCCTGCATGTTTATGTTTCACCAAGGGTGAATAGTATGCAACAACGTTCGTAAGTTTTGCAATGCAGTGTTGTGATTCAGTTATATGTCCTACTAAATTTTGTAAAGAATAATGTGCACATATTCTACAGATATAAAGCACCTTGAAATCCAATCTAATGATTTTTAAGTTGTTTCTCTTTAATTGTTATCCAGAATCTTATATGAATCAATAAAATTAAGAGTTTTTTGGTGCGTATATCTTCACTGTGTTGTTGAGTTTGAATAAATTTCAGCTTCTCCTTGAGGATTAAATCTACCAATCTTTATTTAGAGGGGTTCTATGTAGAGAGCAAGTACTGAGTGGCAGTTATGAAATTCATTTTATGCTATGACTGATATAAGGTATCAATTATACTAGGCAAAGGATGGTGCAGAATATGCATATTTTGTATCGTAATAATAGTTCATCTAACATCTAGCCCAATGGACAGGGCACTAATCATAATATTGTGTTCCTGACTATAGCAAGGAGAAAGTTTTATCAAATAATACAATAACCATTTATTTTGTTCATTTTTTTATTTTCACGTACATAGGATAGTTAGTTCCCATTGTGATCAGAATTGCATAAGGTTGAAAGCTGCATCCTATGAGTTTTAAAGATCAATGGCTCACATAATAGTCCAAGAACACATCTATTGTAGCATTACATAAGCCTAAAGGTATCAATAATGCTAATATAAGGGATACCCACCTTGGTTTTACAAAGCCTAAAGTGTAGAGAGTGTGATTAGTCTCTTATTCCTAATCATCACTTTGTCAGTTGGTCCACTGATCCAAGGCCTTGGAGATTGAGATTGGCCTCTCATAGAGGAACTTTGGAGTAATCAGTTGGAAACACCAACAAAATGGCGAATCTATTGGGGAAGTTCTTAGAGTCTCTGGTAAAAATTGGTCAAGTTGCCCAAGAGTTTTCGACTAAGAAGTTTTTAGCTTGGAAGAAGTTTTGTAACAACATATGTGATGAAGAATCAAGTGACTCTTATGTTGAGGAGAAGACCTATAATCTTAAGATGTTTTGAATAGCTCTCTATTGTTCAAAGAATGTTCCTTTACAAGGAGGTGGCGACTCTATACAAGAAGAACCTGAGATGTGAAGTAGATCTTTATATTACAAAAGTTTTGGTCAAAGAAGAAAGTGGACACCAGCTGCAATACTTCTAGGTTTTTCTCATATTCTTTTGCAAAGACAAAGTTTCCTATTAATTTAAAGATAGCATTAAGGAAGGGAAATCATAGTAATAAAGTTTTGAATATTTTTACGTTGTTGAGTGCATTTTTTGTGTTGCGAGGTTAAGTATGTGTGCTCTTAGATTTTATGTTTCTCGAAAGGAGATCTTAACATTTGTTGTAGTAGGTTGTGTTGTATAAATTTAAGATCTCTTATTGTATAAGAAAGTTTGCAAGAGCATAAGTGACAGGATGTATCAATAATATGTGTATCCATGGATGGTTCCGAATGGGACCATACCTTGTAACTAGCCATGTATTTAGAGAAGTAGTCTCACTATGAAAAGATATAGCCATATATTTTAATGGAATCATTGGTTACCCTAACCACATACTACCTGATATCAGAGATCGAATACCAAAGTTTGGGGGTGATAAGTCTAAATATGCATCTAAACATCTTCAGAGGTTCAATAATTTTATAGAGGATTATGAGATTGATCATGAGGATGTCATCATGAAGTTATTTGTGTTTTCCTTGAAGGATGATGCAAGAGAGTGGTTCTCAAATTTGTTCCCATATTCAATCAGTTCGTGGCAACAGTTTCAATCAATTTTTGATGAGCATTTTGGTGAAAGAATATATGAGAGTTTGATTATCAAGGAATTTATGGGCATCCACATTCAAGAAGATGAGTTAATTCCAACAGTCAATCATAGATTTATGAAGACATGGAAGAGGATTCTTGAACAAATCAGACATAATGATGAATTAGAATTATTATCAGTCTGTTGCCCCAAGTTTTACTTCATTTCAAGGTGCTGGCAATGTTTCTCCATATATTATTCATGAGTCACAGTATGATGGAGTATGCAAGAATGGACCAAATATGTTTCAAACATCAGTCATTTCTCAAGTTCCTAATCAAAGTTGTGCATGTAATCAACCATCTAGTATGCATATGCCTGAAAGAAGCATCTCAAATGGGTACAAGTTTCCCAATGCTGTGTCACACTTTTGTAAAGGAACTGGCCAATGTTGATTCAACTTTTTAAATTGAATCAATAGAAAGTGATATATATACTTTGAATTTTAAAATGATGTAAACTAATAAAATGCATATTTTTTTTATGTATTTTATGTTTTTAATTTGTAAAAAAACTTTAAAAAATTATTTGAATATACTCTCTTATAGTGTAAACACTATAATTTAGTTGCTGATAAAATGTTGAAATTGAGGATACATGAGGCATCACATCTTTTATAGTAAATTTTACCTTTTTTTCTTCAATTTTTTTGTGTATATTAATAACTTGAAACTTTAGTGCAAAAATATATTTTTAACTATTTTTTATGTATATATTTTTCAATAAATTTGAAAAGTCGCGTGTACTGAAATATAACTCTTTCCATTTGGCATTAACTTTTTTCTTAATTATTTATCCAAATTGGAAATGAACTTTATCATCTTGACATAGACTATTTTCTCTAGTGCTTTTATTTTTTCAAATATTTTAAATAAATTATAGTATTTTTCCTTCACGAGATAATCAACCTTATATTTTAGTGATGATGACCTACTTTCAATAAAAATAAAATATAAAATATAAAATATAATTAAAATATTAAAAGATCTATATTTTGGAAAATTCACTTATAGATCTACAAAAGGGTATTTTTACATTTCAAAAAAAATATTATTTCTAAGAGCGAGTTGTTGAAACATCAAGTTTTTCAGAATATAAAATAAAATTGGTAATTAGACCCAAAGTGGTATAAAATATACATTTAGTAGACAATTCCAATTGAAAAAGTTGTTGCACATATATAAAATAGCTATAATGAATCTCTATAGACCATATGTTTGACTGAAATTAATTTTTACATAGTTTTGTGCTTTTACCACTTGTCCCTCAACAAGTTGTTTCCATTAATGAAAGCCAGGTTGAGTCGCAAACCTTCAATCAACAGTGTGTAAATATTCTTGAGTCCATAGCACATGTGCAAGCCTTGATTGAAATTGAGACAAGGAGGCTTGCAAATAATGAAGAGATTGCATCAGGGGAAGCTCAGGGGCATCCCTACAATGAAAGAAGTTCAAATTTGGAGTTAGTTGCAGTAGATGCATATGATGGTGGTGCTGAAAGCCTTACTTGTGGTGATACTTTTGCTGATGAGGATGACTATGCTAATCACTACTTTACTACTCAAAGTAATGACCCAATGCAAATGCATGGGATGGGTATGTTCCAACAAAAGGCTGCAACTAAACATAGTGAAGTCATGGATTGTGGTCAGTAGATAGAAATTGTATGTACATCTGAAAATGAATTTCAAGAATATTCAAACCCATTATATGATGAAACAATGGAAGATGACCAAATGATTGCTTGTCATAGTATACTTGAATATGGTTTTTATCATATTTCAAATCCATTATATGAGGAAGAAGGATCATTTTCAGATGATTGGGATACTACATCAGATGATGAAGCAATCAGGTATATTGACCAAACTGTTATATCAGATTTGTCATTGTTTAATAGTCATGAGTATTATTATGATGAAGATGAGCCTAATTTAGGGACTCCCGAGCATAGTTTCCATAGGTGTGATGATAATGTTATTGAGCCTCATTATGTAGTTTCACCTCATGGTGTGAGCCAAGTCATTTGCTGTCCTATATTTTACAATAGCTCATATGAGTCTGATTTTGAGGTTTCTAGTCCACGTGAAAATAACAATGATATGCATATTAGGGATAGTATATGCTCATCCTTCTTAGAATTTGCATCATGAGGATTCTTTGGATCAAGAACCAGTCTCTTTGTCAAATGAAAATCTCAAGGAAGTTGAAGTTGTTTCAGATCATGTAATCAGATTACAATGATCCTTTATATCCTTTACTTGGTAACTTGTTTTCAAGAACTCAACTTTAAGACCTTGATCAATAATGGCTGAAACTGAAATCAATTTTTGTTTTAGTTCTTGGGACATACATTACATTAGAAATTTACTTTGCATATCCATTAGGTAGTTACACACTTATATCACCATATCCTTTTATGACATGAGAACTATTATCTCCAAAATAAATCTTACTACAGTCATTTTTCTCATGAAAATTTGTAAACCAATTTCTATGACATAACATATGAATTGATGCCCGTGAATCTATAAACCAATTATCACACTCATCTATTTCAGCTGAAAAGAGCAACATAAAAAATAAACAGCTTTAAATCATGAAGGTTATTTCTTATCTCATCCTTACCATTCACATAATTACCTTCATATTTGTTGTTTTTGGACTCATTATTCTTCATTTTCCAATATTCATGGGCATAATGCCCAAGTCCGCCACAATAATCAATTTTTGTTTGTCTTTACATTTGATTTGGATGATACCCCTTCTTGATACCTTTTGTCCTCTTTATACCTTTGTGAAGACTAAACGATGCCTTAGAGATCAAGTTGAGGTGGAAAGCATATCTCCGTGTTTTTAATAAAGCAACTTTTTTAGTTTTATTCATTGTTACCACTGCTATCTTCGCAGTGAAGAAAAGTTTGTTTAACTTTGTTTTTTGTTTTATATTTATTTGTAAATCAATAGTTTGCAAACTGCTATGATAAGCTTAGTTTTTTAGTTTTAGTTTTAGTTTTTTAGTTTTAGTTTTAGTTTTTTGCTTTATTTCTCATAATAGAAGTTTCCAATATCTAGATGTATCTAAGACCTCTATATAAAAAGGCAGTCGTAACTCATTCTCTATCAGTTAGTTTGATCCTTGATCAGTTGATCAAGAAGCTCATGTAATCTCTTGAATCAATAGAATCGTTTATTTGTGTTCCAATTTTTTATTTCTTTCATTTGGTATCAAAGCAGGTCGCAGATTTTTTGTTTGTGTAGGTTGTGGGTTAGAGAAACAGTTATCTCCAGATGGCTAATGGAAAAGATTTAGCATTTCAGCTTCCATTGTTTATTGGATAAAACTAGGATTATTAGAGTATCAAGATGAAGATTCTACTTTTATCCCAAGATCTCTGGGAACTAGTGGAAGGTGGATACATAGAACCTACAGATCAAAATACATTAAATACATGGACACCACAACAGAAAAATCAGCTGAAAGAAGATAGAAAGAAGCATAACAAAGCTCTTTTCACAATTCAAGTAGCATTAATTGGTTCTTTGCAGTCTCATGAAGAGCGCATGCAACGTTCTATGGAAAGTTTTGTGCAAGCTTTCCAGTCTTCTATGAATATTGAGGAAAAATCCAAATCTCCTCCCTTTCACACTACTAAATTTCAAGGTGAATCTTCTAGTAATAACAAAGGAAGAGGTAGAGGAAGAGGAAGAGGAAATAATAGAGGAAGAGGACGAAGTTTTGTTGATTGAAGGAGTATTCAGTGCAGATATTGTGAAAGATGTGGGTACTATGAATCTGAGTGTAGGAAGAAGAAATCTGACTTGAATAAGTCAAGAGCCCTAAGAACCCCAAGAGGATGTCTGGTTTTTGGACAGTGGCTGCTCAAATCACATGACAAGTAAATTTGATTTCTTTGTCAAATTAGATGATTCAATGAGAAGTTAAATTTAGAGATGATAAGGAGGTTGTTATAATGGGAAAAGGTACCCTTGAAGTCAAGACTAAGCAAGAAGACACTACACATCCATAATACTCTCTTTGTGCCATAATTACAACAGTCTTTTGAGTATAGAACAACTTCTAGAAAAAAAAAAAAAGTTGTATTTGAAGATAGCTGTTGTAAAATCTTTGATAAATCTAATAATCATCATCTTGTAGCAAAGACTTATATGACAGAGAATAGATTGTTTCCTCTCAAATTAGTTTCTAGTAAGTTGCGTGCACTCAAATCAACCATAGATGATTCATGGTTATGGCATCAACGATATGGTCATCTGAATTTTCAAGGGCTAACTTTGTTGAGTAAGAAAAATATGGTAAGAGGGCTTCCTCCAATCAAGGCAAAAGAAGAAGTTTGTTCAAGGTGTGCACTTGGCAAGCATCATCGAGACAGTTCCGGTGGAAAAATCTTGGAGAGCCAAATCTCCTCTAAAGCTTGTGCATGTTGTCATTTGTGGTGATATGCAAGAGCCATCATTGGGTAAGAACCATTATTTTTTTACCTTCATTGATGATTACTCTCGCCACACTTGGGTTTATTTTTTGAAGCAGAAATCTGAAGCCTTTGCATGCTTCAAGAATTTTAAAGCAGTGGCTGAAAAATAGAGCGGGTATCCTATAAAGATACTCAAAACAAATAGAGGGGGAGAGTTTACTTCTAATGAGTTTGCTGATTTTAATCTTGAGCATGGCATACAGAGACAACTCACTACCGCATATACACCTTACCAGAATGGTATTGCTGAAAGAAAGAACCGTACCATTATGGAAATGGCACGAAGCATGTTGCAGACAAAAAATCTTCCAAAGAGTTTTTGGGGAGAAGCAGTTGCCACTACCGTATATATTCTCAACCGTAGTCCCACGAAAGAGGTTCAAAATCTCACTCCAAAGGAACCCTGGAGTGGTCACAAGCCTTCAGTGGCTCATCTTCGAGTCTTTGGATGCTTGGCATATGCGCATATTCCAGATCAAAAGCGGAAGAAGTTGGATGCCAAATCCCAACTTTGTATTTTTGTGGGATATCTACTACAACTAAAGGCTACAGATTCTATAATCTTGAGACAAAGCAATGGATAGTTAGTCGGGATGTGATTTTTTATGAAGGGGGAGTATGGCAGTGGAAAGATGTTGTGCAAAAAAATCCATCAATAATCATAAATATGGAAGATAATAGTGTTCCTCCTCTTCTCCCCACAAGCTCAAGTGGAAGTTCTAGCTCTAGTTCCAATCCTCCAAGCTCACCTAGTTCTTCAAGTAGCACAAACTCAAATAAAGATTCACCTCCACCATCTGTTCCAAGAAAAGGTGTGAAGTTTGGTTGATATTTATCAGAGTAGTGCCAATATAAATCCAATTGTTAATTTTGCTTTGCTTAGTACTATTAAAGTTGAACCCTCTGTGTATGAAGAAGCAATGAAAGAAGCCGTATGGGTTAATGCTATGAATGATGAAATGAATTCCATTCATAAGAATAATACTTGGGAATTAGTTCCACTTCCCAAAGGTTAGCAAGTGATTGGTGTGAAATGGATTTACAAAGTCAAATATCATGCAGATGGTTCAATGGAACGCCATAAGGCAAGACTAGTTGCCAAGGGGTTTGCACAAACTCCCAGAGTTGATTATGAAGAAACTTTTGCTCCTGTGGCTAGACTTGATACAGTCAAGATTATATTGGCTATTGCAGCCCAATATAAGTGGCCAATATTTCAAATGGATGTGAAATCAGCATTCCTTAATGGTTACATAGATGAGGAAGTTTATATAGAACAACCAATGGGTTATGAAGTTCCAAAAAAAGAACACTTAGTCTACAAGTTGAAGAAAGCTCTATATGGGTTGAAGCAAGCTCCTCGTGCCTAGTATGCTAGAATTGACAGTTATTGCATGAAAAAAGGATTCAATAGAAGCCACTTAGAGCTTGTCTTGTATGTCCAACGTATTGGTAATGATTTTCTCATAGTTTGTCTCTATGTTGATAATTTAATTTATACAGGTAATAGCAAAGCTCTTATGGAGAAGTTTCAAGCAAAAATGAAACAAGAGTTTGAAATGTTAGATTTGGGACTCGTGCACTATTTTCTTGGTGTGGAAGTACAACAAACATCAAAAGGTATATTTATTTCCCAAACCAAGTATGTAGTTGATTTATTGAAGAAGTTTAACATGGTGGCATGCAAAGCACTTGCAACTCTCATAGCCCTTGGTGAAAAACTAACCAAGGAAGATGCTAGTCCCAAGGTTGATGGAATTCGGTATAGGAGTTTGGTTGGTAGCCTCATGTACCTCACAACCACAAGGCCTGATATTATGTATGTTGTGAGCCTCATCTCTCGGTTCATGCAGGATGCACATGAGTCACATTGGCGGGCTGCTAAAAGAATTTTGAGGTATGTGAGTGGCACACAGACTTTTGGCATTCAGTATTCTCCCACTGACAAATTTGAATTAGTTGGTTACACAAATTCAGATTGGGCTAGTTCAGTGGATGATAGGAAATCTACATCTAGTTATGTTTTTTCATTTGGCTCTGGAGTTGTATCTTGGAGTAGTAAGAAACAAGCAACAATGGCTCTTTCTTTAGCAAAAGCAGAATACATGGCAGCATCATCAGCAAGTTCTCAAGTAGTATGGATAAGAAGAATATTGACAGATCTATATTTGGTTCCTGAGCATCCAACCACCATCTATTGTGATAACAACAACACTATTGCCATGGCAAAGAATCCAGTGTTTCATGCCAGAATGAAGCACATAGAGATCCGTCATCATTGCATTCGTGACTTGGTTCAAGATGGACAAGTAGAGTTGCGGTTTTGTCCTTCTTCTGAACAAGTTGCTGATATCTTCACCAAAGCTCTTCCAGCAACCCAATTTACTACTTTCAGAAATGAATTGGGACTCACCTCCATTGATCATTCAGGGGGAGATTGAAGATAACGATCAATGTTAAGTCACAAAATCTATTTTTTCTTTGTTTTTTGTTTTTTTTGTAAATCAACAGTTTGCAAACTGCTATGATAAGCTTAGTTTTTTAGTTTTATTTTTAGTTTTTTGCTTTATTTCTCATAATAGAAGTTTTCCAATATCTAGATGTATCTAAGACCTCTATATAATGAAGCAGTTGTAACTCATTCTCTATCAATTAGTCTGATCAAGAAGCTCATGTAATCTCTTGAATCAATAGAATAGTTTATTTGTGTTCCAATTTTATATTTCTTTCACTTTGATTCTCAAATTTACCTCTTCCTTTTTTTTAGATGACTTCTTGTCTTTGGCCATCAAAGCTAAATCTGCACTTTGAATTTTGTTGTCCATGTGCTTCTTCCTCTCTTCTTTTGTGGCAGGATACCTGCCAAATTCCCAAAAGAAGGTGGCTTTTCTCTCGCAGCCAAACTAGTAATGAAGACATGAAAATCACTAACAATTCCATTCAAAGTCACTACTACTCAAAGTTCCTAGACTCGGACTCGGCTCTGACTCGGCAAGGCTGACTCGGCAAAATAAGAAAACCCTTGAAATTTAGAGATTTTTAACGATTTAAAACTTGTTTCATACACCCATTATTGAATTAAGCTTAAAGACACTATAACATCATCAAATAGAAGCTAATTTGATCACATACATAAACATACATCCATCACATGTGTAGAAATGTAAATTGTAGCTGAAGGAATTAGAAAACATAGATATATAAAGTTATAAATGTTGTCCAATGTATATAAAATCCATGACTTCAAATGTTCCCAAACATATATGTAATTGTAAAGTGTAAACAAAAACAAGTCTATGGCTCAGGCTCAGGCTCAGGCTCAGCCTCATCTATCTGCCTCCTAGAAAGGCGTCTAAGGTAGGTCCTAGATGATTGAGTAGCCATAGGTGTTGTGCTTGATCGTGCTCTATCCTCCTCCTCTGCCATAGCCATAGCCTCAGTCTCTCTGTTTGCCTAGTCAACCCACTCAAGGTCCTCATCAGTGAAGACTGGATCGGTGGACTCAGTGAGCCAATCGGACTCGGGGTCGACTTCCTCTAGAGTGATCGGAGAGGAGTCAGCGTCCAAAACTGTTTGGTCCTGAGATGGAGGTTGTAATGAATAAAGACTAGATCATTCAACCTCTCCACAGACAATCTATTTCGCCTCTTTGAGTGGATGTGCTCGAACATGCTCCAGTTGCGCTCACATCCAGAAGTGCTGCATGGCTGGCTCAATATGCGGATGACAATTTTTTGAAGGTTTGGGGTTGAAGGCCCAAAAATTTGCCACCATCTATCTGAGATAAGGAAAAGAAAAAAACATTATTCTCATTTCCAACTTTAAAGGTAGATTATAAAATGAAAAATTAAAATGCATAAGTCATAAACTTTAGAATTTTTTACCTGGCTGCAATTTTGTCTGACCCTCTTTGCACAATTGGTTGGCAAAGATCGCCCCTACTGCATTATTAAATGCATCCATTTCGAGCAGTGTAGCTGTGGTATCAGTGCCCATTCGTTATACTACTGAATATAGCCCGCTAAGAACCTCCTCCTCCGCTTTGAAATCAACACGAAAACGAAATGATGGATTGAGGTAATAAGCTGCTGCATGGATGGGCCTATGAAGTTGGTTATGCCATCTTCTATCAATTATGTCGCAAATGGGCCTATACTTATCCTCAACTCCAGCATATATAGATCTAATGGCCTCCTTGGCCCTATCCATGCCCTCATATATGTAGCCCATAGCGGGCTTCTCCCCATCAACAACTCGTAGGAGAACTACTAGGGGCTCAGTGACCTGCAAATAATGTTAAACAAAAGTAGTTAACTCACAAGTGTGCATGAAAATAAGAAAAATTGGAAAGTTGCACAATGCAAACAAAACAAAAATATGCATATAAATTTATAAAATTACCTGCACGATCTCTGCACAAGGTGTCCAAAAACCTGGCTCATCAAAAATGCAATTTGTGTTGGTATTTTGGTATGGTTTTGTCATTGATGTCAACACCTATCACTTATCAACTCTGGTATACAGGCAATGTTCACTGACAAGCAAGTGACTTATGCACAGTCACCGGTATATGGTACACCGATAAGATATATTGTTCACAGGCACTTGGAATGACATGAAGAACACCTGGTTATGTTGGAGACATTGTTTGGACACTTTGTCTTGGAGAATTGTTCATTGGTATATTCGTATTTGCATATTTGCTGTTACCGGCAAATAGGTCCAAAATAAGCACCGATAGGCTTATCTATTCCAGATCAGCACGACACACTTTGGAGATGATCTATTATTATTATTATTGTTGTTGTAAATGCATTAAGCCGACATGTTGAATCGGATATTGCATCGGTTATTGATTTATTTGTAAATTGCTTTTATTGTAATATCTTGTAGAGCCGACCTACTAAAATTGGTCTTAGGCTATGGTATATATGTAAGATCTTATTTGCAAGATCGAATGACGAATGCGAAATAGAATTGTGTGAAGGTATATGCGAGAAAGCAGAGCTATACACGCAGACATCATCTGAAGGTTGAAGGAAGGTTTTTGTGAAGACAATCAGAACTACACCGGTACTGAATCCAGCATATGAAGATGCTATTTTGAGCAGTACATTATTGTTGGATTAAACCATCCAATTGTAGTCAATGTGACTCCCATTTGTGTTTTAGCAGCGAGCTCAAGGCGCTTGGTCTTTCTGCATGTGCAGACTCCATTTGTATACACATACTATCTGCAGTAGTATCATTTGATTCTGGGTAAGGTTTCCCACCGTGGTTTTTCCCCTTACAAGGTTTCCACATACAAACATTGGTGTTATGTGTTGTGGATGTTATTGTCTTTATGTTTCATGCATTAATCTTTACCGGTACTGCAATTAACTGATAAACTGTCTACCGGCATAAAGTTTGGTTTACCGGTATTAAGCATTAAGTTTGGATAAGTTGTTTTTGGTTTAAATTTATTTGACAACTGATTCACCGCCCCCCCCCCCCCTCTCAGTTGCCTCCGGGACCTAACAACTGGTATCAAAGCCTAGTCCTCTTTTTGCAGAAGTTTAAAGGCTTGAGGAGATCCAATGTCTACTAACTATTTCAGGAAGGACAGTCCGAAACTTGATGGAACCAACTATAGCATATGGAAGATTAGGATGGAGACACACCTAAATTGCATTGGAAAGGACATCTGGGGTGTTACAAAGAATGGCTATACTACTGTTGTACAAGGTCAGCCTAGTCCAACTAACTTAGCTAAAGATGAAGAAAATGATTGCAAGGCAAGACAAGCACTTTTGAGCGCATTATCGGATCAGCAAATCATGGGATTATCAGATAGGTCTACTGCTAAAGCTATTTGGGATCATTTGGAAACACTGAATGAAGGAGATTCCACAGTCAAAGTTGCAAAACTTAAAAGCTTTCAAGTCAGGTATGAAAATCTGAAAATGGAAGAAGATGAAAGGATTTCTACTTTTATGGAAAGAGTTAATGAAATTGTTTTGGGTATTAAATGTTGTGGAGGAACCTTAAGTGAGTGAAATTATTTCAAAAGTTTTAAGAGGATTGCCACCGGCATACAAAATGAAGGTTACTGCTATAAATGAACTAAGAACAATGCCTAATGCATCAGTAACTAGGGATACCTTGATTGGTAAACTTTCAGCCTTTGAAATTGAGGAATTTGGTCATGTTGCTACTATAAAGACAAATTTAGCTTTTAAGGCATCAACATCATCTGCACCATCATTTGACAAATCTGATTGGAAAGCCTTCTATGCAAGAGAACTTGAAGAAAGCAGGAGAGAAAATGAAGAACTTGAAACACTATTTGCAAGAAAAATGCCTAAAGGTCCATTTGGAAGTAAGTATGAAGGTAAAACACCCTTTAAATGTTTTAATTGTAATAAGATTGGTCATATGGCTTCAAGATGCCCTGATAGACATGCTAGACTAAGAGAAGAAGCTAGAAGAACGTACAAGCCTAACTCTGAATATCAGAGATATAGATTCAAGAAGAATAAAGATAAATCTTGTTATCTTGCTAATGAAGGAGTCACTGATGATTCTGATGAGGATCCGACAGACAATGGATGGGTATTTGTTGCTATTGCAGAAGATACATCGGCACCTACTGTTCAACCGGTAGAGTAGGCCCTAGCAGCTAAAGTTGAAGTTAAGGAGGAATGGATTATTGATTCAGGATGTTCACATCACATGACTGGAGATAAGAGTAAATTCTTATCCTTTCAGGAATATAATGGAGGCCTGGTAAGATTCGGAGATGATAAAACTTGTTCAATCAAAGGTAAAGGAACTATATCTCTTGATGGAAAGCATAATACTGACAATGTTTACTATGTTGAAGGTTTAAAACATAATCTACTAAGTGTTGGTCAATTAGTTGAAAAAGAATTTTAGTTACAGTTCAAGAATGGGAAATGCAAAATCATGAACAAACAGACTAGAGGTAATATCTTTCATTTGAATATCAATGAAAAAACATGCTTGATTGCACATATTGATGAAAGTTGGCTATGGCATAAGAGACTTTGTCATGTAAATTTTGATTGCATTGTGAAAATCAGTACAACTAAGGCAGTTAGAGATTTACCTAAGATTGTTAAACCTCACGATCCGGTATGTAAGGAATGTCAATTTGGAAAGCAAGTTAGAGCATCTTTTAAAAGTATTCCAGAAAAATCCAATAATGCTCTTGACTTAATTCACACTGATCTATGTGGTCCAGCTAGAACTAAAAGCTTACAAGGTGATAGATATTTCATGCTAATCATTGATGACTATTCTAGAATGTGTTGGGTTACTTTTCTCAGAGAAAAATCAGAAGCATTTGGGAAGTTCAAACTATTCAAAGAAATGGTAGAAAATGAAACCAGCAAGAAAATCAAATGTCTGAGGACAGATCAAGGAGGTGAATTCACATCTAAGGAATTTAATATATTCTGTGAATTGAATGGAATCAGAAGACAGTTATCAGCACCCCGGACACCACAACAGAATGGAGTTGTAGAAAGGAAAAACAGAACTATCTTAGAAGCAGCTAGAAGTATGTTATCAGAAGCAAATCTACCACATGTATATTGGAGAGAGGCAGTAAGCACAGCGGTCTACACATTCAACAAAGTTCACATCAAAGGAGAAACCAGTAAGACCCCTCATGAACTATGGTTTGGTATTACTCCTACTCTTAAGTATTTCAGAATATTTGGAAGTAAATGCTATATTAGAAGAGATGAGTATATTGGCAAATTTGATCCTAGAAGTGATGAAAAAATATTTCTTGGTTATTCATCCAAGAGCAAGGCATATAGATGTTTTAATAAAAGATTGCAGAAAATTGTTGAGAGTACAAATGTGAAGATTCATGAATAATTTAGAGGAACCTCGAGGTATATAGACTCTGAACCGGCAACAAAGATTCTGACAAATGAACCTACTTTGAATCCACCGGTACAGAATGAAGATCCAGTTACACCGGCATCATCTGAAAATTCTACAGTAACTGAAGAACAACAACAAACGAAGACACCCCGGTATGTAAGACTGAATCATTCAGAAGATCAGATAATTGGAAACAAATATAAAGGTGTTATGACAAGAGGAAAATTGGCAAATGAAGAGGTATGTCTTATTTCTCAAATTGAACCATCATCAATTAATGAGGCATGTGAAGATAAACACTGGATTAAAGCTATGGAAGAAGAATTAGAACAAATAGAGAAAAATAATACATGGACATTAGTACCTCGACCTAAAGATAAAAATGTTATTGGAACAAAATGGGTATTTATAAACAAACTTAATGAAGATGGAAAGGTAATAAGAAATAAAGCAAGACTAGTGTGTAAGAGATATTCACAGAAAAAAGGAATTGATTACAATGAAACCTATGCACCGGTAGCTAGAGTTGAGGCAGTCAGATTATTCTTGGCTTTTGCAGCACACAAGAACTACAAAGTATATCAAATGGATATTAAATGTGCATTTTTGAATGGAGATCTTGAAGAAGAAGTTTATATTGAGCAACTTGGTGGATTTTCTTTGACAGATAACAAAGATATGGTTTGCAGGTTAAGGAAATCTTTGTATGGATTAAAGCAAGCTCCAAGAGCTTGGTATGCTAGATTGGATAAATATCTTTTGAAGATTGGTTTTTCTAAAGGTAATGCTGACAGTAATTTATACTATAAAGTAACTAATGATGATATCTTGGTTATAGAAGTTTTTGTTGATGATATAATCTTTGGAGGAGAAGATGGATTATGTAAAGACTTTTCTAATGAGATGCAACAAGAATTTGAAATGTCTATGATTGGAGAGCTAAAATTCTTTTGAGGATTGCAAATTTCACAGACTGATAGAGGTATATTCTTGAGTCAATCTAAGTACTTGAAGGATTTACTAAAGAAATTTTGTATTGAAAATTCTAAACCGGTAAGCACACCTATGACTACAACTGATAAATTATCTTTGAAGTATGAATCAGAACTTGTTAATCCGACAAGATACAAATCTATGATAGGAGGACTACTGTATTTGACACAAACAAGATCTAATATTATGAATGCAGTATGTATTGTTTCTAGATTTCAAAGTAATCCAAAACAAAATCATGAATCAGTAGTAAAAAGGATTTTCCGGTACTTGCAAGGCACTAAAAATCTTGGCTTATGGTATCCTAGAGATGAAAACTTTGAATTATGTGCATACACAGATGCAAACTAGGCAAGAGATGTAGATGACAGAAAAAGCACCACCGACGGAGCATTTTTTCTTGGAAACAGATTAATTTCTTGGTTGAGTAAGAAACAAAGTTGTACATCTTTATCAATAGCTGAATCAGAATATGTTGCAGCGGCAACTAACTATACACAGGTATTATGGCTTAAACAAATGTTGAAGGACATAAAGGTAAAATGCAAGGAACCTATAATTATCTATTGTGACAACACTGCAGCAATTGATATATCTAAGAATCCGGTATTACATTCTAAAACTAAACATGTATCTATCAAACTGAATTTTCTGAAAGAGAATGTTGAAGCAAAAGAAGTAAAACTAGTTTATGTAAATACTAAAGAGCAGATTGCAGATATTTTTACTAAACCTCTGCCTAAAGAGACTTTTGAATATCTTAGAGATCAGCTTGGTGTCATACCTCCACCGGTAGAGACTTAGACAGTTGATGTTTGTCATCAACTGACAGATATAACAGATAAATCTTTCACTTCGGCTTTGATGAGAAAGCTACTTCTCAGGGGGAGAAGTTGATCTAATGGTGTTGTTGGTACAATGGTTGGTATTTTGTATTAGAACCTGGTTTTTGTATTTCTTTGGCATTTGATGTCAAAGGGGGAGAGATTGATATGGAAAAACACATGATATTCGTAGGGGAAGAGATTGTTGGAGAGACTGATTACTCTCTGTATCTGAATTTTGATTTCTGGTTATAATTTCTTTTGGGAGATTGTTGGTTTTTGGTATTTGGCATTTCTGTTTTGGCACTTTGATGGTTTTTCCATCGGGAGAAGTTGATCTAATGGTGTTGTTGGTACAATGGTTGGTATTTTGTATTGGAACTTGGTTTTTGTATTTCTTTGGCATTTGATGTCAAAGGGGGAGAGATTGATATGGAAAAACACATGATATTCGTAGGGGAAGAGATTGTTGGAGAGATTGATTACTCTCTTTATCTGAATTTTGATTTCTGGTTATAATCTCTTTTGGGAGATTGTTAGTTTTTGGTATTTGGCATTTCTGTTTTGGCACTTTGATGGTTTTTCCATCTTGTGTTACCATCAATGCCAAAGGGGGAGATTGTTGGTATTTTGGTATGGTTTTGTCATTGATGTCAACACCTATCACTTATCAACTTTGGTATACAGGCAATGTTCACCGACAAGCGACTTATGCACAGTCACCGGTATATGGTACACCGACAGGATATATTGTTCATAGGCACTTGGAATGACATGAAGAACACCTGGTTATGTTGGAGACATCGTTTGGACACTTTGTCTTGGAGAATTGTTCATTGGTATATTCGTATTTGCATATTTGCTGTTACCGGCAAATAGGTCCAGAATAAGCACCGACAGGCTTATCTATTCCAGATCAGCACGACACGCTTTGGAGATGATTTATTATTATTATTATTGTAAATGCATTAAGCCGACATGTTGAATCGGATATTGCATCGGTTATTGATTTATTTGTAAATTGCTTTTATTGTAATATCTTGTAGAGCCGACCTACTAAAATTGGTCTTAGGTTATGGTATTTATGTAAGATCTTATTTGCAAGATCGAATGAGGAATGCGAAATAGAATTGTGTGAACGTATATGCGAGATTAAGCAGAGCTATACACGCAGACATCATCTGAAGGTTGAAGGAAGGTTTTTGTGAAGACAATTAGAACTACACCGGTATTGAATCCAACATATGAAGATGTTATTTTGAGCAGTACATTATTATTGGATTAAACCATCCAATTGTAGTCAGTGTGACTCCCATTTGTGTTTGAGCAGTGAGCTCTAGGCGCTTGGCCTTTTTGTATGTGCAGACCCCATTTGTATACACATATTATCTGCAGTAGTATCATCTGATTGTGGGTAAGGTTTCCCATCGTGGTTTTTTCTCTTACAGGGTTTCCACGTACAAACATTGGTGTTATGTGTTGTGGATGTTATTGTCTTTCTATTTCATGCATTAATCTTTACCGGTACTACAATTAACTGATAAACTGTCTGCCGGCATAAAGTTTGGTTTACCGGTATTAAGTATTAAGTTTGGATAAGTTGTTTTTGGTTTAAATTTATTTGACAACTGATTCACCCCCCCTCCCCCTGCCCCCTCTCTCAGTTGCCTCCGGGACCTAACAATCTGCTACATCCATCCCTGTAGTGGTCGTAGCATAGGATGAGGAAGTCCACTCCTCACCAACAAACATGCGCCTCAAAGATGCCTTTGATTTTAACAAGGATTTCAATGTGAGGAAATTCGAGGCAAATCTCGTTATACCAAGACGAGCCAATTCTCTTTCCCCCGTGTATTGCCTCATAATGCTAAGGACCAATGCATGATTGTAAATAAATTTGCATATATTCTTGGCCCTTTCAACGCATTCTTTCACCCATCCAAGCTTACCTATATCCACTAGCATGAGGTCAAGGCAATGGGCCGCACATGGAGACCAAAAGATTTTTGGGTGCCTCTCCATCAAAAGTTTTCTTGCAACAATTTTAAATTAGTTAAAGAATTAGATGTGATAAGTATCAAGAAATTTTACCATTAATATTTAAAACTTAAAAAACTTAAAAGTTTAAAAGTTAAAACTTAAAAGAAAACTTTTAAAGTTTACCTGCAGCAACATAACTTGCTGCATTATCCGTCACCACTTGCACCACATTTTCTTCCCCCACCTCATCTATAACTTCCTCAATAGCCTCACATAAGTATGCCACATTTTTGACATGTGAGGAAGCATCGATGGACTTCAAAAATATGGTGGATCCTGAAAATAAAACAAATTAATTATCAATAAATTAGAATGTAAATTATTCAATTTCAATCACAATGCATTTAGAGAAGTAAAATGATCAATCACCTCCGCTGGAAACAAGAAAATTTAGGAGTGTTCTATTTCTCTTATCAGTCCAACCATTTGTCATGATGGTGCAACACTTGTGGCTCCAAGATTGGCGGTGCTCCTCTAGGTTAACTTTCATATCTTCCACCATTTCCAACAAGAGAGGGCCACTCAACTCAGTATCACTAGGGGCTTTAAACCCCACCCCACAAATGGTTACTGCATCAATCATGCCTTGCCAATAAGGAGACATGTCACAAATTGAAATAGATTAAATAAGAAAAGTTCAATTTCAATTTCAATTTTGCAGAAGTACCTGACTGCAATAAATGGAATGTTGCAGAAGTACCAAAACTTGCAAATTGTTTTTCATCCTGCATCATGGACCTCTTTGTTCCAAGACATGCTCTCAAGCGAAGGTTGTGCGCCAGGAGTAGTGCGTGGTACAAAGAAATTGTCTATCTTGGATTTTTGCACTCTAGGACCAAAAGTGTGACTAGTAGGAGCAGAAATAGAAGTACTAGCACTAGCAGAAGGACTAGGACGAAAGGGAGGCATAGAAGAACCTTCTCCAACACAACCTATGGATGCAGCTATGGATGCGGATGTGGATGCGGATGTGGGTGGAGAGGAACCAATATGACATAACTCCTCTCTTTGTCTTTTTTTTTGTTTGCTTATGTATTCCAAAATTTTCTAATTGGACGTAACAAAAACGGACTGCTTTGGGAGGTGCCTTGATACAAGGCTCAGTATCATGACCATGTATGCCAGCAATATGATATTTCAATCTATTTATCCCCCCATGGTTAATTTCCTTACAAAAACTACACTTGGTTTGATTTCTTTGTCTACCAGGGAATTCTTCAGTGTATTTCCATGCCTCATCTTTTTGCCCATGTTTCCTAGGCTTAGGTTGTGGAGGATTAGGATGAGCCATTAGGAAAAAAAATTGTTTTCAAAACGTGAGGGCTGCTCCAATAAGACAATTTTACAAATCACCATTTGAGCATTGTGTTTGACAAAGTTTTAAATTTAAAATTTTAAACTAATTAAAAAAAATCAGCAAAGACTAATTTGTGCATTGTGTTTTTTCTTGAAAATTTTCAAATTTCAAAGAAAGAAATTAAGAATTGAGAAAAATCAGCAAACCCTAGATTTTTTTTTAGAAAAAATTGTAAATAGATGTATACAATTTTTTCAAAAAAAAAAATCTAGCTTTACAATTTAAAAAAAAAAAAATCTAGGGTTTGCTATGCTATTGTTCTATTTATCTCATTTGATTGATCATTGAAGTATGCAATATAGATTTGGAAAGTTGAACTTCAAAAAAAAATAACAACAAAACAAAAAATCCATAAATATAGAAAAAAAACCAACATAATCAATAAAAATTAACACTTACTTATTTCAAATTTGTTGAGAAGTGTTTGAAATGAACTTCTATGGACTCCTTGATGTTCTCAATGCAACTGTAGTGCTGCCCCAATGTGATTTGTGCAAGCTTTTCACCTCTTCCTCTCAGCTGGTTGCAAAACTATGGCTTCCTATTTTTCTCTCTTACTCTCTTCCACTCATAAAAGTGAATTGCAATACCTTTTAGGGTTATAAGAAAGGGAAATTTAAAAAAAAAACATATAAAAATGTTATATTTTTTTAAGTTTTTGTGACTGCACGTTTTGACTTGATGCGGCAAGGTCACGAGCCTCGGACTCGGCGAGTCAGGGTGTGACTCGCTGACTCGACGAGTCAAGCGAGTCACACTCCCTCACCGTGACCCGGCGGAGGTCACCCGGCCCACTGACTCGCGTGACTCGCCGCGAGTCACGGAACTCTGCTACTACTAGATCATTATTAGAGACTTGTTCACCAAAATTAGCTAATTTATCCCTTAATTCCTTTACTTTGGATAAATAATCACTAATATTTTCATTTACTTCTGTTTTAATTGAAAATAATTTACTCTTCAAAAACAAAATTTTATTGTGTTTGTAATCTCATACAAACTTTTCAAAAAACCGTCCACATATCTTTAGAAGTAGTGATATCTCTTATATGAGGGATGACTAAATCCTTTATTGACATACACAAGAGAATCTTAGCTTTGAATTTTCTTTTCTCTTAGTCTTTAACAGGTGGTGCCATAAATTTGGCCTCAATGCCAATTACAATGCTCCAAATATTGTATCCTTTCATTATAGTCTGCATCTTGAACTTCCAGTTAACATAATTGGAACCGTCTAAATCATTGATTTATTTAGATAAATGTGAAATTGAAAAACTTTTACCAATTTCGCATACCTTGAGTGCAGCTCTTTCCAATCACCTTGTGTACTGTCACAATCAGCACTATTCAAATTCACAACGCCTCACAAAAAAGGGCTCAACTCTACCTCTTTGCCCTGAATTTCCAGTTATAAAGACTAACACTTAATTGGGGTTTGACTGCAAAAGCAACTTCCAACAAGCCTTGTCTCTTATTCAAATATCTTGCAGCTTCAACACACTTCAAATATTTTGTTAGCAACAAGAAACAAATCATAGGTCTTTCGTATGCAACATTGTGAACAGCTTTAGACTTGGCTCTAATACCAAAACAAAAAACGGATCATACGCCAAGACAAAAAAAACGGAGCATTAACACACACTCAGAAATGAACAGCTGAAAAGTTCGCTGGATAATTATTCTGGAGCAAAAAATACATATTTATAGCTGCATAATGACTAAACAACTTCGTATATTTCTGCTACTTAGTTTGGCAACAAACTTTTGCTGATTGACGGGTAATCGAAAATATTTGACAAACACACTAAGTTATTTGAAGCCAAATAGAACATCTTCAATTGTTTATTGACACCTAGTGCACATCTAATGATTAGTTTATAACAGAATTCAATGTTTTAATATTCAATATAATTGTATAGTTTCTGATGATGAATAGAACAAGACAAGAGAAGAGAATATCTATTCGTGATGATGAATCATAGAATTTGATTTGAAATGTTGAAAAAAAAAACTTAATTAATCAAAACCAAAAATGATACAATAATATTATGAATTGTGAAAATCAAATATCTATAATTTTTTTTTATCAATTCTTAATCATATTTAAAGATATTTAACAATCAAACTAGATAATTAAACAGTTAATTTTAAATAACATTTATTTTAAACTCTCATCTATTCTCGAGCTATTGCTAGGATTGAAAATCGAATAAAAAACATTATACAGACAGATGGGAAAGCTCTTAATTATTTCTGTATACATGAACTATTTTGTTAAAAAAAAATCATCAGTTGTAGAAACTCATTCCAAGCACTCCATCTTGAAAAGTCAACGAAGATAGAAAAACTCCAGTTTCGGTTCTTTTTATGTTTAATAAATAGATCCTTTGCTGCAGAAAAGAAAGACAGGCTCCAGATTACAGAGATGAGTTCCACGCAAATAAGTATGCCTTTCAATAAGATTGATAGGAGTTATACAACTCCTCCTGGATGGCGTTTAGCAACTTTCCAAAAAGTAAGAGAGAATCTTGAGAGCATTAAAGAGCAAGGTCTTCTTACGGGTAAAGATCGTGCACGTCTTCTTGATGGCTGGATAACTGGTCCCTCCTATAATTTTCAGATGGGAAATAACTTCAGATTTTGTATTGGCTACATGCTTATTATTCAATCTCACCCCCAAGATAACTATTCCTCCGGTAAGTAGTATAGATTTTTCTTTGTTCAATTGAAATTAAATTGATGTGAAACCATTTTTGATGTGCCATTTTCGATTCAGGTGATTCAGGAATGGAACTTTACGAGGGTGTCAGTCTCACTGATGAAGGAAAGCAGGTGGCATTACTTCTATGTTGTGAAGATTGGATTATGAGGTTGTATATTGGCTTCTCAACTCTTGGGATAAAACAGAAACTATGGACCCAAGAGATGTGAGAGATGGGATGAAAGCACTCAACAATGCACCAGCTGTCGAAGAGATGAAAAAACTGAACAACTTGATAAATGATTTGGCCAGAAAGCTTGGGGAAACCTCTATCAGCGTGAAGGCAGGCAACCAAAAGCTTACGCTACGTTCAATTAAAGATGTGCTATCTGACCTTTGGAGGACATCCTGTTGGGACAAACTGACGGAATCTCATAAGGCACTCTTGGGTTGCAGCTTTCAAAATCATTTAGCAGTCGCATATCGGTCCGTAGGTACGTACTGGATTCAGGCTTTTGAATTTCATACAGACTCGGCAGATGCCCCGTGGAATGCTGTGTGGGAGCATTTTTCTACCGAGGTTTTGAGAATATGTACGACTTTAAGTTTTCAAGTTGTGATACATAAGTGGAAAGAGGAGAGTTCTCATGAAGTGACCAAGAGCCACTCGAATTTCATCCTTTCTACTTTCATTCTTCAGTATATACATAGATCCATTTTGAATTATAGCCTTCTATTTAAGGAGAAACATGGGAAAAATAATATGCTTGAAAAATTAATGACTGTCCCTTGCGATGGAAATTTCAATGTTCTTGACAAGGTTTTACAGTTGGCCGCGGGCGAAGGGATGTTATTATCATCAACAAGATGTTAGACTGTGGAGCACATGCACTGAGCCAAAACCAAGACAAACAAACAGCTTTACATGTTGCCTTCGCCCATATTAAGGAGGAGGATAAGATAGAGAAAGTGCTAAAAATTCTGCTGGACAGGTGTGATGCAAAAGAACAGTTAGTCAATGCAGAGGATGGAGGAGGGAAAACCGTTCTTCACCTCGCATCTTCTAGAGGGAAAGGGAAAATGTGCAGATTACTTCTTGAGAACGGGGCAAAACCAGATGCCAAAGATAACTGTGATCGACTGCCACTGCACTATGCAGTCGAGGAAAACAAGGGTGAAGTTATAGATTTGCTCATTGGGAGGAATGAATCTGATCAAGAGACAATTCATACGGTTCAAAGTTGCAAAGACAAGGATGGGAAAACCCCATTGGATATAGGGGCTGGCCAAAAGAACATCAAACTACTGACAAAGATTCTGCCAATTTTAGATCAACCTCCTGAAGTGTATTTTGATAGCGTGGACCATGGCAAGCTTTTGCGTCATTTTGCACTGGAAGGCAAGACAGATCTTGTGAGTAAGCTGTTGGAGAGGGGAGTAAGTCTACTAGACGTGGATGAGGAGGGGAAAATAGCTTTGCATTATGCTGCTATGTGTGAAGATGATTTTGGGACGACAGATACAGTTGATCTACTACTGAAATGCAAAGATAGAAAGAAGCTTATATCCATATGTGATAACAAGGGAAAAACAGCTCTTCATGTAATAGCGTACAAGGGATATTCATCTCTCGAGGATAAGGTATTTGCAGATCTTCAAAATTTAGTAGATATAAAAGATAGAGAAGGTCGAAACTCTCTTTACGATGCAACTGAAGGAAAATCCGATGTATCAGATACAATTCATGTCATTGTCAGTATGATGGAAAAAAAAGGCATCACCCTTGATGATATGATAGATCACAAAGGGTTAACCCCATTACACGTGGCTGCTTCACAAGGCAAGGTGTTTCAATCGGACGTCCTGCTCCGCCGATCAAAGCATCCAAAAATATATGTGAAGGTGAAAGATTACAAGGGACAAACGGCCCTCCATAAAGCTGCAGAAGGGGGACACGTGGATACCATTAAAGTTCTCTTTCACTGGGGAGCGCAGCCGCTTCTTGAACGTGACTGGCAAGGTAAAACGGCTCTGCACTACGCCGTCCAATCCAAAAGTGGAGAAGATAGAAAATACTTGGTTGAATTACTTCTAAAGAAATGTGGATCCGAGGAAAGACAGTTGCTTTTCTTGCGGATGTCAGCTGAAAGCTTAGGTACTGCTGAGAAAAATCTAAGCGATTGTCCGCTTCTTAGACACAAAATGGAAGAATTGACCAAGAAAGACGTCAATTTGTTGCGAACGGCTGCTCGTTTGGGACTTACTGAAATGTCAAAACAATTGCTTATAGAAGGTGCTAAGATTGAAGACCTTGACTATGGAGACTGGTACAGGTCAATATCAGACGAAGAGAGAGTCAATGCACGCAAAGGTAATTTAAGTATTCTTTTCAAAATAACTTAAACATAAGAATTTCTCTTCAATGCAAAAAAACAAAAAAACATGAGTGATTCTTATTGTTTGAAAATTGTGATGAGATTTGCAGTTCGGCGAAAGATTGTTAGGAGCCCAGTGCAGGCAAACGACCAACCATCTGTAGAAGACTATCTCGGTAAAACAATAGTATCTTCCCTTTTCGTCGAGTTCGCATAATCATTGATTTTAAATTATAAGGCTAAATCATGTTTAATCTTACAGGAAGAGCTGATTTTGCTTATGGTATTGCCGCATTACTGTTGAATCCTTATGTAGAACCCCCCATTGCTATTGGTATATGTGGTAGCTGGGGAATGGGAAAGTCCAGCCTAATGGGACAGGTTAAACGTTTGGTTTGTGTTTATCTTCTAATGCGCTAATATTTAGCTATACATAGATTTCGTAAATCTAAGTTTGCTTTTGTTTTAATTAGACCGAGATCATTTTACTGAAGACAGCAGCTCAATCTGCACTATTGCCGACTTTTAAAAGTTCGGAAATTGAGGGAGTTGAAGATTTGATGTTATCAGAGAAGGGCCAAAAAATATACGAAGAAATTCAGAGATGGGTGACATCCTTGTGGCTTGACTCAAATGTATTTGAATACTTCCTAGAGTGGATGAAGACTATCCCTTTAAGATTCAAAAATAGGATATTGTGCAGAAAGAGAAAAGATCCACGTTTAGGAAAGGTAAATTTTAATAATTAGACAATGTAAGAACTGTTCCAACCAACTATTCAATGTAAGGTAAATTTTAAAACTAGACATTGTAAGAACTATTCCAACTAACTATCAAATAAAATTGATTTTTGTTTGCGTTTGCTAGCGTCGGGACGATGTTGTCGAGTTTCTGGATATGGATGGATCTCCACTTGGCTCCATTTTTAAATCACTAGCTGCCATGGACCGTAGTTGCATGGTAAGTATCTTATTACTTGAAGAGAGATTCTTTATATTGTCTATAGTCCAAAGCCGAGTTCTTATTTTCGTCTTTTCTTATTTATCATTCCCAGTTCACTAGAAAAGGTCAACGATATCATTCAACAATTATAACCGTGCACGCCATCATAACTGTCCAGTATAATGCATGGAAGTATCGGAACGAGTCAGAAGCATTGGCTGGTTTGGCAGTCGAAATCACTAAGGAAATGGAAGGATTGATGACAGAAGCTCAGTGGCTGAGCACGTGTTGGAGAAGTCAGAAACAAACTATATTGATTAATGTTATCTTTCCATGCCTCCTTGCAATCTTCTTGGCTGGAACAATTGCTTGGATTTTATGGGTGGTACTGGATATATTCAATTTCAAGGATGTTGTAGAGCTAAAATATGCATCTTTACCGGCCACAATAGTCATCATGGCCTGGTCGGTGGGGAAATCAGTGATGAGCACTCTAAATCCTGTGAGTACTCAATTGTTGAATTACATGAAATTACCTGATCATACGGACAAGTTGGGTTATCAGGAAAGAGTAATCTCTGACATTACTTTTCTCAAAGGAGAGATTCGTAGAAAGCCATTTATTCTATGCGCCGCTGCGAGCTGCATCTGGCACTTCATTACTAGCTGCTGCTTTATTTTATACTTGTGGCCTAAATTCTTTCAACAGATCATGTCAAATCGGAAAGCTACTTCTACATATACATCTGATGGAAACGATGATCCCAGAATTATCGTGTTTGTAGATGATCTTGACCGATGTCAAGAATCTGTTATTTTGCAGGTAAATGCAACTTGAGAGTTTATTCCGTCTGAAAATTTATTATTAGTTAGAATTTGATGATTCAAAATTTCTATGCGATACAGGTTTTGTCAGCTATAAATCTTGTCTTGGCCGTATGCAAAATCAGTGTAATAGTAGGCATGGACAAAGCTGTAGAATTTTGAACCTGACCTATCCTCTCTGAACCAACTGATTAACAAACAATAACAGCAAAAAGAAGAAAACACCAATATCTTTATTGAAGCTTAATTAAAAAATTACAGAGAGGCTGTATATATAAAGAATTTGCAGTCTAGAAGAATAAATAATAACTGCAGTTCTAAATATATTCCTAGCTTTGCATGGAAAGCTACTAAGGCTCTCAAACTAAAAAAAGCAAACTACTCCCTAAATTAAGAATACAATAAGTGCATGCACAACATGCTTTATTTACTAAAAACAAACTCATGCAAAAAGCAAAACTAAAAATAGTCCTAAGGATTCATGCATGTTGGAGTACATCCTTTATTTGCATGAATCAACAAAAAAAACTATTAACTAAAAATAGCTTATGCATGGTGATGAATGGATAGCTTCATGTCCAAACTGGAGTTGCATGGAGCTGCATGCTAGAGCAGCATCACTTATCAACAAAAGCCACGATCAACCAAGCGATCATAAAAAGGCATGGAGATAAATCTCTACAACCGAGCGATCATAATAAGCAATTAGCGGAGAAGTATCTACAAAAGATAATTCAACTGTCAATTGACCTACCTGATCCCAGTCAAGACGAATTCAGGAGATTTTTGGAAGCACAGATCGGTGTGCTTGCTGAACAAATCAAAGAACCAAAAACAGAACCAGATGATGATGGCGATTATAATGCTCTTTTCTCTCCATTTGAAACAAGAAATGAAATTACAGATAATGTTAAGGAAATGTCTATCCCAGAAAAATTGCAACTAGGTAAAAACAGTATTACAAGAAGCAGCAATTTCGGTAGAATAAAAATAAATATTTCAGAGCTATATTTTTTCTGTATATGCTATTTAAACAATGGACAAATTTTGTTATATGTAGAACCACAAGTATCCTCTCAAATGGAAACACACGCAAGCGAGACTAGGATAGACGTCGCCACCATTGCAAATGTAGCGGGTAACTATCAAAAGAGATTACAATATTTTGATATTAATAGTGCTTCGCAAATTGTAAACAGAGATCTTTATTTAATAGAATTAGACGGAAGCAACAAAAGATACTAAACAGAACAAAATAGTGAATTTGAATTCCTTTACAGGCACCAACATCCGATTTTTAATTTATAAATACTACTTACTATGGAGAAGTGGTAAAGTTGATAAGGATGTTATTATTAATATTAATATGTATATATTAAATTGATTAACGACGTTTTAATATTTTGAATTCACCGATAAAAACTATTGTCTAAACTTAAAACACATCTTTAAGCAGGTGACCAAGGTTCTAGTGAGCTAATTCCAATAACGGAGATGCTGTTCGTGAGGTATATCTTACGAGAACAAGAGGCATTTTGTTATTTTCAAACAATGGTTACAGGTCTTCGGAAACTGCCTCAGCAGTGGAAATGTCTGCTTTACTACCATAGATGGGTGTGGTATATCTGCTTCATGAGGAGTGAAGCCCGATCTTTGGCTGGATGGGATGTTGAGTTGATCACTTGGATTTTTATTTGTTGGGAATGGCAAGACTATATGAACATTCTCATACAGGTAAGTAAATTTAGTACCAAATTAATTGCATCCTTACGAAGATAACAATATAAATAACTAAAATTGTATGTTATTTTTTTCTGCAGGAATGGAATAGAATTGGCATTCTGAAGACCTCCAAATCTGAATCTGGATTTAGTGGACCTACATTAGGAGACATAGTAGACTATTATATAGAAAATAATTTTAAGGTTAAAACCATGGTAGGCTCTCATATAGAAAATGATGAAAACATGGTACAGGATTCTGAAAGCAAAGAGTTCAAGCCACAAAATCCATATTCAGATTCTGGAAGCAAAGGGGCTTACAAGAATACAGAGGATCCTGGAAGCAGCAAGAGGGAACAATCATTAAAGGAAACGAAACAGAAGAGTGATAAGTATTTAGAGCCAGAGGAAAAGGAGCTAAAGAATTGGCGGAGAATGAAAGCAGCATTGAACAATTATGATGTCTCAATGAAGGGCATACAAGCTTTTCAGAGGTTTAGATTTTTTTGCGAAGCTGGCTATCTCCAATGGCCATTGCCTAAGCAAGAAACTTAAAGACTCCTAAAAATTCTGGACACTGTCATAAAGATGCTCTGAGCCACTAAGGCTGGGGTTCCATGGAGGGGGCTTCCTAAAAAATAGAGCAGGTGTTGCAGAGATTTTTTAGGAATTTTTTTAAGCGGGTGGTCCCATGAAATTTGTAGTGCACTTCTGCTTAAAAATTTAAGCTCCTAAATTGAAGGAAGCTGGTGGTCTCGTGAGTAATTCAGCTTAAAATTTTAAACATAAATTCTGATTTCCTTCTTAATTTTTTGCAAATTATAATTGACAAGTGGCATAAATTTATCCCTAAGCTGTAGGGGCTAATTCTAGCCCCACCCCATTTTTACCCACTCAAAAATGAAAATCTAAAAAGTAGGAGCTTCTATTTTTTAGGGGAAGATTCCAAATGATCCTGTAGCCCAATTTTTTTTTTCCATGAGACCGCTTTTTCTATAAAAATAGAGCCCAAGCCCCTCCCATGAAACCCCACCTATTTGTTCATGTAAGTAGCATTTATTTTAGCTAAACCATTAATTTTATAGCTTAAGCCAACAATAAAGGCGAATACGGAACATCTATAAATCTAATCTTTAATAGCTCTTTGAAGATTAATCTTATCGATCTATCTGTTTGCATAATAGTTTAAGGGGAAGTTTCATGGATTAGAAAATTAAAATGTTGATTTTTTTAAAAGAAACGTTTACTTAACTATACACATTACCTTATTCTGTTTGGAAATAACCTATCAAAGTGCAACTGTAGGCTCTGTGGCTAACAGGACAGGAAGTACACAGGAGCTGGAAATCAATAATGCCAGATTCTTTCATGGGATGACATTGCTTTTCAATGCTCAACATTCTTTGTGAAAGTCATTCCAACTGTTTTTTCTCATTGTTCTGCCCCTTTTGGCTTTGCAAATCTATTATTTTGCCAATGTCGATGTGTATTTTGGAACCAAGGGATTTCATATTGGATCATGCCCTGCAGGAGGTTCAACAACATGAATACTCTTCTGCTAGTTTGTTCTTAGTGCAGGAAGTCTTTATTTCAAGACACGTTTTTTTAAATTCTTGTTCCTTATTAAAAAGTAAGAAATTTGGATTAGAAGTTGGCACATACATCATTATTTGGAACAAGTTGGGTTGCTATGATCCAATTGTTTCTCTATTCAGTAAACTAACTGATGCTTGATATTGGAAGCCTTTCTCAGCTTCCTTTATATATTGGCTATTCATTGTTCATGGTTTTAGCCCTCACACGCATTGTTCTTGTTTATCCTTTTATCTGTTTTCTTCAGTTGGTCGGCTAGCAAGATCAATTGAAGCTGCTCTTCCTTTTATGTTATCCTATTTTCTCCTGCGTCAAATCTAATTTGAAATTGTTTATATAGATTTACTCATGTCTTCTTCAGCATGCAAGGTGCAGCTGTACTGAAGAGTCGTATAGAACAGATTTAGCTTTACAAAAATTAGCACTGGATTGAACAAATTTTACAATTAGCCTATCAATTCAGATTTGTCCCTTAAACTACAATTATTTATACGTTGGAAATTAAAGCTTATATTTTCTAATAAAATTATTTTAACGATGAGAATGTTTAGTTGATTTCAGATAGTTGAGAGTTAATTTTTTATAGAACAGTTAAAAGAAAAATGTAAAAATATAATATTTTACAAACATTTGTATGATTTATTCTAAGAAATCATTTATGAATAATTATATTATTCTATATATTTAAGAATAATTTAATTTAACTTTTAGGGAATGACCCCACAATACAGCAGTTAGTTGCAAGTCTCTAATAGAAAAGATCTTGGGTTCAAATCTATTTGATTGAATTTTATAGTGAGGGAGGGAAGGTAATTGTTCATTGGTTGAATATTTTATTTTAGTTGAAATAAAATATAATTAAAAATGGATTAGTTTTATATGTGAAATTGATTAATTTTATTTTTTTTAGGTTATTTTATTTTTCAGATAATTTTATCTTCTTCTAATATATATAGGGAAGTTCACATTAAAATTGATTATTTATCAAAAAGATATAGTTTTATGATTATAATTATTTTGTTATTTATTTTTTTCTTAAATTTTCTACACTTTGATATATAATTCTTAATTATTGTCATTGAATCTTATGCTTCTACTATGGCACATTTATTGCATTAAAATGTGTCTATGCATTAGGTATCATCTTAGATCTCATACCAATGGTCACTTCATATCACATTTGATAATTTTTAGAAAGTTTACATTTGTATTGTGTCTCAAGTTTTATTCCCATCCATACAAGGTCCAAGTATGAGTTATTGGGGCTTGTGAATTGTGATCCTTCCACATAGCATTCTCAGCAACCAACCAAGATGACAAACATAGCTGCAACAATATTGACTATAGATTCATAGTTGGAACACTTGGAATACACCCATGATAGGTAGCATCGTCAATCAATTCTCTAGTCTTCTTAAACGTGTGCAAAATTATCTAGAGAGAACTATCTCCAACAAATTGATGTAGGAGCATCTTTGGTTGATAGCAATCTATATTATCCCCAAAAGGGGGAAATAATAATGTCTTTATTTCTAATCATCTTTTTTTAAGCATTAGGTTATGATTTTTGCCAAATAGTTCATTCACATGTACTAGTGAAATTTATTTCCATGACTTCTAGAAGCATTAGCAACCATTTTGGGGATCTAAAGAGCTTTGTTAATCCATTACAACATCTAGAATTGTCCATGCATGTGAAGATGTGATTGAATTTTATATAAATTAGAATAGAAAGGGGTCTAGAAGAGAATAAGTGAATTAATTAAACAAATAAAAATTTAATAAATTAATAGAAGAAAGGGGAATAATTAAATAAATAAAATCATATATTTAATCAGGCTAGGACAATTTTAGGTGTCTACATTTTGCCCCTCTTTGAGACAATGCAGCTTATCATTTTGTTTCAAAAATGATAGATTAACTGATACGTGCCCCAATTTGGAAGGTGATGGTATGCCCCCTCAAGAGATTGGGTGAAAAATTGGCTAAAAGGTTCTGCCAATCTCTCGACAAAAAGGATATGGTAGACAAAACAACAAAATATGTGACGTAAAGTAGCAAAGAACAAACCAAGATTAGGTCACTATGGTTATGTGAGAGTGTGACAGGGTAACACAAACAACTAGGATTTTAGCTCCTATAAATAGGAGCTTGGGGGAAGGATCTCCTGAGAAAACATGTTTTGGATTGCTAAAAATGTGTGCCTAACAAAGCTAATAAAAAGCAAGGGCAAAGGTTGCAAATGTGATAGACAAATGTGGCTGATAAAGTTGAAGAAGAAAATGTGATAGACAAATGTAGCTGATAAAAATGATAAGATGATAAAGTTGATAAAACTATTACTGATGTCGTGATTACTATAATTACAGGTTGATTTGCCACCAATTATTTGGAGATGACTTAAAGATGCCAGGAGGATACATCAACAAGGATGAGATGGTTGATCAAGTGAAGCACTATAAGATGGTGCACGGGTCGCTGCATGGCTAGGGGGAGCGATAGAGGAGACAAAGGCGAAGGGGCGGGGTCATTGGGAGTGGCAAGATCGATAGGTGCAAGTGGAGGGAGACCACCACCATTAACAATAACAAGGACATGAGGCATCAAACCATCATCAGGGGCTCGAACACATTTGAGACCAACCAGGTTCGAGGGTGGGAGTTGCATACACGTATGGGTGATGATGATGAGGGTCCTAGTAGCCATTTTGTGATTTTCACATCATTATATCTGACACATTATTTTTTTGATATACATATGGGATGAGATCTATTTTTGGCAGTAACTATATACATGTGTTCTTATGTGATACTCTACAAGATATGATAGTCTATATACTTTCTGGGTGATCCCATAATACTACGTTACACTTTTTGGCCAAACTTGACACTGAAATCAACCTTTTGCATCAGATCTTTACTTTCTAAAACAGGTATAGCAGCTAAACCATTAATAATTTGAAGATGAAGTTAAACTACTGTGAGATTTTTCATATAGATTCTAAATATAATTTTTCAAATAATTAAAAATTAATTGTACATATCATAGTGTAACTTTTAATAGCTCAATATTTACAATAATCAACATTTTTCAGAAGAGACATTTGTTTGGTAATGCATAACATTTTTTATATCAAGAAGGAAATTTTAATTTTTGGAACATAGAATTGTCACACCAATATCTAGTGAGTGGATATTTTTTCATAATTTTTTGTTACATATATTTTTTTTAGTTAATTTTTTAAGACAGGGTGATTGTAATTTGGACAGAGGTGTATTTCGTAATGCATGAATTTTTTTGTATGCATTTGAATTAACTTCTTCTTTTTGTGTTGAAATGATGATATAAATACCCAGGGAAAAGATATTTTTTTCTCTATTTTTCAATTTTTCCACGTGTGAAACACAATTCTTAATGTTCAATTAAAAACCTACATTCATAAGAAATAAAACATAAATATATTAATGAAATTAAATATATTAAAAATTATACTATTTGAAAAGCTTACAATAAGGACTAAATATTTAAAAAATCAAAACTTCTAAATAAATTCATTTGACGCCCCAAAAGCTAATGTAAAAGTGGTTTTTTATCAACATTTTGATAAGTGTGAAGGATACTCTATTGTAGGTATGATTTAGAAGTAGAGAGGCTCTATCCAAGAAATTTTGATCTAAGATCCTTTTATCTAACTCTCCTAAATTAATTACTTCAAATGGGACCTCTTAAAGCTTAAATCATTATATTTTCAAAAATGTATGATTTCAGCAAAAATCCAGATGTACCAAAAAGTGTAGCCCAGTATTGTGGGATCACCCTTCTATGTGTAATATGTATGGATGATGATGGATTATGAGTTGACCTATGCAGATGCAAGATGTATGCTTATATGCTTATAAATGCATGACTGACATGTGGTGATATAGGATGGATGCTAATGCAATGCATGCCCCAAGTATTTTTGGTGTGTCATTATACTCAGTCAAGCAACACAAGACTACATGAAATGAAGGTCAAAGGAGAGGCGATGGAAGGAAGGATGGAAGGTAGAAGATATGAGATTGATGATATTTTGTGCATTTATCGTCATTGAGCTTATTATGGAAAATGATTGTGATCATCTAGATATGTTTTTGACCTAGATAGTCAACATACCATTTGCATGGAGATAAGGCACTTTCAAACAAGGAATGCCTCTGTTTACATGAGACTCATTATGTCCTCGATGGTCATAAGCCACCATATCCTGAAACAAGCCATAGTATACTAGAGAACAATCCACAAGTAGCAATCAGGTGAACATGCCCCATCCCGACCACTCTAGTCCCTAGACATCCTTGAGAAGCATAGGAAACTATAGCGTCGTAAATTATACACCCTTAATTGGGTGCTACAATTGCACACTTAGGTTAGCACCCGCCTTAGTATGTTTGCATTTTGTATTTTAAATTCCCTTCAAGCATTTAATTAATTAATTTAATTAAATCTAAAGTCTTCTACATCACTCAACACATTATAAAATTGGGCCTTTAACCCTAAGTGTGCCCCTTTTTATTTTATTTATTCAATTAATTATTTCATTAAAATCCCTAATTATGTCCCATTTCAACCTTCAAGGCCTGATTTCACATATCTAGACACCTTGAATTTTCACATACTCTTGGAATTAACTTTAGAGTCACAATATCTTGCTTCCCCGAAAATTTGGCAAAAAGTTGGTCGGACCAAGAGGCGGCCTCTTGATCCCGACTTTTTCTCCCCAAATTTTGGGAGAATGTTTTGGTGGTATTTTAATGTTTGAATCCCAGAGATTGCAAAAAAATATCATTTCTAGGTCGGCCTATGATCAAAAACAAAGTTAGGGTTTCATGTACATATAACATTTCTTTTTCTCATTTGAAGAATCCATTCTCTAGAAATTGAAGGAGCCTCTTATGAAGTGAAAGTGCAGGTTATGTGAAGTCTTCATCAGAAAATCAAGCATCTATCAAGTCTACATCAATCATCTTCAACATCAATTAGGAGCTTTGAAGATATTGAAGAATAATAGAAGATCACCGACTGTTGATTGGCTTGTACCTCTCCCTTAGGGTTTGGTATGGTTTCATGTTATTTTCTTGTCTTGGTATGAGCTTCATAACATCCATTTTTAGATTTACATTCATGCTTTAGATCCATTATTGCATTTTTTATTTGAAGCATTTACAATCATTTAGGGTTTTCTCTTCAAAGTGTAGGGTAGAACTCTAGATCTACGTTCTTGCTCAATTAGGATCTTCCATACATACAATATTCTTGGACACACATTTTCAATACATTATCAGCTATTTGTGGAGGTGGAAAACACTGAAACAATGGGTTTGACTAAGGCAAAACCCTAAATAGCCACCTAGACACCATTTTTCAAGTTGCAGGTGCAGGTACAGGAATCCGGCGCACGCACGAATTTTGGGACCAACGGGACACACAGTGCAGACTCGACATCAAAACCAAATCTCAATTTTCTAAGACCAAGGCGTGGCTCCTTGGTCCCCTATTTTTTGCAGTGTTTTTTGGCAATTCGACATTTCAGTGTCTCAGAGCTCAAATTCCAGAAGTTCAGCTCTCTGTGATATCAGGGACCAAGGCATGGCATATTGGTCCTGATTAGTTAGAAGCAAATTTTAGTGATAGGTGCACATTTGAACTCCTTTTCCAGCTCTGTATTCAGTCTCTCAGTTTCAGATTTATAATTTTTTGCATTTCCAGTTTATGTTTGCATCTTTGTTTATAGATCTTAGCATACTTGATTACTACATTGCATTTTGCACATCTCCTCTTCATAGTAACAAAGAAATAGAAACACTACAGACATTCCTTGACCCCCTCTCTCTCTTACAAGAAGTGGTCAAAGTGAATTATCTCTTAGGTTATTTTGTATTCCAATGTGTGCATGAGAATGGGATTAGGTCTTAGCTACTTGATTCTATTTTCATACATCACATTTTGGTGAACCCAATGTGAATCCAACCTTCTTATATTTTTATTTCTTAGTTAGATCTAGTTACTGCATCTTTCTCTTCATTCAAAAACATAAAAAAATAAAAAATAAAAAGAAGTGCATTGTATGTATCGTGTGTTTTAAGTTTTGTATGCACTATTCATTTCAAAAAAGTCGGATCTTTATTTGCAAGACTTTCATTCATATGATAATACATTTTCTCATGATGATTAATCAGTTTAGTACGGAAGAACTTAATTAATCTCTTGATGAGTTTTTATACCTTAAGCCTTCTAAACCAACATTTTGTCAAAAACTAATCAATCTTGTTACTATGCCATTTTGTAGTGATGATAAAGATAAGTTGAATGGTTCTTCTCAAGAATACATTCCTGTCACATCATCTTCTAAATCTAGTAACATGATGGTTAACAATAATCCTCTTTATGATGACTTGTCTCCTTTTGAGTCTAAACACAAACCCTTCAATAGATATGACCATGCTATGTTGAATGATAACTTTAGTGATTTTATGTCTATTCCAACCTATTGAAACAAATATCACACATCTAAAAGATTAATCAACCCGATAAATGTGAATGAGGATAACTTTCAAACACCTCCTAATAAACCCCTTTTTTTTGGTTCAAGGTGCTTGTCCTTTGCCAACATCATAAACTCTTAACAAGCCTCTCTTTGTGGTTCAAGGTGGTTATGGTAATGATCCCTTTTTCCCTCCTAATAAACCCATTATCACCATGCAAGGAGGGTATCCCACTAAGAGTCCTTATGAGTATGCTAAACAAATAACTAGAGAGAGTTATAATTCGGTTGATCATACCTATAACACAAGAAACAATACGCAACCTAATCCTCCTTTGGTTGTTCCAACTTCTCTTCCTAATCCTCAACCTAATCTTCCTCAAGTACCCCATATTTCACAAATTTTTGGTAAGGAGTATGATCTTATTAAACAACTTAAAACCTCCTGCCAATATCTCCCTTTGGGATCTAATTCAAACTTCTTCTACATATCATGGAATGTTACAAGATGCTTTAAAGACCTTGGATGTCCCACCTGCAGTGACATCTAATAATATGGCTTCTTTGATTGACTTCATGAAAACACCTAAATCTCAAATTGTGTTTAGCCAAGATGAGTTACCTCCTCGTGAAGTTCAACACCAATATGATCCTCTTATGATTGTTGTTCTTATCAATGGTAATTCTATAAGGTGAACCCTTGTGGATAATGGCTCTGGCCTTAACATTTGTAGTTTTAACTTACTACATAAGATTAAAGTGGATACTTCTCTCATCAAACCTAATTCTCTTACTATTCGTGGCTTTGATAATGTGGCTAGGTCTTCTCTAGGTATCATAACCTTGCCTGTTAAGATAGGACCTATTATCTTACCCACACCTATTCATGTTATGCTTGATAATTTTACTTATAATCTATTGTTAGGAAGACCTTTCATCCATAACATGCAAGTTGTTCCTTCCGCTTTGCATAGGCAAGTTAAGTTCATTTATAACAACAAGATGCATACCTTATTTGTCGATACCGATCTCCAAGCTTATTTGCAAACATCTTCTTCTAAGTCTTCCTTGACTAGTTCTTCCCCAACCATTTTTTATGTTTCTTTTGACATCTCTTCTTCCTCAAATACCCTTGTTCCCTCCAGTGATTCCAAGACTCTTGAAGAGGATTCTACCCAAATTGAATTTTCTCCCAAATGGGTACTCTCAAATGATGATTGGAGATCTCTAAACTTTAATCCTACTTTTGTGGGAGAATATAGGGTCTCCTTGAAATAATCTAAGATCGAGAAGGAGAAAGATAAGGATGAACCTAAAAATCAACCCACCTTATCCAAACCATTGAGTAACAACTTTGTGGTTGCTTCCACTTCTACACCTTCACCTATTTCTACTTCAACATATTTTGATATTCAAACCTATGAGAATCCACCTTTCCTTACAGAAATGAATAACCTCTATGGTCCTGGTTTTCATATCTTAGCTGAGAGTGGATATAATGGTAATGGTTGTAGCTCTCAAGAACAAGGGATAAGAGTTCCTATAGAGAACAATGTTCGTGAAATATCTTTTGGACTTGGATATAATCCCTTCAAACCCATCAAAGCCTCTAAGAGACCATCTATTAGTGTTAATGTCATTTTCTCTTCTTCTAAGTCTCTCTCACTAAATCATCCTGACTATATGGACTCTGATTCTAGTGTTTAGGCTTTGGATGTCTTTTCTATCGATGAGTCCTTGGCTAAGTTTCTAGGAGCTTATGATAGCCTTCCTCATTACCACCATAATCATGGATTTCCCTATTGTTTGAATGCGGAAGCATACTTTGGGAAAGATGTCGAATTGATAAAAGGTGATGATGAGAAAATTAAGGAGTTCCCTCAACCAATGGATATCCCTCAATAAAGAAATCTTCTTGTAAGTTATACTATCGATGTTAAGATGGATCCTAATAATGAAGAAAAGATTATAATGATTGGAAAGTGCTTAACTAATGAAGAACAAAAGGAATACTCTAAGTTACTACATCAATTTCCCAATATCTTTGCTTAGATATACTCTGATATGCTTGGAATTGATACTAAGATTGTTACTCACAACATTGTCTTAATCCCGGATGCTAAACTTGTGAAGCAGAAAATTAGAAAGATGAATCCTAAGATATCCTTGCTTGTTAAAGTTGAAATTGAAAAACTATTAGATACGGGATTCATTCACCCTATTGATTATTCCCCTTGGATTTCGAACATTGTTAGTGTGGCCAAACCTGATAACAATATTAGGATGTGTAATGATTTTCAAGATCTCAATAAGGCTTCTTTGAAAGATGATTTCCCGCTTCCAAACATTGATACGATAGTAGATTCTATTGTTGGTCATGATTTGTTATCTTTTATGGATGGTTTCTCGAGATATAATCAAATTTTCATTAATCATCAAGTTCAATTCAAAACTGCTTTCACCACACCTTGGGGCACGTTTTGTTGGGTTATGATGCCTTTTGGATTGAAAAACCTAGGCGCTACCTATAGATGTACTATGACTCCCATCATTCATGATTACATGCACAACATCTTAGAAGACTATATTGATGACATCTTAGCTAAATCTATACTTCGTCAAGACCATGTCAAGATCCTTCGTCAAGTCTTTGAAAGAATTCATAAATACAACATGCGGTTGAACCCCCGAAAATGTGTTTTTGGTGTGGATAGTGGAAAACTATTAGGGTTCATAGTCTCGCATCGTGGTATTGAGCTGGATACGAAAAAAATAGATGCCATATTTAATATGCCACTTCCTAGAAATATTTCCCAATTGAGAATTTTGCAAGGGAATATACAAGCTATTCGTAGGTTTGTTTCACAACTTGTGGATCAAACTTTCCCCTTCACTCAATTGCTTAAGAAAAACACCACTTTCCAGTGGAATGAGGATTGTCACCAAGCCTTTGATATGAAATCTTATTTGGCTAATCCTCCTATCCTACAACCTGTTGTTCCTACTAAACCTTTCTCCTATACACAATTGCTTCTTCTCGTGCTCTTATAACTTTATTGGCGCAACATAATAGTGATGGTAAAGAATATCTGGTCTATTACATAACCCACACTTTACTCGATTATGAGGTATGATATACTGTGATAGAAAGGAAATGCCTTGCTCTTATCTTTGCGACTCAGAAGTTGAGACATTACCTTTTGATGTTGAGGTTCATGTTATCATCAAATTAGATCCTTTAAAACATCTCTTTTTTAAGACAGAAATTCTAGGGCATTTAGCGAAATGGGTTATGATATTGACAAAATTGGACCTTAAATTTGTCTCCCAAAAGGAAATTAAAGGACAAGCATTGAGTGACCATTTAGCTAAAGCTCCTTCACTTCTCAAATTACCAAATCAAGAATCCTTTCTCAAAGAATTTGTTTTCCCTTTTGACGCTAACGAAACTTGGGAGTTGTATTTCAATGGCTCTAAGTGTTGTACAAGCTTGGAAGCAGGTGTTATTCTCATATCTCCCATCGAAAAACCTATTCCCTTATCTTATCGTCTCAATTTCCTATGCACCAACAAAATTTTTGAGTACAAAGCCCTTATAGTTGGTCTTAAAGTGGCTTTAGCTTTGAATGTTAAGGATATACACATCTATGGGGATTTTCAATTAATTATTAGACAAGTTACAAGGGTTTATCAAGCCAGGCAAGATAAATTATCACAATATCAAGACCTGGCCATATCCTTGTTAGAAAAGTTCACCTCCTACACCATGGAGCCTATCCCTCGAAGGATAATCAACATGCTGATGCAATGGTATGTGTCGCTTCTCTTGTATCCTTAGAGGATCCTATGGTGGACCTTAACTTTGTTATTCACAATCTTTCTTCTTCGGCTATTAATGATAATTCTAGTGATGTGGCTTATTGCTATGATATAGACTCTGATGAGTGGTACTCTCATATCTCAAGATACTTGATTGATGGTACTTTTCCAGATTCTACAAGTAAAAATGCTAGAGCTAAAATTCATAAATTAGCCGCAAGATACATTATCCTTTCTAATGTCCTTTATAGAAGAGGCTATAATGGTCTTCTCCTCCGTTGTCTTAACAAAACCAAGATCTCGATTGCCCTTGAGGAGACACATTCAGGTGCTTGCGAGGGGAATTTTGGGGGAAAATCCTTAGTCCAGAGATTGCTCCGAATGGGATACTATTGGCAAACCATGGAAAAATATCCCTTTGTGTTTGTTAAAAAGTGTCATCAGTGTTAGCAACATAACAATTTGATCCATTCTCATACACAAGAACTTAGGTCACAAGTGGCCTCTTGGCCCTTCTCCTTATGGGGTTTGGATCTTATTGGAAAAAAATTCATCCTTCATCCCAAGGACATACTTTGATCATAAGTGCTACAAATTATTTTATGAAGTGGGCAGAAGTGGTTCCTCTTCGGCCCACTATTGGTGAAGTAATTTGTCATTTTCTCTTAGACATCATCATTTTTGAATTTGGTCTCTGACAATGGGACTTCATTTAAGAACAAAGATGTAAAGAAATTCCTTGAGAAAGATTGTAAACAAGCATGGTAAGGATTGGCATACTCAGTTGACCTATGCCCTTTGGGCCTATCGAACAAGTGTGCACATAGCTATAGGTACTACTCCTTACAATCTTGTTTATGGTGTTGATGCTATTATGCCTTTAGAGTTAGAGATTCCCTTGCTGATAATTTCTCTCAAGGGTATAGTCGACGATGACTCTTATCGAGAACAACACCTTCAACAACTTGAAATGCTTGATGAATAGTGCATAAACGCTCTTAAGCATATCCAAGCATATCACAAGTCCTTAAAATGAAGTTATGACAACAAGGTTATTCAATGTTCCTTCTCAGTAGGTGATCTAGTGCTCTATGAGAATTAGTGTAACGTGAATGCCTTACCAGATGAAAGAGGAAAGTTAAGCCCAATCTAGCTTGGACCGTATATCATTATAGAGGTCTATGGGTCAGGTGCTTACAAAATAGCAGATGTGGAAGGCATGTCTCTCAACGTACCCATAAATGTTATGCATCTTCATAGATACTATGCTTAATTTCTTTTCTTTTCTTTCTCTCTTTCTAATCTTAAAATTGTATGATATGTTAGCATGTCTTCATTAAAGCATGTAGTTTGCTATTTGATATTCTATATTGCTTCGTTCTTGACAAACATCTTCTTAAATTTTTTATTGTCTTGAATTCATTATGTCAATTTTTAGGAATTTACATTTTCTTATGCTAGCTTATCATGCAATTTTCTTTATGTGTTTGGTTTAAGATACATCATGTTGTGTTTAATTAAACCTTTAATTAGATCGCATTAGTTATGTAGTCCTTGAATTAAATACATTTCTATACATCATCAAATGGTGTATTTAATTAAATACTTAGTTATTTAATTATATCACACATGTATCAATTTAACCATGGAGTATTGAGAAATCAATCACTTGAGAGTTAGATTAGGCATACATGTACATTTTCCAAATTTGTTACTTTTAATCAAAGCAATATACATTGTTTTTTCAAATTAAAAGAACACATTTGAGACTAAAATTATCATAACATATACATACATATACACACGCACACACACACACACATATATATATACACAGACACACACACATATATAAATATATATCATAAAGAGTTTGAGGTACATCATATACAAAATAGATCACTAGATGTAAAAATGTGGCCTCTACTATATCAACACTATCTATGGCTAGTGGCTACCCAAACCCTCCGGTCCTTGTCGTGGTGGTCCCATGGGTTATAATGGGAAGAGGATCGTGAGTGACTCCTAGAAGATCTCCTCTAATCTCGATCCATGACTATGCCTCGATCCATGGCTGACTTCGCTTGGGACTCCGATAGCTCGTGATGTAGTCACTCCCTCTCCTCTCATTTGATATATAGCTCTATTCAAATTGAATCAAAGAGGTCTTCATACCATCTAGCGCTTCTCTGGGATCTATGCATGATCTGTGAAGACCGAGGTATGTGTGAAACTATGACGATGTCGGATAGGGTCTGTTGGATAAGAGATCGTCACTCCTATACTCTGACTGTAGAAGAGAGAATAAAGATTAATCACATAAACATTTCTATTCAAATAAATAAATTAACTTAAATAATAAAGAGCCTTTACCTGGATCTCCCTCCTGCAAGTGTGGGTCATGTGCTACAAACATCTTTGATCTAGAGTTGATGCCCTCTCCTCGCTCATAGTGTCTCTGTACTCTAGAAAGTGGTATTATCGGATATGATCGGCGCAAGATCGAGAGGGGACTCACTAGGTTTGTTGCCTCCCCTCTAGTCTCTGCTATTGGTGGATCCAAGGCTATGGAATTATCTCCTGAGTGATGGGGGACATCCTCCTCCTCCTCCTCTTCCTCTTTCTCTTCCTCTTGCACTCTCTCCTCCCCCTCTTCCTCTTCATGTACCCTATGATCTTCCTCCTCCTCCTCTTCTTGTCCTCCGTCATCATCCTCCCCCTATCTTCCCTCCCCACCTCTATCATCATCATCATCATCATCATCATCGCCACCCCCTATCTCTCGTTGCTAGCCCTCCTCCTCTCCCTCATCCCGGTGATCATGTGCATCCACGTCACTAGGATCCTCGGATGCCTCATGATCCTCGCTAGTGGAATCCACCACTAGCATCCATGGACCAGGGTTACCTCTCGAATAGTCTAAATGAAATACGACTTTGGGGTAAGTCTTGTTCCACCATGTGATATACGTACGATGGACTCACATATCATCATTGAAAGGACCACAACATATCTCTCCTCATCATTTGAATCTGTAAGCTCTACATCATCATTGGTAGGCCTAGGAACTGCTCTCGATCTCATGACAACTCAAGAATGTCGTATGAAGATCGAGACGTCTGAAGGAATGCCCTGCTCTATCCAAAAATGGCGTCTAACTCAGTTGAAGTATAATGGAACTATGATGTAATAGTGGCGTCCCTCTAGGAGGTGGTTCCTCTGCATAAGCTAAAGTTGTCTGCGATGGTCGAGCCAAGTGGCCATCTGCCAGTATGGCCTCCAAAAAATATTATTTTATCTCAATATATCTATGACAACTCTCCAATACAACAAATCACCATTTTGCCATGGTCTAGTAAGTGGGTAACCATATGCTCTAGGCACATCGACATTCACATCAACTGGTACTCATGTTGGCTCGGTACACGTGATGTGCTCGAACATCCAACTTGTAGAAGGGTGCATGTCGTCAAACTACTCCCCTCGCCATAGACATACTCTCCTAGATTATGGTAGAGATGAGCTAACATGCTCGGTCCCCATAAGAACACTATTTGCCGCTCCTCCATCGCTCGGATAACATAAGTGAGACCCCCATGTATGTGACTACCTCATCCATCAGAGCATATGGCTAGCCCCACTATGGCTATCATGAGTCTCCTCACGAGTGGAATAGCGCTGGTGGGATGTAGTAGCCAATGGACCATAATCTAACCTCTCATCCCGCTAGGCATCACTCATCTGATGTAGTACATCTTCTCTCTCTTGAATGATGATGGTGAGCGACCCATCTGATAACTCATTGTTTGTCCTCTAATGGTAAGTCTCAGTATGCAGTACACATCCTCAAGAGTGATTGTCATCTCCCCCATGGGTAGGATAAATGTGGAGGTATCTGCATCCCATCTCTCCATAAGTGCCATAAGCATCACTGGATGGTACTTAACGGATGGCATGTTGCATATGTACCACAACCCTACTGCATTAAGTAGCTCTCTTTTGTCCTGAGACAATCAAGGAATCTGGCTCCGTAGATTCCAATATGTGTGTTCAGCAGTGTGCTCTCATAAGTATGGTAATCTCTGCAAAATCAACAATCAACAATCAGTATTATGTTTGCAAATGTAATCTATCAATTCAACATTGAAATCCCGATCCTTTGACTTCCCTTGATCACCTTGTTTAGGGACCGGGATGCCATAGAAGGACCAGGGCGCCCCAATGTGGGACCACAACACCTTGGGAGGACCAGGGTGCCCAACTAGGACCATGGAACCCTGTTGGGAGCTCATGTGTAATCAAACTTTCCTATCTACTAAAAAGTCAAATCTCAATCAACAGAAAGTACGCAATTGGCTCAGCAGACTCACCTCGTCAAGCGGGCGATCTGCGATCACGGACTACCATAGGATCTCTATCCGAGTGAGAATCTCGAGTCATCTTTGAGGCATCTTGAGTGGTATGTCGGCTCCTCGACTGCAAATAAGACAAAAAGTGTGAAAATGACAAATGAAAGTGTCATTTTTACTATTTAACAGGTATGCGCTTTTCAAAACCCTAATCTCTACATTTTCTCCTTATTCATCCATATCTTGGGCTAGAGAACTCTGATTTATGTATCATTGGTGGTATTGGAATCGTGATTTAGTTCTCTTTCTTACCAAATGTCCCATGATGCGCTTTGATCTCATATCAAGCCTTGTTGCGAGTATTTATATTATCCCTCTTCACAATTCGTTGTGGCAAACATGATACCCTATTTCACCTCAATAATTAGCAAGCCGAAACAAGGGGCATATAGCTACTCGCGAATTTCATCACTTCCCTAGTAAGCATATAGGTGATTTTGTGATTTTATTTAACAAATGGTTTTGTAGGGTGCGGTTCCTAACAGTGTACTGCAGAAACTGTTGGAGGCTTCGTCCGACACCTTATAGATATATCATTTTTTATGAATGTTTACTTTTCTATATTGTAGCTTCCATATGCATGTAGTGTCATATGACTACTAAAGTGGGGGATAAATGTATCATCATAAATTCTACACCCTTATTTGGGTGGTACAATTTCATGCTTAGGTTAGCACCAGCCTTAGTGTGTTTGCATCTTGCATTTCAAATTCCCTTTAAGCATTTAATTAATTAATTAATTAAATCTAAAGACTTCTTTCATAACTCTATACATTATCAAATTGGGCCCTTAACCCTAAGTGTTCCCCTTTTTATTTTATTTCTCCAATTAATTATTTTATTAAAAACCCTAATTTATCCTATTTCGACCTTCAAGGCCCGATTTCGCATATCTAGACACCTTAAATTTTCACATACTCTTGGAATTGACTTTAGAATCACAATATCATGCTTCCCCAAAAATTTGGCAAAAAGTTGGTTGGACCAAGAGGTGGCTTCTTGGTCTCAACTTTTTCTCCCTGAATTTTGGGAGCATGTTTTGGTGATACTTTAATGTTTGAATCCAAGAGATTGCGAAGAAATATCATTTCTAGATCGGCCTATGATAAAAAAACAAAGTAGGGTTTCATACATATAGCTTGTCCTTTCCTCATTTGAAGGATCCATTCTCCAATGATTTGAAGGAGCCTCTTATGAAGTGAAAGTGCAGGTTATGTGAAGTCTTCATCACTAAATCAAGTATCTTCAACATCAATTAGGAGCTTTGAAGACATTGAAGAATAATAGGAGATCACGGATTGTTGATTAGCTTGTACCTCTCCCTTAGGTTTTGGTATGGTTTCATGTTATTTTCATGTCTTGATATGAGCTTCATAAAATCCATTTTCAGATTTGCATTCATGCTTTAGATCCATTATTGCATTTGTGATTTGAAGCATTTACAATCATTTAGGGTTTTCTCTCCAAAGTGTAGGGTAGAACTCTAGATCTACTTTCTTGCAAATTTAGGATCTTGCATACACACAAGATTCTTGCACACAGATTTTTAATACATTATCAGCTATTTGTGGAGGTGGAAATCACAAAAACAAGGGGTTTGACTAAGGCAAAACCCTAGATAGCCACCTAGACACCATTTTTCAAGTTGCAGGTGTAGGTACAGTAATCCAGCGCATGCACGAATTTTAGGTTCGACAAAACACATAGGTGCAAACTCAACCTCAAAAGAAAATCTTAGTTTTCTAAGAATAGGGTGTGCCATCTTGGTTCAGGACCAAGGCGTGGCACCCTGATCCCCTTTGTTCTACGTGTAAGAGTTGTTTTGATGAGAAAATACTTGACAAGATTGATATTTTCTACGAGATTTATTTTATGAGGGAGCATATAGTGTTGCAATTTCTATGAGGAAAAAACTATGGTAAGACAAACACACTCAATAGGAGTGTAATTCAACTCATATCCCACCAATGTGTGGCTGATGTAGTAGATAGCTCATTCTAGAAGTAAGGGCTTTCCCTCAATTGGTGACATGAGAATAGGAGGATTCATGAGATAGTATTTGAGCATTTTAAAAGCTTGTTGACTTTGATCATCCCATCCGAACTTGATGTTCTTGTGTAGCAAATTTGTGAATGGATGGCACTTATCTACAAGTTGAGCAATTAATCTTTTGATTGACTGTAGCTTCCCTTGTAATGATCTTAGTTGATTGATATTCTTTGGTGGAGGTATCTTTATAATATTTTCGACTTTCATCAAATCAACTTCAATACCTCATTGTGACACTATGTATCCTCAGAGCTTCCTAGAGGTTACCCCGAAGACACATTTCTTGGGATTCAATCACACATTGTCTTTCTCTAGTCTTGTGAAAATATTTTCTAAAACATCCAAATGGATTTCTCTGGTGAGCAATTTTCCCAAGAGGTCATCTACATAGTCTTCCATCAAAGTATGCATTATGTCATGAAATATTATGGTCATATATTTTTAATAGGTAGCACCTACATTCTTTTATCCAAAAGGCATGAGATTCAGCCAAAAAGTTCCCCGAGTATATGTGAGAGTAGTCTTATGTTGGTCTTCAAGTGCAATCTTAATTTGATTATAGCCAAAGAATCCATCCATGAGCGATACCATTGTGTGTCTAGTTGTAAGATTGATAATTAAGTCTATATTGGGTAGGGGAAAGTCATCTTTAGGACAAGGTTTGTTGATTTCTCTGAAGTTTGTACAGACTCAAATACAACCACCTAGTTTATCAATATAAACAAGATTGGAAATCCATTCTGTATAATCAATAGGTATAATAAAACCGACATCTAGAAATTTCTCGAGCTCAATTTTGATTAAAAGTGCCACATGTGGATGCATTTTCCTTAATTTTTATTTGACTAGTTTTGCATCTGGTGCTATTGTTAGATTATGCATAACCAAATTAGGGTCTAAACTAGGTATATCAGTGTATGACCTATTGGAGTACAATGAATCCAAAAACACTGAGAGGGGGGGTGAATCAGTATTTTGTCGGTAATACAAGATTTTAACCTTTTATAACATACACATATAAACCAGTAAATGAAGAAATATATAACATGAAGTAAATAAACCAGCCACATGAATGAACATCATAACACACATAATTTATACATGGAAAATCTCAAAGAGGAAAAACCACGGTGGGATCTATGACCCAAAATATCAATTCACTAGCCATATAAAAGATATTACATAGCATAGGGGCCTGCACATGCAAGAAGGCACACTGCTCAACACAAAAGATTTTCACTGACTACAAGCTTCTGTTGAGATAAAAGAGTACTGGTGAACTCACAAAATACATCTACAATGCCAAAAAGAGTTCTGGTTAAAGCTCTGTTTTGTACCGGTTCATAAACCCTAAACCCTTCTACCTGTATCTCCTTTCCTCTAAGAATGCTTTACAAACCATCTACTGATCATAGTATTCAATATTACATTTGCATACAAGACCTACATACATATCCTTCGCATTACACAGTTCTTCTACCTTGTCATATTTCAAAATGACCTAAAAGTATTGACTTATATACCCTTTACAAACAATATGCCTTATGTCGGATTACGAAACAAAAAGATATTCAATGTCAGCCCTATACAATAATTACAAAATGATTTTACAAATAAAACCTTTCGGATCCAGACTCATGTTGGCTTTACTAAAGTGTTGGATGTCGGTGCTGGTGCCGGTGATGACCCTGAATACTCTATTGCCGATATCTGTTGGTGTATGCCTTCAAATGTCAATATATACCTTTAATAGAATCTTGTTCCCTTCAATGACAACATATGAATCCGATGAGTATCAATTGCCAACAATCTCCCCATTTGGCATTGATGGCAACACTCATGTGAAAAATGGATTCCCTGTTGGTTCAACTAAAACATGAAACATAAAACATGCTCCCCCTGAGCTGATTGACTCTGTCTGATATTTTCTCCCTAGGATTATATATATATACATATTTTTCACATACATATACTCCCCCTTTGGCATCAATGCCAAAGCTCGGTGAAAGAATTGAAAGAATAATTACAGATTACTTTACCGGAGCTTGACCAATCTCAAGATTTCTAGGTAAGCTTTCTCTAGCAACTGTACATAGGTATCCCAGTCAGTTTTGAATATTTCAGATATGGATACAAGTCCACTCAGTACATGTGCAAGTGTTTCTTTCTTAGTGACTTATGTCGGTGTGGGCTTCACAAGCATATCCATACATTCCCTCTTATGTACACCAAGTGAATCCAATCTTGGACTCACCAAACCTCTGAGACTCCTTTCTCTCTGAATGATCTTGTCTCTTTCCTTTTCAAAAGTAAAAACTTGGTTCTCCAAAGTCAAAATTTGTCCATCAATGGAAGTTTTAAGTGAAGTTAGTCCATCAAAAGAATTAGCAATATTAGCAATCTTTTCATGTAGTTCTTTTAACCTCTTATCTACATTTTTTGTGAGAATTTCTATATTACAACACACTGTGGATGTTAGTACATTGTTTCAAATAATTTTTAATGAGTACAAGTTTCTCTTAAACCTTCCTCTTCTCTGTCTCAATAATTTGGTCAAAAACGGCTTTCTTGGCCAAAGTAAATCTTTCAAGTGCTTTCTTGTCAGAAATCTGCTGCAATGATTGAAATTTTTTAGATATGTGCTCTATCAATACCTTAAGCTTTCTGGAAGGGATTGCTTCATTTTCAATCATACAATTAGGAATCAATCTATGCAAAACTGTTATTGACTGATCTATTATTCCTTTGTCTGCAGATCCTTCCTTCATTAGCTTTTGAGTAGCCATCATCATTAGCTTTGTGGGACTCATCTCTGTGATTGATTTCTTCTCAACTTGAGAAGTGTCAATTGCCAAAAGTTTTGCGGGGGAATCAACTATCGGTATAGTCTCATTTTCCTTTTCTTCCTTATCCTCTCCCGATGTATCTCTTTTCTCATCCGCTTTTGCACTAGTGGCTTTGCTACTTGGTGCAATATCTGTTACTGTTGGTGAAGTATTATCCATAATAATATCTGTAACCTGTACATTATCTATTTTTCATTGGCCGAACTATACAAATGTAGTCTTTGTCAGTTTAGTCTATACACTCTCATTAGTTTTAAGTTTATCTGCTGGTTCATTCAAAATTTGATCTGAACTTCCCAAAATTCCTTTCCCTTTAGATTTGTCCAAAATGGTGGGAGCAGTTGCCTTAGCAAATTCTTCTTGAGAAGTGAGAAAATCCGGATTCTTTCGGAAGAATTTAGCCCAACCATCTCTGGTCTCATTTATTATGTCATTGACTCTACCCATCATTAGGCCTATTTGTTGAGTTTTGCTGCTAAAGATTGTTTTATTTGCAACATCTATACACCTTTTCATTTTCTCATTATTTATAGAGCCACACATACTCAAAAGTTCAATTTATTTGATCTATTTTTCCATCTTGATTGCATCTAATCTCCTTGCATCTAACTTATTATATAATGATAAAGGAATTTCCTTCAAAATCTCTACCAAATCCTTCTTATATATGTCTAGATATAACAAAATTGCTTCTTCCATTTCATTTTGCTCATTATCATCTAAATCTTCATAGAAATTTGACACATTCTTCAAGATTGCATCTTTATTTACCTCATCAATTAACTCTGCACAAGTCATTGGGGGGATGATGGTAACATAACCAGATTCAATTGCTTCATCAATCACACTCTTTTTCTTCTTTCTGGGGGTTGTAGGAGCGGATGGAGCAGGCTGCCTCTTCTGAGTAGGTTTCCTTGCCAGAGGTGTGGATGCAGTTGTTACCTTTCTTATTAGTTTCCTCCTTGGTTCCACTTCTTCTCCTCTATCAAAGGCTTGTCATCTTTCTTCCTCTGTACCCTTATAAATGCAAGAGGTTTATTATTGTCTGGATCAGAGTCAGAAGTGATAGAAGAAATGAAAGTTTCAGGCCTCTTCACCTTAAGAGCACTAGCTATTGTTGGTTGATCTACCGATTTAGATCCAGAACCCAGTTCTGTATCTATCTTGTGAATTACATTCTGAACAAATGTAGACATTTTGTCTATTTTCTTTTCTCTTCTTTTCTTGTTGAAACCAATTTTGACCTCAAGAGCCTTCTCCTCTATAGTGCCAAAGTGTTCAGCCTTTTCATCCAAAGGAGCATCAATCAACATTTTAGCATATAGCTCCAAAATTTTGTCATCTACTTCATAACCCAATTCAGTGACCCATATAGTTCTAGGTTCCACTGCTTCCATGAGTGTCTCATTTGTTTTTACCATGAAGCAAATATCAGTGGAGTATTTCTCCATAATGTGTTTGGAGATTCTCTCCTTCAGTCTCATGTTCTCCTGAAAATTTTTGAAGTAGCCCCAAAGCTTCTCATCCCTGTTACTACCAAGACTGGTGATTGCTTCTTTGATCTGCATACCTACCAGTATGTCTTGAGCCCAATACTTCTTTCCCAAACCCGGTAACTCATTCATGAAGTATAACATCAAACAGACAATAAGATTGCCAAACCGGAATGTTCCTTTCTTAACACCTTTGATCTTGCCAAGATTAATCATTAATTCACTCCTTAACCATTCACACAAGTCATACTTTTCATTATTCTTTATCATTTGGTGTGCAGCATGGATACAAGAACTAGCAACAGAGTTCAATTGGCTTGATTGAGTTACCTTGTAGCCAATGATCATGTTGGCAAATTTCACATTTGTGTCTTTGATGGTACTGACCCTCTTTGATCTTCCATCATGGGTTGTGTCGATGAGCTTTTGAACCGCGGTGTTGGAGATCTTCTTACCTGGTTCCTGTCGAACTTTGGGTAAGTTGGTGACTGCCTGAATAGCTTCTTTGGTGATCATGTGGGGCTGATCCAGCCAGATAAATTCATTATAGACCCTGCTTAGAACATATCTTATCACTTCATCCTTGAATTCCAGTATGTATAGGATTTTGGTTAACCCTGGATCCTCAATAATTTGATATTCCAACTTGATTGTTTCAAAGTTTCCTAGTGTCATAGATTGATACATTCCCTTGATTTCCTCGGTGCCTAAATCCCCGAATGTGCAGTGAATATAGGCCTTGACATCTTCCACATATACCACGCCATCGGGAACCCTCAAAAATGCGCCAGTAGAGTCTTCCTTCATAGCAATTTAGGGAACTTCCTTGAAAACAGGCCTAAGCCTATCCTTAACCTCAACAACAGTGGGATTCACAATGAAAGTAGGAGTAGATGATGATCCAGATGCCATTTCAAAGAAATACCTGGAAATCAGTCATCGGTTGAAGGGTTTTGATTACTCCTCAGATGACTGCTAGAAATTCTTTGGAATGCCTTTTCTTTCTCTTGATCACCTGTGATTCGCCTTTGCTTCACTCTGGTTTGCTCGAGTGTTGGGTAAGTGAAAATGAGTCCATTTTCCCTTTTTTATCAATGAGTAAACCCTAATTCATCACTATCATAAATGCTTAGCGATGTACCCTACTGGATGTCGGTTTCACAATTTATGTTGGATAAACCTCCATCAATGATCAATACCACTCTCCAGATCTCTTTCGGGGAATATGCAAGACTTGCAATGAATTTGTCAACCCCTAAGGCGTATGCCTCAGTTACGAATTGAATATCTTGTTAGTACAGGAATGCTCTGTTCTACCGGTGTAGTTGCATCTCCACTTGGTTCTTCATATTTTCTAACCCATCTCTTGGTGTGATCTTTTTGTATTTCATCTACCTTTTGTTTTTCTTTCTCATTTGCTTTATCATTGTTAACCGGTGTAGTCTTGCCTATTTAGTACTTAGCAATATGACCTATTTTGTTGCATGCATAACATGTAACTGTTCTTTTGAATTGCTTTGACATATCCAGTGTCATTCCTTGACCTACATTGATTAGCCAAATATCCAAACTTTCCACATGCATGACATTTAACATTCATTCTGCAATCTTCTGACTTATGACCATATTTCTTGCAATTTGTACATTGACCAGGAACTGAATTGTAGTTTTGATTTGCTCTATTTCTACATTGTCTAGCCATATGCCCAAATTTATTACAGACAAAGAATCTACCATTGAATTTGTAAGCATTAGATTGCCTTACCAGTTTCCTCTGGTCTGATGAGTTCCACATATTGGTTGTCTGATCTTCATTTGCAGTACCGGAGCTTTCACCTTGTACAAATCCAAGTCCTCTAGAATCTTCACTTTGCCTTTGTCTTTTCAATAAATCATCCAACTATGCAACACTAATCCTGAATTTTTCTTTATACTCACTTGTAGTAGCTAGATCATCTCTTAGAGTCATTATTTGTCTCTCTAGCTCTTGTTCATTATTCCAAGATTGTACCAAATCAGTTCTCAACAGATTATTCTCATTAGTCAATCTACCACATTCTTCAAATGTGTTCTTAAGAGATATAGCAAGATTTTCTTCCTTCTTCTTTCTGTCCTCAATATCTTTTGATAACCTCATAGTTAGGTCTTGCATTTCATTCTTCATGAGCATGTTAGCTTGACTCAGTTTCTGACATTGTTCCTTAAGTGCATTTTTCTCTTCATCATCCTGGTTTTGCAAAAGTTTCTTTCTCTTAGCTTGAGCAGATGATAACCTTTCTTGTAGAACAAGAATGAATTCATTAGCAGAATTCAATTCATCTTGCAGTTTTAAGTTCTTCATCCTTTCAGCATCATAATCCTCAAGTGCCATCTCATGTTGCTTCTCCATAGCCATATTCAATGATACTGGTTTCAGGATCTTCCTCAAGCTGTTAAACTTCCTCTGAGGTACCAAGATCTGATACCAAATGTTGGAATACAATGAATCCAAGAACACTGAGAGAGGGGGGTGAATCAGTGTTCTGCCAGTAATACAAGATTTTAACCTTTTATAACATACACATATAAACCGGTAAATGAAGAAATATATAACATGAATTAAATAAACCAACCACATGAATGAACACCATAACACACAGAATTTATACGTGGAAAACCTCAAAGAGGAAAAACCATGGTGGGGTTTGTGACCCACAATATCAATTCACTGGCCATATGAAAGAAATTGCATAGCATGGGGATCTGCACATGCAGGAAGGCACACTGCCTAGAGCACACTGAAGATGGTGAAAAGAAGCAAGGTGGATTGGATTGTTAATATGCAAATCAAAACATAAAAACACATGAAACCAAAAGCATAAATCAAATCACATGAAAAACATGAAGAGAAATGCTTATACCTTGCTATTTTACCTCTCCCTCGGATTGAGCCTTTGGTGAAGTTGAATAGCGTCTCTCTTCAACTTGATTGGATGGGCTCCTTCTTGACGGATGTGGAATGCTCTCCAAATTCTCAACAAGGTAAGTGGATTTGATAGGATTATTGGATGGATTTTGGATGGATTTGAATTGAAAGATTAAGGATGAAGAAGAGAAAAGAGTAGCATGACAATGTATGAGAAGTGGATTGTTTGTGAGGAGAATAGGCTCCAATTTATAGATTGGAGAAGGCCAATGGAGGGCCAAGATTGATTTCCTTATGGAGGGTTGAGATTGATTTTAGATAGAAGGCATGGGTCAAGGGTGCCTTGGGAAAATAAACAGGAATATTAAATTCCTTGGGAAAAGGGGGGAGAAATTTGACTTTCAAATATGAGGAATTAAAAATTTCAAAATAAGGATGCATTGAGGGATTCAAATAAATTTGACTTTCTTTGAGAGGCTCAATGTTGATGTGACATGAGTGGGAATTAAAAATTGAGGGATAATGATAATCATAATTATGAGAGATTCTAGAAGGATTAATTAGGTTGAGTGGGATTAGGAAAAGTTATTTGTAGGAATCACATGACTAGGTTAATTAATTAGAATTAATTAACTGAGTGGGTTTAGAGGAAATAATTATTGGAGGGGACTTTAGAGAAATAGGGGAATAATTAATTTATTTGATAAATTAATATTTGGACAATAGTGGCAGGATTAATTAAATTAGATTTAATTGATTCTGAGAAGAATAAGGATAACACAATTAAATTAATTAAATATTAATTTTAGGTGTCTTCACACACTACTCAACACAAGAGAGTCTCACTGACTACAAGCTTCTACTGAGATAAAACAGTACTGGTGAACTCACAAAATGCATCTACAATGCCAAAAAGAGTTTCGATTAAAGCTTTGTTTTGTACTGGTTCATAAACCCTGAACCCTTCTACTAGTATCTCTTTTCCTCTAATAATTCTTTACAAACCATCTACTGATCATAGTATGATATTACATTCACATACAAATGACCCACATACATATCCTTTGCATTACACTGTTCTTCTACCTTGTCATATTTCAAAATGACCTAACAGTACTCACTTATATACCCTTTACAAATAATATGCCTTATGTCGGCTTACAATACAAAAATATATTCAATGTCGGCCCTATACAATAATTACAAAATGATTTTACAAATAAAACCTTTTGGATCCAAACTAATTTTGGCTTTACTGAAGTGCTGGATGTCGATGTCGGTGTCGCTGCTAGTGTTGGTGTTGGTGCCAGTGTCGGTGATGACCCTGAATACTCTAATGTCGGTATCTTTCGGTGTATGCCTCCAAATGCCGGTATATGCCTTCAATAGAATCTTGTTGCCATCAATGACAACATATGAATCCAATGAGTGTTAATTGCCAACATGATGATGCAAAGTTGATTTGCCTTTCTTTGAAGAATTTGATAAACTTGGGACATTCTTGTTTTGTCAATGATATTGCAAGATAGAGGATAGATTAATTTGTATCGTCTCTACCACCAACACATGTGATCTCTCGTGATATGCTATCAATAGAAGAGTATCAATCCTTCCATCCTCGGGTGCCTCAGAGAGGTTTTCACCATCAAATATGTCCTCTCTTTTTACTTTTGTATGCTCTAAAAGTGCTACAGTGTGGTTTTCACTAGAAGACCTTTTATTATTTATTATTTTTCTATTTTTGTGACCGAGAGTCTTAGAACCCTCTCCAAAGTAAGCCATGCTATCAAGTTCAATAATGAATCCTTCTCTATAGTTAGTTTATGAGCGTGAAAGATAGAAACAAAAGTTGCATATTCAAGACCTAGTTTGTTCAATACATTGTATATTAATTGAATATCCCTTTTTTTCTTAATTCTGCATTCTTTACATTGTGTTCTTAGATCGTAAACCTTAGTGATATAGTCCTAGATTTTGTCAAAGTTTTTTGGATCAAGGCTTATCAACTCAATATAAATTTGATAGTCTTTAAATTCATCTATAGTGTCATACAATATTTTTTATTTTTCTCAAGCTTCATAAGAATATTTACATGATTCAATTTGAAATATTGACCAGAAAAATAAATCTAAGAAGACATTCAAGAGCTTTAATGTTTTCAATCATCGATTTTATCTTTTTTTCAACATGTAGAAAATTTCAAGATTCATTAAGACATTAAATGCATGTTGATGCTAAGTTGCATATTTGTAAGGTGTTAGAAAAGTAACCTTAGAATGATCCATGGAAATGAAAAGCATAAGAAAAAAAATCAAAAGAAATCATTCATAAATCAAGAGGCCTTCGATAGTATATGGAGTTGGAACCTTAGTGTGATTACATGTGTTGCTTGCCAAATTAGAAAAGTGACTTTGATCATAGTGCAAACAAATCCAAAATTAGGCCACAAAAAAAGTAAGTCTTTTTTGAACTAAATGAGATAAATACATGTTATGTGGCTGAAATGAAGCGGTTTGATCAAAATAAAACTCTTACAAGTGCGAACATGTCCAAGTAATCCTCCAAAATAAAGATATAAAAAAGATTGAATAAAATATACATAGAGATCAATTTTAAAAAATTACATGTATGGCTTGATAGAGATCCTCAATACCTTTCCAACAATATAAGAATCACAAAAGTTGGAGATCTAGACAAAAGAAATATGAGCCTAATAGCCTGAAATGAATATCTGACTTCAATTAGTAATAACTTGTACTAGAAGCAAGATATGATAATGAACCTTACACTATTGAAGAGTATACAAAACCAAATTTCTAACAATATCTTATTTACAAAAATCTAACTTCTAGATCAATTTTTTTCTACATTAAATTGATGAATTTAACTTTCAATCATGACTCTTTTAACTAAAAAAAATGTCAAAAATCAAATTTATCCAAAATAGACATATTTTGTATGGAAATAGGGGGTTTTGGACCTTCTAAATACTATGGTGGCATCAATTTGGGATAAAAGTGTTTCAATAAAAAGTTGTTTACCTAATTTAGAAGCTTCAAACCCTTGTAAATCTCAGATGTCCAATTTGGACAAAATAAAAATATATTTGGACAATGAAAATATGAAGCTAACTAAATGCATAAACACTATAAAATAATGTAAATATCAACTTTATACCTTCATTTCTCCTTGATTGAGCTAAAGTAGTGCCATCCTTCTCCACTTGATTTTCTCTTTGGACTTTTAAGATGTGGATTACTCTACTTTATTGTACAAAAAAGGGACAATTTGGCAGCATAAGGTTAGCATAAATTGTTGGGTTATGGAATGGAGGAGACTCCAATTTATAGATTTTTGGATTTGAAATGGATAGTTGTGATCAAAAGATGATGGAGGGATAAGATTGAATGTGAGAAGATGAGGTGGATTGGGTTCATAGCCTTGTAACAAGTGCCACAAGGTGGAGGATTTTGAGAAGAACACTTGTCATGGGGAAGAGGGCAAGGTGTGCTCACACATGTGTGAGCACATCTTGGGAAGAATAAAAGTGTGACAAGTGGAGGCAAAGTGGCAAAGTGTAAGAGAGGTAGAGATGAGGAAATGAAAGTGCGGGGTGGCTCTATGGGGAAGAGCATCCTCACACATGTTTGAGCACCCTTGGTCAAAGAGTGAGGTTGACGCTTGAAAATTACTTGTATGAAAGTCATTTAAGAGGGGTGTCATATGTGGACCTAGGGGTAGGTGAGATTAATTAAAAATTAGAGAAAATGATAATGAGGGTTAGGCTTTGATTAATTAGCTTGATGAGTGGGATTAGGGGGAGATTTTGTAGGAATCTAGGATGATAGTTAAATAATTAGAAATAAATTAACTAATGTGGTTTAGAAGATTAATTGCCTAATGGGCTAAGGTGTAGTTCAAATTATTAAAAAAAATAAACTTTGGACAAAGAGGAAATATAATTAACTTAAATTATATTAGACAAGGGCATAATTAATCAAATAAAATTTAATTAATTATTTAGAAAGGTTAAAGAGGCTAACACAATTAGCATCAATAAAATTTAATTATTTTTTAGGTGTCTACAATATTATTAACTGTTTTGGGCACCTTGAATTCAATTGTGAGCTTAAATTTGTACAAACAAGCTTCAAAATGACAATCTATGCAATGTACATATGAGACCTTATTTAAATAGACAAGGTTGAGAGAAATGAATAACTAGGATGATGACAAGTATTTAATCCTATGCCATGTGACAATTGGGGGATAAGATGACACGTCTACAAGTGAACTTAAGAAATATTCATAGCTCATTAAATAAATGTAATATGTGAGTTGATGTGTGATAAGTCCTAACTAGGAACTACTTAGATAATGTACCTTGTCCATATGTTACAAAAAGTAAAAAATGGATACAAAAGACCCATGTTCACAAAAATAGAGGTTTTGGTTTGACTATCATTGCATTGAGTATTTTTTTGGGGAGTGCATATGCGAAGCATGGCATAGGTGTGCGAATATATGCTTGGACACATCAAGGATTCATTAGAGGGGCCTCAAGATGTTTCAAAAGTATTCATGGAGACTTTATAAGTGTGTTGTAATATTTCATTGTTGAATAATACATTGAGTGTGGATGTTTTTGGAGGATGTCTTTTTGTTCCAAGAGATCATATGTGAAACTTACCCTTCAAAACTTTCATTATGTAAACCTAGAAAAACTATTCTTTTTTTCAAACTCAAATTTAAACCCCATATTTACACTAAAAAAAAAAAACCACAAATATGCAACCTCAAAACTCAAAATATACAAATAATAACCTACAAAATATGTCTCATACGTTGAAATGTCTCAAATATCTCTTGCATTTTTATGGATTCAACTTTGCATCAACTATGCTCAAACAAGGGGTATCCCAAAATAGGCATCTTTGAAACCCCACAACCACAACCATGTTTTTGATACCAAACGTCAATAAGATCATGCAAGATGATCAATCCATTTCTTATATAATTCAATAAGAAAAAAATATGCATGTAAGTTTACAAAATAAACATATGTGAAGATCAAATATATAATACAAGATATAATTTAGGAAAACCCTCATAAGGAAAAAATCCCCAAGAGGCTTAAGAAATGAAAAATGATGTAAAATTCAACCTATTTTGACTAGTTTAAATAATGCAAAAAAAATTGCCTCCAAACTAGTTGTATGGTCATATAGAAGTGTTTGTTGATCAAAAATGAAAAAGTAAAATAAAAAAAATTATGCTTTAAAATTTATTAAAAATTATTAATTAAAGGGGGTGGGGTTTGCAAACCTCGCACCTTTTTGTCATGCTAGTCATAGGGAAATGTACAAAATTGACAATACTAGCTAGCATGTTGATGACTGCCAAGTGGTTTCCTGGTTGATGGACTTGGCCCTCAATCATTTGGGTCATGTCTTAGCCCCACCAAGGGGAAAATTATCAAACTTAAAAAGACATTAAAACTATTTTTGAATCCACATTGAGTCTACTTTGGAGAAATTATTTGGTCATAACTTTCATACATGGAATCATATTTTAAATTTTGAATATGCAACAAAGAGAATTTGCAACATACTACATAGTGGTCTAGATTATTTTTTCACTTGAATGATCAAAGAGAGTTTGGTACTTGTTCGATCACCTGTAAATTATTGAGATTTAAGGTTTGATTTTATGAGCATCCAAATGAGTCCAGAGGTGAAAACTTGAGGGAATGCATGTTTTCAAGAGATATACATGATGATATAGTATATTATTAGATTCATTTAATTTAAATATAAGTTTACAATATTTTTTAGAGTTTGGGCTTTGATGGCGACAATTACATGTATTATCTTTTGGTTTGAGAACATGGATTGACACATGTCGAGACTTAGTATGGTGAGAGTTGAGTACATAACTACAACAATGGTGATAATTATGGTTTCATAATGTTCATGTGCACATGACATTGTCATGTATGTGGTTGAATGGTAGTGGTGTGATTTTGTTTTAGGATGTTATTCACATCTCTTAAATTCTTGTTTGTTTCCTTGACTATGGTACTTGATTGTGGATTTGTTTGATAGATTGGATTTGCATGTGGTCTGATGTTTGGTTATTTATATCTTCATGGTCTCCTCTTGGTTATCCCATTTTTTAACGTTATTGATGTGATGATAAGTTTGTATTTTTCATTAATTTTAGATCTAAAGATATGTAGTTATGTGGGTTTTCTAGCCATTTGGTTGCAATGGGATGAGTCGAATGTGGATGTCTATATCCACAAGTCTTTTTAGTGGTGATGCATATTCAATTATTTGGAAAAAAATTTGGTTATTTTTGTATTGATATGTTACACTGAGGTGAGAGGATGATTAATGGTTAAACTACTTAGGTAGTTAGTTATTGGGATTTGCATAATTTTCTTAGCACTATAATATGAATAGATTAGTTACACATTTCAATGGGACATTTTGGAAATGATGTTTTGGTTGTGGTTATATCCTCATTTAGGAGATGGTTATAATGGTTCCTAAAGATCTTGGTTGCATGACTCAGTGATGTAAGTTCATCATTTGATGATGGATGATCTTCTTCAATGGTTGTTGATATCATAGAGGAGCTCTTGGATCCTATTTTCTATAGTGAGAGTTCATTGGCATCTTAGGTTTCATTGATAGGAGATGGTTATATTCATGTGATTAGAGATGTTGACATCTTGATTAGCCATGGAGGAATTTTTTATTCTTTGTTTGATGTGTCATTTTATGATTTTTTTGTTTAACAAGTGATCCTTGGTTGATAGGACAGTATGTCACTATTTTATGGAAGACTCTTGATTTCATATAATAATTTTGACATGATGTAGATTCTCTTGAGATCACTTATGTTCATTGAAGCATATGATCTTCTTTTGAGAAGATGTGAGATCATTATGTGTTCCTAATTTCATGATTGGAGCTTTGATAGCGGTCTTGTCGGTTCTCTTGTTATTGAGTACATTGGTTATTTTCTTGGGAGCTTTATGTGAGTGCAGTGCTACATTTTGAGAAAAACATGTATTGATTAGTTATAGGTGTCCATGGGTACTTGGAGACTTGGGTGAGGATGGATTTCTCTTGAGATCAATTGCATTTGTTGATATAGTTACTCTTTTGATACATTTTAGCAAGAAGTCTAAGGAGCCTTAACCTATATATGAATGTGAATTCATGATGGACCTATAGAGGAGATTGTTATTGGAGTGAGTCATGATTACTTGGGTATCTGGAGGAGCATTCACATTCCCCGCTCTTTTTCTACTCTTCAAATAGTCATCTAAGAGGTATTGCCCATTTTATTTTCATATCCAAATGTTATGTTTTATGTTGTCTTCTCATAGATATGGATTTTGAGCTATGACTAGACTAAGTTCTAAAGATTTCATGAGGGATTTTTGGCATGTTTATCTCCTTGTGTGTATGAGATAAGGATTAAAATACAAAACTATCTCACACTTTTTAAAGGAAATGACCAATATAAACATAAATTTTCAACTTCAATTGCATAAAAGTGGTCGTTATATTTTGAATATCAAAATGATGTAGACTACTAAAATTTAAAAATATTGATGAATTGTATCCTTGTAGTTTCAAAAATAAAATAATAATTGGTGTGATTTTTTTTTTTTTAATCTAAAAATAAAATTTGAATCGCTGAAAATTTCAGAAAAAAATGACATTGAGTTGATGTCACAAAAAAAAGAGCAAACAATTTTATTTTTCCCTTATTGTTTTTTCCAAATAGAGAAATTCAATATCTAGTGCATGGAAAAAAAATATTTTTTGACGAACATTTTTCTTGTAACAATATTTTAAGTCAAACTTCACTAGAATGTCATTATATGACATCAATTTTTGTCTCTATTTTTATCATTGTTTAAAAAAATAAACCCTTTTGGAAAGGATTATCTCCTCTAACATACCATATGTTTTTTTTAATTTTTTGAATAAATTTTAATATTTTTTGAAAAATTAAATCGCTCTTATGTTTGATTATAAATTTACTTGTAATTTTTAAAAAAATATATTAAAACTAATTAAAATGTCACACACACACACAAAGATAAACACCACATCAACCGCACACATAACACATGGAATTTTGATGTGGACAACCTGGTCAAGCAAAAAACCATGGTGGAAATCTACCCATGATATGATAATACTCTACAGTAGTATGTGTAAATATTATAATGGGGAATGTACATGCATTCAGGCACACTGCCTAGAGCTCACTGCTCAAATATAAGAAGGGCTACAACCTTGGGAAGGCTCACTGCCTTACAAAGATCAAACAACAATTCGGATTACATGAACTGAAAGAATAACATCTCTAAATGCTTGATTACAATTCTAGGTAAGCACATATACTCAAACTCTGCTCTTCACACTTCTACACACTCTTTCGCACTTCTTCACTTATCTCCTCTGCTATTAAATTATCAAAAGAATATTCACACATCCAAATCACATATCTCAAAATAATATTACATGTATTTCTACAATTCATCAACCTTAACCTCAAGGTCATCTCAACACATAAGACCTAATTACAAAATTACATCACACGATACATAAATCAATATGTGGACCAATACAATGTCAGCAAGAACATAGCATGGACCCAAATCAAATTCTCGAACACGCAACACCATCGAATATCTCACCAAGATCATCTGCAACACGTAACAACCATCGAGTCGGCCAAAAAGGTCGTATAACATGAAGAATACCACCGGACCAATAAACTCTTCAATAATGCACACCATGATCAATACGGACCACCAAGACACATAGAACATGATTAGAGAACATCAACAAGAAACGTGAATTCCACCGCAATAATAGCAACAACTCGGATAACTAGAATCATTATTATTTCATCACTAGAGTTTAAGAACACCAACAACAAACTGAAAGATATGCTTTTGAAGTTCCAAATAATGAACCATCCAAACTGAGGACACACATGAACATCCCAAACACTCTCCAAAATCTGCACAACATAAAGAATAAATTCCAAATCAATACAAACCAGAAATCACAACTCTACAATACAACATCAACAAAAAAAGAAATCACCACACCGGATCACATAATCGATCTAATCATCTTTTGGAACATTGAAACTCATACTGAATCAACTAGAGATAAGTATCTTAAAAGCCATTAATCTGCATCAGCATATCTGAAATAAATCACCCAAACCAACTCTCTATAACACAGAAACACAGGAATATGTTGACATCAATGACAACAACACATTCCAACAACTGTAATATCCAACAATCTCCTCCTTTGGCATTGATGGAAACATATGAATGTGAAAAAAAATCAATGCAAAGAAAGAAATCAACTCCAAAAATCTCCCCCGGAGATGATACACACATAGCTCTCTACCTAAGGTAGATAAGGTAGATTTTAACATGCTTCTCTCCCCCTTTGACAGCAATGCCAAAGACACATACAAATCATTATTCTCTCCCTCTTACCAGATAATCTCTCTCCCTTAGATACACACTCAACAAATCTGAACAACTAAACCACACACTTACTACTCCCCCTAAGTAACAGCACCCACTCATCAATCCGGATATTAGGATAAGACTATGAAGTCCACCAGATCGATGCAACTCAATGCATCAGTTCACATCAAGAGGAGAAATCACCCCTAACTTCTCTCTCAAATATACAAATGTATATGTAGGCAAAGGCTTCATAAAGATATCTATAATTTGTTCCTTTGTAGATACATACTCCAATTTGACTTCTTTCTCATTCACCTTCTCTCTCAAGAAATGAAACTTGATTGATATATGTTTTGTCTTAGAATGTAACACTAGATTCTTAAAAATATTGATAGCACTAGAATTGTCACAATATATAACAATAGGCTCATTATAAACAACTCTAACATCCTTCAGCATGTGCTTCATCCAAAATACCTAAGTATGATTGCTAGCAACAACATTGTATTCAACTTCTGCAATAGATAAAGAGATAGCATTTCGCTTCTTACTTGCCCAAGCAACCAACTTCTTTCCCAAAAAGAATGCTCCACCGGTAGTGCTCTTCTGGTTATCAACATCACCTACCCAATCAACATCTATATAAGCATTTAAAGTGAAATCATCATTCTTCGGATACCATTAACCATAATCAATTGTTTCCTTCAAATATCTGAATATCCTCTCCACAGTAGTAACATGACTTTCCCTAGGATCAGCCTGAAATCTTACAACAAGACATACAACATTCATAATGTCAGATCTAGTCTGAGTCAAATATAGTAGTCCACCAATCATAGATCTATACAGGGTCCGATTAGCCTTTGGAGATTCATCATCTTTTGGCATCTTGAATCCAGTCACCATAGGAGTTCCAATAGGTTTGGAATCATCTAACTCAAACTTCTTCAACAATTCCTTCACATACTTGGATTGAGATATGAAAATGCCTTTATCAATCTGTATAATTTGCAATCTTAGATAATTTCATCTCACCTATCATAGACATCTCAAACTCTTTTTGCACATCATTAGCAAACTTCATACTCAAATCATCATCTCCTCCAAAAGTAATGTCATCAACAAAGACTTCAACAATCAAAATATTATCATTGTCACTCTTGAAGTACAAACTACTATCAACAATACCTTTATAAAATCCTAACTTAAGCTAACTTTATCTATTTTACACTTAAGCTAACTTTAGGTGCATATAATTAATTATTTTAATTAATTATAATGTGCAAACCTAGGTTTTCCCTTTTAGGGTTTCTTGACCTATTAAAGGTTGAGTTCTTTCTTTTCATTATAAGAAGAAGGATTATTATTGTCAATACATTTTGGAGATTATTTGAGCTCTCATCTTTTGGAGCATATTTTTCTTGTGTATTCTTTCCTTTTGTGATTTGCTTCATTGCTTCTCCTTGTAACAGGTTTTTCAGCTTGCAGAGATTATTTGGGCTCCTATGGTGTTGTATTTTCTCAACTCCTATATGGTATCAGAGCTTCAGATCTGCAGCTCCCTGTTCTTGTTTTGAGATTTTTGGCTTTGGAAGCAGATCTAGGGTTTCAGAAAGTTTTTTATGCACCTAGGGTTTGACCTTTTTTCTGAGCACTTTGGGCCTAAACGGACCTCACCATTGTGCTCAGAAGGCCTGAAAACCCCATTGGTCATATAAAATTCAACCATTTTTGGTTCCTGAGCCTCTGGGTGAATTTTTTTCTCAGATCCAGTCCATACGGCCCTGGCACGCAGATCGAGAAAAAAAATTAATTTTTTTTTTTTTTGCCTTTTTACGGCATGCAGGCCGATTTTTTGATTTTTTTTTTTTTTAAAAAAAAATTATAAATCAAAAAATTGGCAAAAGGCGTACGTTTTTTTTTTGAAAAAAAATCAATCAAAAAAATTTTTTTTTATGCGCTGACGCAGGATTCCGTACCCTGTGGTAGGTCTGACAGGTCCGGCCCTCGCCAAATTGTTAGACCGGGCCCGCCGCCACCGGTCTCTGGCCTCCCTGACCCCCGTTGCTGCACTTTCTGGCCCGGCCACCTCCGGCGACTCTGCCCCCGCGCCGCTGCCGCCTGTGGCCCCCCGGTCCCCGCCGCCGCCAACGACTCCCCGCTCCCTGGCTGCTGCAGCTTCCGCCACCACCTGCTCCCAAGCTGCGCTCCACCTTGGCCCTCGCCACTCATCCTGCGGCCCTCCGCTTGGCCCTGCCACTCCCCAACTCCGCCTCCATGCGGCCTCTGCCTTGGCCCCCGCCGCTCAGCCTGCGGCCCCCGCCTGGCCCCACCGTTGCCCACCCCTTTTTTCCAACCGGCCACCACTCTGCATCGGGCCGCCACTCGGCCGCCGCCCTGCCACCCGGTCGCCACCCACTGGCCACCGGACCACCAAAGTGCAATCAGACCCCTTTTTTTGGCTTTTTCAGGGGGGGTTTGGTTTTTTGGCCCTATCTTGGGCATACGGAGTCATTTTTTTGAAAACGAATAGGCGTCGAAAAGATGGTTCCGAGGCCAACCTCATGGTATTGGTAATTTTTTCCAATTTTTCTGTTTGACTATGTTTTTTTTGCAGTCAAAGTGAGGTCTCTTTTTTGCACTCCGGGAGATGTAGAACGAGCATCCAACCTCCATTTTTTGAAAACTTTATATTTTCAGAAAGCTTGTGCTGTGTACTTTCCAGAAATATGAGTTTTTTTTCTAGATTCTGCTCCATGCATATTTTATTTAGTATTTTGCTTTTAAGCACTCTGGTGGATATCGTGGTTGTTTCAGGTCCTGGGATCTCTTTTCTGAGTAGGGTGTCTCTGTTTTGATTCTCGTTTCTTTTTCCAGTCTTCTTATCATTGTAGCATTGTATATATTCAAATGCACTAAGATAAAGTGCCATCATGCATTATTTACTTGGAATCTTGCATATCTTGTGTCTTGTTGTACGTGCACTATTGATCAAGTGCCATGAGGGGGTTGATGTTTGCCTGTTGTTTGCCATCTTCCTTTGTCAAGTGAGTGTTCCTTCCACGACATTCACCTCATGATGATGTGTCTTAGCACCTTTGATGTTCTTGGTTCTTCGTCATGCAGTTGTTTTTTACTGTCCTTTTCAGTGTTCCTGTCTCTCTCCCACTTCCGCATTATGGGGAGGTTTATCCTGTTGGTTCTACTACTTCCATGGTTCAATTGATCAGCTCTTCAGGCTTTGGTTTCTCATGCCATCTGTATCTTCGATTTTAGTTGTTTTTTCCTTGTTTGCCTCCTGATTCGAGTAGTGTCATTTGAGGGCACTCATGCAGATTACAGTCTTCTCTACCTGGTGATGTTCTAGTTCAGTGGAGGTTCTTCAGATCAGCGGTTAATTTTCGATAGAGTTTGGAGGTTCTTCATGCTTCAGTGGTATTCTTTTTCACCTCTTTTTGGAGTAGAGTTTTGTTCCCACGTGGTTTTCTCTATTTCTCTAGTTCATAGAGATTTCATTGTATTTGGGTACCTGATCAGGGCTTGTTGTCGGGACCCATCTTTATTGCTTTCAATAGCTGTTCTAGGTTTTAGCTTCTCCCTAAGTCTATCTTAAGGGGGGGTGTTAGAGTATTCGGGTATTTACTTGATTAATTAAACATTATTTGTTTAATTATTTAAGTTCCCTTTATCTCTTTTACACTTAAGCTAGCTTTAGGTGCATATAATTAATTATTTTAATTAATTATAATGTGCAAACCTAGGTTTTTCCTTTTAGGGTTTCTCGACCTATTAAAGGTTGAGTTATTTCTTTTCATTTTTAGAAGAAGGATTATTATTGTCAATACATTTTGGAGATTATTTGAGCTCTCATCTTTTGGAGCATATTTTTCCTATGTATTCTTTCCTTCTATGATTTGCTTCATTGCTTCTCCTTGTAATAGGTTTTTCAGCTTGCAGAGATTATTTGGGCTCCTGTGGTGTTGTATTTTCTCAACTCCTATAGTAATGTCATCAACAAAGACTTCAACAATCAAAATATTATCATTGTCACTCTTGAAGTACAAACTACTATCAACAATACCTTTATAAAATCCTAACTTTATCAAATACTTGTCCAATCTAGCGTACCGGGTTGTAGGGGCTTGTTTAAGTCCATATAATATTGATTTCTTCAATCTGCATACCATGTCTTCTTCATCTGTCAATGAAAATCCATCCAGTTGCTCAATGTAGACTTCCTCTTCCAATTCACCATTAAAAAAGGTTGACTTCACATCCATCTGATATACCTTGAAATTCTTATGAGCAGCATATGCAAGAAATAATCTTACAACTTCAATTCTAGATACCGGAGAAAAAATCTCCTCAAAATAAATACCTCACATTTGTGAACATCCTTTACAAACTAGTCTTTATTTGTTTCTAACAACTTCTCCATCTTCATTTAGCTTATTTTGGAACACCCATTTAGTACCATTTACATTCTTATCTTTACATCTCAGAACAAGTTCGCATGTATTGTTTTTTCTCAATCTGATTTAACTGTTCTTCCATGGCTTTTACCTAATTTTCATCTTTATAAGCTTCAACAACATCTTTAGGCTCAATTTTGGAAATCAAACATGTTTCTTCACCAGCAATTCTTCTCCTAGTCATCACACCTTTATTTTTATCACCAATAATCTGATTTTCTGAATTATTTAATCTTACATACTTGGGGGTTTTTTGATTATTCTAATTTTTAGTCTCTTGAACTTCTTTACTGCCAACAGCATCTAGATTTACTATCTCTTCTAGATCACTCTATTTCATGCTTTCAGACTGCACTTGCTTTGAATTAACATCCTCATCAGATTCATATCTGCATGCTCTGATTTGCTTCTCATGATTCTCATCAACCTTCATATTTGCACTTTCCACTATCTTTCTCAGTCTTTTGTTGTAACATCGGTAGGCTTTTCTCTTAGTAGAATATCCCAAAAATATTCCTTCATCACATCTTGCATCAAACTTTACTATATCCTCATGTCTTTTGATATAACATTTGCTTTCAAAGATTTTGAAATATCTAACTATAGGAACATGACCAAACCATAACTCATAAGGGATCTTATCGGAATCACCTTTTATATGCACTTGGTTGAATGTGTACACAACAATGCTAACAACTTCTCTCCAATAGATATGCAGAACATTTCCTTCAATCATTATAGTTATAGCAACAACTAAAACAATTTTGTTCTTCCTTTCAACAACTCCATTATGTTGAGGCATTTGCGGAGTAGATAACTATCTCCTAATTCCATGTTCTTCATAAAAGGAATTAAACTCACAGGAGGTGAATTTTCCTCCTTTGTCAAATCTTAGACACTTCAGATTCAATCCTATCTCTGTCTCCTCTATAGATTTGAATATTTTGAATTTCTCTAGTGCTTCAGATTTCTCCCTTAGAAAAGTGACCCACATCATCCTAGAATAGTCATCAATCAGCAACATAAAGTATTTGTCACCTTGCAAGCTTCTCACTCTAGAATGACCACATAAATTAGTATGCACAAGATCTAATAATCTATCAGATGTATATAGTTTTCTCTTGAATGAAATTCTTGTTTACTTTCCGAATTGACATTTTTTACATACCGGATTAGTAGGCTTCACTCTCTTAGGCAGATCTCTAACAGCTTGGGTAGAACTTATCTTAATCATGCAGTCAAAGTTAACATGACACAATCTTTTATGCCACAACCAACTCTCATCAATCTGAGCAATCAAACAACTTTTCTCACTAGCATTCAAATGAAAGATATTACCTTTAGTTTTAGTTCCTGATGCAATTTCTATACCGGATCTATTCAAGATCTTACATTTCCCATTCTTGAATTGTAAGTCATCTGTCCAACACTCAAAAGATTATGCTTCAAACCTTCAACATATAAAACATCATCAGTATTATGCCTACCATCAAGAGAAATAGAACCTCTACCATGGATTACACAAGCTTTGTTGTCTCCAAATCTCACTACACTACCATCATACTTCTCCATATTCATAAATTTACCTTTATCACATGTCACATGATGCGAACAACCACTATCAATCAACCATTCATCTTTCTCATCAATCTTAACAACTAAGGCTTTATCTTCAACAATGCAACTTGTAGAATCAGGAGGTATCAAATCATCTTCCTTGATAGCAATGAACACAAATTCATCTTCTGAATTATGTTTCTCAGACTCATCATCTATCACACCTTCATCAACAGCATAATAACATTTTTTTTCTGATAGCTATACCGGTGATTAGGCTTGTAAGGATCATCATACTTTGTCATTCTTTCAAATATTTCAAGACACCTAGAAGCAAAATGACCTATCTTATTGCATGAAAAAAAATTCAAAGGTAACTTCCCTTCATACTTATCGGATCCCTTAAGAAATCTTCTAGCAATAAGTGCTTCAAGCTCTTCCAATTCTCTTTCATGTTCTTTCAACTCTCTCATTTCTCTTTCATATCTGGAAACCCTAGTTGAACTTTCTCCTTGATCATACTTCTACTTCTTGGATACATTAGCTGTAAATACAGTCTTAGCTTTGCCACGTAATTCACCATGTTTGCTCAGTTCAAAAGCAACAAGCTTACCAACCAACATATCTCTTGTCACGGTTGTCACAGTTTGGATCTCATTAATAGCAGCAACTTTGTGTTTGTAAGTAGGAGGCAAGGATCTCAACACTTTAGCTACAATCTCATCTTCTTCAAGGACTCCACCGGCACATCTGATGTTCAACACAAGATCATTCACTTTAGCCATAAAGAATGAAATATTCTCATCTTCTCCCATTTTCAGCAACTCATACTTTCTTTTCAAGCTCTTTAATTTAGCAACTTACATGTTTATCTCCTTCATACAAGGTTTCTAGCTTCTCCCAAATCTCATGAGTAGTCTACAATCTCATCACATTAGTCATCTATGCATCAGTCGGGGCACTCAACAATGATTCTTTAGCTCTTATGTTACGTTCTACATATTTTATCTCAGCTACAGTAACAGGACCATTATAGACATTCTTCATGATCTTCCAATAATCTTCTCTAAGACAATTCAAGTGAACTTCCATCTGGTTCTTCCATATAGTGTAATTAGTTCCATCAAATCTCACTCTCCTTCTTGAAAACAACAGGTGCCATCCCGGATATCCTCAAGTAGTCAAGCTTCTTCCAGAAGATCTAGCTCTGATACCAATTGTTGGTAGTAGCAATGCAGGAAAATTGAGAAGGGGGGGGGGGGGAGGCGGGGGGGTTAATCAGTTTTCACCAAACTTAACCAAATTAACCTTAACTTTAAATCTGATCAAGAACAACAAGAACAAAGATAAACACCACATCAACAACACACATAACACATGGATTTTTGATGTAGAAAACCTGGTCAAGGGAAAAACCACAGTGGGAACCTACCCACAATATGATAATACTCTACATTAGTATGTGTAAATATTACAATGGGTGTCATAGCCCTCCTTTACCATTTTAAATTGCTACTACTATTGTTATTTCTATTATATCATTTTGAGGTTATGTTAGAAATGAATTTATTGAATATGGTTGAAAAAGTTATTATAATAATGAACACACTCATACACACATAAAAAAATAATTTAAATAGAAATTATTAAATTCCTCAATTTCAAATAAGCACATGTCATAGGAGAAATTGGAAGCTTTTTTTTTCATCCATTTAGTGATCAATCAATTTTGCATGAGGATAATTTAGGAAAACGAATCTCATTTTCAATTAATTCTCTTGATAGTGGAATTGAGGGATCTTTTCTATATAATGTATGCAAGTTTTCAAAAGGAGGGGGTTGATTCATTTCTTTGAAGAAATTTCTCATGTTTCATGTTGATGAAAATAGGATTTCTTTTGTAATCATGTTTTATTGGTAGAATTGTTAAGTTTGTTTGAAGAAAATTCACTAAGTTGCAAGGAAGGATCTAGGAAGGATAGCCAGAAGATTGGAGGAGATTCAACATCAAGCTTTGACAACCAGTTTGTTTGAAGAAAATTCACCAAGTTGCAAGGAAGGATCTAGGAAGGATAGCCAGAAGATTGGAGGGGATTCAACATCAAGATTCGACAACCAGGTTCTCTTCTCTCGCTTTCCCTTAATTACATATGGAAGAAAATTGTATTATCAAAAAAATAGTTTATATCATTTCTTTTAGATCTTCAAGTATATAAAAATTTTAGATTGTTTAAAAACAAAATAAATTATTTCTTCTTAATTAGGATAATTATTGATAAAAGTACCTTTCACATTATGCATGTAAAAGATATTTTTATTTTTATTATTTATTTAATTTTCTTAGGAAAAAGGAAAAAGAAAGAAAGAAATCAGATTTTTTTTTTATGTTTTTGCTTTCTAAATTTTATTTTTTTAAATTTTTTTTAGTTTGTGATTTATTAAATAAAGCCTACGAATGAATTATTGAAAAATTGTCTGCTAATGAATCTTGTTCCTTCTTCTGAGAAATTAGGAATGTAAATTTTATTCTTTGTGATTTTATGATGATCACCTGTGTATCTTGTTCTTTATTAGATTATTCTCTATGAATTAAACTTATCTCTCTCTCGAGATGTGTTTTTGATCATTCGAGTGCAAACTTTTATTTCTTTAACTAAATCTTAAAATCAAACCTCTATGAATCTTTTTTACATGAAGTTTATTTGATGTTTTCCTGTGAGCAACAAAAAAAATAAAAAAATCATGCCTCTCTCTCTGAATGTAGATTTGATTATTGTGTATATTTGTCTTACTTCCGTGTGAATGTATATTGCCCTTATGAGAGAAAATTTATCACGAAAAAATACAATTATGCCCAATGTATGACAACTAATCCCCTCTAAACCTCCTCTCTGTGAAATCTTATTCATGAAATACATATAATTTCTTCTCAAAAATATAAATATAACTCTTGATTCTTTGTGTAATCAAAGTATGTATGTATGTGGCAATATAATTTCTTGTTGAAAACTATCATTATGAAATCAAAATAAATATATCTTAGATAATTTATTTTCCGGTAGAAATCTATCACTATGAAACTCTACCCTCTATTTTTCAAGCATTATGTGCAAATTTCTTTTCTGTGGAATTATGTATATTAGAACAAAACTCTAAATCTTTGTTCAATTTATATTTTTATGTCTTGTAATATAAGTATAGCACAAATCATTTATAAATCTTATATATATGTGTGTGTGTGTGTGTGTGTGTGTGTGTGTGTGTGTGTATTATTAAGGAAATATGTTGATAAATTTAATCATTATAAAAATCAAAAAAAGGTATGTTAATAAATTTAACCGTATCGGTGCCATGTTGTTACATGCAAAAAAAAAAAAAACCTTGTTGTTTCCATTATTGAAGTTCTTTATTTAAGAAGATGAAAGATTCTTTATTGAAAATATTCTTTATTTGATAAAGAAAAAACCCTTTTTCATGGGAAGTGGGTGGGGAAGCCCGCGGGCCCACTCCCCACTCCCCTTCCTCTTTTTTAGCCACCCTGTCATTAAAGTAAAGAACTTGTGTTTTTCTTTTAGATTTGTTTCACATGCGTGAATTCAAATTGCAATTGATTTGGCATTTACTTATATTTTGAAATATTTTAATCATTATGAAATTCAATTTTTAAAATGTTAATAATATATTAAAATTTGATTTTTTTTTTATTATTTGTTTAAAGATTTAAAATAATCAATATAATAAATGATTAAGTGGTACCATAAGTTAATTCAAAGTAAAATAATAATAATAATAATAATAATAATAAACTTAATTAGTAAATACATGAAATATAATCTGGATTAGATGATTTATTTATAATTTAAATAAAGTTTATTTGTAAATTTCATTGATTAAGTTATAATTTGGCTTTAGTAACCTTAAAAAATTATAATATGAAATTTATTTGACTATTTATATAGTTGATATAGTTGGGAAAGAAATAAGCGTATTTTTAGAAAACAGACATATCCTCTTTCTGATGTTTTCAGTTACATTGAAAAATCAGTATCGGAACTGGTTAATGCTCATGTTTCAAATCAGTTCAGTCCAAGTAGGGAATTTACTTCTTGGGATGGTCAAGTTATTAATTGTTGGAAGGGCATCACTATTCCCGTATCACCTTGCTTTCCAAGAGTGAGGATTAGTAAAATTGACAAAAATAAAGTGAAATGGTGTCCTCCGAATCCAACACATTTTAAATTGAATTTTGATGGCTCCTCTAAAGGGAACTCGGGTGATGCAGGGGTAGGAGTATGCATTAGGGACCATACAGAGTGTGTTTTTGCTTTGAAATTTGTTTCCATTCCATCGGGTACTAACAACTACGCAAAGGCATATGCTTTGCTTGAAGGCATTATACTAGTTAAAAAATTGAACATCTTTTATATTCACATCGAAGGCGACTTAGCTATTATTATCAACTCTTGCATAAAGAGAAATATTGGCAATTGGCAGATAAGATATTTGCTTGAACAAGCATGGGCACTCATTGATACATTTGTAAATTTTACTATTTCACATGTGTATAGAGAAGGAAACTGGGTTGCAGATCATTTGGCAAATATGGGAAGTTCCAAGGTAGAACTTAATATGATGGGTCTGAATTGTGATCTCGATTCTTTTCCAATCCTTAGAAAAATAATTTTGGAGGACATGGGTACAGGATAATATTGTACATGGTTATGTAGATATTTTCATAATGATAAAAAGTTGGTATGTGAGGTATTATAATTGCAGGGTTTCGTGGTTGTGAAGTATCTGAATGATGTGAATGGATGTTGATTTGGGCATCTATGAAGCAAGGCAGACTATGGACTGTTATGTAAATGTGCACAACTTTCATGATGTTTTGGTTCAGACTTCATCTTGGTCAACATACTTCAGGAAGCATTCAATACTTGGATATGACTTGTGGAATTTGGTATTCTGGACATTATGAGATATATTGTACTTTTGTGGCATAATAGGGATTTAAGTTTCACAACCTTTCTATGTAATATTGAGCAAGGATCAGAGTTTTTCTTTCTGGTTGTTTTCTCCAGGAGCTCTTTGAATCAACTTAAAGAAATATATAAATAAAATATATTAAGTGGCACTGCCACCTTTTCTCCAAAAAAAACAAAAAAAACAAAACAAATGAATATACTTGTTTATACTTTCAATTAAAATTTTATAATTTGGAGTTATCCATAAATAATATTTTATTTTATTTTCGAACTACCTATTAATTACTAATTTGAAAACTTTTCTTACTAAGCAAATTTTGGTCGGTAAACTTTTATTTGGTTACAACCCACTCCTGATTTGGAATCATTTGGTTAGATTAGTTTTATTGGGGTTGTTAGTTGGAATTTCAAATTATATATATATATATATATATATATATATATATATATATATATATATATATATATATATATATATATATATATATATATATATATATATATATATATATATATATATATATATATATATATATATATATATATATATCGCTATGATCATCAATCTAAATTTGATATGTTCATGCTTAGGTGCATAGTCCTCGACCAATTGACTACTTCAAGCATCATGCAAATTACATAATTGATGTATCATACAAATTGCAAGAAGCCAGATATAAAGGTCATTCTCAAATTTGGATACTAGTCTCTTAGTAGTACTAGATTGAATTTTTAAATAACCAAGTCATTTAAATTAGTCAAATCTAATAGTAGTCAAATTTATCTCCTAACTCTAAGGGAACATAAGACTAGTAAAAGGAAGAGGCGAATTTCTTAGTTGAACTTCATAGTAAAATCTATTTTGTTAGAACATGAAACTTTATTTGAAAACCAAAAGTTTTATCAATTTGGAGTCATTTAACTATGATTTTGACTTATCTCTTGAACCTCAAATCGAATACTCAACTTCTATTGTAAGTTTAATAGAACTTAGCTTCGAAGATTAAATGAGTTATGATTGTTATTAGGGAATCCTTACCTTAATATGTGCTTGAGAAACCTATTCCATGATCACTTAGTAGATTATACAGCTATTTTAATAGAGATAACCTAGGAGCAAATCTTAACTCTCTTCTAAGAGTTTGTGATTAATAAGTTATTATTTGTAGAAAATGTCCAAGGGATAAATGGATTCAAGTGGATAGTTATCTCCTTAAAATATTGCATTAGTTCAAGAACCACTAGAAGAAGATTTCATTTATTAATTGGGGTTATTTAGGAACCATAATCATATTGGTTAATTAAAAGTAGATTGTTGGGATCATCTAAAAGTCATGTTCATATTGGTTGGAATTAGAAAGGAGTCTTATTCATAACGATTGATTGAAGGTATATTTATTTGAATTATTTAGGAGTCTTATTCACATTGGTTAATAAGAAGTTGGTTGATTTGGGATTATTCATATGGGATTATCTTATTTTCAACATTGGTAATTAAAAATAGTGTGGATATCAAGGTTATTATTAAAAGTTTTCCATCAAAAAAGTTAGTAATAATTTCATTTCCAAAGTATTATTATTTGATGATTTCAAATTTCTTCAAACAATTATTAGGACTCATATTTAAAGCAAGGATTATCATTTGTAGAAAATGCTTAAATATTAATTGTTATGCTACTCTAATTGGAATAATTAGTTGATTTAATGATTATGCGGTTATTATTAAGCTTATCATTAAATAGTTCTTTTTCTTCCTTCAACAAATAAGTGATAAATTTATTTCCAAAGTTTCATTGTTTAATCATTTTCCTTAAGCAATCTAATACCTTTAAAATATTAAGAGTTGTACTCAAGAGTAATGGATGTTCCAAAACAATTTTATATTACAAGTGAGTTTGGGTTCTTTTCATAAGTTATCTTTTACAAGTATTAAGCAATTAGTACTTCATGTATTTAGTCTAGCCTTAAAGTTTTAATCATGGTTTATTTTCAAGAAAATGTTATTCCAAATAGTTGATTTGTTTATGCTCCTTTCAATTACTAAGTTCAAGCATGAAATAGTTCATTTCCATTATTATTGCTTCTCTTGATATTCACGAATTCAGAATTAATTTTGAGTTAGACAACTAAATAAGAGGAGTTGAAAACAATAAACCTTAGCAATGTTTGGTATCTACGGTGCCTCTAGGTCACGCTTACGGGTAATTTTGTCATGTTGAATTACTGTACCTAACACCTAATAAAGTTGCATCAACTACATCTGTGGCATCATCCCTATAAATTGTCGGGGAGTAATAAGGGACACTTGGAAGTTAAAATCCAAGGGGTGGGTAATCCCCCTTGGATCTATAACCTAATAAGATAATCTTTAAATGAATTTACATCTGCTAGATAAACTTTAGTAAACCCCTTTAGGGTTTTTTGAGTGAGATGTTTTTAAAACTTAGCTTAATCTTGAAGGTTGTTTGACGATTTGATAATTGGGTCAAGGGTGACGCTTATGATAGGTATTAGGATCTAGTTGTTTTAGGTCACAATCAATAGGCCACCTTGAGCCTTTGCTTAAAGCTACCATCGTGGGTAGCAACAGCAGAGAAACTGTCTGGGACATTGACCCTAGAAAGGGTTGCGTACCCACCAAAATAGTTTACATTAAACCATAGATTAGAAAACAGAACTACATACTTTATGCCTTGATCCCGTGCCGAAATGGGTATGTAGGTAGTCTAGGGACAGAGTTGTCCCTTGTACTCAGGTGTTCGAGGATGGGGTCTAGGATTTGGTAAGTAGATGGATTGTGAAGTCTCCTAATTTTAAAGATAAGGGAAATAAAGGAAAAAGTAATTCAGTGCATACTTGAAAGGAATCTCGTATGGATTCGCTTGACTTCCTGAGGCTTTAGGCCAAATTCTGAGGCAGAATTAAAGCTTGCATTATGTTATTCATTTTCTCCTAAGGACAGTGAGCTCGGTGCACCCCTATTAGAGTGTAGTTCTTAGTGAGTGACTTAGGACCCAGATGGTCCTGATGAGTCTAAGTCTCTAGCCAGAGCACCTCCTATCCCAAGTTGGATAGATGCCTATCCCGTATTGGATAGATGAAACCTTTTGTCTTGTATGGACAGATGCCTAACCCATATGGTTTGATGCTCATCCCGGATGGATGAATGCCTAATCCAATTGGATAGATGCCTAATCCAATTGGATAGATGCCCAGAGTATGTGATTGAATCAAACACAGATGATTAAATAAATAAATTAAAAAAAAAATTGTCAAAAATTCTTAGGTTAGTATTATGGGTTGTTACAAAGATAAACACCACATCAACAACTCACATAACACATGGATTTTTGATGTGGAAAACCTGGTCAAGAGAAAAACCACAGTGGGAACCTACCCATAATATGATAATACTCTACAGTAGTATGTGTAAATATTACAATGGGGAATGCGAATGCATTCAGGCACATTACCTAGAGCTCACTACTCAAATACAAGAAGGGCTACAACCCTAGGAAGGCTCATTGCCTTACAAAGATCATACAACAATCTGGATTAGATGAACTGAAAGAATAGCATCTCCAAATGTCTGCTTATAGTTCTAGTTAAGCACATATACTAAAACTCTGCTCTTCACACTTTTGCACACTCTTTCGCACTTCTTCACATATCTCCTCTGCTACTAAATGATCAAAACAATATTCTCAAATGCATATCACATATCTCAAAAGAATATTACATGTATTTATACAATCCATCAACCTTAACCTCAAGGTCAGCTCAACATATAAGACCTAATTACAAAATTACATCACATGATACATAAATCAATATGTGGACCAATACAATGTTGGCAAGGACATAGCATGGACCCAAATCAAATCCTTGAACACGTAACACCACAAATATCTCACCAAGATCATCTGCAACATGCAACAACCATCGGGTCGGCCAAAAAGGTCGTATAACACAAAGAATACCACCGGACCAATAAAGTCTTCATTAATGTGCACCACGATCAATGCAGACCACTAAGACACATAGAACATGATCAGAGAACATCAACAAGCAATGTGAATTCCATCGCAATAATCGCAACAACTTGGATAACTAGAATCATCATTATTTCATCACTTGAGCTTAAGAAAACCAACAACAAACTGAAAGATACGCTTGTGAAGCTCCAAATCATGAACCATCCGAATGGAGGACACACATGAACATCCCAAACACTCTCCAAAATCTGTACAACATAAATAATCAATTTCAAAGCAATACAAACCAAAAATAACAACTCTGCACTACAACATCAACAGAAAAAACAATCACCACACCGGATCACCTAACTCGATCAAATCATCTTCTGAAACACTGAAACTCATACTTAATCAACTAGAGATAAGTATCTCAAAACCCAGTAATATATGTGTGTGTATGTATGTATATGTATATGTATATGTATATGTATATGTATATGTATATGTATGTATATATATCTACATATACATATACATATGCATACATACATACATATATATATATATATATATATATATATGTATGCATATGTATATATATATATAAATGTAAATATATATGTATGCATATGTATATTTATATGTATATATATGTATATATGTATACATACATATATATGTATACATATATATATATATATATATGTATATATATGTATATATATATGTATGTATGTATGTATGTATGTATGTATATGTGTGTGTGTATGTATGTATGTATGTGTGTGTATATGTATGTATATTTATGAATACACACATATATATACATATATGTATATATGTGTGTGTGTGTGTATGTGTCTGTATGTCTGTGTACATATATGTATGTATACATAGATGTATGTATACATATATATGTATATATACATGTATGTATATGTATATATACATACATATACATACATGTATACATACATATATACATCTATGTATACATATACATACATGTATGTGTATATACATATATATATGTATATGTATATGCATACATATATGTATATGTATGTATATATATGTTTTATTATACCAACACTTGATACCAAGATACCAACACTTGATAATGTTTTATTATATCAATTGCATCAATCATACACATTCTAATAGATGACAAATGATTTGCACATAGACAAAAGATGTCACTATTTTGATATACGAAAAATCAGTAATAATAACTCAAGAAGCACATCTAGAACATACAAGCTAAATGCATCCTTTATTATTTCCATGAAATTATACAATCTCAAGAACTCTTCTATACAACGTGTAAACACAAAAGTCATCAAATTATTCCTCTAATAATTTCTCCATAATCTCCCCTTTGCAAGAGTATATATCTTTACAATGCAAAAGCCTTGTATTTATAGGCTTGAGAGAATAACTACCTCATAATTACTTAGAAAAACCACTTTGTGTAACTACTTAGGATAACCACCTAGTGTAATCACTTAGGATAACTACCTAAGTTAATCACTTGGGATAACTACCCTTTTTGGAGACAAGTTAGGATTTACCTAACTTTTTACAAAAATGGATTTTGAATTCTAACTTGTGTAATGACGAGAGACATGGTAACTTTTATAACAAAACATCTTGAAACATAATAAATTTCAAGTTAGGATCATAGCGAGGTGCTTATCCATCTTCATTTTCTTCATTCATTTTTGCGACCATTTCATCATCAATTCTTTATTTGTACTATCGAATATAGCTGCATACTCGAACATCTATGCCTTTAGAACCAATGAAATAATGAACTTTAGTCATCTCTGCTTATCACTAAATATTTGAATTGGATACCGAATCAAATTGTAGACACCTAGAATTGTCCTGTCTAATTAAATAAATATTTTATTTATTTAATTATTTAAGTCTAATTCTTCTATTAATTAAATAAATATTTATTTATTTAATTAATTCATTTACCCTCTTCTAGCCTTATTTCTCATTTAAATAAATACATTTATTTATTTAAATTATCCTTCCCCTAAATTAAATAAATATTTTATTTATTTAATTGATCTCATTTCTTCTATTAATTAATTAAATCTCTATTTATTTAATTAATTCATTAGCCTTTTCTACCTATGACACATGTCATTCATCTCTTAATTCCTATACTACCTACCCTCTCATTATTTTCTTATTTCTTTTACCTACCCTCTAATCCTAGCCGGCCATTCATCTTTTACACCTCTCAATCTTATCCCTCCATTTCTTACAGTGTCTTCTATATAAGAGAATGCTCCTTTCATTATCAATCCTCCTAAGCACTCCTGGACTAGCATTCGAACTTTCATATGCGATCAAGCCTACTTGCAACCACATTTTCGTTCTTTGTTGAGCTCTTGTGCACACATAAAATATGAGAGCAAATATATCAAGCAAGATCAATGGAGATAGGAAGAATGGAGATTCAAACCCTATTGAACATGTGATGATATAATCTTTGTGATTTTTGTTGATTTGCATCGTCTTAGGTAATCTTCATATGTTATGGTGGATCATTGTTGTTGTTAGGCTAGGGTTTTGTGGTTGAATCTATTTTAGTCTTTCAATATTGTTGTTTCCATTTTTACCATAAACATTTTGGCACGCCCGGTGGGACTCTTGTTCTTTTCCATTTAACATCTTTTGTTGCAGATTTTTTGTATTTGAAGTTGCAGATCTAACATTTTCAACATTTTGACTTTTCGCATCTGTGAATTTTAGAACCGCCTTTCTGATTTTATGTCGCGTCTATGACCCCTAGAATTATGTCTGCGTCCTTGACATTATTTTACATTTTTGCAGATTGCAGGATCGCATCTGTGTTCCTGAATCACATTTGTGCATCTTTTAATTGTGTTTGTGTTCTATTTCCACGTCTGTGAGGGTTGAAACTGCGTCTGTGTTCTTTAACCAAGTCTACATGAGATCCAATCGCGTCTGTGTTTTGTTTGTTTTTTTGCAATTTTTTCATTTTTATTCTAGTTTTTATGACTTTATTTTATCATTTTGATTTCAGATCTGGTTTATTCAGGTTAACATCTTGTAATCTAGTTAACAAATTGGTCCAGCTTGTCCTTGAAGCAACACGTCTTGTCAAAGGCCCCTTTTTCACAAAGTCTTTTGGATCTAAAATTTACCTAACTTGTGTGCTTGCAGGAGGGGTATTATTGCAAAACTACTAACAAATATTTGTTGTAGAATTTTGGCAAGGGTTTTTTATCTTTATTATGTGCCTTGTTTTCATAGATTACCAAACACTTCAATTGGTGCACTAAAATTGAACCAGTGTCTTTTGTGTCTTGGGCAATAGGCTATTTTTTGTTTAATCTCTAGAGGGCTTGCCTCCCCGTGTGGTCATTAGGACTACTAGTGAGGAGAGAACGATCCAAGTGGTAGTGATGAAAACCCACCTCTTTCAAACCACTATAAATAACTATATCCATGGTGAAAGTCATGGGTAACGTGTGTTGATTAGTTCATACCGACACTATGTCTCCCCATAAACCCATTTGATCAAATTTATTTGATCAGTAGTAAGGCGTAACCCCTACTAGCTGGGAGCCTTCTATATTTATAGAGCTGAAAGTGTTGCATGTATGGCTACATGAGTGGATGCCCTTACTAGCACCTTTTTGTTTTAGAAAGACAAAATCCTTTTAGCTGTTGGGGCAGGAGGTTGGACCTTTGGAGCGGCCCACACACATACGGTTCTTAGTAGAGATAAAAAGTTCACCACGAGGAGTTTCTGTGGGGACTAGTGTTTGGCTGCCCCGGAGAAGTAAGTGTCAAGGGTGGAACTAGTGGGGTCAAGCATCTAAGTATCCTCTTTGAATAGTGTAGCCTCAGGGGAAACCCCATGTGGGATCAACAACTATTGTCCTGGCCAACCATAAGAATTGTGCTTGTCTTCTTTTAAACATTCAAACATTCAAGATCAAACATCAAAACATTGTGTCTTTTGTGTCTTCAAGTGTATGCAAAAAGAATTACATCAAACAACACACTTTCTTTTGAGTCTTTTGAGTTTAAACACTTGAAAACATTGATTCCTCATCAACATTGTGTCCTCTTGTCACGAAAAACAGTCAAAAATTCAGATTTGGTCACAACAACTACTTCAAAAATTGAGAAAATTGTACTCAGATTTTGGAAACACGTCTGTGAAGGACAGAAGCGCGTTTGTGCTATCATAGCAAACTGCATTCACAAAATTATGAGAAACATGTCTGTGCAGTGTCTAATCACGTCTATGTTGAGAAACCACATCTGTGAAGTATATAGGCACATCTATGTTCAGTATTGGAAAAAATTTATAGTCCAACAAACAAGAGCAATCAGTTTCAGATTTCTTGAGTTTCCTAGGTTATTTCTCTGGGTTTTCATCTAACATTCGTCATTGCTTTACACCTTGCATTATATTCACATTTGTCTAAACTTGAGTCAAAAGGTCACTTGCTTGTCCTCATCTTGCTTTGTCAACACAATACATACAACAACATTTTTCTAAGTGGTCCCTCATCAAGGTCTATCACCTTTGGGTCTCATTTGGTCTTACTTAGAGTCAAGGTCAACTTAGCTCATCAAGAGAATCTATCATCTCTTTGGAAGTCACACCTACTCTACTACATACATACTTGGTCTAACACTTTGGACATTGCAAGTACACCTCAGATTCATTTACATTCCATCCAACTCTTGGTCTTCCATACTTTTCTTCATATAGTCTCACACATCTTGGTCAAGACCTAGTTCATGGTTGAAACCCGTTCCCAAAAATCTAAGAGAGAAGCTAAAGAGGCTCAAGAGTCCGCAAACATGAGAGCCTATGAGTATGACAATGATGTCTTCTTCAATTCTAATCATACCACATTACCTGACATAGACACTTATAGAAACACTCAAAATGTTGAGAACATGGATAATACAAACAACAATGATACACACAATGACAATACAGACAACATTTCAGTACATTCAGCAGAAGTGGGAGACTCTATTATGGATCCCCGTTTTAATAGATTGGTTGAGGAAATCATGAGAAGAGATAGACAATATTGTCTACAAGTGATGGCACAAAGTGGAGCTAAGATACCTCATAATTTTGACATGTCTCAAATAGTGGAAAATTGACCTATGCAAGAAACTCAACTCAACATGGATCAAAGGAAACCTAATAGTGGAGGTACTAGAGGACCATGTTTCATGCCTGAGTCACCATCATCTTTGTTTCAAAAACCTGAGGTCCCAAATACACATGGTCAAGCTTATGATACTCATGAAAGAGCATCTCATGAACAACTTTGTCTATGCAGACCATTACGGAAATCTTATGCAGATAAATACGCTCAATTGCATACCAATGCTAAGGACCAACCTCAAAAGCAATTGGATATCTAGAGGCATGCTCAAAATTTGGACACAAGGAAACCCCGTGTCAAATTTGGGGCCAACACACAAGAACAAACTCATGACATGCCTATAGAATATGATATACATGGACAAAGTAGATATTCCATTCCTCATTATGACTCTATACTAGGTGGTTCTCATACACAGTATCATTATAGACCTCCTCCTTATGAACATGTTTATGATCAATACCATACATGCAGTGTGCTCCTCCTCCACCCGGTGGCTTAGGCATGGGATATGGTCCAAGAAGTTGGCCTCTACCTAAGAACAATTTGGAACAACAAATAAAGGACTTACAAAAGAAAATAGAGGACATTAATACATCAAAGCCAGCTTATACAATGAGAGACATATGTCCCTATCCATTTGACAAAAGAATTCCAATGCCTCCTTTTCCTACACATTTCATGACACCTAAGTTTGATAAGTACAGAGGCAAAGGAGACCCTAAGGCACATATAAGACAATTCTTCACAACTTGTATTGAGGTAGCAGCAAAAGAAACATACTTGATGAGATTATTCCCACAAAGCTTACGTGATCAAGCTATGGAATGGTTCTCCCAACTTCCACTTGGAATTAAGTCTTGGGGTGATCTAGCAGAAGCTTTCATACAACATAGAGATAGATATATCAGTTACCACTTTGTGCAACACCAAGCAAAAGGATGGGGAGTCATTTTCATCATTCTTACAAAGATGGAGGAATTTAGCCAGCAAATGCTCTTGTGTAATTCCACAAAAACAAATGGTAGAGATGTTCACATAGAATGTCAACAGAGAAATTGGTTATGATTTAAGGAAAGCTTGCTTGTCCACTTTCAAGGACATCATTGAAAAAGGCTTAGCGATAGAGAAGGTCTTAATTGAGCAAGGAGTCAATAAGATATTCAAACAAAACAAAGAGGACTTTAAAGGAAAAGACAAGCCACAATTTTGGAACAAGAACACAGTAAATGATGGTGTTGTTGATGCTAACGCAGTGAGACCCAAAATCATTCTTTCTGGATCAAGTTCTACAAACAACCAAGTGAATACTCAAACAACTTCAAAATTATGAAGGAAATACACCCCATTGGGAGAACCACTTGAATCAGCTTTCAAGAAGCTAGTGGCAAACAAGATAATAACAATTCCAGATAATCCTCTATATGAGCCAAAGGTCAAACCAAATTGGTGGAATGACAATGAGTACTGTGAATATCACAAGAGAAAGGGACATAAAAAAGTAAATTGCCATCGCTTGAAGAACATTATATAGAATCTTATTGATAGAGGTAATATTGAGATCGAAGGACATACATCCAATCAAGAACATGAGATGTTTAAGGAACCATTCCCTAAACATGACAAGGGAAAAGCCAAAGCCACAGATGAGCAATCCAACTATACCAAAGCATCCTATAATTATGATTCAACCGTTAATCACATTTTGATGGACAATCTTGTTTCTACTATTATCATAAAGGATAAAACACATGAAAATTCTACCCAAAGAGACAAAGTTGTCCTAAAAGCATTGGACCTTCTTCTGAATCTACCTCTGAGTCTAATGTCACAACTCATTGAGGAAAGGTCACCCTACAAGGTGCTCCATCTAAAACCACCACTTCCTCACCAACCAAGCCTGAGTACGATCTGGTAGAACAGTTAGGGAGGACACCCGTGCTTATCTCCATTCTTGAGCTTTTATGCATATCCCCTGCACATAAAGCCATTCTTGACAAAACTTTGAGAGACACTTCCATCCCCACTAATCTGAAAGTGGACCAGTTTCAAGCCATGGTGGGATACCTTTCCATTCCACATTCCCTTACATTCACCGAAGCTCACAACGCCTCTGTAAGAGAACCACATAATGCACCTTTACACATTGAAGCCTTCCTAGACACAAACATCAAATAAAATGAGTCTTGATAGATGGAGGAGTTGGTCTAAACATTTGTACATTGAATACTCTTAAGTAATTGGGATATTCTGAAAGGGCTGTGAATTCTACACATGCAATCACCATCAAGGCATATGATGATGAGGAGCGCTCATCCAAAGGCACAATAACCTTACCTCTCAGAGTTGGGCCGGTTACTAAGGATGTGGTTTGTCAAGTCCTTGATCTAGATCTCACATACAACATACTCTTGGGATACTCATGGATTCATGAAATGAGAGTTGTTCCCTCAAGATATCATCGATGTATCAAGATCCCACACAATGGAGTTGAAGTGACTGTCAAAGTTGATCCAAACCCATTCATATATTGCAACAATCTACAACCTAGATCAGAAATTACAATCCCAGTAAATCGAGAGGCTATTCCTTCATCAGCATATGTTGATCCTGAATCATTAAAACCTTCTACATCAAAGTAAGTAGAGCTAAAAGAAAAATTCAAGGTTAAAGACATGGGATGTGGTGAGTATATCTTTCATGTTGATCAACTCCCACTATCTTAAGGTATTCAGTCAACAGGAACAACCTACGAACAGTTTGCAATGCCAAGGAATTGGGTGTGAACCACCTAGTGTTGTGGCTACTAAGTCTGAATGCAAATCTCCTCTAGTGGTGCAAGCAGCTCTTGATATCAATACTCCTAAGAGTGGTTCCAGCGAAGAATATGTTGAGTGCATCACTAGCCCTCTTGAGAACTCACATAGCTTTACCATTTCATCCACTTATTCCATTTCCACTCCTCTCCTAGACTTGGATTAATAGGAATCATAAAAGCCCTTACTCATTGGGGATAAAAAATTGAGCTATGAAAAGAAAAATATAAAAGTCAAAAATAAAGAGAAGTCCTTTAGTCCAAATCAAAATCAAAACCTATTGGACTCTAAAAAAATCAAAGTCAAGGATAAGACTCCTATGAAGCAAAAAGAACAAGAGTTGATCTCCCCTAATACCAAAATAACTGGGGGCAAAAGTTCTACAATTTTAAGTCAAAAAGAATACTTGTTGATCCTAAGTCTCCATCATGCCATCCTACTTTCACTTCTTCTCGCAATCATGAGCCTTCATAACTCATCCACTTGTTCCACACATCCTTTCCCTTCTGGTGATACATCATGGACCTTTAATGGAGCTTCCTTGAAGGACTTGTTATCAAGGATGCCCAAACTTCTTTAGGTGACACGCATACGGGCCTACATAGTCCACACACTAGTAATTCTATCTCAGTTCCTTCATCAATGAAGACAGACACTCAAGATACACATCATTTAGTCAAGGAATGATGCAACTATAATCACAAGGCAAATCCTTGCACATTTGAAGTGGGTGACTTAGTTCTCAAGGAAAATCCCAAAAATCAGCAAGACAGAGAGAATAAGGGCAAGTTCGAACCAAATTGGTTTGGTCTTTATGTCATCACAACAGTATATGGATCAAGTGCACATCAGCTTTCAACACCAGATGGTGAACCTTTGGAAGATCCAATCAACAACATGCACCTTCACAGGTTTTACACATAGCTCTTCAGAATATCCTAATTCAAAAAAAATACAAAAAAAAATCGTTACTTGGTGAAAACCTAACAAACAGGCACCTTGTGACACAAAAAAAATTAAAAATTTGAAAAAAGTAAAGAGAAATAAATTCATCCAATGGTGAAAACCACTTCAGTGGCACCCTGGGCAAGTACCATGGTGAAAATCAGGTCACTGGCGCCATGTGTAGAGACATTTCTCCTCCCTCCTTCAGGATTCAATCTCATCCTTTCACTTTGCACACACTCACAGCCTATCCATCCATAATAACCTTACCCACTCCCATCATGGCTTGTTATTGATCTACCTAAGATTGGTTAGCCATTCATAATAATCCTTCCTTTTCACCCCTTTCCATCCATAATAAGTCAGCTCCTATCTGTGGCTAAGGAAAATCCTAAGTCTAGTGATGGGTGTGGAACTAAGAGCATCACGCGTTCCAAGGAGTATAATTTTTTCTAGTTTTCTTCAGTCTATCCATGCACAATCCACAATAAAGCAACACTTGCATCACAGATCTGCAATAAAGTATCAATTTCATGGATTCAGTCAGTTTCAGATGAGACACAGCGGCAACAATGGGCTTCAACAAATCAAATCTTTCAATATACTCAGACAACATTATGGTTCAGTGCTATCTATCCTTTTGTGAAAGTAAACATTGTGACCACAATCAAATAGACTTATATAAGTGACAAGAGACACTAAACTTGAGGACTACAGTGGATGTTGGTGTAGAGTCTTGGTTTTCTTTTGATTTTATCTTTTGGTGACATCTCTTTTAGCTTTTTCGGGATGTCTCTGACTAGAGATTTTATCTCTAGGATGTCTTTGACTAGAAAGGTGAGGATGGGGTAGCATCACCTATTTTTCTTTGTTGTCTATGGATTGTCTCTTAGTAGTGCTATGACTTATCCAAGGATATGAGGACACTATGCGTCTAGTTTGAACTGGGGCATTCTTTGTTTGCGACTGTCTGATCTCCATGCAAACAAGTACAATGACTTTCTAGGTCGAACATATATTTGGATTGTCATAACCTATTTGCCATAATAAAGCTCAATTATGATAATAGTATAAGAAGCTCTTTCACTTCCATATCTTCTATCTTTCATCCCCCTTTCTTGATTGACCTTCATCATCCCTCCTGAGTTCATGTAGCTCGCTATCACATGATTGAGTATAATGACACACCAAAAATATTTGCATTTCATGTAGTTTGCACCTGCATTACCACATATTATCATTTCATACATACATGTAAATATCATAATTACATCACATCCTGCACACAACACATGTTAGTATATTTTACATTTTAATCATGTAAATAGTCATTTGCATTATCATATTCATCTGTATTTCATACATTCACATATGCATAGCATATTAAAACCATAAAAGAACAAAAATATTGCATTTTCATCATGTACATATTTGCATCCATGTCATAAGCATCACATAGAAACATGCATCACATAGAAGCAACATCACATAGGTACACATGCATATAGTTGTTGCAATGATGAATCATCTCATACAAGCAACATCACATAGGTACACATGCATATAGTTGTTGCAATGATGAATCATCTCATATATATATATATATATACAATGATGTCATGATACAATGATGTCAAAATACATATGGCTACAATCACCTGAAGGTCTCTACATCATCATACAAAAATGGTACAAAAAATGATACATAGGGAGCCCTCTAAGGCTATGATGAACTCCCTCCCTTGGAGCCAGCTGGCCTCGATGGATTTTGAGCCCTAGAAGGACGTGCCTCAGGATCATCTCTCTTTCCCCCTCTACTGGTGGTGGTGGACCCATGACCCCACCACTAGATGCATGTCTCTTATCTCTCCCTCCAGAGGTCATCATCGTCCATGATGGTCTCCGGAAGCTCCTAGCCCACTGATCTGGTGGCACCACTCCATAGTACAGGTCTCTCCAATAGACTATCTCCTCCCCTACCCACAGAACATAGGCGTATTTGTCTCCTATCTCCTCTGTTGCTTGCCTCCCTGCCCTCAGTGTTGTCTCAGCCTCTATATAGCGCTAAATAGCTTGATCCCTCTCCCACTCAATGTCCCTCAGCTTTCTCCTGAGCCTAGTTGCATCCCTCTCCAGATCCTGGATCTCATCTGCCTATCCCTGATAGATCTCCCTCAAGGATAGTAGCTCATCCTTCGCCTCTCTCCCCTCACCCTGTCCATGTGGCTACTCATGTCCATGTCCCCGTCCCTATACCTATCTGGGAACTTGTTTTGATGGCACCTGTAACGGCAATCCACCTCTACCCCTCACTACATGCATTTGTCTCTCCTCTCTTCCCTCTCTCCTCTGAGCCACTCTCCTCTCTGCCACTACATCCCGCCTCCACCATCGAACTCTACCTCCACCATCCCCACTATCATCTCCATCACCTCCACCATCTCCCTCTATCAGCTCCCCTGGATCCGTCAGTCATGGAAATGGATGCTCTCCCCAATATGCAGTGTACTCTACATACATGCTTGCATCCTCTACATCTGTCCAAATGTCCCAAGGCATGAGAACCATCTCTAGCATCTATGTCACTGCCTGATCATAAGACAATAATGGACCTAAATGCACCTAATCCCTCATTGTTCATGCATACATCCCTGAGCCACATGGTCTTTGTTGTATCCTACCAAATTGCCTTCATACCCTGTTAATCAACTATTGCTCAATAACATATGGTGTCCGACCAATCAGGTACCTGCTCCTGAACACATATGGCAGCTCCACTGCATCATCCTCCCACTCCTCATAGTCTAAGTAAGGCCTCCATACCACATTGTCTATCTTATCAATAACCCGACGCCAATACTCTAGCCTCCCAATCTGTGGCTAAGAATTAATCATATCATACATATGCACATAAGTGTGCCCATGTAACCAGTAGATGCTCATATGCCCATACCTACAACAATGTCACTCTGCATCCTAATCCTGTTGATCCGTGATATACAAACTGATGCAACTCATAATACACGTGTGCCAGCAAATACGACCCCCATGCAAGCTTGGTGTGCTCAGTCACTAATGTCTCTAGAGTCCTCCCCCATCCCACAGCCAACCCTCATGTCACCCTATCCAGACATAGGAACCCACTGATCACTCCTGCCAACACCATTGGTAGCACCAATCCTGTCATTGTCATGGTGTCCCATGCCACATGTCTAGCCCTCATCTCCAATCCTGGATCCTAAAACACTCATCTCAGTGCATCCCTATCTCCCTCTCGATCGTAAGGAACTAACTCCCCAATGATCGTTATCCTTAGTATCCTATATACATCCTCTAAGGTGACTGTCATCTCACCCATCGGCAAATGAAACATACATGTCTCTGAGTGCCATCTCTCAGCTAATGCAGTCAACAAACCCATGTTCACCTAAAAATCAGGCACATACATAATATATCGCAAGCCCATAGCCTCCACTGCTGCTCTATCCTCGAATGTCAGCTCTTCTTGCAAACTCTGAGTCGAAGGGAATCTCTCCCGTGACTCCAGCATTGGTAGGTCCTCCTGCAGTCAAGAAAATCAACTGTGTCAATCCTAGAAGTACTCCCTATTCATCACAAAGTGCTGCTTTGATCCTATCTTTTAGGGCACCTACTTGATTGTATCCTCTTGAGTATCTTATCCAATTGACAATGTATGTTCTATCATAGAATTGTCAAATTCAGCCTAATCCAATTGGCAACGTATGTTGCATAACAGAATTGTCAATTTCTTTGGTACTCCCTGTTCATCACAAAGTGCCTCGCTCTATCCTATCCTCAGGCCTCTGCTTGAGTGTATCCTCTTAAGTAATTTCCTTATTGGCAATGTATGTTCTATCACAGAATTGTCACTCCTAGCCCTATCTGCTATCCTAGTCTTCCCTAGAGGACTTGCTTGAGTGTATCCTCTCAACAGCTTATCCAATCGACAACGTATGTTTATCATAGAACTGTCGATTTGACCTTGAAGACATAAATGTGCATTCATGACACAAAGGCGCTTGCATACTTCACATATGTTTCTACATTTCACAGACGCACCTGAAACACACAAACGCACCTCTGTTCTGTACAAATGTGCCTGCCCTACGCAGATGCGCCTACATTTCACAAATGTGCTTACATACTTCATAGACATTTTTGCATTTCACAGACGTTCTTAAAACACACACACGTGTCTCTGTCATGCATAGACGCACCTAGCCTACCAAGATGCGCCTTAGTATTTTTTGCCCCACTTGACATTTTTTACGACATACCTAAAGCGCATTTATTACATTACCTGACATGCATTTATGACAACAATTAATGCAACAAAGTACAAGGAGGTTTTGTAGTACTTATTGGCTCTCCTACATCTGCTGGCCTCTGATATTGGTGAACGCAATCGAATCTATGCACCAATGCCATCATTGTTGACTTCTCTTTTCTCTCTCTGCACTCTGATCTCTTAGGTGTGTGCATGACAATGAGGATGTTTTCCCTCGTAGTCTATCTTATAGACTACCCTAGCCCTAGTCTCCCAAGTCGGTCTTCTTTATCCCGTGACTTTGTCACTCTATCCTATCTTGTCACTCTATCCTGTCTTTTCAGACATTTTCATTCAATCTCTCGAGGGGGCATATCATTCCCATCTTGGGGCAACTTTGTATCAGTTTATCCTATCTTCTTTGAAACAACGCGACAAGTTGCATTGTCTCAAAGAGGGGCAAAATGTAGACACCTAAAATTGTCCTGTCTAATTAAATAAAAAAATTATTTATTTAATTATTTAAGCCTAATTCTTCTATTAATTAAATAAATCTTTATTTATTTAATTAATTCTTTTATTTTACCCTCTTCTAGCGTTATTTCTCATTTAAATAAATATAGTTATTTATTTAAATTATCCTTCCCCTAAATTAAATAAATATTTTATTTATTTATTTGATCGTATTTCTTCTATTAATTAATTAAATCTTTATTTATTTAATTAATTCATTAGCCTTTTCTACCCATGATTCATGCCATTCATCTCTTAATTCATACACTACCTACCCTCTCATTATTTTCTTATTTCTTTTACCTACCCTCTAATCCTAGCGGACCATTCATCTCTTACACCTCTCAATCTTATCCCTCCATTTCTTATAGTGTCTTCTATATAAGAGGATGTTCCTTTCATTATCAATCCTCCTAAGCACTCCTGGACTAGCATTCGAACTTTCATATGCGATCAAGCCTACTTGCAACCACATTTCCGTTCTTCGTTGAGCTCTTGTGCACACATAAAATTTGAGAGGAAATATATCAAGCAAGATCAATGGAGATAGGAGGAATGGAGATTCAAACCCTATTGTACATGTGCTGGTATAATATTTGTGATTTTTGTTGATTTGCATCGTCTTAGGTAATCTTCATATGTTATGGTGGATCTTTGTTGTTGTTAGGCTAGGGTTTTGTGGTTGAATCTATTTTAGTCTTTCAATATTGTTGTTTTCATTTTTACCATAAACAAAAATTAAGCTCACAAACACAACCTCTTAAATATTCATTAGGTGTCACAACTTCCCCTTACATTGTAGGCTCTAGCAAGTTTGGGCTCACATGTCTAATGTCTCATTCTTATATGTTACCCTTCCTTTGAAATCTCTCAAGTTTGAAGACATGTTTTCTTAACATGTATACCATGGTATTATAGCATGGCTAATGTTTCAAGGCACCCATTCAACTGTGAGAAGATTCTGGAAAATGCTAGAGAGCATAGCTTTACATCCATTATCTGCACATTTGTATGAAATCTTTCAGATCTCCTTTCATCGACTCTATTTTGCAGGCATCCTTTCATGTTTGATGGATAACAATACTTCACTTCAGCATGGGCTCCAAGGAAGTTGACATAGGTTGTAGAATTATCTTTACGCTTACCAATTTTGCTTCCATTAAGGTTTTTAAAGCTTTTTCAATATTTCAGTTGATATTCATGTAAAAACTGCATGCACCAAGAGAGCACATCCACACATACACCCCAACCGATTGCATCTTAATTCGAGCATCTCCTACCATCATTTGTTCACGAGTTGGTGTCTATTCGAAGGAATCTGTCAAACATTCATATGTCTTATCTAGGATGCAATAATTAGCTATCTTCTATATGCACTAGGAAAATACGTTGTCAAACATTCATATGTCTTATCTAGGATGCAATAATTAACTATCTTCTATATGCACCAGGAAAATATGTCCTTAATAAAGCAAGTGTCGACAGAGGTTGTGAGACAATATTTTTAATCAATTAATTTTGTGCAAACTCTATAATCATCTCATTTCATTCCTTGACATAATACTCTTCTCCCTCAAGGCATTCTGATAAATAACTCACGTTCCATCTAATACATCCACCTAAGGCATCCTTTATCAATTGCATATGTTTGAAGTTTCTAAAACTTTTAAATAAATCCGTTTCTTATAAATCTTTCAATCATTGCATTTGATGGGATGATAACTCATTGGGGCGGTCTATCAAAGAAGTCAAATGTGTTAGCTATGCTCCACATTTTGTATCCATTTCTATAACTAGTTCAAAATCTCCCATTGTGCATAGACCTTAGGTTTATACCTGCCTATCGTATAAGCTTGAAAGTTTAAAAGTCACTCAACATAACAGTATGCAATTGCTGCAATTATCACATGTCATGAGATGACATTGATTTGAGGCATTTTGTCAAATAGTTCATCGTGCCTTGTTGATGATTTCAAATTCTAGATGTATGTCAGCAAGACATTTCTGATTACAACACCTGACAAAGTCCTTTATCCTTTGTGCTTTGATGGATATCTATACTCTAATCAAAGCTCCCATTTTGGTATGTGAAAGGAATATTGTAGGTAGAGCTTGTTGAATTTAGTTTTGTGGCTACCAAGTGCATTTGCTTGATGATTTCTAAATCTTTCTCAATGACTCTATTTTCCCTTTATGTTGCAGTCATTGCACTCCATGAGATTATATTCAAACCTTCATGTGCCTAGTCTATGCTTCCATGTCGTGCAAGTTGAATTTGGCTTTGCTCCTCCTGGTTACATTTGCTTGAAAGTTTTTAAAGCCTTTATCAACAAACACATTCTATGTATACTCTACAACATATCAAGCCCGGAGACCACATTAAACTAAGTGGACTTTCTCTTCTAGGCATTTTTTAAAATAGTTCATTGGCTTTATGTTCACTCTTCTAGGCATGCGGTGGGATGACACCTCTATAAGACATTCTATCAACAAGTCAAGTGTGTTGTCTGTGTTTGTAGACTTTGCATTCACATCCACGGTTAACTGCACGCATATCAACTTGAGCATTTCTAACTATAATATCTAAAAGAGATCCACCTTTTATCATGCTTTGACAGATGTCTCTTCACTACTCCAAAACTCACACTTTGGCACGGGCAAGAAGGATGCTAGTAAAGGGTTGTGAAATTCAGTTATAAGCCTGGGAACTGCATTTACTTGAAGTTTCTAAAAACTTTTCTATGAATCTTGCACCTAATGCTTTGATGAAGTAGTTATTTGCAAGTAGTTATTATAACTACCTCTTCTTTGGCCTTTGAAAACAAATGAGAAACTCCCTTTGTTGGTGATTTATGAAAGTTGGCCAAGTTGCCGATAAAGATGGACGATGGAATGACAACTTTGAATCGATCTTTCTTTAGCTTATCGGCCATTTGTAAAAGTGTCGCAAGTTGTCGATAAGGGACTCTTTTGGCATCCTTATCGAGCTCTTTGGAACCAATTTCAAAGAAACAGTCGATTCAATAAAGGCTTCACTGGCATTGCGAACGACTTCATTTCCATTGGTTATTTGGATAGTTTTGAAAACTATGCGGAAAGACCAATTACTATGCTTCTATAGTGTCTTGAGTGATATTACAAACTTACTCAAAGGCACTGAATAAGCTTATAACCACCCTCTATCATCAAGTTCTATGTTGATTCTTCAACTTTGATTAACTTCCTTGCCATTTGAAACTCACCATGCCTACCCATTCTTTCTTCCATCATGAAGGGACAATGTTGGAGAACATAATTGAATTAGGTTTTACACCATAGTGTATCAATTTTCAAATCCAATGATTTTTGTGATTTTCTATTAGTCACACCATTGCTCCTTAGGATCTTCGATCAAAATAGCTAGTGATTTCAATTTGAAATGGAAAGAGACTTGGCACTTGAGGATGATTTGGGACTTAAAGAACTATCCCACATAGTCTGATCGGATGGATTAGCAATTTTCTATGGTTATTATTTTTAGTCATGTACACTTGTGTTCTTTTGATTGTTGCATATTCATCTTGGCTTGTTCTTTTTCTTCTATAAGTGGCATGTTGGAGGATGACATGATTTCTTTCTTGATAAGGTGGACATCTTTGATGTTCTTATAAGTATCATGATATAGATTCATATGGTTTCATGTATGGCTATGATGATGTACTTAATTGATTGGCTCGTATGCAATGTATACAAGTGTGATAACATTAAGAATAGGTGTTGTAAACATTCCATATCATTGGATTATTTAAATTATTCAAAATAAATATGTGTTTGTCCTGAATCATTAGGAGATGTGATCTACATTAAATATTTATTAGGCTCTATTTGAAAAGTTATATGTATATTGAGTTGGATACTTTATGTGGGTTGCACATCATAACAATATTTTAGTATTTGGGAAACTTAGTACTGAAAAGTAAATATAGGGTATGTAGTGTTTTCAATTGATTGCATCTCATTCATTTATTTGTAAAACAAATTCATTTATAAGGGAATATTTAAGGTTGCAATTTTGCATGATGATGACACGTGTCCTTGATCTAATAGCCATAATATCCACATGCTCTTATTGTGGGTCTCTTTTTCAAGATGTGATGCCAAGTGCTAAACTCTCATTTCCCATGGCTTAATCTTCAATCTCAATTAACTTCAACATAGAAAATTCTTATTGGATCTTGATTCTCTAAGGTATTGCAAACTGTAGAAGGCTTTCCCATCTCAAAGTTATGAGAATGCAATATCATGCCACATGTAGAGAAATCTGTGTGTTGCATTATTTTATACATCTTCACATTATTATTTTATGAAATGTATAAATATTCAAGTTGAGATGATGTGAAATTTAAATGCACATTTGGGCTTGCCATTATGCTCAGGCTAGTTCCAACAAAGGCTTTCAATAATATGGTCTGTAGTGCCCCTCTCTTTTGACTTGGCAGACCTTATATTTATGAGCTTTCTGTGTGTCGCTTCGACCCTTTTTGGTGTTGGTCAATTTTGGATTTGGTTGTGATGCTTGACTATTCTTCCTAGATTTCTATGTGACTATGATATTTCATGTTATGTGGATGGTTAGAATAATGATTTTATATGATGTATCTTCGCTCTGTGTGTTTGTTAGATGATTATAGATGGGATATTTTTGTAATGTTAAAATTTTATCTTGATGTTCTTAGATGTATATCTGTCTTGATCTTACATTGTTTATTATCTTTGATGTTGTTATGTGGTTGTGATTGATAATTATATGTCAATGTCTTCAATGGAATCATATGATGTAGTTTATGATGTGATTAGTAGATGCTATTCATATACAATAATTCATTATTGGGCTAGATTATTTATGACTTTCTTTACATTTATCGATGTATACTAACTTGATGTACATTGCTTCTATGTTTGATGTGCTTGGGTGAAAGGGAAAAGTTTCACACTGCTCTTTATGGGAAAGATACGTCGCTTCCATTCCCTATTCACGGTATGATATCATGTGGTTTATATATGTACATGTTCGACAGTTTGTTTATGTAGCTGCAAGTATCGAGCATTGACTTCACCTGAATCTTCAGGTCTAAGTGTGCTCTCCAACCCAATGGTAAAGTGGACAATGGAGATATCAGTCAAACCCATGTCATGCACCCTAGTTCTTTGTTTGTCAAGTCTTGTTAGTAGTCACCCTCTGTTTGCTCACCGTGTTTTGTGATTGTCGTAATTTGTTACTCCTGCTTATAGTATAATAATTTTGTGGAGTGATTAGTATTTTATCTCTCTTGGTATTTGGGATTAGGTTGTTTAATTAATTAATAAGTTGTGATTGTGGTACTTAAAGTTTTAAAATATTTAAATTACTTAATTATTTCGAAAAGAGTATTTATAGGGAATTAAAAATAACAACTATTTATTTAAAGATTAGTTAATTAATAGTTCATTATAGCTGTCTCATTAGATCTATTATAAACATTTAATTAAATATTCATTTACTCAAGTAACAATCTATAAAAATACTATTATCACTTATTATTTAAAAACAAAAAAAATTAAATTAAATTTAGAAGTAAATAATTATTATTTATTTTAATTAATTTCTTTCATGTGCATGTGGGGGTTACTAAAATAAAGAAATTAATGACTTTAATTATTGGGGAATCTTGCATGATGGGAGTTACATTGGAAAAAGGGTATTTTTATTCTTGTTGTTGGCTTTTTGAAAGCAGGGAGTTTTGTCATGAATTTTTGCTCTGCATTTTTGGCATCTCTCTGGTTTCTAGTTTTTGGGGGTTTTGAGAGGAAGAAATTGGGGAAATCATTGTATTCTTGAAAGGAGAAATTTGGGAAAACTTTTGGCTTTTGGGAAACAAAATTGAAAGGATAGTTTGATTCATCTAGATTGGAGATTTTGGATTGGTATCATGTGCATACAACTTCTGTCACTATTTTCTTTTTTGGAAAGCTAAAAAGGTAACGAATCTGGTTATTTCCCTTGCATGTTAAACAAAAAATGGGTTTAGATCTCAAGAAAGGGTTTTGTTTTTTTTAAAAGGACTATTTGTATTTCATGTTTTGGAATTTGTTCTGATTAATTAAAAAACAAGTTTTCGAGACCCGAAACCTTTACAACATAGATAGAGAAAAAGCACTAAGAAGAACAATATTTTAAAGACCGCATACAAAAAGACTGGCCAAAAGACCAGCAGACAGAAAGAACAGCTTAACACCAAAAAATAGCAAAGAAACAGAGAAGGCACTACATAATAATTTTCTTCAGCAAATCCTCCACCTTAATCACCAGCTCATCATAGGTGGCCCCAACAACTTTCAGGTCTTCCAGATCCTTGTTCGGTTTCTTTTCCTTCCTCTTGCCTCTAGTGCGGGTTCTGGGACCTTGAGCTTCCCCTGTTCCTTTAGCTTCCAGGTCTATGTCCTGGATTTCCTTTTCTTCATCCAGTTTGTTGATGAGGGTGTGGGTGTTGTTAGCTGAGATCTTCAGGATACTTGAGCTCTGTTCAGCAATGTTCTTCAAACACTCCTCAATTTTACCAATTTTGGTAACGGTATCCGAGAGGGTTTTATCGCTAGTGTCAACAAGGCTCTTCCTTTCTAGCAAATCCTTCTCAATCTTCTCAAACCTGGGGTTAAAAGCATCTCTAATGTCTTTAGCTTTGGCAATGGTGTTTTTCAGGTCCTTAATATATTCAGCCATAGTGTTCCCTTCCCTAGTATTAATGGTTTCCAGGATCAAGACTCTGTTGCGGAGTTTTTTGTTTTCATCCCCAGCTTTCTTGTAGCCATTAATGAGCCACTCCATAGTTTCCATGAAACCATGCAAACCCTCAGGAGGAGGACCAGATGGGGGGGCAGCTTTTCCAGGGGTAACTTGTTCCTCTTTAGGGATGTGGAGGGCAGAAATTGTATCAGCAACCCTAAGAGTCTCTTCCATGGTCTCCTTTTCCAGACTCCGATCAGCTTCCAGGGCCTTAGCTTGCTTGTCAGCTACCGAGTCCTTACCAGTCTCTTCTTTCTTCTTGTGCTTTTTCCTGGTCTGGGTATGGTCTTTTGTTTTCTTCTTCGGCAACCCTTTAGGGTTCTCCTTTTCAGAGTCATTTGAGTACTCCTCTTCCGAAGAGATGCTGATTAGGTGTCTGCTTTTTGGCTTTTTTCCCTTAGAGGAAGAGGGTCTTGTTTTACTGTATTTCCTCTTCTTCCCACTTTCATACTCTGAGACATCTGTGCTATCCTCTGTGTCAGTTGAAGAGTCACTATCGGATTCCTCCTCCTCAAAAAAGGTAGAATCAAACATCTCTTCCTCAAAGTCCATGGAGGGCTACATCCAAGCTATTTGGTTGGCTTTTAAATGGTCATAAATTAGGACCATTAGGTCTTGGTGCATAGCAGAATCACCCAAAGGATTCTCCTTATAGGCCTTGAGGGATGCATTCATCAAGAAAAGTAGGAAATAAGGGAAAGTAACCTTATCATTGTGCCTAAAGTGGTTTAACAGAACAAAGTGATAACCATAAACTTTCGTAAACCTACCATCTACAGTGATATAACACATTAAAACAAAGAGGATTTCCCTCTAGGGTTTGGCAAAAGCCTTGGGCGAGTAGCAGGTTTTTCTCAACTTTACCAGTCATTTTTTCGCTTTCTCCATTTTCAGGTACCTTTCAATAGCTTCCCTGCTGTGTAGGGGAAAAAGCGAGACTAGGTTAACATGCCCTAATCCTACCTTTTGACACACATTACGGAATACGAAAGAGCCTAGAGATATCGCACAATTGGCTACTTCTTTTTGTGAAAGAGAGAGCCACGGGATATCTATTAGGATTTCTATTCCTTTGTTGAAATTGGAAGATCAAATGATGCAAGTTCAATCCCTAACCCCAAAGTGCAAGTATGAACTAATAACAAGATTGCAGAATTGAACTTAAACAATGGAAAGCTGTAAATACAAGGATGAAATAAGAATGCAGGTGCGTACCCGGAGTTAAAATCTGACTGAAAATGTTCGGGACAGGGGCGCGAGCGCCACTGTCCTGATTCTGCCCCTAAAACTACTCCGGAAACTGTTGTTTTTGCACTTTGGAAAAAGCTGTCAAAAATGCTGAAAATGCTGTCAGACCAGGGCGCCCAGCGCCCCTGTCCCAGGGACCAGGGCACCCAGTAGGGACCAGGGCGCCCAGCGCCCCTGTCCTGGTCTTTTTCTCTGAAATTTGGTGGGAGGGTCGGTCTCAGTCTGCTTCTACCGGATCTGCAACCTGCGGCGTCGTCTGAGTCCCGAAACCTGCACTTATATCTGAAAAGGTGTTTGGGCGGCTATATAGGGTTTTGCCTTAGTCAAACCCCCGCTTCGGTGATTTCCACCTCCACAAATAGCCAAGTTGTATTGTAAAATGTATTGTGTGTGCAGACCTAGTGTGTGTGCAAGGTCCTTAAATGCAAGAAAGCAAACTAGAGCAACCTAGAAAGTAAACCCTAATTGCTTGTAAATGATAATGTAAATGCTCTAAATCAAGATGCAAAGTGATCTAAAGCATGAATAAAGGATATATTGAAGCTTATGCAAAGACATGAAAACAACATGAAATCATACCCAACCCTCAAGGGAGGAGTACAAGCCAATCTTCAGTCGGTAATTTCCTATTGTTCTTCAATGTCTTCCAAGCCCTAAGTGGATGAATGAATTTGATAAGTGCTTGATAGAGGAATGTTGAATGTTGTTGAAGTCTTCAAAGATCTGCTCTTTCGCTGCATCGAAGGTCCTTGAAAGCCAAAAATTCGATCCTTTCAAATGAAGAAAGAGAGCTCTTATGTATGAAACCCTAGGTCTTAATTTCGACTTTTGGCCGACCTAGAGATTGAATATCCCGCCAATTTCTTGGGGTTAAGCTTTATTTTATGATTGGATCGTGCTCCCAAAATTTCGGGAAAAATGTCCGGGACCATGTTGCACGGGCCCCATGGTCCCGACAACTTTTCACCAAATTTTCAAGGCCGTCAGATATGATGATTTTAGAGAGAATCCCAAAGTTACAGGTGATTTCGAGATGTTTTGACCCCCGAAATCAAGCCCCCAAGTTCAAAATAGGACCTAATTAGGGTTTTTGATTAAATGATGTATTGGAAGAATAAAATGAAAGGGGCACACTTTAATGAAAGGGCCCAACTTTATGATATGGGAGATGATAAAATAGGACCTTAGACCTAATTAATTTAATTAATTAAGTGCTAAAGGGGAAATGCAATGCAAAATACAAAATGCGCCAAGGCGGGTGCTAAACTAGGTGTGAAATTGTACCACCCTAGCAAGTGCGTACAATTTATGACGCTACACCTGCTAACCTTCCTATCTCTGTAGAAGTTGCAGCCTTCCCTTGTGAGGCCCGTAGCTTGAGAAATTAAGTCTTCATCAATTTCAACCATTTGATCACTCATTTTTAACATGCCCTTCTTCCAATTCTTGCAGAAAAGACTGGTAACCATACCATCTCAACCATGGAGTCTCTCCATGAAGTTCAAGAGACCACCTTGTTGCAGTATACCCCAAATCTCTTCCTTCTGTTTCCATTCTTTACAACTACTTGGTTCATATCTCCTCTTGTTTCCACCCATGTTGTCACTACCCATGATCAAATTTTGAAGCTTGCAGAGCAGATAAACCAGAGAGATTTTCATAACTATAATAGTTACCCAGAAAGCGTGAGATCTAATGGCATTGATGTTAGAATGAGTGATATTCTCATTATTATAGTAACTTGAAGTACTCACATTAGTACTTTTCATAATTATTCTGTCCATCAAGAATCTTTGGAGTGTTTCTATATCTCTCATTACTAATGATTTGTCTGACATCTTTGGGGAGTCCACGTTCACCCATCCACGTGGTAATTTCCTCACTTTTAACCGCCGCATTGGCAGCCCAGTCAGCAGAGCCATTGGCCTCCCGGTAGAAGTGGGATATATGGCAATTTTTAAAGGTGCTAATAAGATCAATAGCAGAGGTGATTATGTTGTGAATCAACCATGAAGGTTTTGAAGTCCCCTTAAGACACTTTATAATATTATTTGAATCCCCTTCAATCCATAGATAGGGGAAATTCCACTTTTTAGCTAGGAGGATGCCTTGAAGAGCTGCCATTGCTTCAGCTTTATGGTTGGTTTGGGTTCCAATAGGGATAGCAACCATTTCCTTGCAAATTCCTCTGTCATCTCTCAGAATAGCTCCACAACTTGAAGGACTAGGGTTACCTTTGGCAGCACCGTCAAAATTAACTTTGAACCAACCTTGAGGAGGGGTTTGCCATTTAGCTTCAAGCCTTTTATTGTGGTTGTTAGGACCATCAGTAATCTTCATATTCCATACCCTCAAGATGTTTGATTCCAGTGAGTTGTTCATGTAACAAGGACCCTCAATGATCCTTATATTTTCGTGAATCGACCATTGAATTTTATGGAACACAATATCCTGATTAAGAGAGACATCCCTGAAGATTCAGTTATTTATTTCTTTCCATAGTCCCCACAAGATGTGAGGAAGAGAGAGCTGCCACAAACATCTCAAAAAAGAGTTAGTCCATTTAATATTCCAGGAGGAGAACAGGTCACTGACGTTATTCGGAAACACCCAGGCCATACTAAAACTCTTGAGAAAACTTTCCCAAACAGAGGCTGAGAAGGAACAGTGGAGAGCAAGGTGGTCCATAGACTCTTCCTCTTGAAGGCACAGCACACATCTATTAGGGAGGCAAAGCCTCTTCCTTTGAGGTTATCAAGGGTCAAAATCTTATTTTGGAGGCTGGTCCAGAAGAAAAGATTGATTTTGGGGGTGAGACCCTTAATCCAGGCTTTAGACCAGTAAGGGTTGATTGAGAGGGGGGGGGAAATGAAACAATACATAGAGTAAATAGATAAAGTACCTTTAGGATCATGTTTCCAAATTAGGGAGTCTTCTTCTTTATTCAGCCATACCACAGACAGATGGATCTTGAGCTTAGAAAGGCTAGGGTGGATGCTTTCAATGTTCTGCCATTCATTACCAACCCAGTACTCAGCAACTAAGGAGCCAAAAGTTCTAATACAAGAGGGAGCATAGGGGGCCCATTCATTGACATCATTCAAGGGTTTATCAAAAAGCCAAGGATCCTCCCAGAATTTAACTTTCCTACCATTTCCTAGTTTCCAGATCACTCCTTTGGCTATATCTTCTTTACATTTAGAGGCATGATTCCATATGTGGGATCCATTAATACTAAGGTCTGAATGGATAAAAGAGGAGAGAGAGGAGGATAGAAGAGAGTACTTACTTCGCCAAATTTTACACCATTTAGAGTCTAAATGAAACATTCTCCAGACTTGTTTGGACAGGAGAGCTTCATTTAGGGTAGGAATCCTTCTGAGGCCCAGTCCACCTTTGCTTTTCAGCCTACAGACCTGGTCCCAAGCCACCAAAGACATTCTTTGCTTATCCTCAACCCTAGACCATAGGAATATTCTTTGAATTTGCTCAATTGCATCAACATACTTAACTGGAATTCTGAAAAGACTTAGAGCATAAATTGGAATACTTTGAAGAGTATCCTTAAGGAGTTGGAGCTTGCTAGCTTGACTTAAGAGGGCTCCTTTCCAACCTGCAAGTTTTTTATGAAATTTGTCCACAAGAGAACTCCAGAAGGGATCAGGAGGTGTAATGCCCATGGGGAGACCAAGGTAGGTAGCAAGAAGATCAGCAATCCTACACTCCAGGATTCTGTTGATCCTCTGTTGTCTTCTCTCAAGAGTATTAATCAAAAAAACTTCACTTTTAGCCCAATTGATAAGCTGACCAGAAGCAGAGGCAAATTTACATAGGATTATCTTCAAGACTTTAGCTTCTGAAATACTTGATTCCCCCATAATAATAGTATCATCAACAAACTACTGGTGGGAACAGATAAGGTCAGTAGAAGATGGTTGGAGGCCCTTAAAGGAGCCTTGCAACACCATTTTTTCCATAGTCCTTCCAAAGCATTCTACCATAATGATGAAGAGGATGCGGGAGATAGGATCCCCTTGCCTTAAAGCTCTAGAAGCTTGGAAAAAAGTTGAGGGAGAAACATTGACAAGAACAACGAAAGTAGCAGAGGTGGTAAGCTGAGAGAGGAGGTCGACAACTCTGGAGGAAAAACCAAAAGAAGTGAGGACTTTCTGAAGTAAAGACCAATCAACCCTGTCATAGGCTTTGGAGAGATCAAGCTTTAGGATGAAACCCTGTTTCTTTGCTCTAGCAAGAGAATGAATGTTCTCATGGACCGTAATAATGGAGTCAAGAATTTGTCTTCCAGGAACAAAACCATTTTGCTGGTGTTTAATTAAGGCAGGAAGGACAGACAAGATTCTACAAGTAAGAACCTTGGAAATTATCTTGTGAAAAGAATTGCAGAGGCTAATAGGTCTAAATTTGTCCAAAGAATCAGCACCTTGAGTTTTGGGTATGAGAGCAATAAAAGTGCCATTGATTTCTTTCAAGATTTTTCTAGCCCCAAAAAATTCCTTAACTCCATTGGATACATCTTTTCCAACAATCTCCCAAAATTCTTGAAAAAAGAACATTGGGAAGCCGTCTGGGCCAGGTGCTTTGTTACCATCAAAGGAGAAAACAACATTTTTGATTTCCAAGTTAGAGGGAATGGAAGAGAGAAAGGAATTCTTTTGATCATCAATGAGACAAGGAATATTCTGAAGAAAGGAGGATTGGGCTTCAGTATCCAGGTTGTGATCCCTCTTGAGGAGGTCCAAGAAATACCTTTAGCTTCATTCCTTATTTCATCCTCCTTGACCAACTCCCCATTATCCATCACTAGCTTGTTAACCCTATTAACTGCTTTATGCTTAATCGTCGACATATGGAAGAATCTTGTGTTCATATCTCCTTCCTTAAGCCAAATGCATCTTGATCTCTGCTTCCAAAATGTTTCCTCTTTGGCAATGATATCATGGTATTTTTTGAGAGTCTCATTTTCATCAGCAATAGACACAGTACTGAAACCATCCTTCTGGATTTGATCCTGTATTTTTTTAAGGTCTTCCTGAACTTTGCTCTTAGCCTCAAAAATATTCCCAAAGCCGGTTTTGTTCCAGAGTCTTATGTTGTCCTTCACCCTTTTGAGCTTTTTGACAACTTTAAACATAGTCATTCCCTCAACTTGAATGCTCCACCATTTCTTAATATTTCTTTTGATTTCGGGGTGGAGGGTCCACATTTTTTCAAATCTGAAGGGAAAGCTTCTCCTTCTATTGATTGAGTCAGCAATGAAGGTGATAGGGAAATGATCAGATCCAACCCAAATGTGGGCCATCAAAGAATAGAAGTAATGACTATACCAGTCATTAGAAATGAGGGTTCTATCAAAATGCACTTGTATAAGATCATTACCAGTTCTTCTGTTAGTCCAAGTATAAGTGCATCCCTATATTTCCAAGTCATTGAGAGCCTAAGAATTAATAAAATCCATGAGGGCCATCCTACTTTCTAGTTGAGGAGGACTTCCTCCAAATTTTTCCTCCTCTCTCAAAGGAGTATTGAAGTCTCCCATAACCACCCAACTAATATTTTTGAAGCTGTCCCTAGCCTGTGTAATTTTTTCCCAAAAAGAGTTTCTAGCCTTCAAAGTATTTGGAGCATAAATATTAGTGAGAACCCATGAAGTACCATCTTTTAAATGCTCAAATTTGATACAAGAGAAATTATTGTCCTAAATAATAACATGACCTTAACAGTATTGAGGTTCCAGATGGTAGCAATACCTCCTAAAGCACCTTCGGAGCTGCCACCACTAACATTACCATTTTTAAAGAACTTCAAAGATTCAACTTTTTCTCTACTCATTTTGGTTTCTTGAATTAGAAAAATATCAAGATTACTATCTCTTATCATATTTCTAATGATATCATGTTTATGGGGATTATTGAGTCCCCTAATATTCTAGGAGATAATCTTCATAACTACTTACCAATTCCCAACTCCTTAAGAGTCTTTTGGGTTCCATCTACAATGTTCTTGTTGGCCTCCTTATCTCTGACTTTATGGTTAGAGGGTCACCTTGGGTAAGAGGAGATGTACCCCACATCAACTTGAGCTATTCTGCTAGATTTCCTTAGAAGGGAAGTCGCAGGAGTAGATCCTTTCTTATTCCTGTATTTTGGCTGCTTCCATTCAGCTTCTATCATAGGAGCCTCTTTTGGGTTGCTGAGGATTTTGGAGATTTCTTCTTCATTACCCTAGTTAGGAGTTCTAGAATCAGTTGAAATATTGTTCACTGTTTTTGAACTCTGTTCTAAGTCTGATAGGTTCATACCCAAAATTGCACATTTTTGGGCTTCTTGAATTTCAAAACTTGGCGAGGCTAGTGAAGAATCAGTCCTTTCTTCTTGGGGGTCAGGGATCTCCCCTTCCTCACGTTGGGAATCTTTTGCTTCCAGTTCCTTGCCTTAATAAGTGTCAACAACCACTTCAGCTAACTCGTTTGAAGATTCAATCTGATCTTTCATTTCCTCTTTTTGGGTAGTACCCAGGGGGCTGGCTTTGGTTGATTCGTTTCTCATTACTTCCTAGGTTGAGGGGCTAGAGATAGAATTTGATGTCACTTCCTTCTTTTCCCCCAAAGGATTAAAGCGATTGGATTTATCTTCCTTATTCTCTGGGTTTTTAACTTGCCACACCATTTTCTCTGGCAGCTTTTGGTTTTCAATTTGGGGTTTAGGCTGCTTAGGTTCTACCATTGGCTTGTTTGGGCAGGATTTTGCCCAGTGACCTACTTTTTTATAGTGGAAACAAGCAAAAGGGATAGATTCATATTCAATGTGTTGTTTCCAAGTTCCCAACTTTGAAACTAGATCTATCTGGGTCTATCTATTCCAACATATTTGCATCAAGGGCTACTCCTACACAGAACCTAACATGAGTCAGTCTCCTTTTTGAAGCAGTGACTGGGTCTATAGAGAGTAGCTCGCCAAAGGAGCTTGCAATTCCAGAGAAGATACTTTCTGCCCAATATTCAAGAGGCAAGCCTGGAAGCTTTATCCAGACTGGAACTTACGCCAAGAGAGAATCGTTCATATTTAGGTTCGGATGCCATTTTCGAAGGACCAATGTTGTCTTTCCTACCATCCAGGGGCTTCCGCATAGAATCTTAACCTTATCTTCTTCACATGAAAAACAAAAAGACAAAAGGCCTTTAGGTAAAGCCAAGACTTCAACATTTCCCTTAAGGACTTATTTTCATTTGACAAAAGCCCTAACAACTTCAATATTAGGACGTGAACCCATAAATTTCCCTACCAAGGAGTTCGACATACTATTTATATTATGGTCCAAAACCTGGTCAAGGATAGAGATAGTGAACTTACCACCAGAAGGGTCAGAGATATTCTTGATATGAGGTAGGAAATATTTACCAGTTGGTCTAGTTCCAAATTGGAAGACCATTTCTTTTTTTCCTTTCCGCTATCAACGGAGTCATCACGTGGAATGGGCCCCCCATTGGACCCTTCCCCCAAAAGCCCAGATGAACCCGATGTCTCCTCTGGCAGAATACCATCAGATTGTAAGTCAACAACAGCCTTTGAGATGTCTGGAGGCTTATCCTTATCACCTATGGGACCAGCTGCACTGATCTGGCCGCTCCCACCATTGGAACTAGAGTTCCCGCCTTGCAGAGAATTTGAAATTTGAGTTCGCCCATTGCCGCCACCTTCTCCCTCTCCCATTGCCGCTTGCAGAGAATTGTGTTTTGGAATTTGTTATTCGAAAAGACTTAATGTATTATGTGGCTATTGATCTTTGCAAAGTTCTTAATTATTTTTATTTATTTAATTTCATTTGAAATCTATAGTTAGATTGAATCTATTTATAAAATTTGGGTATTTGGATTCATCTCAAGAAAATTATTTTTTTCTTTTTGTGATATATTCTGTAACTCTTCCTTTATATATATATATATATATATATATATATATATATCATTATTACTGTGGCTTTATTTGTTTTTTTATCGTTGTTGTGGGTTGTGGGGAGGCTCAGCCCCACGATTGTGGGGGAGCCAATACCCACGGAGTGGGATGGATCTCCACACAGCCATGGAGGAGCCTTCATCCACGGTAGTGGGCAACAAGTGCATCCTCCTCCCCATCTTTCCCATACGTTGGCCACCTGCCATATGCTTGTTGTGACTTCAGCTTTTATGAAATATTGTGTGTTGTGTGTTGTTTTCGTTGGACTTTTTGTATATATATATATATAAGTACAATAATATTTTACCTTCATTTTCTGAATTACATCTTTTATTGTAAATGATCATTTCATGATAGTATAATGGTTTTATTGTAATTCGCTATTTTTTTGTAATTGAAGAATGAAATGCTTTGGAATGAATAAAGATGTTTGGAATTTGGGATATTAGTTCTTAGTGTTATTATTGAATCATTGATTAAGTCCATCCTATTGAAATACTGATGAAAGAAGTCTATGTGCGCAAATAATGGATATTAGTATTGTGTTTTCTTCTATAATTAGATAAGTGTCAATTTTAATGGGTAGGTTAAAGTAATGTCTTTAATTTGGAGTAACTTAATATGGGAATAAAATGAATTATAATTATATGTGTTGGGTGGATGGTAATAATGTTAATTTGTGTTCATGGTTGTTTTTTCCTCTGGGCCTCATGGCAGGGTGTGACATGGTCCACATGGAAAGATATCACTCATTCTAGGCATATCACAAGCTATGAAAGGATGGGCCCAACTGTAATTGTAATGACATGTTATGGTGATACATAACTCTCTTGCTCAAAGGAGGTTGACCATCGTGTGGGCCCAAATTAATGACATGTACAATTGACTCCCAAGTGGTGGATCCTGATTAGTTGATAATTCTTAATGTATCACACCCTTCAAGCCAAAGATAATTGAATCTGGTCAAAAGATATGACCACCATTAATCTCGCATATGTCATCAATATTGATGATCCACGTTCAAAATTGAAGAATGACTATCTATGAACTCTTTGTTCATGGGAACAAGCAATAATAATGGATTTGGTCAATGTCCATTAGTTCTAATAGATTTTTTTAACACAATTGCATTTGTGTCCATCCTCCAAAGTGTGAAGAAGGTTATAGTGCAAATAATATGCAAAATTCAAGCTAATGGGGCATTCAAAGAGATAGTTTAGGGTTTTCAATAAATGAGTGTATAAATGCCATTAGTGCTTAGCAACTCCCCTAACCACCATTTCTCGAGCCTTGGGAGTTGTATAACCTCTTGAATGCATTTTGACATGGATTTAAGGAGGGAGATAAGGCCTATGCTCATCTAATATTTTTTGTCTCGAGCCCACCCCTAGATCATGATTTTATGGATGATCTTCCTTTACCTTGCACTAGATTTAAAAATCATTAATAATAGGGTATGATTGAGTGGTAAGCATTTCTTTTCTAGCTTCCTTAGTCACCTCAGATTGGATTTGATGTGATCACCATGTTAGAGCTTCAAGAAAGTGCGCAAAGCTATGTGCCATAACTTTCTCCTATGCTTAGTAGTTGGCTGAAAAGACTTTTCAACCTCATTGTAAAGGGTTTTGATCCTTGAAGAATCAGTGTGGACAAGAGAGTCAATCTTTTTTTTGTTTTTTGAATTTATAGCATTTTTTTGTAATGTCCTTCTGATATAATAATGGACTATCTAGTTGAAGCTACTACGAATAGCATGTCTTAGGGTTTTTGTCTCTAACGTATCAAAGAATTTTCCCAATCAATATAGTCAAGGGTTGTTGACATTTTCATTATACATTTGCTATAAGGAATATTTTGTTGATTGCTTCTATTTAAGTAATGGATTATTTGCTTTAAGTAAAACATGAAGATAATATGTATGCATCAAGGATTTGTAAGAAGAATAACATTGTTGGCCATATAAATAGGTTATATTATTTTTTATTAAGGTAAAATAGGTTTTAAAGGGGCCATAAAATCCTGAACAACAAAATGGTTCCTAAAACTAGAAAACAAGAGAGATCTAGAAACTATCCATCAACAAAACATCAACAAAAAATAGACAACAAAATAGGAGCAAAGACCCAAACACAACTATTGTAATTCCTTCAATATTTTTGTACAAAGACCCAAGGGAAATATAGGTAGGGATTGACCATTAGACTACTGTTTAGGTTGTTACCAAGGGCTCAGACTATGATTATTGACTCTATAAATAGATAAGGAATTGATTAAACTAAATATCTATCTAGTTCCAATTAAAGAACCATAAAAATACCAAAAATATCATTTCTTTTATTATTATTATATTAGTTATTTTATTTAACGCTTGAATCTTAAAGATGTCTAAAGCTATTAGTAAATAAGCATTGTTTGAAAACCCTCAACCTATAGTCTAAAATTATTATTTATTTTCATGTCATTTTTAAATTAAACTATCTTAAAGTGGTGATGAATTAGGGAACTCAACCTTTTTTTTAGTGTTTATAGAGTAGAGAAAGTGTAATTCTTAGGATTAGCTATCTATTCGTTGCCTATTAACCGAACCTTCTTGATAATAAGAAGTATCTTACCTTTAGGGAAGATCAAAATATCAGCTAGAATAAAAACAAACCAACAAATTAGTGATTTTTTTGTGGAAATACTTGTTATTTTTATTTTAAGATTATGGTAGTTTGTCTAGGGTAAAGTTGAAGAACGTTCATATTAAGTCGTGTGTTGATGGAATTTGTGAGAAAAGGCTTAAATACTTGCTAAATTATTAGTGAGTTGGATTAAAACCTTTTAAATGCATATTCCCATTTGTGGGTGGCGACTCTAATAACTCTAAATCAATGATGAAAAATTGATTTATATCTTAAAGCATGGAATGAAGGAGATCTATATTCTACAATGAACCAACAAAAAAATTAGCTACTGATCTTTTACATCAAAGGTGGATAGATTAAAAAATGGGTATTTCTTCTCCTCTTGTTATTGATCCATTTTCACTTGATGAAGAATGTTGTTTGACCCCATCTCTTTTGGATGGTAGAAGAATTGATGCATCCATATAAATGCTAAATTTTTATAAGGTGAGAGAAATTGGGTGAGTCTTAAATACCAAGATTTTATGGATAGATTTGAGAGATATGGAGAACAAATTCAAAGGGACTATGACTTGAGATAATATTTTTCTACCCAATCTAACTCTCCAAGTACTAGTGTGCTCGTAAATGAATTTGTTAGCCATGTAAGTATACCTCATGAGGTAGAATCATTCCCTTTATGTGAAACTAGATACATCAACTACTAGTATGATCCAAATCATAGATGTAAACATATGTTCAACATCTTGATGGGATTCTCCCTTAGGGTTTCATGTCCAAACTAAGGAATAGTTGTTAAAAGAAGTTAACGATCGCAAGGTTGAATTAGATATATTGACATCCATAAGGATGAGAGATGGCATGAAAATAAGGGTAGAATTTGTGAAGAATTATTTTCCTACTAACAACTCTTATGTCTCAAATGTTTCTTCATAGAAACTTCATTGTTGGTAGAGTGTTATAGAATATTCCTCTTTCTTCTGCACTCCAACATATACTATTTGTGAATATAACAACCTCTAATCTGCAATAGAGGATTATCCCAATATCCACCAATTCTAAGCTAATATCAACAAGTACAATTGCTATGATGAATCCCAAAATAAAACGTATGATTAACCCACAATCACAAGCAATGACTCAACCATAGAATGTTAACGTTGGAAGGATGAGTCAACAACAAAGTATAATCCTTATGGGGGATCTATGGGTGGTCAAATAAAAAATCTATTTGTTGTAAAAATTATTGTTATTAAACAAAATGTGCATACAAACCCTCAAATATTCATGCACAACAAAATTTACAAGCTAATCCAAATATCCAAGCTAACCCTGTAATGAGAAATATTCAGGTAGAAGGCCTCTACATCTTGAAAGGTACATATAATTACATTTCACAGGGATACTTGGGTATCCTAATCCTAATCCTATTTCAAATGAAGTTATAAACTCACTTGCTATTTATTTTTTGCTATAATTCTTTATGCGGTGAGGATCACCTCAAAGATTTTTTTGAATATATTAGATGATTTTAAAGTTGTAGTTGAGGATGTGATCAAATTTTTTATGCAATCCTTAACTGGTGAACCCAAGGACTAGTATAGAATATTGCTAGATGAAAGCATTGGATCTTGGTATGAGTTCAAGAGAGTGTTTGGAGAATAATATGGAGACAAAACTAACTTTATATTTGTTATTAATTAATTCACTACAATTAGAAAAAAGATCTAATGAGTTTGTATCTGAATTAAGTGTTAGGTTTAATTAGGTCTTTTATAAAATTCCTCCATACATGAGAAAAATGAGTCTATGTGTTTGATATTATATTACAATATAACCATGATTCAAATATGGACTATATATTGATGAATAAGGATTCCCAATCCTTAAGGCATGCATATAAGATTCTCACACACATAGAAAATAATAGAAAATAATCTGGTAAGCTTACTAAGAGGGATGATGTCAAGATACTAACAAATTATAAAGGACAAAAAAATAGAGCATCTTCACCTAAGGATAAGTTGGACATGGTCCTAAGTGCATTGAAGGATTTGAGTTATAAGGTTGCCAGAAGTGATAAGGTTCTATCTCATGATAGACCACATTATCAAAAATAGGCAAGAATGTGAAAGTTGTTAGATTAGCCCTAAAATACAACTTGGTATAATGGGAGACCAATCCACAATAACCAGGGGCATTCATCTAGTAGAGATACCCCAGATCCCCAATGTAAATTTTGTAGAGGATGCTCCATGGTATGCAACTTATCAGCTACCACATTCCCTTGTGTAATGCATGGTGGCTCAATCAATGGAGGATTATATAATCCTATGTGATGACTATAATGAAATTAATTATTATGAGAGTCATGATATCAATATTAATATTAACAAGACTAGGTTCTATAAGTGGAGGGCACTCTTCTTCTCCAGAATTTGGTTCAAAATTAGACATCAATGACAAGAGATAGCAAATAGGAGGTTATCATTAGCAAAAAAAAGTATGAAGAAGAAGAAGAAAATGTTGTTGTACATAACTTTGACTCTTTTGGCTCTAATATTAGATTGATAATGTCATCAAATGAATAAATCAGGACTCTAACTGTCATTGTGATAGCTCGGATCTGTAGGCAACAATGAAACAAACTGAGAGGGGGGGGGGTGAATCAGTTTTCTCACAAACTTTACTTAACTCAATCACAATCTCAAATCTGATAATTAACGGTGAAAGCACAAATCAACACCACATCAATAACACACAAAACACCAAGATTTTTGACGTGGAAAACTCAGTTGAGGGAAAAACCACAATGGGAACCTACCCACAATATGATGATACCCTGTTAGAAGTATATAAAATATTACAATGGGGAATGAACATGCATTTAGGCACACTTCCTAGAGCTCACTGCTCAAAAACAACAAAGGGATACAACCCTGGGAAGACTCGTTATCTTATAGAAACATTTGGATTACATCTGGAAGATCATGAACTGATAAAGTAGCATCTCCTCATGCCTAATTATAGTTCTAGTTAAGCACACAATCTGATCTGCTCTGCCACACTTCTTCACACTTCCAAAATATCAAAACATTATTCACATACTTATCTGATCACACACATTCAGATACACTCACAGATACCATGTAGATACATCTCTCATATCACTATTACATATATTTATACCAATCATCAACCTATCTTTCAAGGTTGGCTCAATGCTCAGCACAAATTTCAAAGCTATAACTATACACGCTACAACATAACATGCAAACCAAAACAATATCGGCTAAGACATAGTATGGACCCAAATCACTACCTCGAACATGAAACACCTCCAACAATTATTCATCGAACATCCACAACATGCTACAATCATCTAGTCAACCAAGAACATCGCATAACACGAACATATTGAATAAATCATCAACAACGAGCACAATGATCAATGCAGACCATCAATATAGATAGGACACCAGCTAAAAACATCCACAAGCATCATGAATTATCACAACATCACCACTTACTAGCATCTTCATCATCATTATACCAAACGTCAAGAACATCAACTATACTGACTATCAAACTGAAAGATTCACCTGCGGACCTCCAAATCACAAACTATCTGAATTGAGGACACATATGAATGTCCCAAACACTCTTCCAAATCTGCAAACTAAGATATTTCAATGTGGAGCAAAATCCAGAACACTGATCAACACTGAACAATAAAAAAACCAACCTCAATACCAGATCTCATAACTTAATCAAATCACCACATGGATTATTGAAACTATAGATGAATCAACTACATATACTTATCTCAAAACCCTTTAATCTACAACAACTCATCTACAACACACTAGCCAAACCAACTCTTCTAATCTGACTGCAACACTGGAATATAGAGGAATATGTTGACATCAATGACAACACATTATTCCAACAAACTTCTCAACAATATCCAATAGGATCAAGATAAATTATAATATTAGAAGAAAAGCACATAGAGATTAGGGAAGAATAGGTAGTGTAGACACCTAAAATTGTCATATCTAATTAAATAAATATTTTATTTATTTAATTATCTAAGCTTAATTCTTCTATTAATTAAATAAATCTTTATTTATTTAATTAATTCATTTATCCTCTTCTAGCCTTATTTCTCATTTAAATAAATACATTTATTTATTTAAATTATCATTTTCCTAAATTAAATAAATATCTTATTTATTTAATTGATCCCACTTCTTCTATTAATTAAATAAATCTTTATTTATTTAATTAATTCATTAGCCTTTTCTACCCATGACACATGTCATTCATCTCTTAATTCATACACTACCTACCCCTTTCATTATTTTATTATTTCTTTTACCTACCCTCTAATCATAGCCGACCTCCTTTTACACCTTTCAATCTTATCCCTCCATTTCATATTGTGTCTTCTATATAAGGAGATGCTTCCCTCATTATCAAACCCTAATGAGTTAACTACTTGATCAATTGACTACACTACGATCCTACTTGCAACCACATTTCATTCTTTGTTGAGCTCTTGTGCACATAAAATCTGAGAGCAAATATATCAAACAAGATCAATGGAGATAGGAAGAATGGAGATCAAAACCATATTGGACATGTGATGGTATAATCTTTGTGATTTCATTTGATTTGCATTGTCTTAGGTAATCTTCATATGTTATGGTGGATCTTTGTTCTTGTTAGGCTAGGGTTTTGTGGTTGAATTCATTTAGCCTTTCAATATTGTTATTATTGTTATCCATTTTCACCATATACATTTTGGCACGCCCGGTGGGACATGGATTTTTCTTAGATCTATATTTTTTGTAGATTTTTCTAACCCTATATTGTTGTTTTGTAAAACAATTTGGAGAATAATCTTGTGCAGTTAGGGTTTTGGACACAAAATCAAGATCTTGGAGAGATTTGATCATATCTCATAAACGGATAGGAAATTTTGCACCAAATGTTTTTTGCAAGTTGAAAAAAGTATCAGGAGCTCTCAATTCAAAATTTAGAATTTTTGGAGCACATTTTTATTTTCTATGAATTTTTTATGATTTTTGATAAAAAATTAATTTTGAGAGCAAATGAGAGACTTTTTCGATTTTCTTACATTTTTGGAAATCTCTCATAATTATACATAGGATTTGTTCTTTGTGATTTTAATTTTGATGCAAAATATTTCCTTAAAAATCAGATCTTTAAAAATTAGGGTTTTTCCTTATTTTGATCAGATCTCACAAACAGCTTTGAATTTTGACATCAAATTTTTTTTGCAGGTCAGAAAAAGTATTTGAAAGATTCAATAAAAATTTTAGATTTTTTGGATTGATTTTGCATTTTATATGAATTTTTTATGATTTTTCATAAAAAATTAATTTTGAGAGAAAATTAGTGAATTTTTTGGATTTTCTTATATTTTTGGAAATCTCTCAGAATTATACATAGGATCTATTCTTTGTGATTTTAAATTTGATGCAAAATCATTCCTCAAAAATCAGATCTTTGAAAATTAGGGTTTTGCATTATTTTACTCATATCTCACAAACTGCTTGGATTTATTGCAGAAAAAATTTTGTGAAGGTTTGGAAGACCATCAAGACTCTCCAATAAAAATTTTGGATTTTTTGGATCGATTTTGCATTTTATATGAATTTTTTATGATTTTTCATAAAAAAATTAATTTTTGGAGCAAATTAGCAAATTTTTTGGATTTTCTTACATTTCTGGAAATCTCTTGAAATTTTACAGGTGGTATTTTTTTATGATGAATCTTATCTTTGAATTGGTCAACAAAACGCATTGTTGAAGGCCCCTATTTCACAAAGTTTTTTGGATCTAAAATTTACCTAACTTGTGTGCTTGCAGGAAGGGGTGATTATTTCAAACAATCCAAACTACTAATAAATCTTTGTTGCAGGTCCTTGGAAAGGGTTTTTTGGATTTTTATTGTGTGCCTTGTTTTCATAGACTAGCAAACACTTCAATTGGTGCACTAAAATTGAATCATTGTCTTTTGTGTCTTGAGCAATAGGCTCTTTTTGTTTAATCTTTAGAGGGCATGTCTTCCCGTGTGGTCATTAGGACTACTAGTGAGAAGAGAACAACCCAAGTGGTAGCGAGGAAAACCCACCTCTTCTGAACCACTATAAACAAATGTATTCTTGGTGAAAACTATGGATAACGTGTGCTGATTAGTTCATACCGACACTATGTCTCCCCATAAAACCATTTGATCAAATTTATTTGATCATTTATAGGGCGTAACCCCTACCAGCTGGGAGCCTTCTGTATTTATAGAGCTGAAAGTGCCGCATGTATGGCCACACGAGCGGATGCCCTTACTAGCACCTTTTTGTTTTAGAAGCCCAAATCCTTCTAGTTGTTGGGGCAGGAGGTCGGACCTCTAGTAGCGGCCCACACACATACAGTTCTTAGTAGAGATACAAAGTTCGCCATGGGGAGTTTTCGTGGGGACTGATGCTTGGCTGACCCAAGAAGTGAGTGCCGAGGGTGGAGCCAGTGAGGTCAAGCATCTAAGTATCCGCTCTGAATAGCGTAGCCTCGGGGGTAAAACCTCATGTGGGATCAACAACTATTGTCTTGGCCAGCCATAAGAATTGTGCTTGACTTATTTTAAACATTCAAAACATTCAAAACCAAATAGCAAAACATTGTGTCTTTTGTGTTTTCAAGTGTATGCAAAACATTTTTACATCAAACAACACACTTTTCTTGGAGTCATTGTCAGTCTAAACACTTGCAAACATTGAGTCCTCATCAACATTGTGTCCTCTTGTCACGAAAAATAGTCAAACATTCAGATGTGGTCACAACCAACAACTTCACAAATTGAAAAAATTTTACAATCCAACAAACAAGAGCAATCAGTTTCGGAATTCTTGAGCTTCCTAAGTTGTTTCTCCAGGTTTTCATCTAGCATTCAACTTGTCTTTGGGTCTCACAAAATCCATCATTGCTTTACACCTTACATTACATTCACATTTGTCTAAACTTGAGTCAAAAGGTCACTTGCTTGTCCTCATCATACTTTGTCAACACACTACATACAACAACACTTTGCTAAGTGGTCCCTCATCAAGGTTTCTTACCTTTGGGTCTCATTTGGTTTTACTTAGAGTCAAGGTCAACTTACCTCATCAAGAGAAACTATCCTCTCTTTGGAAGTCACACCTACTCTACTACATACATACTTGGTCTTACACTTTGGACATTGCAAGTACACTTCAGACTCATTTACATTCCATTCAACTCTTGGTCTTCCATACTCTTTCCATTTTTCATCTAGTCTCACACATCTTGGTCAATACCTAGTTCATGGTTGAAACCCGTCTTCAAAAATCTAGGAGAGAAACTAAAGAGGCTCAAGAGTCCGCAAACATGAGTTCTTATGAGTATGACAATGATATCTTTTTCAATTCTGATCATACTACATTACCTGACATGGATGTCTATAGAAACATTCCAAATGTTGAGAACATGGACATTATAAACAACAATGCTACACAAAATGACAATGTGGACAACTTTTCAGTACATTCAGCAGATGTGGAAGAATCCATTATGAATCCCCATTTCAATTGTTTGGTTGAGGAAATAATGAGGAGGGATAGACAATACTTCTTACAAATGATGGCACAAAGTGGAGCCAAGATACCTCATGATTTTGACATGTCTCAAATAATGGAACATAGACCTTTACAACAACCTCACTCCAATATGGATCAAAGGAGACCTAATAGTGGAGGAAATAGAGGACCACATATGGTACCTGAATCACCATCAGCTTTGCTTCAAAAACCAGAGGTCCCACATACACATGGTCAAACATATGATACTTACCTTCGTAGACCATTATGGAAGTCATATGCAGACAAATATGCTCAATCACATACTAATGCTAAGGATCAACCACCAAAACAATTGGATGTTCAAAGGCATGCTCAAAATTTGGACACAAGGAAACCTCATGTCAAATTTGGGGGCAACACAATGGAACATGACATGCCTGTAGAATATGGTATACATGCACAAAATAGATATGGGGTTCCTCAACATGAATCTATACCAAGTGGTCCATATACACAACATCATTATAGACCTCCTCCATATGAACATGTGTATGATCAATATCATCCATATATGCAACATGCTCCCCCCCCAATGGGTACTTCAAGCATGGGGTATGGTCCAAGAAGTCGATCTCCACCTAAGAGCAATTTGGAGCAACAAATCAGGGACTTACAAAAGAAAATGGAGGACATAAATACACCGAAGCCAACATACACAATGAGAGACATATGTCCTTATCCATTTGACAAGAGCATTCCAATGCCTCCATTTCCTACACACTTTGTGACGCCTAAATTTGATAAGTATAGAGGAAAAGGGGATCCTAAGGCACACATAAGACAATTTTTCACAGCTTGCATTGAGGTAGCAGCAGAAAAGACATATTTGATGAGATTATTCCCACAAAGCTTAGGTGATCAAGCTACGGAATGGTTCTCCCAACTTCCACCTGGAATTAAGTCATGGGGTGACTTAGCAGAGGCATTTATTCAACATTTCTCCTACAACATAGAGATAGACATATCAGTCACTACTTTGTGCAATACTTAGCAAAAAGAGGGAGAACCTTTTGCATCATTTTTACAAAGATGGAGAAATCTAGCCAGCAGATGCTCTTGTGAAATTCCACAAAAACAAATGGTAGAGATGTTCACACAAAATGTTAACAAAGACATTGGCTATGATCTAAGGAAAGCTTGTTTGTCCACCTTCAAGGACGTCATTGAAAAAGGCTTAGCGACAGAAAAGGTCCTAATTGAACAAGGAGTCATTAAAATATTCAAGGAAAACAAAGATGACTTTAAAGGAAAAGACAAGCCAAGATTTTGGAATAAAAACAAGAACACAGTCAATGATGGTGTTGTTGATGCCAACACAGTGCGACCCAAATTCATTTTTTCTGGATCAAGTTCTACAAACAATCAAGTGAATACTCAAACAACTTCTAGATCACGAAGGAAGTATACCCCGTTGGGAGAACCACTTGAGTCAGTTTTCAAGAAGTTAGTGGCAAACAAGGTAATCACAGTTCCAAATTTTCCTCCATATGAACCAAAGGTCAAGCCAAATTGGTGGAATGATGATGAGTATTGTGAATTTCATAAGAGCAAGGGTCATAAGACAGGAAATTGCCATCGACTGAAGAACATCATACAAGATCTCATTGATAGAGGTGACATTGAGATTGAGGGACATTCGTCTAATCAAGAACATGAGATGTTCAAGGAACCATTCCCAGAACATGACAAGGGAAAAGCTAAAGTCACAGAGGATCAAACCAACTATACCAGAGCATCTTACAATTATGATTCAACTATTAATCACATTTCAATGGACAATTATGTCTCTACCATTATCATCAAGGACAAAGCGTCTGAGAATTCTACTCAGAGACCTAGGATTGTCCTAAAAGGTGTTGGATCTTCTTTCGAACCTACCTCTGAATGTCATGTTACAACCCATCGAGGCAAAATCACTTTGCAAGGTGCTCCAACTAAAAACACAGCTTCTTCATCAACCAAACCTGAGTATGACCTTGTAGAACAGCTAGGGAAGACACTCGCGCTCATCTCCATTCTTGAACTATTACGCATATCTCCCGCACATAAAGCCATTCTTGACAAAATCTTGAGAGATACTGTTGTTCCTACTGATCTAAACGTGGACCAGTTTCAAGCCATGGTGGGATACCTTTCCATTCCACATTCACTTACTTTCATGAAAGCTGATGACGCCTTTGTAAGTCAACCGCATAATGCACCATTACACATTGAAGCCTTCATACACAAACATCGAATAAAAAGAGTCTTGATAGATGGAGGAGCAGGTCTAAACATTTGTACATTGAGCACTATTAAGCAATTGGGATATTCTGACAAAGCTGTGAATTCTACAAACAAAATTACTATCAAAGCATATGATGATGAAGAGCGTTCATCCAAGGGTATAGTCACCTTGCCTCTCAGAGTTGGGCCAGTTACAAAAGATGTGGTTTGTCAAGTCCTAGACCTCAATCTCACATACAACATATTTCTAGGACGTCCATGGATTCATGAGATGGGAGCAGTCCCATCTACATATCATCGATGTATCAAGTTCCCTCACAATGGAGTTGAAGTGACCGTCAAAGCTGACCCAAATCCATTCATATATACAATCTGTGACCTAGATCAGAAATAACAATTCCAGCTAATCGAGAAGTTGTTCCATCTTCAGCATATGTGGATCCAGAATCATTGAAAGCTTCTACATCAAAACAAACAGAGCTCAAAGAAAAGTTCAATTTTAAAGACCTGGGATGTGGTGAGTATATATTCCATGTTTATCAACTCCCACTATCTGCTAAGGCATTCAGTCGACAAGAACAACCTACAAAAAATTTGCAATACCAAGGAATTGGGTGTGAACCACCTAGTGTTGTGGCTACTAAGTCTGAATGCAAATCTCCTCTAGTGGTGCAAGCAACTCTTGATATCAATAGTCCTAAGAGTGGTTCCAACAAAGAATCTATTGAGCGTATTGCCAACCCTCTTGAAAACTCACATAGCTTTACCATTTCATCCACTCATTCCATTTCCACTCCACTTCCAGACTTGGATCAACAAGAATCACAAAAGCCCTTAGTCATTGGGGATCACAAATCAAGTTTCGAAAAGAAAAATCTAAATGTCAAAACTAAAGAAAAGTCCTTTAGTTCAAATCAAAATCAAAAGCTATTGGACTCTGCAAAAATCAAAGTCAAGGATAAAAATCCTATGAAGAAAAAAGAGCAGGAGTTGATCTCCCCTAACATCAAAATAACTGGGGGCAAAAATTCTACAATTGCAAGTCAAAAAGATTACTTGTTGATCCTAAGTCTCCATCATGCTATCCTACTTTCACTTCTTTTCGCAATCATAAGCCTTCATCACTCATCCACTTGTTCCACACATCCTTTACCTTCTGGTGATACATCATGGACCTTTAATGGAGCTTCCTTGAAGGAATTTGTTATCAGGTATGCCCAAACTTCTTTAGGTGACACACATATGGGCTTGTGTAGTCCACACACTAGCAATTCTATCTCAGTTCCTTTATCAAGGAAGACAGTCACTCGAGCAACATATCATTCAATCAAGGAACAGTGCAGCTACAATCACAAGGTCAAGCCTCGCACATTTGAGGTAGGTGACTTGGTTCTCAGAGAAAATCCTAAAAATCAACAAGACAGAGAGAAGAAGGGCAAGTTCGAACCAAACTGGCCTGGTCCTTACATCATCACAGCAGCATATGGATCTGGGGCATATCAGCTCTCAACTACAGAAGGTGAACCTTTGGAGGATCCTATCAACAGCATGCACCTTCGCAGGTTTTACACATAGCTCTTCAGAGTATCCTAATTCAAAAATACAAAACAAATCAAAAAAAAAATTTAATATACAAAAAAATCAAAAATTTCAAAAATACAAAAAAAAAATTTATAAAACAAAAAAATCGTTACTTGGGGAAAACCTGGCAAACAGGCGCCTTGTGACACAAAAAACATTGAAAAAATCAAAAAAAGTAAAGAGAAATAATTTCGTCCAATGGTGAAAACCACTTCGGTAGCGCCCTGGGCAAGTACCATAGTGAAAACTGGGTCACCAGCGCCATGCGTAGAGACATTGCTCCTCCCTCCTTCAGGATTCTCTTTCATCATTTCACTTTGCACACACTCACGACCTATTCGTTATAATAAACTTACCCATTCCCATCATGGCTTGTTATTGATCTCCCTAAGATTGGTTAGCCATTCATAATAAACATTCCTTTTCATCCCTTTCCATCCATAATAAATCAGATCCTATCTGTGGCTAAGGCAAATCCTACGTCTAGTAATGGGTGTGGAATTGAGAACATCACATGTTTCAAGGAGTACAGTTTCTGCCAGCTTCCTTCAGTCTATCCGCGCACAATCCGCAATAAAGAAACATCTGCATCACAGATCCGTAATAAAGTTTCATCTTTCTCGCAATAAGGTATCAGTTTCATGGATTCAGTCAGTTTCAGATGAGACACAGCAACAACAATGGGCTTCAACAAATCAAATCTTTCAACAGACTCAGACAACGTATGGTTCAGTGATATCTATCCTTTTGTGAAAGTAAACATTGTGACCACAATCAAATAGACTTATACAAGTGACAAGAGACACTAAACTTGAGGACTACAGTTGGTGTTGGTGTCGAGTCTTGGTTTTCTTTTGATTTTATCTTTCTGGTGACATGTCTTTTAGCTTTTCCAAGATGTCTTTGACTAGAAAGGTGAGGATGGGGTATCATCACCTATTTGTATTTGCTGTCTGTGGATTGTCTCTTAGTAATGCTATGACTTGTCCAAGGATATGAGGACACTGTGAGTCTAGTGTGAACTGGGGCATTCCTTGTTTGTGACTGTCTTATCTCCATGCAAACAGGCACAATGACTTTCTGGGTCGAACATATGCCTCGATTGTCATAACCTACTTGCCATAATAAAGCTCAATGATGATAACGCACAAGAAGCTCTTTCACTTTCATATCTTCTGTCTTCCATCCCCCTTTCTTGATTGACTTCCATCATCCTTCTCGAATCTATGTAGCCTACTATCACATGACTGAGTATAATGACACACCAAAAACATTTGCATTTCATGTAGCTGCACCTACATTACCACATATAAGCATTTCATACATACATATAGATATCACAAATGCATCACATCCTGCACACAACACCTGTTAGCACAATTTACAATTGCATTATCATATTCATCTGCATTACTTACATTCACATTTGCATCATGCATACACATATAAAACATAAAAGAAAAAAATATTGCATTGCATCATATACATATTTGCATCCATATCATAAGCATCACATAAGAACATCTCATCACATAGGTACACATGCATATAGCTACCGCAAAGATGAATCATCTCATATATATATGAAGTGTCATGATACAATGATGTCAAAATCATATGGCTACAATCACCCACAGGTGTCTATATCATTATACAAAATAGTACAAAACTGATACAGAGGAACTCACTGATCACTCCTGCCAACACTATTGGTAGTGCTAATCCTATCCATGTCATGGTATCCCATGCCATGTGTCCCACCCTCATCTCAAGTCTTGGATCCTAGAACACTCATCTAAGGGCATCCCTGTCTCCGTCTCGATCATACGGAATCAGCTCCCCATCAATCGGTATCCGCATAATCCTATATACATCCTCCAGGGTGACTGTCATCTCACCCATCGGCAAATGAAACGTGCACGTCTCAGAGTGCCATCTCTCAGCTAGCGAAGTCAGCAAACCCATGTTTGCCTGAAACTCAGGCACATACAGTACATGTCTCAGTCCCATCTCCTCAATAGCAGCTCGCTCCTCGGCTGTCAACTCAGGTCGCAACCTCTGAGTAGACGGGAATCACTCCCGTGACTCCAGCATCGGCAAATACTCCTGCAGTCAAACAACTCAATCATGTCAGTTATAGTGGCATTCACTGTTTATCACAAAATGCTACTCGCTATCTAAATGCATATGGCTATCTACCCTAGTGACACTCACTGTTCATCACAAAGTGTTGCTATTTATCCTAGTGGTACTCACTGTTCATCACAAAGTACTACGTGTGTGACACTCCCTGTTCATCACAAAGTGTTACTCACATTTGCACTCCCTGTTCATCACAATGTGTTGCTCATATTTCAGTACTCCCTATTCATCACAAAGTACTTTATCTTGGTACTCACTGTTCATCACAAAGTGTCTTGATCTATCCTAGTCTTCCTAGAGGACCTGCTTGAGTGTATCCCCTCAGCAACTTATCCAATCGACAGCATATGTTCATCACAGAACTGTCGATTTGACCTAGAAGATGCAAATTCATACTTTTCAAATGCAAACGCACTTACATGACACAAACGCGCCTGAAAAACATAGACGCGCCTGGCACAAACACAGACGCGCCTAGCGAACACAGACGCGCCTGGCACCAACACAGATGTGCCTGGACATTTTTTTGACACTTTTTGGACCCTAGTCTAAGCGCATTTATTACCCTATTCGAAATGCATTAATGACAAAATTAAATGCGTCAAAGTACAAGGAGGTTTGGTGGTACTTACCGGCTCTCCTGCCTCTGCTGGCCTCTGAAATTGGCGAACGCGGTTGAATCTATGAGCGAAAGCCATCGCTGCTGACTGCTCCTGCTCTATTTTCGCTCTGCACTCTGCTCTCGTGGATGTGTAGATGACAATGAGGATGTATTTTCCCCCGTGGTCTATCTTATAGCCTACCCTAGCCCTCACATTCATTTCCCAAGTCAATCTTCGTTATCCCGTGACTTTGTCACTTTATCCGATCAATCCATTCTATCTTGTCTTTCTTATCGAGAGATTGTCTGTAATCTTTCCAGACATTTTCATCCAATCTCTCGAGGGGGCATATCATTCCCATTCTGGGGCAACTCTGTATCAGTTCATCTTATCTTCTTTGAAACAACGCGACAAGCCGCATTGTCTCAAAGAGGGGCAAAATGTAGACACCTAAAATTGTCATGTCTAATTAAATAAATATTTTATTTATTTAATTATCTAAGCTTAATTCTTCTATTAATTAAATAAATCTTTATTTATTTAATTAATTCATTTATCCTCTTCTAGCCTTATTTCTCATTTAAATAAATACATTTATTTATTTAAATTATCATTTTCCTAAATTAAATAAATATCTTATTTATTTAATTGATCCCACTTCTTCTATTAATTAAATAAATCTTTATTTATTTAATTAATTCATTAGCCTTTTCTACCCATGACACATGTCATTCATCTCTTAATTCATACACTACCTACCCCTTTCATTATTTTATTATTTCTTTTACCTACCCTCTAATCTAGCCGACCTCCTTTTACACCTCTCAATCTTATCCCTCCATTTCATATTGTGTCTTCTATATAAGGAGATGCTTCCCTCATTATCAAACCCTAATGAGCTAACTACTTGATCAATTGACTACACTACGATCCTACTTGCAACCACATTTCGTTCTTTGTTGAGCTCTTGTGCACATAAAATCTGAGAGCAAATATATCAAACAAGATCAATGGAGATAGGAAGAATGGAGATCAAAACCCTATTGGACATGTGATGGTATAATCTTTGTGATTTCATTTGATTTGCATTGTCTTAGGTAATCTTCATATGTTATGGTGGATCTTTGTTCTTGTTAGGCTAGGGTTTTGTGGTTGAATTCATTTAGCCTTTCAATATTGTTATTATTGTTATCCATTTTCACCATTTACAGGTAGTATGTTCATAAAACAAAATCAAAGCTCTACAAAATTGTCAAACACTATCAAGAATTGTGAAGAAAGTAATAAGCTTACACAAAACTAAAAGCCATAGTTAGAGACTACTAAGCCAAACCCTAAATCTAAAACTCAAAATAGCATGAGTTCTAAGAATGACTCAATGGGTACTTTTCATGTTAAGGTAGAATATCCAATAGGGGTATATAAAGGTGCTTCTATTAATCTTCTATTGATGTTCATGCTTCTATTCAAGAACTACCTAATTATGACAATTTTCACATTGAACAAGTGTTATCTTAGATTAAATTATTATTGCCACTAATATAAATGATGAGAATAGAAGAGTACGAGAATAAATAATTGGCTTTAATAAATAACATTTCTCAATTGTTTGCAAAAATTAAGAAGGCAACTAGCCCAAGAAAGGTAGAAACAAGTTAATGAATTTGAAAAAGAGATGAGAATTGAAATTATTAAGGTTTACCTAGATACAACTTTAGCAAAATGCCCTTCTCAAGTTGACCCCTTCTATGTCACCTTACTAATTAATGACAACTTACTAAAAATTGTATGATAGATTTAGGATCATCCATAAATATTATGCCTTTGATCAAAATGAATGAACTTGGTTTTACAAGTGAACAAAGCATATGGGAAGTATTTTTGTATGGATTCCATAGAGGTCCCAATAATTGGAATCATGAGGGATGTGAAATTCAAGCTTGTTGCAATCCTTGATAAGAAGTTTAGCATGAACATCACAATGGTAGAAATCCTAATTCGCTATGAGATGTTGTTATCAAAGAAATTGATTACAGTAGTGGGGAGAAGCATGCAACTTGACATGTGATATGATATAATCCATATAAATGGCACAGATGTAAGGTTTGACAAAGAGAAAATATTGCTCATCTTGGTTTAAGACTCACAAGATGCTGATCAAATATGTTCTCTTGATATTTATATTGAAAATTTTAGATTTGAAATATCAAAATCAAATAAAATGTAAATATATCCAATCATAGAGGAAGATCAATTATTGTCTACTAATAGGAGTGATTTATGGTTAATGTAGTTTGATGGTGCTTATTGTAAAAAAAATTTAGGAGTGGGTGTTATTTTTATAGCACCTAGTGGTAAGACATTCAAGTATACTTTTCTTCTATATTTTAAATCTACAAACAACATATTAGAGTATGAGGCATTGTTGCTTGGTTTAAATATTTTTGCGAAACATGAAATGAAAATGTTAAGAGTCTTAGGTGATTTTGATCTAGTGGTATCACTAAGTATGCATAAAATGTAAGAGATTGAAACAATATAGATCTATTGTATGTGACACCATAGATTTATCTAATACATTTTTTATTGATTGAATGGAAAGATCCAATAATATAATGGATTTGTTTTGGCAAATGTGGCCATTAGGATGGATGACATAACATTGTCTGGTATCTCCAAAGTTGAATTCAAAACCAATTCATTTGTCCTTGGCAACATCTACAACTAGCGAATATTCAATGTTGACCATGACTCTCTTAGTTTTCTACTTTGCATAGATGATTACTACAACTAGGATAATGACTAATAATATCCCAAAGGGGTTGATTTCCCTAGAAAAAGCATTTGGTAGCATAAACACGTTGCTAAAATACCTATTGTGCATAAAGAGGATCTTCAAGAGGTTATCTTAGGCATAGAAGCTTCTCCTAAAAAGGTATACATGTGAAAGAATCTATATCCTAGGGTAAAGATTATGTTTATCTCATTGCTTAGAAAGTACAAGAATGTATTTTCCTAGTCTTGTAATAATCTGAAGGCCAGTAAAGAGGACTTATTCCAACATAAGATTCCTCTTAAAATTGATGTAAAACCCTTCAAACAAAAGCAACGACAAATCAATCTAGCTATACAACCAAACATGCAACAAGAGTTGATGAAGCTCAGGGATGGAGGCATAATTAAGCCTATCAGATATTTTACCTAGGTTTCTAACTTAGTGTTATTCATAAAGAAAAAAGGAGACATAAGATTAAATTTGTTTATTTCATAAATTTGAATGTGTCTTTAATAAAGGATGATTATCCTTTACCCAACATGGAAGCAATGTTGCAAAAGGTGAATGGTTGTGAGCTCCTATCAATGATGAATAAATTATCTAGATACAACCAAGTAAAGTTTGAGGAATCAAAATAGTATAAGACTACCTTTACCACACCTTGGGTCACTTATTTTCATATCAAAATACCTTTAGGGTTGACCAATTTTGGACAAATATCTAGAGAGCAATGGATGTTGCATTTGCAAATTTAATAGATGTCATCATGGTGGTTAACCAAGATCATCTTGCTTCCTTCTCAAAAAGGGCTAAAGATCATTTTCTATACCTTGTATATATTTTCACTGAGGCCATAGCATATGGCATTTCCTAGAGGGTGAATTATTAGGCCACATTATTTTAATGGATGGAGGAATAACTGATCCAAAGAGAGTTGTAACAATTGATGGAATCCTATTGCCCAAAAATGTTAAAGGAATTTAGTCTTTCTCTTGGTAGATAAATTTTGTCAAAAGGTTTGTAAAAACTTTGTAGAAACTACAAAAGCCATTTGCAAGATGCTTAAAAATGGACAATCAATTATTTGGGAAAATGAAGCCACTTATGCCCTCCACAACATCAAGAAAACTATCAAGTGGGTTCCTAAGCTAAAATCTCTTGTCTTTTCAACACACTTTCAATTATTTTATCTTGCTTCATTTCACACCATTGTTGTTGTGCTATTATAGAAGAATCAAGAGGGATACGAATAAATAATTACTTTCTTTAGCAAATCCATCCAAGTAGCTCAACTAGAGTATGATATAACGAAGAAATGACCATATGCTTTGGTTAAGGTAGTAAATATTATTGGGCCTTAGCTAGTGGGAGCTAAAATAGTGGCTTATATCCCATATGTTGCAATCAGATATCTTCATTTAGCAAGAAGTCACATAAAGAAGATGCAGATGGATTAATAAGATCCAAGAGTTCAACATTAATATCTAGATCACCAAAAATTTAAGAATAAAATGATTAACTAAGCTTATGGTCGAGTCAAATTTAGAAGTCACTCAAGTAAATCATGTGGATGCAGACTACCTCTGAAAGGATGCAACCTAAATTTTTCCACTTGGTATAGGGACATTATGAAATATTTGTAGACCATTTCATTTCCTAAAGATATGAAGGAAAGTCAGAAAAGGACACTTAACTTACAATATATTAAATACATCATGTTGTAAGGTGATTTGTATTGGAAGAATAAGGATGTTGTCTTCTTGAAATGTGTGGATGAAATTCAAGCTACAAATATATTGATATAATTTCATAGTAAATTTTATGGAGGTCATTACATGGATAAAACAATTTCTCATAGAATTTTGAGGTCTGGTTATTGGTTTCCTGCACTCTTTGATAATGTGTAAAAAATTGTAAGAAAATGTGATGCTTGTCATTAGTTTTTTGGGAAGATGAAACACTCAAGTGCACTTCCCCTTTAGACTATCATTGTAGAGGCCTATTTCCAACAATGGGGCATTGATTTTATTGGAGAAATTGCAAAGAAATCTAGTGGGAGCATAGATAGATTTTGGTTGCTATTGATTAATTCACTAAGTGGGTTGAAGCAATCTCTACCAAGAAAGCAACCAATAAAGTTGTTATATATTTTTTTTGGAACATATTGTTGTCAGTTTTGGAGTTATTGTCAAAATAATTACAGACAATGTCATGTGTTTAAAATTAGAGGAGTTCGTAATTTTTTGCAAGGATTATAGAATAATTTTATCTTGTTCATCCCCTTATCACGCTCAAGAAAATTCAACTAACAAGAGTTTGATAAAGATTATGGAGAGGGTGATAGGGAAGAATAAAAAATCTTGAGATTCTAAGCTAAGGCTTGCACTATGGCCAGATAAGGTTACTATCAAGAAGGCTACTAGAAAATTACCATATGAATTGGTTTATGGATTGCATGAAAAGTTCCCCATGTAAACAATCTTCTTCCATCTTATAAGTTTATCCAAAAGTATGATTAGGATGTGGATGATGCAATATTTTGAAAGATAAACTAGTTGATAAAGCTTGATGAGTCAAGGAGATTAGCTCAAAAATTGAATTTGAAGAAGCAACAAGTGAAGTACATGTTTTTCTTGTCACTTAGACAAATGCAGCCCACATTGGATTGCAACTTTCTATTCGTGGAGGGCATAAAAAACTATGGTTAGAGAGTGATTCACTTAATATCATTAAATACTTGAGTAAACAAACACCCCTCAACTGGACTATCAATCATTTAATCCAAGAGTGTCATAGTATAATGACCAAACTAGATGAAATTCAAAATTCCCATGTTTTTAAGGAAGGAAATCTGCCTACAGATTACGTGGCTAATCTTGGTGTGGCATATGAGGACATAAGGTGGTGGATGGCAAGGGAAACTTTCCCCATACACCTCTGCGAACTGACATGAAAGGACGTTGAAAATATTGTCCAAAGACCTAACATTTATGATGTCATCCTATCAAATGAGTAAAAGCTTTTCTTGTAATATGTGGTATTGATTCAAAACTAGGGTTTCTAGACTGTTCTTGGCCATCTAGCTTTTCATCTCCTAGTTCGGGTTTGGAATTAATATTGTGAGTCTCCAAGTTTGCAGAGGTAAACTAAGTATGGGGGGAGATAAGAATAGAATGGAGTTGATGTCGTGCCAGAAGTGGGAAAAGAATGAGGATCTGTGGATGAATTTTTTTTATGGCGGTCTTGCGCCATACCTCCAAAAGTTACATGGCCAGGACCCCAGGATGATAGATGAGTTTTTGAAGGGCTAGAACAATGACATCCTCAATGCTTTCGGTACCAAATTTAGAATTGATGAGCCTTTTATAGCTGAGATTACTGGTTTACAGATGGAAGGGAAAAAGTTCTACAAAGAGAGGAAGGTGATGAAGGAAGCCCTGTCAGTTTTCTTCGACAAACAAAGTGAAAGGGATAGAGTGAAGAAAATGGTGGGCGGGGGATATAACAGGAAAGACCTCATGACTCTTTGGGTGGATATGCACTAAATTATTATGAGGTATATGACACTAGACGACCATTTTTCTAGCATTTTTTCTTATCATTTCACTATTTTAAATCATTTTCGGCATGATAGAAAGAACTCCTTGCCTTTTTATTTACTTCCCTCTTTAGAGCATAGTCTAGAAAATCATGTCAAGAATAGTGAGAACCATGTTCTCCATGAGGGTTTAATTCTTCTTATTATGGAATACGTTAAAGCTCATGAGATCAAGCCCTCCCATGTTGTGAACAACCCTAAACCCTCAGATAGCCCTAAAGTGCAAGTTGTCTCAGACACTGAGATTGATGAGAAGGGTATGGGAGATATGGCCATGGACTAGCGCAACCTCCATGTGCAAGATGACCCTGACTATTAGCCCTTTGAAGAAGAGGGACCACCACAAAAAGATACTCCCGACACCAACAATAACAGGAAAAGCAAATACCCTAGACTTGCTACAAATAAGTTGAAGACCGCTGCATCTAAACCCCAAGAGTTGGGTCTGTTGAGCTCCAAAAAGATAAAAGTGGGGGAAACATGGGAATCTAAGGGTAAAGGGGGAAATGAAATCAAACTAGAAATTTCCCTTAATGTGGACCAAGTGGACCTAGGGGAGAATAAAAAGGAGATGGATTTTGATATGCTCCTAGTGAACTCCACCAACTGTTAGGAGAAATGTTTCTGTTGGGTCATCAATGAAATTATCTTCATTAAACAAGGCAGTAGAGACATAATCAACACTTTTACAGAGAATCCTATGCCAGACAAGACTGATAAGCTCCTAAGATTGACTCAAAAACTTACTCAGGATGTAAAAGTTATAAAAATTGAACATGAATCGAGAATTGCTCATCTGGAGAAGAATGTGGAGGAGGTAAAGGGAAACCTTAGGGGCTTGGTGGAAATAAGAAAAGAAGCCATGAATAGTAGTGTGAAAGGTCTTATAAATGTTAATGATAAAATTGTTTTTTAGAAAGCTCGGCCAATAAGCAGTGTTCTGCCTTCAGCTGCCAAGTCAAATAAGAAGAATCTGGAGACAAGTTCTTAGGGGGTGGACACGCAGGTAACTACTGGTCCTTACACAAAAATGAGAAGCAGAAATGAGGAGAGGACTGCCACAAGATTCATAATAGAGGATCTTGAGGAAATTAATAAGCATTTTATACAGAAGAATTATGAGCTCATGCATGCTCTTATCTAGCTTTTTTGTTGTTAGTGTTGTTGGTTGTTTTGACTAGGTGACTTTGTTTGGTTTGGTGTTATGGGGTTTTTCACCTATTTTTTATGTCATTTGGCTATTGGTTTTGGTTTGGTTCACTACTTTTTTAATCTTTTGTTGTATGGATTTGGGTTTTGGGTCCCTATAAACCCCATTTATCTTAATAAAAAAAACAAGTGAAGTACATGTTTGATAAGAAATCTTCAAACAAAAAAGTTTTAGGTTAATGATTTGGACTTGATGTGGAATCAAGGGCCCAAGTAATCATCGACACTAGTGGTAAGGATTCATATTTTTTGCAAAATCTTAAAGGGGAATTTTAAGAATTGCTAGTGTATGGATAGTTCCTAAAACCCTACTATTACTCTTAATAAAATAGGCATTTTCCATGCATATTATACTTTTATGTATATGTTGTATAGCCATTTATTTTTCCTTTTGATTGTTTTGCCCCTCAAAGTTTTGGGTCCTTTCCCTATTTCTTCAAAATGGGCATCCCCAACTTCTTCAAACAAAAAAGTTTTAGGTTAATGATCTGGACTTGATGTGGAATGCAAGGGCCCAAGATAAAGGAAATCATTGAAAATTTGACCTAGCCTGGGTTGGCCCATATCTAATCATCAACACTAGTGATAAGGATTTATAATTTTTGCAAAATCTTAAAGGTAAATTTCAAGAATTGTCAGTGTATGGGCAGTTCCTGAAACCCTATTACTCTTAATGAAATGGGCATTTTCCATGCACATTATACTTATATGTATATGTTGTATTGTATAGTCATTTTTTTAATTCTTTTGATTGGTTTGCCCCTCGATTTTTTAGGTCCTTGCCCTATTTCTTCTAAATAGGCATCCCCAAATAGAGCAACTAGTGTAACATCTAAAATTTATAGGGTTTTTTTTCAATGTTTTATAATGGTTTTTAATTTTTTGTTCTAGACTAAGCCCCATGTGATTTGACTCCATTATTTTTTGTTTATTTTTTTGTTGACTTGCTGCTGCCCATTATCAATTACTTTAAGTTATAATTCCAGCCTTTATTATTGTCAAGTAATCGACCCTTTGTCCCTAGTGATCATCTATTATCAATTGTTTGTGTGCTTTATAAATCTCTTAAATTCATCCAATTAAGCGCCCTAATGGTGGTCCCTACCTTTTCCTTATCCAACATCTAATTTTTACTTTATGATTGCAACGTGCATTGTTAATCTTATCCTAGGTTCCTAGCTATTGATGAGGCATAGACCCGTGAGGGTGTGAGATTTTGGCACATCTTGTAGGTCCCTACTCTTCAAAATTAGTTGTAGGCTATTAGACATTGAAAATAATCTAAAGATAAGTTAAGGGTGTTCATCTTGGTCCCATAGACTATTTAGTCTAGTAGACATCATTAAAATATTTTATTCATTCATTCATTGCCTCTTGACTATTAGTGAGATCCATCTATTTGCCATATTGTTCCATGTGGCCATTCCTAATTTATATTACATGATCGTATACTCCTAAAAATTGTACTTGCAAAAGGTCGCAATAGCGTGAAATGGTGGTATGTGTCTATTTTGTTAGAAGAGGACCCTACCAATATTGATTTTTTTATCATAAGAATCAGCCCTAACATTCTCTAGTTTGCATTGATGTGTTTCATCCTGATTGCATCACATTCACTCCTTTGTATCATAATTTTATTTACTATGAAAGATTTAAGTTACAATGTTGTATGATGCTGACACCTTAATGCATGCAAATGTAATAAATGGAATATGCATATAAACTTAGGCTATCCAAACAAACACATGCAAACCTCAAAATGATAAGTAGCTTGATATGATGATGAATGGTTAGATGTGGTTGCTCATTGATTCAGCAGCATGACGGTATTATGAAGATGATTGAATGATAAAATTGACAGCATAATGATAGCCTATGAAGAGATAGATAAAATGAGAGAAGAGGCCTCAATTTTTAAATTTTTAAATTTTAAATGGATGGTGGAGATCAAAAGATGATGAAGGGTTAGGATTGAATCTGAGAGGAGAGGACAAGTGGGAGATCCAAGAGATTTAGCCATAAAGGCATTCCTTGACTCCTCACTCCTTAAGGACATGGGGAAGAGGGACAAAGGACATTGGGAAGAGGAACAAGGAATTAAAAATTCCATGAGAAGGACAAAGGGAATTAAAAATTCCTTGGAAATAGGGAGTCTTGGAAGAATAAAGGATAAAAGGAATTAAAAATTCCTTGGGAAGAGGGGGCATGGGGAGACTCAAGGAATTCAAAATTTCTTGGATAGACAAAACTAGGTAGCATTTAAGGTTGGGAGGTGAGATGGGAGAGCCATTGATGGCATGTTGTTGACTCATTCCTAATCTTGGGAATATGCAAATGATTAGTGAGGGGATTAGGTGAGGTAATGAGGGATTATGGTGCAAGTGGGCAAGTTAGGAGGATGTGACATGAGGAGAGAGAATGAGTGGATGAATTTAATAATAGGGAAAATGGTACGAGGGTTAATTAGCTTAAAGCAATTAATTAATTGATTTAGTGGGAGGATTTATTGGACAAGGTTAGACATAATCAAATAAATGTAAATTTATTTAATTAATGGTGAATGATAAATTTAATTAAATAAATATAAATTTATTTAATTAAGGGTGAATGATAAACTTAATTAAATAAATGCACATTTATTTAATTAAGGGTGAATGTTGAATTAAATAAATGTAAATTTATTTAATTAAAGGCAGTGGGTTAAGATAAAAGATTAATTAAATAAATAATAAATATTGTTTAATTGGCTAGAATGGGATAAGGTCAAGTGTGGTTGGGTATGGACAAATTTAGGAGTCTACATTTTGCCCCTCTTTGATATAGCATCATGAAATGATGTTATATCAAAGAAGAATAAAACATAGTCGATAGAAAAGGATAAGTACTAGTAGCATGATGCCCCAATCATAGGTGGGTTAGGAAGGATGACTAGGAGATAGTGGCATGCCCCCTCGAGAGGACATGCAGGTTCCAAGAACATGGGTGTGCTCTCGAAATGGATAAGACTTTAGGATGAAAGGTGAAAGGAAATATGATAAGGATGATGAAGGAAAGGATAAAAAGAAAAATGGAGAATCATGGTGCAATGGTATGAGCAACCTAGATTTGATATTGTATTTGACGTTATGCACCAAGGTATGAGGAACCAGGATGACAATGTGTCAAGTACATGATAAAAAAGGTCAAGTGCAAACATATGCCTTATGACACCATGATATGGAAGACCATGATGCCTTTTTGGCAATGGGATGAAAAGACCATGATAAATGCAAACAATGATAACACATACCAGCAACAAGCAAGCATGCACAACAAACCAAAAGCAAACCAAAATTTTGCCCCTAGTCAAGTTGAAAACCAATTTATTGATGGATTGATTGATTGATTGATTAAGAAGATAACAATGTTAATGATAAGAGCAATGCATACCCCAAGGATTGCGAAGGATAAATCCCATGATGATGATTGGATTAAAGATTGATTAATGCATTATCAACTGATTTGGATCAAGATGATGGATTGATTAAGGATGATGGGCTAGATCACAAGATTGGATTGCATGGATTAGGATTGATTGCATTGGATTGGATTGATTTGGGATTTTTGGATTAGAGGGGAGGATAAATTATAAGATAAGATGGGAGGAGGATAAATGGATTGGATAAGATGGGATTGGATGGATGAATGGGATATGATGAGAGGGAGAATAAATGATTAGATATGATGGGATTGAATGGTGGATAAAGGATAAATGGATTGGGACCAATGACAAGGGAGAGCCAAGGTTTGGTAAAAGGATGGATGGATGGATGGAGAGATTGCTTGGATAAGAGATAGATGGATTGAGTGGATGTATACAGATTGGATATGGAGGACTAAATGATGGAGGGTAGGAGTATGGATACCCAAGGACTATGTTGCAAAGGAGAAATGCCACACACTAGAGGTAGTGGAATTAAGGATGGAAGGATAATGTGTAGTGGATATAGATAGAGGGGAAATTAAGGCTTGTATCTTCCAAAGCATGCATGGATATTATTTTGCTTCTATTTTGACCAATATCAAATATATGAATGGGGGATAAATTTGGATTGGATGGGGAATATGAGATTAACGATTTGGATAGGATCGTCAAGATCAAAGATGGACTCAGATAGGATGGTGGAATGAGGATAAGGGATATTGAGGATGTGGATGGTAGGATAGTATGGGTGGATTTTTCACCCAAGTGTAGATTGCAAGAGGATGGGGGATTACACATGACGCTTGTTTACCATGTTTTCATCATGGTGCTTACCCAAGGTGCCACGAGAAGTGGTTTACACTATTGGATGGATTTTTTTTTCTTTTTTCTTTCTTTCTTTTTTTGGAAATAGTTTGGATGGATAAGGATGAGGATGTAGATAAATGGATGCATCAAATGGATATGGAGGGATGAATCAAGCATATATTTCCATGGATAGTATCCCTTAAAGATATTCTATAATAGACTCGTATAATTGGAGGCATGCTCATAGATGTTGGTAGAAATGGGTAGGGATATGGAAGGGGATGGAGGAGGATAAGGATTTATGCAAAGTTTTGGACTAAAGGAATGGGATTATGAAAAATGAATGTTGGATAATGGATGGGGTTTTGAAAGACTTGTGGATAAATGGATGGGGATGTGGGGAAGATAAGCATTGGTACACACCTTGAAGGGTGGTAGAGTGGTGGAGGAGAGAATGTTAAATTAGATGGAGGATCAAATTTGGATTTTGGGACATAAGGACCCAAAATAGATGAAGGGGATGATGGACTTAAGATAGTGGATTTTGAGACATAAGGACCCAAAATGGATTTTGAAGATGGAGGATTGTTAGATGGAGAATTGGACTTATGAGTGGAGAGAGCTTTTGGATGCCAATTTGGATTTCTCTTTGAGATGCATTTCTTCTATGAGTAGTTTGGGAATCCACATAGTTTTTTATTTTTTCTTTTTGGTCCATTGTGGCCTTTTGGATTTTTCTTTCTTTTGGATCATATTTTTCTTTTCTTAAGCATGTCTTTTTTATGGGACATGTTGATCCTTGTATTTTAATGGATTGTTGGCTTTATGCATTTGATATTTGGCATCCAAATTGCTTCTAATAACAAAGGTATGGGTGCATGAGGATGAATGACTTATAGATTTTATGAATGGTATGGTGGAGGGAGATTGTTGGAAGGAATTCAAGGATGTGTGCCTTTGTTGATCTTTCTTAGGGATCAATTGAGGTGATGGGGAGGTGGATGGAGGAATTTAAGGACCCGAGATGGATGGAAGGGATGAAGGGTTTAGCTTTGGAACATAAGGACCTAAAAGGGATTCAAAAGATGGGGGAGGGAAACATTTGGATTTAGATAGAGGGATTTTAAATTTAGGAGGGATGGAAGTATACCAACATCTTGAGCATGAGGTTTATAGCCAAGGCCATATGATTTTTCATTTTCTTTGATTTAGAGGGGTTCCGATATGCCTTGTTCATGGAGGCCTAACCCTTTTCCTTGATAATTCCTTTTTCACAAATTCTTTTTTCCAATAGGATACTTATTATTTTGGAAAGAAGATGCGAGTCCATTTTGAGGGGGATGCAAGGTGGAAGGAATTGTAAGCTCTTGGAGGAAACCATAGTGAATGAAGGAGGAAAATCCAAGTTGATAGGTATGGGATTCATGAATGCCTTGGATAGGGATGATGGGATCTTGTAGAGGACTAGGATCATGTGGAGGATTAGGATCATGTGTGGGATTAGGAGGAATATTAGGATCATGATATGGATTGGGATCATGAAATGGGGATGAAGGAATACTTTGATCTTGACTTGGTATGGGATCATGTGGTGGAGTGGAAGGGATGACTGGATATTGAGATGGAAGGGGATCATGAAATAAGGTAGAAGGGATACTTGGATCTTGAGATGGAGTGGGATTATAGGATGGAGTGGAGGGTAGACTTGGATTTTGAGATGGAAGGGGATCATGCAATAGAAGGATGTTTTGACCTTGAGGTGGGGAGGAATCGATGCTAGCATACTTTGGAACATGGTAGTGACATGTTTGGGGTTGTGGGGATTGTGTGATGGAGGAGGATATGTATTCTTAAACTTGGGTAAATAGAGAGATGGTAGCATCATGAAGATTAGTGGATTGAGGGTTGTCTTGATTTGGAGGGGATGGAGGTGGATGTATGACTTGGGGAGATTGGTCAACTTTGGTTTAAGGTGGGGATTTAGTCTCCTTTGTTAGTATTTCTTGGATAAAATTATGAAGAAATGACTTGGAGGATGGGGATGATGTGGATTTTGGAGGATTAGGATCTTGTGAATGTTTGGGATTAGATAGAATATTGGGATTGTGGGTTAGGGAATTAAGTGAGGCATTAGGATTATGAGGATTGTAGTATAACAGACTTGGATTATGGGTAGGGGTGATGGTGGGGTTAGATAAATATGGGGACTGGGATGTGCATAGGGGAGAACATGGAGGTATGGATGTTGGATGGGAGGGGTATGTGGGTGAAGGATAATACGAAGACATGGATGAGGGATAAGATGGATTTCACTTGTCAAAGGCAAAGGAAGGATAAGGAATGTGAGATGGGTTGGGATAAGATATAATGTATTAAGGTGAAATGGATGGGGATATGGTAGATGGATGTACGGTTATGGGATTGACTTGGTAAGTGGGTTGGGGTGGGCGATATGAATAGGTGGAAGTTGGATAACTTTGAGGCATGCATGAGCTGGATGGGCATGATTGATAGGTTGGATGGGTTGGTTGTGTCGTTTGAGGAATGGTGTTTGACATAGATTCTTGAACTTCCATAACCATTTTTTCAAACCAACCCATGATGTTGGGATATGGGTGTTGGATTTGGATTAGATGAGGTATTTGATGAGGATTGGATCAAGTATAGATGAAATTTGGAAGATGGATGATGGATGTTTAGGTTAGAAGAATGTGATAGTGGGAGAAAGGTTGGTTGAGAGAGTTGGATATTGATTTGGAAGATGGATGAGATTTGGAATGTGAGGGATGATGGATGTTGGATATGATTTTTTATTAACGATCGGAGATCGAAGGCTTGATTGAGATAAGTGAATGGCTAATTGGTGATAGATTTTTGGATGAAGGGTTAGATGGGTTGGATTAGGATTTGGTTGAAATGGAATTAGGTTGACAAGGGGATTGGATTAAGATGATGATGATGATGAAGGATAGGGATTAAGGATGATAATTGATGGAGGATGATTAGGAAGATATGAATGATGGGATTGGATAAAGAGAAGTTGACTTTTATGTGGATTATGGAGAATGATTAGGATAAGAATTAAGACCTTGATTGGATTAAGAAAAGTGATGAGGATAAGGTTCCCAATGGATGGATTAAGATAAGAAAAATCATTAGGATGATTAGGAGATGGTTGATTGGGATGATTAGGGATTATTGGGATTGGATGGGTGACTAGGATGATTAAGGAGGTGATTAGGATGAGGTTGATAGATGAAACATATGACTTGGAGATGATATGAAAAGCTTGACTTGGAGGACACCTAGACTTAAACAAAGATCTTTTTTTTTTTGAGATGTTTTGATTTTTATGAGTTTTTTATTTTTGGATTTTTTTTTTAGGACTTTTAAGTTTTTATGTTTTTATTTTTTATTTTTTGGATTTTATAATTTTTTGGGGATTTTTTTAATTTAATACGAAAACGCACAATGAATTGATGCAAAATACAAAATCTTATGGCTCAAATTGGATTTGTGTCCCCTTTTGGTTTCAAGTGGGGAAGGTGATTTAAACATTCAAACAGATAAGACACACCAGCAAGCCTACTCAAGTAGGATTATCAATCCTTGTATGCACAAGGTACTACAAGAAAATATTGCCAATTTTTTTTATCTAGGCTTCACAAGTTCAACTAGGGAGTGTCCTCTATATAAACAAGGTACGTGAGGCCCATGTTCGTAGATGAAAGAGAATAATGCCAAACAGCTAGAAGGAGATTGTAACCCAATCTCCGCCTTCACTTCCCAAAGGTATAAAGTTCTTTGGGCTTAGCCAAGATTGAAAATATTCTACTTCCAAGAGGGGTGTATTTAGATTCACCCCCCACTCTTTATACCCCACTGGAACATAGGAGTTGAGGTCATCCCTTGAGGTGATGAAATCCCCAAGCAAGCCTCCTATAAAATGAAAACAAGACCACTTATTTCTAGTACTCTCTTGTTCATCCTAAGGTGTGAGAGGAGAGCATACGCAAGTGGGTCTTGGTTTTAAAATACACTTGTTTATTTTATATCCAAATCCAAATGTGAAGAGTTCATTTTAAGCTCATGTTGAAAATGTGAGTAAAACACACCAAACAGTTTGTTTAATGCCAAAATGTATTGTAAAAATAGATTCCTTATGATGTGCTAATAAGTTTCAATAAAAAATTTGCTTAAAAATGATTTTGTATGACAAAGTTATGAGCATTTGAAGTTTCAAAGGAAAGGATGACTTTGGATGTGTGCACCTGATTTTTGGAGAAAAATATAAAAAAATCATTTATACCATAGTGTAGAGCTTTGAGTTATCTTTCCAACGCATTTTCAAGATCGAAAATCCAAGTTGTGAGAAAAACTTTATAACCAATTTCGTGAAACTGCTATTTTAAGGTGTGCAAAGGAGAAGGAGGGCTAAGTTTAAGCCCTTTGGTGACAAAATTTCAGCTCCATATAACCAACGGCTGGCTGGAAAATGTTGTGCTGCTGATTTAAAGGAGCCCATGGTCTCCCACATTACCAAGGGTTGACCTACATCAAAAATTAAAAGAAGATAAAAAGAAAGTTTAAAAAGAAAAAAATATACTAAATTTAATATTGATTAGAAAATTAAAACAAAATTTAAAAACTTTAAAGCAGTTGATTATATATATTAATAAAGGAGTATGAATAAGTGGATTTTATCACATTCCTCATGGACTTAAAACGAAGCTTAGAAATAAGAAATGAGTTCTTTTTTTTTGGTTTGTTTGTTGATTTGAAACCCTTATGTACACCGTGAGCATGTGAGTATTAACCATGATCCTATGAATATATGCTCACAAATAGACTTCAAAATATACAATGAATACACAATGAAATATGCTGTACACAACAAAATATACTAAAATACATATATATGACAGTGTATACTCATAAACCTGCAAGATATACATATGACGAGTTGATAATATATACACATAAAAGCTTTAGAAAGTACACAATGTACAGTGAATATATTCAGAAAATGAATCTATACACATCAATTTTAAAAACCTTAATGCACTAGACTATGTTTATACTCTATAATGGTATTTTTTCGTGTATATTACCTGCAGTAGTAAATATTTGTATTTTTGCAGTCTTAAATTTTAAGAATATACTCACTGTATATACTACAAAATTGTAAAACTTGACTGCTACTAAAATATAAAAAATTATATGTTAAAAATCATCTCTTGGCATTCCCAAGGACATCCATGAGGTTATTTTCACCATTCAGGATTGTTAGTAAAAGGTGACCTCCAAGACTCCTTTATAAAAAGCCCCTTTTACCCTACAATATAAGACACAAAAACTCAAAAGTATACATGTTAGTACGATCGATTCACACCAAGTTCACCAAAATGAATACATGCAAATGTAATAAATGGAATATGCATATAAACTTAGCCTATTCAAACAAACACACACAAACCTCAAAATGATAAGTAGCTTGATATGATGATGAATGGTTGGATGTAGTTGCTCATTGATCCAACAACATGACTGTAAGGAAACTTGCAACCATCTTTATGACAATTTCCACATAACCCATTAAAGATTTCAATCAAATCAACACATAAAAGCCATATGTAAAGAATAGAAAACATACCCATGAAAATGTGACACAAAATATATTCTGGGAAAACCCTCATGAGGAAAAAAACCAGCCTCCAAAAGCATCATCCACCATGTATTATCAGCAATACGTTTATTACAATACAAATATGGAAAATCTTCAAAAACCCAGCCATAACCAAGTACTCCATGTGACCAAGCATGAATCCACACATCTCATGCTATGCTAACCCAAACAACTACCCTTGTGGTTGCTTTTATAAACACAAGCTCACACAAAACCACCAAGTGGTATTACATCAAAAACATGTGCCCAAAACCATGTGACAATAAAATATAATATTTTTCCTACCTACCCTTGACCCACATTTAATTTTGGGTACTTCATCACAATTAAATTCCCCAATATTAAATAAATACAATATAATAATATTAATATGTCAATATAACTCATCAAGTGGTTACAAGAATATTCCAAGAGAATCTCTACATGTTGCATGTCCATCTAGGTGCTCCTAGGTGCAACAATACAATATGATATTACAATATAATTTCATGTCCACCTCACACAATAATAAAATAATACAATGATGAAACATTATTATGCAAGGTGTACAACACCATTTTCCCAACATTCTCCCACTTGTTGTATACTTTGCATAAGGGCCAAGAAGTAATCTGCCACATGAACAAGAGACTGATCATTCCATGCACATATACCATCATGGAATCCAAGTGCTCCATGTGCTCCATCAAGATACCTACAACAAGAAACAAAGTGACCACCATCTCATACATGGATGCTCCCACCCACCATCATGTAACTACCACTGGACATGAAAAGGACATCCAAAGAGAAATCTGCACAATCTATCGCAACAAATGATAAGTCCTGCACCAATTGATATCTGAATACAAACACTAATCCAAAGATATCCAATGCAAAGGTAGTCGTTTACATAGCTGAAATAACACCCATAGCAAGTGCTAACACATCAACTATACATGCCTCCAAGGCATACAAACCAAGTGAATAACATCTCAACAACATATGTCACCTGTAACATGCAGCCATAATCCCCAAGTGCAATATCTGCCACATATGTACACCAAGGAACTCCCACTGCATAGGTAATGTCAATATCAGAAATGAGTCCACTAACAACATATCATAGAAGTGTAACCATGTAGTATCAAGAACATCCACATCAATATGAACATCATGTAAACCGATAACCTGCAAGTACCACTCTCACACCAACAAAAGAAAGAGATAAAGGAATCTCCATGCCATCTCCCACATGACAACATATGAACACAAAACTAGTGAACACATAGCTCCAAACAACCTCTAGCCAATGTAATGTGAATACGAACATCCAGGTAGATAACCAAAACAAAGAGAGAAACACTGCAAATCAAATCCTGTAGTATGTCCTTCTTACACACACCTCTAAATGCTAACTGTGTCAAGTATGATCTCCATATAAACCCACATGAAAATCATCACAACACCCAAACACCATTCAGTTCCTTGGACTAAACCAACATATATAACATGTACTCAACATGGATGTAAGCCTTTCATAACCAAGAAGATCAAACTAAATATCCACTCCCAAGCCTAGGGAATACACCCAATAAACCATCTCCCAAACTAATATCAATGACTGCCACCATCATAATAATAATTCAATGCATAAGGAGATAACCAATGCCACACATCTCTCGAACTGAATCCTCCAGAACTAACCATCTATCCATAGCTCAAGATCCATATCAATGAAAGATAAGTATAAACATAATGCATTTGAAAGGAACAATGGGCAATACCTCTTAAGTAGTAAAGCGCCAAGTAGACCAAGAGTGGGAATGAGAATGCTCATCAAGCTATCCAAGTCATCATGACTCACACTAAGAACAATCTCCTCTCAAGTCCATGACGGGTGAATGCTCCTCGGACTTCCTGCTGAAACAACCAATCGTCCCAACACATATCTCCAATCACAAGAGAATAATAGCATCACCAACATCTCCACGTATCCATGAGTACCTGTAACCGATCAATCCATGCCATACTCAACCAAGGACTCCTTGAGCCCTCAAGATGTAAACATCTCCTAATAGTGTACCCACGAATGCAAGAGAACCCTTCTGCAACAATAGGATCTAAGGCATCCTCCAACATATGCACACTAAGAAGATCATCCACCATCCAATGATAAATACACATCATTGCCAACAACTCTCACTAAACCATGATATAGAGTCACACATGGCATCGTGATAACCATCTCCTACATGAAGAACATCCATGTCTACACAAATCCAACTGAAATGTCAATAATATCAAGTAAACCATGATCTCCATCTCTAGAAGATACATACAACCACCAACAAACCACCAATCAAAAATCAATCCTACACTGCCAACTCATCACTGTCAAAAGCTCCCACTAAAAGTGTAATCAAATAAATAACCCAGTTATCATGACATCGCTATGAAATACATGCTACAAGTCCCATACCAACTATCCAAGTACTATAAAATCATCCATCATCTCATCTAAAAACAACCATACCAATGCACAAATGACCACAGACAAGGTCAACTAACAAGTATGCACCACAATGAATCAAACCTGGTGGATATAGACAATCCACATCTGAGTCATCCCACTACAACTAAATAGGTAAGATCAAACCTAACAATCACATAACTCGTAGATCCAATCACTGAACATGCAAACTCATCATCACATTAGTAAACTACAAACTAAGATATCAAAGAGAATAATCCTGTAGACCACATGACTCAAATACCAAATCAACATCCGATCTGATTCACCAAACATGTCCACAATCAAGTACCATAGTCAAGGAACAAAATAAGAATCAAGGAGATAAGAACAACCTCCTAATATAAACTAAATCACCACCAAATCATGACTATGTCATGTCAATACAAAACATGTACCTGCATACCCATGACACCATAATCATCATTAACACTACACCTGCACTCAACTCACCCACACGAGACTCTAAGTCTCAAATCATGTCCAACCATGTCCTCAAATCGAGAACAACCTGTGTACTTGTCATCATCAAATTCCAACTCTAAAAAACACTTGTAAACCTATACCAAGGAGCACCAAATATGATAATCAACTCTAACATCATAAATATCTCATAAAACATGTACTCCCTCAAGGTTTCGCCTCATGACTCATCTAGATGCACTCACACTTACACCCCAAATCTCAAGTACCTACAAGTCATCAACCTTGAGTACACACCTCTATACTCATAAAGCTGATAAAATAGCAGCAACACACTGTAGTCAACTGAATATGCTCTCCAACGCCTATTTGAAATCCAAAATCCGATTTTGTATGTAAGTTATGACCAACAATGTGTAAAGGATAACATCGGGTTTCCAGGCCCCCAAACACTGATCAAAACATCAAAACCATGAGACCAAAACTATACCAAACTGTAGTGCTCAGAATCAGCTTTCCAACGAGTATAAGAAGTTGAAAAACCAACATCCCGAGTGAAAGTTATGCTCCATTGAATAAAATCAGCCCATTTCCTTTTATGGAAATAATTTGTGAAATCATATCCATCTTGGTTTAATTTTCCAAACCAAATTTTTTGGTGACAATTTATTTAATAACACCACATTAAAAATTTCCATTTTATTAAACTGCGATTTTAAAATGAAAAATCGGGATTTTTTAAAAAAATTGGTAGTTTTATTTTTTAAGCCTCATGGGCTGGCAAATACTATGGGGCCCCCTAACTAGGGTGCCGACACCGGTGGGCATGGCTCTGTCGGCCCGATAGCCCACGGTGGGGTAGTATTGCGGCAACAAGACTTTTGTCGCAGGGGCACAGGGATTGGGTCCCATGACCCCCAAAAAATATTATTTTTAAATTTTATTCGTTTTTCAAAAGTGCCCCCTGACAAATAATAAAAAAAAAAATTTAATTCTACAAGTTCAGTTTTTCTTTAATCTGATGGGATTTTTTATTTTTTTTTAATTTCTCTACAGACTATCACAAATTTGACGGTCATCGGGCCATTATAAAAGACTTTGCAATATTTTCAACTATCACCAAACTAGGATGAATTATATATTATTTTTCATCTCTCAACCAACTTGAATCTATCCATGAGGTTCGTTTTGTGCCACGGGATCAAATCTGAAAACTCACCCCCAAAACCCTCGTTTAAAGTAAATTTTCAATGATGCCCTAGATTGATCAAATTCATCAAACCCCAAATCTACAGACAACCCATCATAATAGCAAACCTAAATAATATAGATCTGCAATAACAGCCTGCAAAACCATATATCTTGCCTTGTCTTTTCATTCTTTCATGCATTCATGGATTCCAACAAGGGTTATAAACACCATTAAACTAATATCTCGGATACCACTTGTAAGGAAACTTGCAGTCATCTTTATGATTCCACATAACCCATTAAATATTTTAATCAAATCAACACATAGAAGCCATATGCAAAGAATAGACAACATACCCATGAAAATGTGACACAAGATATATCTTGGGAAAACCCTCATGAGGGAAAAACCTAGCCTCCAAAAGCATCATCCACCATGTATTATCAGCAATGTGTCCATTACAATACAAATATGGAAAGCCTTCGAAAACCCAACTATAACCAAGAACTCCATGTGACCAAACATAAATCCACACATCCCATGACATGCTTCCTCCTTCACAAATGCTAACCTGGCTAATCCAAACAACTACCCTTGTGGCTGCTTTTATAAACACAAGCTCCCACAAAACCACCAAGTGGTATTACATCAAAAACATGTGCCCAAAACTATGTGACAATACAATATAATTTTTTTCCTACCTACCCTTGACTCACATTTAATATTGGGTACTTCATCACAATTGCATTCCCCAATATTAAATACATACAATATAATAATACCAATGTGTCAATGCAACTCATCAAGTGGTTACAAGAATATTCTAAGAGAATCTCTACATGTTGCACATCCATCTAGGTGCTCCTAGGTGCAACAATACAATATGATATTACAATATAATTCCATGTCCACCTCACACAATAATAAAATAATACAACAATGAAACATTATTATGCAAGGTGTATAACACCATTTTCCCAACAATGACGGTATTATGAAGATGACTAAATGATAAAATTGACAGCATAATGATAGCCTATGAAGAGATTGATAAAATGAGAGAAGAGGCCTCAATTTATAGATTTTTAAATTTGAAATGGACGGTGGAGATCAAAATATGATGAAGGGTTAGGATTGAATGTGAGAGGAGAGGACAAGTGGGAGATCCAAGAGATTTAGCCATAAAGGTGTTCCTTGACTTTGCACTCCTGAAGGACATGGGGAAGAGGGACAAAGGACATTAGGAAGAGGAACAAGGAATTAAAAATTCCATGGGAAGGACAAAGGGAATTAAAAATTCCTTGGAAATAGGGAGTCTTGGAAGAATAAAGGATAAAAGGAATTAAAAATTCCTTGGGAAGAGGGGCCATGGGGAGACTCAAGGAATTCAAAAAAAATTGGATAGACAAAAGTGGGTGGCATTTAAGGTTGGGGGGTGAGATGGGAGAGCCATTTATGGCATATTGTTGACTCATTCCTAATCTTGGGAATGTGCAAATGATTAGTGAGAGGATTAAGTGAGGTAATGAGGGATTATGGTGCAAGTGGGAAAGTTAGGAGGATGTGACATGAGAAGAGAGAATGAGTGGATGAAGTTATGTGGTCGTAGATTGATTACATATAGATTTGACTCCCATGGAGTGGATCCTAATTGGATGATAATTTTTAATGGATTGCATCATTTGAACCAAATATATTTAATCTATTCAAACATGTGGTCACTATTGATCTCACCCATGCCATCAAGATTGATGATCTATATTCAAAATTGAAGAACAACTATCTATGAACTCTTTGTTCAAAATAACAAGCATAAATGGTAAATTTGGCTAGTTTCTATTAGTTCTAATCAATCTTTTTAACACAATTGTATTTGTTTCCATCCTCCAAAGTGGGAGGAAAGTTTTGATGTGAAGAATATGAAAAAATTCAAGTTGATAGGGCACTCATAAAGATGGTTTAGGGTTTTCAAGAAATGGGTATTGAAACACTATTAGTGCTCAGCAACTCACCCCAACCACCATTTCTTGAGCCCTAGGAGTTGCATAATATCTTGGATGCATTTTGATACAGATTCAAGAATGGAGATGAGGCTTATGTTCATCGAATATTTGTAAACACATCTTTTATCTCGATCCCATTCCAAATCATAATTTTGTGGATGATCTTCCTTTGCCTTGCACTAAATTTTAAAATCATTAATGATACAACAAGATTGAGTGGCATGCATTGTCTTTTGTAGCTTCCTTAATTACCCAAAATCATATTTGATGCAATCATCATGTCAAATATTTTATAAAGTGCATGAAGTTGAGGTTTCCAAAGCCTAACATTCCTTAACTTTCTCATGTTTCTAATTCCTAACATTCCTTAACTTTCTCCTGTGCCCAATAGTTGGTTAAAAAATTTCAGCCTCATTGTAGAGGTTTTTGATCCATGGAAAATCAATGTGGATTAGAGAGTAATTTTTTATTTTTTATTTTTGGTTCTTAGAAGTGTATACACATAAAATGGCTATGAGCAATTAAATAAATATTTTATATTTATTTAATGTTTATTCTTCTATTAAATAGTTAATTTGAAAAGATTAATTTATTTAATTCATTTCGTGTCTTTCTATTAATTAATTTAATTGAAATATTTTATTAATTAATTCATCTATTCTATTCCTCTAATTAATTGAATATTTAAATATTTAATTATTGCCTTCAATCATTTGAATATCTAATATTTAATGGTTATTCTCCTATCCTATAGTCTCAAATATTAAATAATTTCTTAAATTATTTAATCCCCCTTTCCAACTCACCTTCCATCTCCACTTCATTTTCCCTTTGCCAACTCATACATCATGTGGCTAAGGAAATTAATATTTCTTAAATATTAATTCATTATTTATCTCTAACTTCCAAATTTAATGAAATATTGTGTACGTACACATATTTCATAACCTCCTTCTATATTCTCTCCAACATCCCTACATCTTAGGAAGGACTTGAGTCCACTTGTCCTCTCATGCCTAAATTTTCTCCAACCATCCCTAGATTCCCTCAGTCAACAACCCAGTCAAGGTGAGATGAGTGACACTTGTCTTCTCCTTCCCCCTTTCTCTCAACCTTCACCTTTTCTCACAGCCATCCAATTCTGCAAATCTGATCATGACCGTTGATCTGAGCCACATCATCTTGTCCTCTAAAGGTCTATAAAATCAAGAGTTTTAGTTGAGAGAGAGTTAGACTTCAAGTGAATTTTCAAGCTAATCATTTGTAAAACTTATGCATCCATGAGTTTTAATCTTGAAGCAAATAGCATAATCATTTAGCATAATCATTTTAGCATAGTCATTTAACATTGCATATCATAGTATTAGTTAACTACTAGTTATCAGTCCATTCTTCATATGTCATAGTGGAAGCTATCAGTGCTTGTTTGAGAGCAAACCATCTACAACTAGGAACAGTGGAGTTAGGACACAATGAGAATAAATCATGAAGGTAATAATAGTATTTTTATTTCATCTGTATTTCATGTAGTTTCATTGGTTGAGTTTGGATTTCCTGTAGCATTTCCTTTATATTTTGTGAAACTAATATGTTGCAGGCAGTATTCTGAGGATGAAATTCAAGTCGAAACATTTTGGCACCCACCGTGGGGCTCATGGACCTCGCATATACCTTTAAAAATCTCACAAAAGTAAAATTAATGCATTTGTAATGCATATTCACGCATGTGTGAATTCTGGCAGCGCTTTTATTCAATAGGTTAGTGCATTTTCATCACAGGTTAAGGCATATGTCATGTAGGTTAGCGCTTTTGTCTGAAAATGTGTGCATTTGCATCACAGGTTAGCGCTTTTGTCCTCTAGGTTAGCGCATTTGTTAAAGAAGTCACGCTTTTGAGTCCACAGAGCAGTGCTTTTGTAGTGCAGGCTAGTGCTTTTGCCCTGAATATTAGCGCTTTTGAGGTGAAAGATAGCACATTTGTTAGAATAGCGCTTTTGTTTGCAACTAACATAATTTTCTTACAGGTCCGAATGTCTAAGAACTTAAATTTTTCAAACTACTGACATCCGTGTGCAGGATTGTGTTTAAGGCAAATTTTATTCATTTCCTCACCTAGTTAATTAAAAGCTCTATTTTGGAAAGTAATATATCATGTCTTGCTCATTTAGTTTAACTAAGGGGATAAATTGATAGCATGCTACTTGCATTTTGAGTAACTTCTCTAAAATAGTTGCACATAGACTTTTAAGAAGCCTAAAATAAACACCATGCTTGTTGGAGCAACATCTCCAAATAGAGGATAGATCACATTGCTATGGAAAGTTAAAAAGAACACTTATATTTCGTGTCTCAAAAGTGGCAGGTATATGCTCTCCCCTTAATTGGGTGATCAAAAAGACAAACCCACTCTTTTATGCTTTCTTTACTTTCAAGCAATTAAATCTTTTAGAGTCCACTTGCCTTCCTGAGCTACCTTGAGGGGGCCAGTGAGAGGGGAACGACCTAAAGTGGAAACGGGCTAATACTGAGTCCTTCGAATCCACTCTAAATAAATCATGTTTGTGACGAAAGTCCCAAACAACATGTGCTGATAAGTTCATACTAACACTATGTTTCCCCATAAACCCTATGGAGCGTAACCTCTATAGGTTGGTAACCTTCTGTATTTGCAGAGCTGAAAGTGCTGCATGTATGGCCACATGACCAGAAGCCTTTACTAAAAACCACTTGTACTAGTTTCCAAAATCCTTCTAGTTGTTGGCGCAGGAGGTAGGACCTCTAAAGCGACTCACACACATACGGTTCTTAGTAGAGATATAAAGTTTTCCATGGGAACTTTTCATGGAAACTGGTGCTTGGCTGCTCCAGAGAAGTGAGTGCCAAGGGTGGAGCCAGTGGGGTCAAGCATCTAAATATCCACTTTGAATAGCATAGCCTCGGGGGAAACCCCATGTAAGATTCAACAATTATTTCCTCAGCCTGCCATAAGATTTGTACTTCCTTGTGCATTTTGTTTATTAAACATTGTGTCTTATATGTTTGTTACATGTTCCAAATGGTCAAAAATTGAAGAAATTCATTCTCTACGAGTGAGCAAAAACCCAACCAATTGCCAGAAAAATTGATTAAAAGGGTAATACAGAGGCTTTCCAACATTTGAACACTAGATCAAACTAAAGTGTCAAAACATTAGTATCAAAATACCTCTTGAGTAGATTTGTCTCTAAACCATCACGTATTTTCAAACTAGCTCAACAACTGGGTCACTAATCCAACAGGCTATTCCCGAAAGGTTTCTATAAGAATAAACATTCAACAAGCTATTGATTCAAACATCTTAAATGCAAAAGATCAACATCATTGTCAAGTCTCTCATCAGGATAATCAAATCCTCTATCATGAAGCTTGATCAATTTATCCTATGTTCATAATCCTGGATATATCTTTCCTGTTTTGAACCTAGGTTATATCAAAATCAGAATTGCACCAACATTGGAATCAAACAAACTTGTAAACTGTCATATGTTTCTATGACTTTTAAGTATCATCTTAAGAAAAGAAAACCCAGTTATAAAGCTACTTAGAAAAGAATAGGGTTCTTGTATATCAATCACAAGATCTTATTAAAACATAGGACATTCCTACACCGTTTTCGTCATTACTTACGTGGCTACGATACAAAGTTTGATGGAGAAATTTTGCAAAGACGTTCTTTTCAACAAAGAGATGCCTTATCGCAGCGAACAAACAATAGCGGTAAAATCAACAAAGCATATCTTCCTAAACCAAAAATCACCTATTGACTTTGTCCTTTGGAAATTTCAAAAAAAATGAAATAATCACATGCTAGTTTGGACAAGAGTTCAATACGAACAACTTAGAAAACAACAAAAACAAATGGAGGAAGAAGATAATATTATATTCCAAACTTTTGGGTATAGCATTGTCGATGAGGAAGCAGTCAATAATACCATTAGAGACCTTGAGAAAGATTTCAAATTTGATAGGCTAATGGAAAAATTGTTGGCAAAACAAAAAGAGAAATATCTCTTGATGTTGGCAAAATTTGGAGCTAAATTACCACAAGACTTTAACATAGAAATCTTGAAACAAGATGCGGAGGAAAGTAACATCCAAAACACAAATGATCCAAATAACAAATATGTGAATAATGAAAGTCATGAAGAGACAAGAAAAGAAAGGGATGACACAAGAAAAGAGCGTAGTGATAAAAGAACTTATGAAGAAACAAGGAGAAACTATATGGATAATCCGTTGTTAAACCTTACCCAACAAATGCAAACTCTACAGCAATAGATGCAAGATATGAAAAATGGAACAAGCTCCAAGAAGTATTCATTAGAAGATACATGCCCATATCCTTTCGATAAAAAATTGAATATGGTACCATTTCCACAACATTGTGAGATCCCTAAATATGACAAATATGATGGAAAATTTGATCCTCAGGATCACATTAGGGAGTTTTGTACTATGAGCATGGAATTTGCCCACAATGAAACTTACCTTATGCATCTTTTTCCTAGGAGTTTAAATGCACAATCAATGGAGTGGTTTTCAAGATTACCATCTGGAATCAAATCTTTTGAATAACTTGTGAATAGATTTACTTTGCAATACTCCTACAATATAAGGAATGAGATAACAATGGTGGATTTATGCAATGTTAAACAAAAGAATGGTGAATCTTTTATGATCTTCTTACAATGATGGAAACGCATATTTAATAGGTATCTAAGAGATGTGCCTGATCAATAAAAAATGGACATATTCATTGATAATCTTATTAGTGAAATGAGTTATCGACTAAGAATGCAATGTTCTCCCTCCTTTGCCAAGATGATTGAGAATGGTCTGAAAATAGAGAACGTGATGGTAAATAAAGGAGAGATAAAACTTTACAATAATTCCTACAACAACAACAACAATGACAAACCCAAGTTTTGGTCAAAGAATAGAAATGTCAGCAATGAAGGAAATGATGATAATAGTGCTACAAAACAACAACACCCAATTTTTAATCTATCAAGTCAAATCCCAAGTAATAACAATCAAGAAAACAATAAGACCAAGTCCTTCTTCTCCAATCCTCGGAGGAAATTCACAAACATTGGAGAACCATTGGAATCAACTTTAAAAACTCTACTTGCTAACAAATTGATTGTTTTACCAGAAGCAAGAAAATATGAACCACTAGTCAAGCCAAATTGCTGGAATGACAATCATTTTTGCAATTATCATCGGAATAAAGGACACCAAACAAATGATTGCCAAAGATTGAAACACCTTATCCAAGATCTAATCAATAATGGAACTATCACAATGGATAGCCACAAGACAAATGAATCACGCCTAGCTTTCAAAACTCCACTTCCGAATTATGACAAAGGTGAACCATCCCAATTAAAAGATGACAAAGGAAAAGCCAAAGTGAATTACACTTATACATATGATGATGTGGTAAATGTTATCATTGTTAAAGATAATCCATCTTCAAAGCCAATCAATATTATTATGAGAAGCAAAGCAAAGGTTACCTTTCCAGGTATAACAAAAGACCCAACATCCACTTCACAACAATACAATTTAGTAGAGCAATTACAAAGAATACCCACTCAAATATCAATTTTGGAACTTCTTAAAGTTTCACCTATGCATAAGGAAATTTTGGAGAAAGCTTTAGTGGAAACAACAGTTTCAAAAGACTTGGATATAGATCAATTCCAAAACATGGTAGGACACCTTATAGCTCCTCATTGCTTATCATTTTCTGAAAATGATGACGCATCCTTACAACATCCTCACAATGCTCCCTTACATGTTGAAGTCACCATTAATAAAACTTATGTCAAACACGTACTCATAGATGGTGGAGCCGGCTTAAACATTTGTATATTAAGTTTGATGAAAGCTTTGGGATATTTAGAAAATGCAGTGGATCCGAAGAAGAAAATAACCATTAAGGCTTATGATGAAGCAAAATGTTCTTCTAAAGGAACTATTGTGTTACCAATCAAAATAGGGCTTGTGGAAAGGAATACATTATGTTAGGTTTTAGATTTGAACCTCTCTTACAACATTCTTCTAGGAAGACCATGGATTCACAATATGCAAGCAGTTCCTTCTACATATCATCAATGTGTAAAATTTCCTCATGAAGGATAAGAGATCACTATAATTGCAGATTCTAGTCAATATTGCAATAATTTGAAGCCAACACAAGATACAAGAGTTCCACATAATAGAGAATCAGTATATCCTACCAAAAAAATTCAAGAAAAGTTATGGGAAACCTTTGAGAAAAATCTCAAATTAAATGATGAAGGAATGGGAAAATATTCTTTGCATAATTTTCCACTTTCACCTAAGTCATATGGAAAGCCTACAGATATTCAATCAAAGACATTAGAAAGATCAAAAGATGTGTTTAAAGGAACATTTATTAGAGCTAGAACTCTTGAAGAAGAAAATAAAGACAAGGACATTCTTGGTTGGTTGTACAAGGATGAAGATAAAACTATAGCAACAACAGCAGAAGTTAATATTCCCACAGAACAATATGGCAAAGGTTATGAAATCATGCAAAAAATAGGATATGAAGGAAAATGACCAATTGGTAAATGAAATCAAGGTATTTCAGAACCAATTTGTCCCCACTCACAATCTAAAGAAGATAAGATAGGATTGGGATATCTAAAGTCAAATCAAAAACACCATAATTATCAACAATCAAAGTGTAGAAAGAAATCAATCTCTAAAGAAGAAAATTGGCAAGAAAAACTACATCAAGCAGCAGAAATAGTATCCAATGAACAAAAGAAACAAGAAGAACATGAGAAGAAAGAAGAAGAGATTACCATCAAAGGAAAAGAAGAATCTTGTCAACAAGTTCAAGAAATACAAGCAAATGCAGAATCTGAACAAGATATTCCTGAAGCAGTAAAAATAGAGATGGCAGAAATCAAGGAACTTTTTGCACCATGTAACATCCATGTATGGTATAGTGGGGTAGTTCTAGACCATGGTTCAGAGACATATTCAAATGAGTATGAATGGGGTCCAGATGTCTTATCTAGTACATCAAGTAAGGAAAACAATGAAGAACAAACAACTATTACAGAGGAACACTTATTTAATATAAAACAATAGATGGAGTTAGAAAGAAGATGAGAAGAACTCAGAATTTAGAGAAAAGAGGTGTATGCAAAACAACAAACGAAAGGGAATGATAAAGATAAAGAAGTAATGCCACAACAAGTATAAACAGGGATAGATCAAGCATCTGGAAATATAAGATTTTCATCAAATGAGGAACAAGATGTATCAAGATGTGGCAGAACCATAGAAGAATTAAGAAATAGTCAAGTAGGATTGACTATTAGTCCAGAAGAAGTTGAGTTTGAAAGGAGACAAAACCTAGCAAAAGAATCCAGTTTATCATGTACACAAGTATGTCAACTCCAAAATGCAAATGAAGTCTTTGAAAATAATCAAGAAGGAATTTGCAGTATTAAAGACGTGTGTGTTGATATAATCCATTTGTTTAAGGGACAAACGTCAGTTGAAGAACCATTTGAGTGTGAACCACAAAATACTAATATTGATTTTGTTAGAAATAATTGGGAGACGCTTGGGAGAGACAATTCTCAAAATCATTCAATCTATGACATTACCTACTCTATGCCAAATTATGATCATTATGTCATGAACTTTGAAGCACCTAATGATGACAATGATTATGACTTACCCCTTATTCATCTTGAACTAACTGATTGGGATAATTTAGAAAACCCTGAATTAGATGTCTTTTCCAATGATCATGACTTAGTCGTGTATCATAATGTTATCGAACCCATAACACCTAAGATATCTTCCATTACAGAATCAAGTAACATTTCTCATAGTCAGGAGAATGCCAATCTTTCGAGTCACAAAATTTAAATAAAACAAGGAAAGAGACCTACTGTTGAAAACCATTTCATGGCAACACTAGATCAATCAAAAGGGGAAATAAAGGACGTATCTGATGGTGAAAACCTCTTTGAGGTGCCAGAAGATGGAAAGTTTGACATTCTTCCTATATATTTTTAGGAGAGATTTGCTATTCTGATAGAACTAACAGAAGCACTAAACATTGGTACATCAAAGGACCCTAAAATACTTCATTATGTTGCCTCATTATCAGATGAAGAGAGGAAAGAATACATGAAATTCTTTAAGTAAAGACAAATAAATTTTTCTTGGTCCTATTCAAACATGTCACAACCTAATCCAGATCTTATCATGCATCATCTTAATGTGGATTTAAAAGAAAAACTAGTTAAGAAAAAGCTAAGAAAGATGCATCCACACATTGCTCTTCTTGTAAAAACTGAGCTGAAGAAACTATTAGATGTGGGTTTATAAGACCTGTTGCTTATCCAGAATGGGTTTCAAGTATTGTACTAGTGTCAAATCCAGATAAAAGCATAAGAGTCTGTATAGATTTTAGAGATCTGAATAAAGCATGTCCAAAAGATGATTTCTCCTTACCGAACATTGATATAATTGTGGACTTATCAGCAGGACATGAGATGTTTTCATTAATGGATGGCTTTTCAGGATATAAACAAATAAGAATTGCACCTGAAGATCAAGAAAAGACAGCTTTCACTTGTGCATGGGGAACGTATTGCTAGAATGTTATGCCATTTGGGCTTAAGAATGCAGGAGCGACTTATCAAAGGGCTATGACAACAATTTTCTATGACATGATGCATACATTTATGGAAGATTATGTAGATGATATACTTGCAAAATCTCATACAAGACAAGAACATTTAAATATCTTAAGCAAGATTTTTAACAGGCTAGAAAGATATCAGTTGAGATTAAATCCAAAGAAATGTGCATTTGGAGTAACCTCTGGAAAACTTCTTGGGTACATTATATCAGCTCGTGGAATTGAAGTAGATCCTCAAAAGGTCAAAGCCATCATGGAGATGGAGTCACCTAGGAACATAATTCAATTGAGATCTTTACAAGGAAGATTGCAATCAATCAGAAGATTTGTCTCTCAGTTAGCAGATAGATGTCGTCCATTCACCCATCTTCTACATAAGAATATTTCATTCAAATGGGATCAAAGATGTGAAGAAGCTTTTATGCAAATCAAAGAATATCTAATGAATCCTCTAGTACTGGTATCATCAACCAAAGGGAAACCATTGTTGCTCTATATCTCAGCGACAAATGTATCATTAGGAGCTCTCCTATCTCAACATGATGAAGAAGGAAAAGAAAGAGCAGTGTATTATATCAGTAGAACGCTTGTTGGCTATGAATTAAATTATTCCTCAATAGAGAAGACATGTCTAACAGTTGTATTTGCAACTTAGAAGCTGCGACATTATATGTTGATTCATTCTGTGAAACTAATAGCAAAGATAGATCCACTAAAGTATTTGTTGACCAAGTCAACATTGACAGGAAGACTAGCCAAATGGGTTATGATACTGAGTGAATTTGATATAGAGTATGTTGACCGAAAATCTATCAAGGGATAGGTCATTGCTGATCAATTGGCTGAAGCTCCTTTACAAAATGACATACCATTGCACATTGAATTCCCTGATGTAGACATTCTGACAGTAAGTACAAACTTTTGGGAATTGTACTTTCATGGTTCTTATACACAATATGGATCAGGTGCAAGAATCTTTTTTATCACACCTCAGGGACACACAATTCTGAAATCATATAGACTGTGGTTTCCATGCACAAACAATACTGCAGAATATGAAGCATTGGCTATTGGGCTCAAAATGGCCATTGAATGGAATGTCAAAGAATTACATGTCTATGGTGATTCACAACTTATCATCAACCAAATAAATGATGATTATCAAACTAAGGATGATAAACTCATGCCATACAAACAACTGGTAGAGGAGTTTAAAGAACACTTTAAAGAAATATCATTCACCCAGATTCCAAGAAATGAGAATAAAGCAGTAGATGCAATGGCTACAATAGCATCTCTCTTGCAAAATAAGGAGAATCAACATCGTTATGAATTTATCATGGAAGATATCTTAACCCCTACCATTCAATCCCAACATATCTACCGAATTTTCCATATATCAGGAACCAGTCAATCCTTATACGGTCAAACTAATCAGTACTTAAAAGAGAATATCATTCCTCTTGACCTATCCCGCAATCAGAAAATGAATTTTATCAGTCAGCCCTCTCGCTATACTATTATTATAGATATCCTATATAGGCGTGGTCCAGATGGTACTTTGTTGAGATGTCTTGAACAAGAAGAATCTGAGAAAGTTCTTAACGAAGTTCATGCAGGTATTTGTGGCACACACTCAAGTGGCTTAACATTGGCTAAGAAACTTCTTCGTATGGGTTACTATTGGCCTACTATGGAGAGAGATTCATTCACATATGCTAGGAAATGCAAACAATGTCAGATCCATGGGAATCTCATTCATGCACCAGCACAAGAATTATATCCTATGACAGGATCATGGCCATTTTCTCAATGGGGCCTTGATTTGGTAGGAAAGATAAATCCCTCATCTTCTAATGGACATAAGTTTATTCTGACTTCTACTAAATATTTCACTAAATGGATTGAAGCAGTGCCTCTAATGACAGTGACAAGAAAACAAATATCATCATTCATTTTGAATTATATAATATGTCGCTATGGAGTTCCTATGACCATTATCACTGATAATGGAAGACCATTCAAAAATCAAGATGTGAAGGAGCTATGTGAACAATTTCATATCCAACATAGGTTTTCTACTCCATATTATCCAAAGGGAAATGGTCAAGCTGAGGCATCAAACAACACTATCTTGAAATTTTTAAAGAAAACAGTCAATGAAGTTGGAAAAGATTGGCACATTCAGCTAAATCCTGCCCTGTGGGCATACCGAACTAGCATCCGCACTCCAATAGGGGCAAATCCATATTGTTTGGTCTATGGATCAGAAGCCATATTACCTATAGAAGTAGAGATACCTTCTCTACGAGTATCCTTGAAAGGTCTTATACGAGAAGAAGAAGAACTAGTCTCTCAACTCGAGGAACTTGAACTGATTTAGGAACGTCGCCAAAATGCAATAGATCATTTGAAAGTATATCAACAAAGAATGGCAAGAAGTTATAACCACAAAGTCAAGCCACGCATTTTTCAGATTGGAGATATAGTTCTAAGGGAGAATCCAAGAAATCAGCAAGACCGAGAAAAGAAGGGAAAATTTGAACCAAATTGGCTACGACATTTTGTCATAGTAGCAGCATATGGATCTGGAGCATACAAGACATCTACCCCCGAAGGTGATTGGTTTGACAAACCTATCAATTCTATTCATCTTAAGAAATTCTATGCTTGAGATATAAAGCCCTAGAAAAAATCAATAAAAAACATATAAAGTCCTGAAGAAATCAGTAAAAATCAGAAAAGCAGAAAATCCCCAAAAAGCATAAAACAAAAAAAAAGGAAGAGAAAAGAGAGAGAAAAATGCAATAAATTTAGATGGTGAAAACCTGGTAAATAAGCGCTATCTAAAAAGTGAGTTCCTCCATCTATGAGATCACTTTGCGCACCTATCCACTCCATCATATCACATCTATCACTTCCATCTATCTTAGCTTATCCATTCCATATTTCACATCTATTGCTTTGAACCATTTCACAGGAATTATGCAGCTTACCAACAATTATCAATCTTTGACATACTTGTCATAGTCACTATCTTAGATCTTATTAGAATCAATCAATCTACATTTGTATCCCGCCATGGTTTGGATCTTGATCAATTCATACATCCATAATAAAGTTTTGTTTTTGTTGGGAGCACAATCTTAATTCCTTTTGCTAAGGTGATCTTTTGAATCTTTGAAAATCCAAAAAAATCAAAAAACTTAGAAAAACCAAAAACACCTAAGGTTTTGAAACAATTAACGAGCAACAAAGCAGCGAAGATCAAGGCATCTTATGACAACCGAATCGTGAAACTCAAAAAATGAAGAATCAAACAGCAAGTAATAAAGGATTATCAAAGATCATTCATTAAGATGATTATATCAGTTAATGAACATAAGAACATGTGAATGACATACAAGATTCAGTGTTTATATCTTGATTTTATTGCTAATCATGTACTCTATGCGACTCAAGGATGTCCATGACTAGAGAAGCTATGATGAGGCATGATTATTTTTCTTTGATTATTGTTTGTGGTTTATCTCTTATTAAGGTATGTACTTGTCTCAGGATATGATCGGTAAAAGATCAAGGAGGACGTTCCAAGCCATGCATGAAAGGAGATAATCCTTGTCTGTTCTGCAAGCAATACTCAGGTCACCTTGATTCATTTTATCAAGTTTCTTGTATTAACTTGCTATATCAAAATCCATGTAAGAAATACTCTGGTCATCTTGAATCTTTATGTCAAGTTGCTTGTATTTTCTTACAACATTTTAAAGCTCAATGATGAAATCAAGCACTGTTACAAGACAAGCATATGAACAATGGCAATATAATTTTTAGTTAGGTCATTTTAGATTAGTTCATTATTCATCTACATTATAAGCATATCATTTCATTAAGAGATCAAAGATCATAAATAAAGATTGAGTATACTTGGACAAATAAAAACAATTTGCATTTGATCATTGTAGGTGCATTCATTGTTAGAATCATTTTAAATCATCATCCATTTCATTTAGTTGCATTTTAATCATTCCATTAGTTTGCATTCAATTAAGTGCATTTCATTAATCATGTAGTGTATCACTATTATTTGCATTATCATTAAAAGTTCATTAAAGATCATTTAGTTGCATCTTTGCACTTAGATTCATTCATCATTATAAGCATTTATCATTATAAGTTTGATTAAACATAGCATTCATAATCATCATCACTATATAAAATTTACATTTTCATATCATTTTCATTTGCATCATTTCATTCATATCATTTAAGTTAGTAATCATTTTCATTTGCATCCATGGTCATCAAACACAAAAATCAAAAACATTTATCATTGCATCATATAGATCATTATCATAAGGAAAAGAAAGATAAAAATCATCATCATATAAATCATCCATGTAATCATTGCATAAACAAAATTATCATCGTATAGAATAGTCTGTGTCTGCATATAAAACAATAAAAGTCCAAGTATATAATGATATTAGATAAACAATACAAGTGCCTCCAAATCAAGTCACGGTTGTCATGTACCACTACCACCTGACTCTGTCTGTCTTTGTGGTTGTGGGCGAGAAGATCCTCCAGATACATGTCTCCCACGATCAGCACTCCTCTGAGGAGGCCCCATGACCCCACCACTGCTAGTATCCATCAACATGGTGGTATGATAACTACCTTCTCTCTGGCTCTTTGTGACTAAATCCTCATATAGTTGTCGCCAACGGGAAGTCTCCTTCCTGGCCCGAACTAGTGCTCTAACAGTGTCGGCTGAGAGAGTGCCTGATCCAACCTACTGAATATGATCAAGGAGACCCTGAGTATCCTGTTGTCTCCTGACAGCTCTATCCCTCTCAACCATGAAATTTTGTACCTATGCTCGAAGCTGATCAATTTGTGCTCTAAGACTATTAATGGTATCCTACTCTGGCACATCATGCTCTGGTGCCCCATTCCCCTCCTCACCACCTCCATGTCCACCTGCTAGAATCTTAGTCTGAGTACCTCTCAGAATCTGTCGTCTAATAAGTGGCACATTATCCTCTAGATCCTCATCCTCTTCACCATGAGCTACAATAACCCTAGGGTCTGGCTAAATCTGACCAAAATCAATGCCTCTCCCACAAACCCCATCCAATCCAATCATCCTACCTCCTCCTGTCAATGGAAACCCTCTCGGTGATCTCATCCCTGCCCTACCAGTATCCCTCCCAATCCGTCCACCATCTCTCCCACCCATAGGACGTGGTCTCCCAATCCTGCCAACTGGTCCAAAAGGTCCTCCACGGACTCTCAATCACCCTCCTCTCTATCCAGATCTACTACCACCCCCACCACCATCTCCACCCTCATCTCCACCTCCTCTGGCATCATGAGGAGCTCTAAGCTCTCGTCTCCGCCTCCGTCTCCTGCTAACGGGATCATCTGAATCATCATCCTCATCTCCTAAGCTAGGAGGAGGATCTACTGGATCAGTAATACGAGGAAATGGATGTGCTAGTATATACTGAGCATAATCTATAGTAACACTAGAATCAAGAATGTGCAATCTCATATCATAAGCCACTTTAGGATTAGCAAGAAACTTTGCACGAGCAATCTCAAAAGACAAAGAAGGTCCCTAATCTCGCCTATCTCTGTACCGCCAAGCATATATCATGACACCAGTAGGAATAGGCTGAATGATACTAAATTGTCTAAGAATGCGACTAATCAACTGTCTCTCAATAATATAAGGAGTCCGACCAATAAGATATCTACTCTGCATAATAAATGGTAATGTTTGTGCATCATCCATCCACGACTGATAATCAACATATGGTCTCCAAGTAACACTATCCAATGAATCAAGAACCCAACACCAATACTCCATCTTAACCAGCTTATGTTGAGTAAGGATACCTGCATATAGATACACATATGGCTGCCTCTCTCCACGAACTCTATGATGGATAGGCCGAGTGATAGCAATGTGCTCCCAGCACTAGATCTGCAATAGTGTGCATCTTGTAGACAGACTAGCACTCTCATCATACACCACCTGATGAAGATCATGATATAAATGTGCAAGCATACAAACACCCCAAGCATATCGAGTTCGATGTTGCATCATACTTTGAAGAATCTCACCCCATCCAACAGCAAAACCTCGTGATCGCCTATCGGGACAAATGAATCCTCCAATCAAACCAGCAAGAATCACAGGGAGACTCTCGTAATACATAACCATATCCTCCCATCGGATCTCTCCTCTAGAGATACTCTCATCAGCAAAAACGGCTCTGCAAGCCTTTGTCCCTACATGATCATGAACATCATACTGCACTAACTGGTCGATCACTGGGATGTGCAGAATCCTATAGACATTCTCGAGCATCACACTAATCTCACCCATGCGTAGGTGGAAAGTATTATGCTCACTGTGCCATCTCTCGTCTAACATCGTCAATAATCCTCTATTATGGGTAATCTCAGGTATATATAATAAATAACATAATCCACAGGCATCTATATGTTTGACCTCTGCCTATGTCATCTCTGGCACTAAATGTCGTACCGCTGTGAATTTCTCTCGACACTGGAGAACATCAAGTTTCTCCTATTTAACAAGAGCATTAGATCAATCATCACTTATCTATCTATCAAATCAAAGCGATCACTAATCTATCAAATCAATCAAATCCAACTGAAGCAACTTAAGCTATCAAATCATTTTAAAACCTATCAATCATGGTTTTCTATCAATCACTGAGTTAAATAAAAACTCTGCTATGCTCTTACATCAGAAACTAAATCAATTTCTTAGAGCTAATCTATGCAATCAAATCAAATCAATCTATCAAACGACATCAATCAATCAATCAGGTACCTATTCATCATACATGCGCATCAAACACGTCAAATTCAATCAACAAAGTGATTTTTGGCTTTTACATCTATCAAAAACATTCATTTAGAGCATACGTGCTAAACTTTTTAACAAAAGCGCTATACTCTTGAACATAAGCGCTAAACAAAACATATGCGCTAACCTTTTTAGCAAAAGCGCAAACCCTAAGCACATATGCGTGAAACTTGCAAAAGCGCTAAAAGACAATGCATATGCACTAACAAACGAAACATAAGCGCTAACCAATGCATATGCGCTAACATCCTTAACATATGCGCTAACAAAATAAGCATAAGCGCTATCATGAGAAAAAGCACTAAACCTAAATGCATAAGCACTAAAATGAAATGCATATGCGCTAATCTAATACCGAAAAAATCACAAAAAATTAAAAAAAATCCAAAAACGCGCCAAAAAAATTTGAAAAATAGTATGACAAGTTGCAAACCATGCTCGGGATAAGATACATAGTGGATCCCCATACTCAGGAGATCGCTGATATCGTCGAATGTGCTCAAATCGATGGTTCTCCACAGGAATCATCATTTCACCACCTCACCTAGACAATTTTCTTCACAAGCTGACAAGGATGAAATTAAATTAAAATTAACCATGGTTAATTTTATATTTACTATTTGAAAGGGTAATTAATGCTTGTCAATGGGGCAATTTAATTTATTTTTCACAAATGAATTTAATTGACGGAACTTTTCAATTATCATGAGATCAATCGTTCAAACCAAATTTTTCAACAATTTCATGATCAATCTCCTGAGGGGGCACACAATCAGGATTTTTATCTCCATCAGGCGCACTATCGAGACTTGATTTAATATTTGAAACAATGTTGGCTTGACATCATTTCAAAGAGCGGCCAAAATGTATACACATAAAAATGGCTATGAGCAATTAAATAAATATTTTATATTTATTTAATGTTTATTCTTCTATTAAATATTTAATTTGAAAAGATTAATTTATTTAATTCATTTCGTGTCTTTCTATTAATTAATTTAATTGAAATATTTTATTAATTAATTCATCTATTCTATTCCTCTAATTAATTGAATATTTAAATATTTAATTATTGCCTTCAATCATTTGAATATCTAATATTTAATGGTTATTCTCCTATCCTATAGTCTCAAATATGAAATAATTTTTTAAATTATTTAATCCCCCTTTCCAACTCACCTTCCATCTCCACTTCATTTTCCCTTTGCCAACTCATCCATCATGTGGCTAAGGAAATTAATATTTCTTAAATATTAATTCATTATTTATCTCTAACTTCCAAATTTAATGAAATATTGTGTATGTACACATATTTCATAACCTCCTTCTATATTCTCTCCAACATCCCTACATCTTAGGAAGGACTTGAGTCCACTTGTCCTCTCATGCCTAAATTTTCTCCAACTATCCCTAAATTCCTTCAATCAGCAACCCAGTCAAGGTGAGATGAGTGGCACTTGTCTTCTCCTTCCCCCTTTCTCTCAACCTTCACCTTTGCTCACAACCATCCAAATTTGCAGATAAGATCATGACCGTTGATCTGAGCCACATCATCTTGTCCTCTCAAGGTCTTTAAAATCAAGAGTTTTAGTTGAGAGAGAGTTAGACTTCAAGTGAATTTGCAAGCTAATCATTTGTAAAACTTATGCATCCGTGAGTTTTAATCTTGAAGCAAATAGCATAATCATTTTAGCAGAGTCATTTAGCATTGCATATCATAGTATCAGTTAACTACTACTTATCAGTCCATTCTTCATATGTCATCTTGGAAGCTATCAGTGCTTGTTTAAGAGCACACCATCTGCAACTAGAAATAGTGGAGTTAAGACACAATGAGACATAAATCATGAAGGTAATAATAGTATTTTAATTTCATATGTATTTCAGGTAGTTTCATTGGTTGAGTTTGGATTTCCTGTAACATTTCCTTTGTATTTTGTGAAACTAATATGTTGCAGGTAGTATTCTGAGGATGAAATTCAAGTCGACACAAGAAGATATTGCAACTTTTTTGAGTACTTTTGATATAATAGAAAACTATCTAGTTAAAGCTAATATTAATAGCATGTCTCAATGTTTTTATCTCCTCTAATGTATCAACATTTTCTTGATCAATATAATCTAGAGTTTTTCATATTTCTATTATGCATTTTCTATAATAAATGTTTTGTCGATTGCTTGAGTAATTTCTTTTAGTGGAACAATGAGATATTATGTATGCATCATGTGTGTGTGAAAAGTGGAATAAGTATCTATAGCTACAGGCACAACACTTCAATTAAGTCATTACATGCATGGTTAGATAGATATAATCAATAAATAATAAACCATAACAAAGTGACTAATTGCCTTCTAAACAATATATTCAATGACTCCAGAGCAAAATCAGCACAATAATAATCTCTAAGGTAATTCTCAAAAATCTCTGGGGTAGTTTGAATGAGAGTTGAAGGCTGAATTTATAGTTTTTCACAAGAGAGATGTTGAAAAAGCACAATTTAGGATTAATTGAAATAATTGAGAAATCGGGTTCAGTTAACCTTGAGATAGATTCCAATTATAGTTTAATTGAAATGCATTCAAATAAGAAGTTCAAGTTGCATTAGAAAATAATATTAATTAATTCCATGCATTTGTGATAAAAATAGATAATTCTTTAATTTATTCAAGAAAAGAGTCTTTTCAATGCAACTGAAGTTCTTTTTCTAAAAAGCTTTGAGTTCTTATTTTAGAGAAAATGATTAATAATTCAATTAAATTTTTTTTCTGATTTCTAGTTCTCAATTTAGAAAAAGAAATAATATCTCAAATTTGATTTCTCTCTCAATTCAATTCTTTTATTTTATTTTCAATTTAACTCTTGCTTTGTAATTAATTCCTCTTTTGTAATAAATTAATTCATTTTTGCATGATAAATGGCAAATTTATTAATAAATTAATTATGCTAGGATATTTAATAAATTAAATAAGATAATTGATCAAAATGATTTACTTGAATGATTCAATTAATTAAATAAATATTTAATTAATATAGAATAATTCATTTGCCATGTAACATTTAATGATTGAAGAATTAATTAAATGTGCGCTCAAAGTTGATTTAATTGCCTTTGGTTAGGACCTTGGTGATGTTGTCGAGATTAGGGGTCCATGGTTTAGATGACCAATTTTAGGGTATTACATTTTCCCCTCTTTGAATGTGCGAGCAACGAGTTGGTTCAAATAATAGTTGATGTCTAGGAGATACCAGTTCTGAACTTGATTGATCACGAACCAGATGAAGAGCGAGGTGTTTAGCTTGATTTGAAGGGACGAAGCTAAACAGAGTTGATTAAAGCGATACCGATCCCAAACGTGATTGAACTAGGAACGATAGAGAGCAAAAGATACCGAACTTGAACTTGATTGATCAAGAAGCGGATCTTACTGATCTAGAACTTGATTGAACTAGACACAGCGAGCGAAGATAAAATCGATCTTGAACTTGATTGACAAGATACAATGAGCGAAGATAAACTGTCCATCTTGATTCGATGTGATGAAACTAAACACCTGCTTAGATTGAGCGTGTGATCAGAGATACTCTTTAAACTTTTTATTGAGTTTAAACGAATAATTAGCTTGATGAAAAAGTGATGAAACTGATTAGTGTCAAGAGATTGATTCAGATGAAGACAAATATCAGCTTGATTTAAAGTGATGAAACTGATATGCCCCTAGCGATTGATTCGATTCAGATGATCGAGAGATCTCAACTTGATATGAAGCGATGAAGCTGAGATGCCCCTTAGTAATAGGAATTTGTTTGATTTTCTTTAGTTGAAAAATATTTTTGCTCGACTTTTTTGATGAAGATTCAAAAAAATTCTCGACTTTGAAGATGTGAGGTCATGAGGTCATGAATATGCCCCCTCGGGAGTGAAATCAAAAGATAATGAGGGTACATGATTATAGGCAATTGTTGGCGAGGATAAGTAATTTGAGCACAAATTGATTCGGAGGAATATTTGAAGAATTAACATTGAGCGATGTAAAATTAAGTGTTACATTGATTTGTAGGATGAAATTGAGATTTAGCGTTGATTCATGAGAAGTTGAGCAAAATTTGAAAAAAGATTAAGCAATTGATGAAAAAAGCGTTGAGTAATCCAAATTGTGAAATTGAATAATAAATTGATCTCGAATTTTGATTTCGATCCCAAAAATGGAATCAAAATGGGCAAACTAGCTAAGGGTACAATTTTCATGTCCGTCGGAGCAAGTTGAAAAATTAGGGTTTTGGCTATATATGAGACAAAAGTGTCATTTTCAATTCATTTTAACCTCCCAAGTTTGAAAATTCAAAAAGCCTTCTGCGAAGAAAATGATGGTCCCTACTCATGAGCATCAATACGAGCAGCAAAGATGACATAATCAACCTCGAAACAATGAGCCAGCAGTAAGTGATCTATCTTAAGCCTTTTATGTTCTCAATTTTGAATTTTTTTGTTCATTTTTCAAGTTTTTGGCACGTTGGAAGTCGGGTTTCACGTTTTGTCATGCGAGACAGGATCTTGTCTCGCACGACAAACTGTTGAATTTTTTTTAATTGTTTGAGACCATTAGTTTTGTCGTCTAGACCACACCCTTGTATCATACGACAATATTCTAAAAAGACCATTTTGTCATCCGAAGTCTATTCTTGTGTCATATGGGGATATTTTGTCGTTCTATACTCATTCCTGACTCTTACGAGTCACTACTCTTCTGTGTTTTGTCTTTTGGAAACCAGTGAGCAATTTTGAAGGTCTAAACTTGAGATTTTGGTTTTGCAATTGACGTAGTTGGATTTGCGTGATGTTTTTACTTTTCTTGTAGGCTTATTTGGAATGTTCTCTAATGTTTCATTATTGTTTATTTGCAGGTTCGATTGCCTCATGTGCATTTCAGATGCGTATATCCTCCCACTATGACATTAGTTCGGCAATTGTCAGATGTTGAGCAGGCACATATTGATTTGTGCGGTTTCACCCACCTTCTTGGTTTACCCGATATCTATGTGAATCACGGGATGCTCACAGCGTTGGTTGAATGATTTCATTCAGAGCATAATACCTTCCATTTTCCAGTTGGGGAGATGACTATCACTCCCGAGGACATTTACAGGATTCTGCATATCCCTTTTGTTGGGGGTATGGTTGACTATGATGCAGCACTGCTACCTGGATTACAGACGGTTAGGCATGTCTTCAGGGATACTAATATATTGACATGTTCCATCAGTTGGGACATCATGATGAGCAGGTACAGTGAGGAATTTCCTTTGGCTTGTGTTCTAGCAGGTTTTATCGGTTATTTTCTGATGCCAGATAGAGGACAACAGGGATTCCAGTGTGGATGGGGCAGGATGCTAGAGAGGCTGATTGAAATGCCTCATAGGCTTGGCTAGGGTTCCTACATGTTAGCCCACATGTATCGCAAGATGCATGAGATTGTGTATAGGGAGGGCAAGAGAATGTTGCAGGTGTTTTGATTTTACAAGTTTGGGCTTGGGAGCACCTCCCAGTTTGTCGACCGATTATAGATGATAGCAGGGAGCTTGGGCAACCGATTGTATATAGATATGCATGCTATGTTACACAGCCCCATCTGGGCAAGACCGATTTTTGGTGATGGCAGCTTGATGACCTGATAGTCATAGTATGGAGACCGTATAGGGGTTTAGAGCCATGGGATGACTGGTGGTTGGTACGCAGGGATCTCTTTGTTACGCGCCCACTTATTGGCAGATCGCAAACTGTGTTAGTGCGATTTGTAGTATCTCGAGTGATGAGGCACTATGGAAGGCCTTAAGGGATCTCGTAGGAGTACATTGCATACGTGTGTTATGCTAATGAGGAGAGGCGGGGATGGTCACTGAGGTTATCCTATGCCTTGAGTATGCAGGAGTTGACTGGTTTACAATGTTTGAGATGAGATTACATGGATGACGTTGCAAATGCAAGGGTATTGCCCCAGTACAGAGATTGGTTCCAACAGCATCCATTCCCCAGATTCATAGATCTAGCTGAGCAGGCTCCTCATATTGAAGAGATTGAGGATGATGCCCCTACACAGGGATAGGGACAGAGAGCCGAGGCTCCAAGGCAGGCAGGTGGTGATCCTGGTTCTAGTAGCAACAGGGTTCCAGCTGGGGTTGGACATTAGAGGGGTGAGGGAAGATCCCTAGGGAGGATAGGTCTGAGATTGGGTGGAGCTAAGGAGGAGCGAGTAGCTCTGAGACAGGTTTGGTAGTGGCGAGAGGAGCAGGGTGGAGCTGGAGGTGGAGATGGGGGTGGAGAGCTTGCGAGAGAGAAGGGGACTGACGCGAGATGGTCGATGAGAGCACGTCTAGCGGAGCTGCAGTCACAGTTGATAGTGGCTCAGACTCAACTGGCAGAGTGAGACCAACAGCTAGCAGAGCTTAGGGGTTAGCGCGATCGTCAGGTCACTGAGATGAGAGTAGAGATAGACGCCTTGCGGTAGGAGGTCCTTCACTAGACAAGTAGGGCGGCATACTATGTTGGAGCGTATAGCGTAGCAGTTCCAGTTACGCAACAAGTTGTTCCCTACTCGCACTACATGGCATAGTCGGAGAGAGCTCGGGCACCTCATCAAGATCTCGGTCAGCAGGCTCCACCTCCTCCACCAAGCGATGAGGGAGAGCCCGAGAGCTATATTTTCTTTTCGTAGCTCTGAGATTTTTTGTAGACACACCCATTTTTTGTAGCCCTTACAATTCTTGCTCCGATGGGAGTTTGTACATGTCAGTTGACATTATTTTGTACCCTAAGACTTGATGATTATATATATATATACGAGATCAATTTGACTTCATTGTACTTGTGTTGATCAATTTATGAGATGCTTTCTATATGCTTTATTCTACATGTATGCATATCTTTGAGTATGGATGTATGTAAATGCAGATGTATATGAATGTATGTTTTTGTTTCTTTTCATATGCAAATAAATGAATGTAAATGAGTAATGAGTAATGCAATGTTTTCATTTTTCTATGCAATAAGATGAATGCAAATGAGTAATAATGAATGTATGAATGTACATAAAATGCTTATGTATGCAGCTAAACATCTCAATACACAAGTACTCGATCGGAGAAATGATGAAAAAGAGACCACTTAGCTTAGAAATGATGATGTTTCCAACTCTCATTCAAAATATAAAGAGATTATTACCATACCGAAATCACTCTAAATTCACCAAATATAGAATGAAATGCAAAATGAGATGCAACCTAAACCTAGTTACTAGATTTAAAATGCTTAAGTTTCATCACTGAGCATAACGAACATAACAAGTAGATTAGAGTTCCTTTCTTCTCATGTGCAATATTTAATTATCTTGTTCGCAATGATCCTTTTTTCATTCATATCCTTGGACATATTTCACAGGGACCCAGATTGCATGATAAAGAAATTCGCTCCAAACAGACAAAGAAATGATGTGGACCTCACTCTAGCATACAAATAAGCAACGTCGAGGTATGTGTGGCAGTTTCACCTTGATGTGAAGGCTCTTATCACAGACACCCAACTTATTAGATGTTTCGAAATCATCAAAATCATTCCTACAAGCAGAAAACAAAGAAAATATTATGCCCCCAATCCTTGCTCCTCTTAGTCAAGATAGACTTCCTCGAGTTACTCAGAGGGATAATAATCGAAAACCAATATAAAAGACAACACGCAAAGAAAATTGTCATTCATATCTCAAACTTTGTTAGTGATTGTTTTCCATTATGTTGTTTTGATTGTGTACTCAGTGATAAAACTCTTTGGTAGTTAGGAGACAGGTGACTGACTCAGAGTGGACGACCAGGTTTCACTGATGGAAGAGATGACTTGGTTGATATTGCTTAGGATGTGTAATGTGCTTTGTTGATTGACCTAAGACTAGGACATTGATCAGTTTCAAGCCATGAGAGTTCCAACAAACCAGAATGTCACAAAAATGACTAAAATAAATGTACAAGCGAAAGCAAAGATGCAACACTTCAGTACAAGAGATAAGATGAACCTAGATAAAATCCAACAGCCATACTAATCGATGTCATTGTTTTGATTTGATCATTGATAGGAATGTCTGGTCTCAAAGAGTAAGTACCCCGTATAAGACCGATCTGTCTAGTTTCAAGTGTACCCTTCTTTGTATAAGACATGTTGATGTTTGATAGAGTTTGATAGATTGATTAACAAGACATGTGATAAGTTTGATCAAACCTTGAGAGTTTGTCTGTGTTTGATTTGGTTTGAAGGATAGTCTATGCTTTATTGCTTTGATTTTTTAGTTTTTTTGATTTTGTGATTTTTTTATTTTTAGGATTTTGTTCAAGACATTTTATGATTTTTTTTTAAGGATTTTCTCAGTTATGCCCCTAGTATGCAGACCTATATGATATGATGATCTACAGAATGCATGTGGAGACAATGATTTTTTATATGACCTATGTTAATGCAATATGCATGATGAAGATGCATTTCCTATTTGAACAAGGACAATTGTGTTTGTTTAGCACCTTGTAATACACCAATTGAATTGGAGGTACAAAACATTTCATAGATAAGTGGTCAATCGATCCTTAAGGTCCCTTGGAACATCCAAATTAACACACTTAGTGACTAGGATTTACAAATGGAGACGCAGAAAAATTCCCCATTGATTCTTGAAACTTTGATCTTCTTTTGCCCATGTGAGTGCAAATGAGTTAATTCTAGCTCTTGTATTCACAAAAGATCCTTAGCATCCTATATTACTAGCTACATGGATTATTCTAACTTCAAAAGCATCCCGAATAGAGCCTCACTGCCAGCAAGCTTTTAGAGCTCTGACGAGGTTATAGACTGTAATCTCATGAATATTACTCCATTGCCAGTAGGAGTTCATAGCCCTGATGGAGTTACTCGCATGTTCCCATAGTCAAGCTTTTGTCACAGTTGTATGCGTGATATTTCAGTTATATATCATTTCTTTTTTGCCTTGAGATGAATATTTGGCATAGTACTTTTTTCTCTCTCTTTTTTTTTTTGCTTGGACTTGTAAGTAATGAAACCTACTTGGGTGTGACAATTACAGCAATGCTAAAGTAGAATTTTAGATTTTTCACCAGTCATATGATCAACTAGGTGTCTAGAATAAATTAGAGATTTTTTAATGTGTTTGAGATATAGCAATTGATAGATTTTGGGTTAACAAGTCTCAAATAGTGAAATCACTACCCAACCATAAGTAAAGCGTCATCACAGGGTAATGTTGAAAATGAATGACCTTAGGACGTCCAAGACTTCATGTTTGAATATCTAAGAAAGGAGACGACCCTTGTTTGTCTTGAATGCAAACAAATGATAAACGTGGATAGTTGCCTTGTTTTATTAATGATGTTATATGCAAATGCATAAATATGAATGCAATGCATTTGAAAAAGAAACTATATGGGATGTAGTGCTTTTAATAAAATGATATGCAATGTAGAATCAAAACCTGAACTAACCCAACCCTTAGATATAGTATCGTTTAAGGTGCATGTTATTGATTTGGATTTTTCTTTAGATAGTTGTGCTTCAAGGAGACACTTAGGGATCCACATGGTTTTTGATTTTGCAATTTCTTGGAACGTATTGCTTCTACAAGTGCCTTAGGAATCCATATAAATTTTGATTTTTCTTTCTTTTGCTCAGTGGGCCTTTGTGTCCTTTTAGATGGATGGAAGGTATTGTCATAAATAGGATTGTTGTCAGAGTCATGAGAGTCATAGCACGAAGTGCGTGACTCTTCTTCAAGTGATTGAGTGAATGTATGTATAGTGTCAATACCTATATTTTTTATGCTGCAAGTTCCTTCAAGATTTGGTCCATTTATCACTTGTATCTGACATAACCTTGATGGTTCTGTGAATTTCTGTCTTCTATCCCATTCAGCTTCCTTTGGACAAAATACTGGTTCTGCTTCTGTAGCTTCCAATTCTTCTTGTGTGATCCCATACCTGATTTGTTCTATCTTATTATAGGGAGATATAATAGATGAAATTTTTTCTTGTATTCTTCCTTCCTCTAGTTCTTGTTCATAGTCTGCTTGTCTTCTTAGTCTGATTTCGTGCATCTCCTTTTCTATCTTTAAGTGCATCAACTCTTGAGTATCATCTGTGATATCGGTAGACTAATCTGGAGTTTCTGTAATGGATGCGTCTGAGAAGTGGTCTGAAGCCCATTCATACTCGCTTGAGTCTCTAAATAGTCTACTTGTTGCCTACCAGTGTATGTGACTGGAACTTTCAGTGGTGCAAACAAATTTGTGATTGTTTCTACTTCGTCTTTCATATCCTCTGGAACTTCAACTTCTTGTAGTGTTGTAGCTGATACCATTGGAACTTGAGTACTGACTATTTCTTCTTTCTTGATTGGTAGTTCCTCTTTTTCTTTTACACACTCTGCTTGAGTTTGTTGAGTGTTGACTTTCTAGATTGTATCCCAATCCAGCCTTATCATTTGTTGATTTTGTTTGCAGCTGAATTGGTTCAGTTATACCTCTTGATGTTTTCCCAGAGGACCAATACCTAAATATCCCATGCGTTGAATCATTTTGTAGCCAAGACCATATTGTGCTGAGGAAATCTCACAATGTCGTACTTCTTTGTTTTCGCTATCTTCCTTAAAAAGCCAGTTTAGAACATCATCCTCTTCTATTTCATCTTCCAGGGAAGTGGGAGATTGTACAAAAACTCCATCATATATGATATTCGAATTCGAATCCTATGTTTTCATAGCTTTTGATGGTTTGCCCAACTGATTCGGTGATGGAGGAAGAGAGACCAATGAAAGTACCGGTTCTATCTTGTATCCATCCATGCTAGTATTGGTAATTTTCAATTTCTTTTCCAAGTCCTTCATTAGGGCTTCTAAACTTTCATTTGTAGAGGTCACCCTATTAAGAGGCACAAAGGTATCAACACCTCTTGTCAATGTATTACAAGGGACATTTATAGCAACAGGAATATTGACCTCAACTTCTTTATAGGGAAATTTTAAGCATTGATGGTGTTGGTGTAAATAATTATTCATCTTGGATATTATTACACCTTACTTAAGTTTACTTAGGTACATGCATTTCATAGTAGTTTGGGTATGAGACACTTGAGTGTTTGTGCCACATTGGGATAGTGTGTGTAGGAGAATTTTCACCTTTTATGGTGTGATCTTGTTGTTACACTCCACATTCCGTGGGTGATCCACCTCATGTGGAATATTATATTGTTTCTCCTACCTACCCACACCTATTTCCTACCTACCTTTGTTTCTTATTGAGCCACGTGTCATACTTGTGTACTCACATATTCATATAGCCTTGCCTATATAACCAAGCTCATATTCATTGTATGTAATGCTTCATGATCCAGTTGATCATTATTTTGTATCTTGATAGAATACAGTTTATTTCTATCATTTATTTTGTCTCTCTTATTAGTGCTTTCCATTGCCTCTTGATCTTGGCAAATCTCACATGGTATAAGAGCTGGTCCATATCTCACATGGTATCAGAGCCATTAGAGTGTCATTGGTTTGCTAATTGAGATAAATTTGATGCTATTTGGGGTTGTGTATTTTGGATTGTGTATTTTGGAGTTTTCTATTGCAGGTTTTTATTAAAGCTTGATGGGTCAAATCTAAGGACACCATTGGATTTAGGAGGTCCAAGAAAGTCATTTTTGCCTTTTGTTTCATCCAAATCGGACTTCAGAGGCCAAATCTAGAGGCATTTGAAGTTTGACGCTGCGGCGGAAATTTTCCAGAAATTATAATTTTGTAGGCAATTTTCAAATAGCGATATCTCACTCATCCGGACTCATTTTTCTGAGCAATTTTTTTTGTTTTGGGGTATAATTTCATGATCTGTACAATGGCACAAGAGTTTTCTGATTTTTGGATATAGGTTTTTTGGAAATCATGAAATCCCGATTTTTACAACTTTGGAGGTTTCATTTGGGCTCATATGGACTCATTTTCAAGTGCCGTTTTTTTTTAAAGTGCATATTTTTTCATCTACTTTCATAATTTTCCATCTACTTGTAGTGATTTTAAGTAGAAATTGCACTTTCAGTATTTGGCCATTTTTAGCATATTTGGTACTTGCATTTTGCTTGGATCTCAGTTTAGATCACTAGTAGTATTTGTTGAAATCTCTTAGATCTCATTTTGAGAAGTTGTAAATTGAAATCAGAAGTCCACTTTGCCTTGGTTTGCAAGTGGCCCATTGTATACGCACTAAGTATAAAGTGCCAAAATCACTATTTTGGGGGGATTTCTTGATTGAGTATTTTTGGGGGGTGTCTTGTGTGATTGTGCCTCTCTCTATCTTGTGTTTTTTCATTTTGGTGCTATGGGTTCTCCTAAATTTCCACTTTTAACTCCTCATAATTATGAATCATGGAAAATTAAGGCATGGAGTAAACTAATGGAAAAAGGACTCATTCATTATGTAAATGAAACTATTACAGCACCACCTAATCCTAAGGCTAATCCTAATGCTCAAATTGAATGGCTTACTAAGAATTATATGGCACTTGGAACACTTAGAAAGTATGTATCAGATGACCTCATTTTTCACATTGATAAGTGTACTACACTTAAAGAGGCTTGGGATATTTTTAAGAAATTGTATGGTCAAGTTGATGAGATTAAGGGCTACAAGCTTGATAGTGAACTCACAACTTTGGATCCCAAGTATTTTGATACAATCCAAGATTATGTCACAAAAGCAACTGAGTTAAGAGCAAAGCTAAAGGATTGTGGAATTGAAAAAAAGGATGCTCAATTGGTTTATAACTTGTTGGATAAGCTTCTTTCAGAGTATGTAGCCTTTGTATCTAGCTTTTACACCCATAGGTTAGCTCAAGGTTCCTCATACACTTCTCCCTCATTTGATTCATTCACGAAGATGTTGATACTTGAGCAATCTAAGTTGACCATGATGGGGATTCTCAAATCTTCAAAGTCACAAGCTTTGGTGGCTAATAAAGGGAATCAAAGTAATCAAGGAAAAGACAAGAATAAAAAGCAACCTAAGTCAAAACCATAGCAAGATGGAGCACAATCTTCCTCTCCACAACAAGGTGATTCACCATTCTCACCTAAGAGGAAATCATATAAGGATAATCTTTTTTGTGGATATTGCAAGAAGTCAGGACATGATGAACATCATTGTTATAAGAAGGATATTGATGAGTTGAAGAATCTTCTTGAGAAGAATAGAATCAACCTACCTTCTAGAATGTCTACATCAGCTTCTTCTTCCAAGGATAAAGGAAAGGATCACTCTTTTGGGACAAATAAAGGAAAGGGACAAGCTCTTTGTGCTACTACAAGTCATGATTTAGGGAGATGGCTTCTAGATTCAGGGGCTTCTCATCATATGGCATCTTCGCAGTCTATGTTTTCTATATTTGAGCCTTACCACATGCCACAGATTTTGATGGGAAATCATACATACATGGATGTGATTGGGAAAGGATCTATTGCCATTGGGGATAACTCCTTCAATGATGTGTTGTGTGTACCCCACTTGACAAATAATCTTCTTTCCATCTATCAAATCACACATGGGGCAACTAGGAAAACTATGGAGTTTACACCTGATTCGGTTATTATTAGAGACTTGGAGAGTGGAGCTATCATTGCTACTGGGGTGTTTGATCATGCATCTCGGTTGTACTCTTTTTCAGATTTTGGTCCTATTGATAAGGTTGGTTCTTCCTATGTTGATGATTCAGATTTTGAGGAGAACTTTGGCCATTTGAACTTGGGGATTCTCACATGTGACCCCATTCTTGAGCCTTGCATTTCATCTCCTTCTATTGATATCACACCACCTATTGCACCTGATGATGCAGCTAGTGCGACAATTTTGCCTCCTTCTGATTTAGTGCAGCGGGATATTTCATGTCTTCTAGCTTCAATTGATTGGGATGTCTACTTGACAGACATTGCAGGTTTGTTTGTGGAGTCCTACATTGCAGATTTGGGAGACACCATTGATGACATTCATCTTCTCTTTGATGAAGATGATCCTTCTTTGATTGTTGTGAGGGATCACTCTGACCCTCTTGTGCATTCTCTACATGATCAATCTTTAGAGGTTGACATGATTGTGGATACTTTTGTACAACACTTGGAGGAGGTCTCTTTATCTTTAAAGGAGATATATGAGTCTTTGGATATTGTTCTACATTCATCTCCACTAGATCTTAGAGTGCCTTTTTCAGCAGTGTGGCATAGTTTACCACCTTTGGAGGGGGTACCTTTTAGCATCGACATGGGGACACTTGAGCAGTTTTCAGAGATTCATTTCATCATGAGTATATTTGCTTCATCTTCCCTTCATGGTTGGGGAGACTTTTTGGATCCACCTTTGGTTTTGTTTCTTCCTAAGGGGAGGAATGTTGTTCGACGTTCATGGAGCAGTTTCTTCATTCATCTTCGAGCTTCTATCATTGGTGCAGATTCTAGATTGAGGGGGGGCTTCCTAGTCTCTCTTCTTCTTCTCTCATATGGGGGGGACTTTTTCTCACATGGGGTTTTATCCTTCACATACTTCTATGAGAGTTCTTTGTATCTAGTTTTCATCTCTCTTTTGGGGGAGGGTTTTTTCCCATTGGGTTTTTCTCTCTTTCCCCACTTTGTGGGAGATTTCCTTGCATTGGTTTTCATGCATTTGCATTTGTACATGGGTACCTAACATGGCCTCATAGTCGGGACCCACCTTGCATTGCTTAGTCGCATTGTAGACTTAAGTGCATTCCCCTAAGTTGCACTTAAGAGGGGTTTTGGTGTAAATAATTATTCATCTTGGATATTATTACACCTTACTTAAGTTTAATTAGGTACATGCATTTCATAGTAATTTGGGTATGAGACACTTGGGTGTTTGCGCCACATTGGGATAGTGTGTGTAGGAGAATTTCCACCTTTTATGGTGTGATCTTGTTGTTACACTCCACATTCAATGGGTGATCCACCTCATGTGGAATATTATATTGTTTCTCCTACCTACCCACACCTATTTCCTACCTACCCTTGTTTCTTATTGAGCCACATGTCATATTTGTGTACTCACATATTCATATAGCCTTGCCTATATAACCAGGCTCATATTCATTGTATGTAACGCTTCATGATCCAGTTGATCATTATTTTGTATCTTGATAGAATACAGTTTATTTCTATCATTTATTTTGTCTCTCTTATTAGTGCTTTCCATTGCCTCTTGATCTTGGCAAAATCTCACAGATGGTATGTGGATGGAACTGCCTTCATTTCATGAATCCACAGCCTGCCTAGTAAGATATTGTATGACAAAGGAAGATCAAGTACCTAGAAAATGATATCTCTTTCCATAGGTCCCACTATGATTGGTAATGATACCAGACCTTTAGAGGTCCTTTCTTCTTCTTCATAGGCCTTAATTATTATTTTCTTGGTCGGATCAATGACATTTTCAAAAAATCCTAGTTGTGTAAGCAGACTGTAAGTATAGACATTCAACCCTGCGCCTCCATCTATCAAAACACGTTTAACTCTGTGTTTATGGATCATGGATTGAATATGCAATGGTTGGTTATGTGGATGATTTAGTGAATTGTCATCTTCTTCAGAGAAGGTCAGATAGTGAGGTGAAGTCAGATGACCCACCATAGACTGAAACCAATCAATGTCTAGATCTTATGGAACATTAGTTGTGAGAAATGCGTTGTCTAAGATCTCTTTGTGAGCAGAAGAGATTTTTAGTAATTCGAAGATTGAGATTTGAGCATTTGTCCTTTTCAATTGTTCAACAACACTATATCCAGAGGATGATGATGAAGTTAGCCTTTTAAATTTATCCAATGTTGATTCCTTTTGTTTGTTTGATGAAGTTGGTTGGTTTGACGTTGCTTGAGCCGGAGTTGAAGAACTAGCTCCTTGGAGAGTTACTTTCTTTTGAGAACGAGTCAAACACTTTGCATATCATGATTCATTTTGTTTATCTTGGATTATAATCACATTGCAATATTCAGATTGGGAAGGCTCAATCATGTTGATGACGTTATCATTGTTGGTATACGTATAATTTACTTTGGCACCTCCTTTGGTCTTTGAAGAATCACCTTGTTCATAAACATGTAAGGGGTCTTTAAAAGATTTATGATCAACATTGGTCGAGTGATTCCCAACAACAATTTTACCAGCCTCTATGAGATCTTGAATCTCATGTGTGAGCTTCATGCAGTTGTTCGTGTTATGACCTTTATTCCGATGGTAGTCGCAGTATTCATTTTCTCTCCACCATTTTGGTTTGACTTCCGGATCATATGGCCTAGAATTATCTAGTAATGTTATCAGGTTGTTTGCCAATAGAGTTTTGAAAGTGGATTCATATTTTTCTTCAAGAGGAGTGAAATCATGCTTAGGTTTGGAAAGCCAAGGTTTCTCTTTGAACCACTCTTTTGTTTTCTTTGGAGGATTTTCTGTTGCAGCTTCAACAACTTTGAGCGCTTGTGTACCACTAGCCAAGTTGAATATCATGGGCTTTGAGTTGGTTTTAGCAGTGTCTACTACTCCGTGATTAACAACATTCTTGTTGTTGTCTTTTCCATACTTCTAATACTTGTTCTTCTCTTTAGAGCTAGATCCCAGTTGTGTTTCTTTCCAAGGTGAGATATCTCCCTTCTTTATGAACACATCTTCCATTCGAATAGCATTATCTACCATTTTGTTAAATGATGGGTGTACTTGCATTTGGATACTATATTTCAATTTCAGGATCAGATTGTTGACAAATATACCCATTTTCTCGGAATCTGGGATAGGTCGTGAATACCTAGAGAACATCTTTCTCCATCGTTGGAGGAAACTAAGAAAAGGCTCCCATGTTTTCTATTTTGTATTGCAAAGCTCGATCATAGTCACAGGATGTCGAATTTTGTATGAGTATTGCTGTAAAAATAGTTGGATTAGTTCTTCAAACGTTTTTATTCCTTTAGGCAGACTTGAGAACCATTCCATGGCTTGTCCTCCCAAACTCCTCGGGAAAAGGTGCATGAGATACGTTTGGTCGTGCATGAACTCCATACAGGCAACACAAAACTCTCTGACATGATCTTGAGGATCTGAGGTACCATCATATTTGTCGAATTTTGGGATCTCCACTCGTGAAGGGAATGGAGGCATGTATAAGTTTTTGTCAAATGGAAAGGGGCATATTGTCTCCAGAGAATATTGTTTTGGGGACTTATCCTTATTCTTCAGTTTCATGATCTCAGTTTTCAAGGCTTGTAATTGTTTGTGTACCATGAGTATAGGTGATTCTTCCTTTTTAGTAACAAGTGTCTGAATGTCATATCCAATAGGAAGTTTGGCACCTTGTTTTGCTAGTTCTAAGAAATAGACTTCCTTTTCTCTAGCCAGGATAGCTTTCATCATTTTTCTAAAGTCTTTATCCTTTTGACAGTCAAGTATATCTTTTTCTGGAGGTTTTGTGTCTTCTTCAGCTTCACTTTATGAGGAATCATTATCAGTCTCGTGAACACTAAGGTTGTCTTTGTCATTGTCTTCTGTCTCATATATAATGGGAGATTTAGATTCATCAAAAATTGGTACTCTTGATGATGAAGGTTTATCAATCAGAGGGTCCTTTTCGTAAAATGGATTATCTTTGTATGAAAAGGGTTGTCCTTTGACTTTAGCCTCTTTCTTACGAGAACTCCTAGTTTGTGTAGGCATTTTTATGGACTAGTGTGACCTAAAGATGTTTGTGATGTAGAGGTCAAGATCAATTTCAGAGCTAGTTGTTCGTTTAACGTATTTATTTGAGAGAAGCAACTAAGATTTAGTCTGGTTTCAGAAAAGATCTATCCTGTATAAGATGTTTATCTAAGTTGATTCAAGAGTAGTGACTAAGATTCAGTCTGGTTTCAGGAATGATCTATCCCGTATAAGATGTTATCTAAGTGACTTAGGTTTGATAAGTAGTTGATTGAACTAGCTGAAAGATGGTCGACCAAATCGTGCAATACAAATGGCAGAGGTACACTGTCTTGATCTGCTTATGCTTAGGATGATGATAACCAGTTTGATGTTCGTTGTAGATTGTTTTAGGCAAGTTTGACTGCTCTGGTCTGATAGAATCAAAGATTCATACGACAGGTTTGATAGAATAGGATGACAACTAAATAGCCTCAGGACGACAAAAACTTTGTTTCGTATGAGTTGCTGCCTAGTACCGTACGACAAATGGGTATGTTCCGGATGACAAAATATTCAGTGTAGTTATCTTTTGTATGACGCAGGATTTAGCTACAGATGACAGACTGCTAGGTTTCTTACGATAAAGGATTGAGCTCAGACAACAAATTATCAGACTCGTACGACACAGGATTTGGTGTTGGACGATAAATGATCATATTCATACAACTGTTCACAGGACAAAGACTAAAATTTTGAGTTTTTTCGATAGCTGAGTATGACAATTGAGTATGACCAATTCTGAGATGGACTAATTTTTGACCAGGATAGACTAGTTTTGGACAAAATTTCGACTTTAGGATAAACTAGTTCTGACACGGACAAAGTTTTTGATCACTGAGTTTGTTTCTTTTTTTCTCGAATTTTTGGTATTTCAATTTTTGAGGGATGAAAACACAGAAACACGTAGTATGAATAGTAACTCCAATCACAGCATGCAAGCCCTAAGGAATTGGTGAGAGAAGAAAATCTTTGCTTGTAGACTCGGGTACACACCCAATAGCTAATCAGAATACGTCTACTGAGTCTCACGCAATGGATTCTCAACGCTATATTATCTAACTCCAAATGCTAATGGGGGCATGAAATGACAAGTATCTTGGGAGAGTTACTATCTCTCCTGCACAAAGATTATCCCCCTTTCAGAGGTGAACTGGGTAGCTTCTAATTTTGAATTGGATTTAGTAAGGGATCCGTTCGACGTGTTGGGGTATAAACTCAATTAAGAGGTCTCCCAACCTTGAAAACCAAGGTTTAATATACCCGAAGGTACTGAGGAGAGCTATTCCTGAGCACTGTCGTTGACTTGATTTTCATCAAATCACGTTTATTTTATAGTGGGTTGGAGTACTTGGCGTTTAGCCATTCCCACTTAGGTCGTTCCCCTCACACCGACCGTAATGACTTTAAGAATTTTTCAATCCCTCAGGAGGGTAGGCCTGCTAAAGATGTACAAATCTCAAACAAAGAAAAAGCCTCAAGGGTCTGGATTTCTGATTGTCTATGCAGACAAGAGCATACTCTCCTACCTCTCAGAATCTTCTAAAAACATGAAAGATAGATTTATTCATTAACTAGATAGCAAGTTAGGTGCCTAAAAATGAATTGAAAGAATACATGATGTTTGGTTGGTTCTCCTCAAGCAACCTGCAAAGACACGAATCAGTAGTCATATTGACTTTGTGTGACAAGCATATTCTTCGACAAGCGTTCTGCAAAAACTGATTAGGCTGTGAAAAATTCTAAGATAGACAGATAAACAACCAGGGTCAGTTGTCAGTATAATCAATTTGAACAGAAAACCAGAATCATAAAATTTTCTTTTTTTTTCCTCTTTTTAACCAAAAAAATATAGAGTCATACGACAGAGTTTACCAAATAGTACGATAAAGGATTCTAGTTCGTACAATACAGGATATGATTTCATACGACAAAGGATATTAGTTCATCCGACACTTGTAGTGTGTCATTTTTTCCTGTGAGAAATGTTGTACGAGATGACGCATAGACTGTACGACTGAAAATTCGAAAAGTCAAAAATCTGAAAAAATAGCAAAAAATTTAAAAAATCAATTTTGGAGGCCGAAAAATGTAGTTTCCGGCCCCACGGTGGGCGCTAGAAATGTGTGTGTGAAAAGTGGAATAAGTATTTGTAGCTACAAGCACAACACTTCAATTAAGTCATTACATGTATGGTTAGATAGATATAATCAATAAATAATAAACCATAACAAAGCGACTAATTGCCTTCTAAAAGATGCAAGTATAAGATTGCTCTCAGATTTTTATAAGCAATACCAGTGACTAGACTACACCAAGATGAAGGATTTAATCTATATGATAATGATAAACAAACAAGATGGATGCAAGATGGATGTTAGATGGATGAATAATCAAGCAATAATTCAAGCAATAAGGATTCAAGCAATATGAGTAAACTAAATATGGATGCAAAAAGCTAAAAAACAAGCACAATATATTCAATGGCTCCAGAGCAAAATCAGCACAATAATAATCTCTAAGGTAATTCTCAAAAATCTCTGGGGTAGTTTGAATGAGAGCTAAAGGCTGAATTTATAGTTTTTCACTAGAGAGATGTTGAAAAAGCACAATTTAGGATTAATTGAAATAATTGAGAAATCGGGTTCAGTTAACCTTGAGATAGATTCCAATTATAGTTTAATTGAAATGCATTCAAATAAGAAGTTCAAGTTGCATTAGAAAATAATATTAATTAATTCCATGCATTTGTGATAAAAATAGATAATTCTTTAATTTATTCAAGAAAAGAGTCTTTTCAATGCAACTGAAGTTCTTTTTCTAAAAAGCTTTGAGTTCTTATTTTAGAGAAAATGATTAATAATTCAATTAAATTATTTTTTTGATTTCTAGTTCTCAATTTAGAAAAAGAAATAATATCTCAAGTTTGATTTCTCTCTCAATTCAATTCTTTTATTTTATTTTCAATTTAACTCTTGCTTTGTAATTAATTCCTCTTTTGTAATAAATTAATTCCTTTTTGCATGATTAAATGGCAAATTTATTAATTAATTAAATATGCTAGGATATTTAATAACTTAAATAGGATAATTGATCAAAATGATTTACTTGAATGATTCAATTGAATTTAAAAAAAAATTAATTAATATAGAATAATTCATTTGCCATGTAACTTTTAATGATTGAAGAATTAATTAAATGTGTGCTCAAAGTTGATTTAATTGCCTTTGGTTAGGACCTTGGTGATGTTGTCGAGATTAGGGGTCCATGGTTTAGATGACCAATTTTAGGGTATTACACATCAAAGATTAGTAAGAAGGATAACAACGTTGGCCATAAGTAGGTCATATTGTTCTAAGGCAAAAGTATTTGATTAACCACTGTACTAGTGTTTAAGATATTATCAAGAGATATTTTAGAAATATTGACTCTGTATATGGATAAGGAAACAATTGAACTAAATATCTATCTAGTTCTAGGAAAGAACCACAAAATACCAAAAATATCATTTCTTTTTTATTGTTATTAGATTAGTTCTTTTATTTCACACTTGAACCTTAAAAATGTCTAAGACTATTAAGAAATTAAGCATTATTTGAAAACCCTCAACCTATAGTGTGAAATTATTATATGTTTTCACATAATTTTTAACTTGAAATATCTTAAAGTGGTGTTGAATTATGGAAACCCATCTTGGCTTTGTAGAGACTCAAATGTAGAAAGAGTCTAATTATTAATATCAGATTGAGTAGTTTGTAAGCCATTGAACTAATCTTCTTCATAATAAGAAGTAGCATATCTTTAGGTAAGATCAAACAATTAGCTAGTATAAAAACAAGCCAACAAGATCAACAATATTGTGAGCTCATAGTTTTGAAGCACATGGTTTTACCTTACAACCAAGTCGTCTTTTGAGGAGTGCATATGTGAAGCATGACATGAGATGTTTGGATACATCTTGGACACATGGAGGATACATTGGAGGAGCTTGATGTTTTAGAAGTATTCATGGAGACTTTGTAAGTGTATTGTAATGTTTAATTGTCAAATAATACATTAAGTGTGGATTCTTTTGGAGGTTGGGTTTTTCTCCTTTGAAGGTTTTCTTAAGGTATATATATTGTTATCTCATGCTATGTCTTTGATCTTAGCATATGGGTATTATGTAAATTTTTATGCATGATTTTCTCCCATGGTATTATGTAGGGATTACGTGGGAGCACTACTCAACCACAAAGAAAGAAAAATGGAGGTGGCAGATTATACAATTACAACATAAGGACCTTAGGTCACCTCCAAGATGGGATAAAAAATACCATCTAAGATAGGGAGGTAAGCTCATACTGAGAAGAGAAGCAAAACCTCAATCTATGAGAAAATAGAGATAACTTGTGTAGCATCGCAAATTGTAAAATTGTTACTGTAACTCACACCTCATATTTGTGCTCCTACCTTAACGTGTCCTATCTCCATTCCCCCTAGGCCTTTTTTAGCCCCTTTTTACTCCGGATTTGATGTCACTTGTTTGCATGGCTGAGTGGGCCCCATCTTGTTGTGCCCCCACCATTTATTAGCTACTTGTCCTATTTCTAGAGGACAAGGGCAGTGTGGCACCTTTGCTCAGACTAGGGTGTCATGGCGTCATGGCACCATGGTCCCCCTTAATCAAGACTCATTTTAAATGAGGGTAGGAATGCCCCCTCCCTGATGGATTTTGGTCCCCATGCCTCAATGTGACCGTTGGAGGTCATCCTAATGGGTAATTTACTTAGGGAACCATATCTAAAGACATTCTATCTGTTGGAATCCAAGAACACTGAGAGGTGGGGGTGAATCAATGTTTCTTGTCGGTATAATCGATTTTAACCTTATTAACAATGCAATTTAGTAACTGGTAACCACTAAAGAATATAACAACAAATAGAAATGAAGCAACCACAAGAGCATACACCATAACATAGAGATTTGTACATGGAAAACCTCAAAGAGGAAAAACCACGGTGGGATTGGTGACCCACAATATCTATCCATTGGCCAAATGAATAAATATTACAATAGGGTCTTGCACATGTAGGAAGCCCAACAACCTAGAGCACACTGCTCATCACAAAAGGAGCCTCACTGATTACAAACACCAAATATGGACTTACAAAAAAAATTCTAAACTCTGAAGGTGCATCTGCTATGCTGGATGAGTTTCAGTTAAAGCACAGTCTATACCGATTTTCACTGTGTCCTACCTTACCGGTATCTTGCTTCGCTTCCCAAACCTCTAAACCAATATCCAAGACCAACTACAGAATATCACATTCGCATTCTTTTGATCAAGATCGCTTGCATAATATCACATCACTATATTCCATTACCTTCCATTTCATTATTAAAATATCCTAACCCGACTTACTTAAATACCCTTCCCAAACATAAACACAAATGCCTTATGTCGGCTTACAATGATATTACAATTTATTTACATGTCAGCTTAACCAAAAATAAATTCATTGAACTATGAGACTGACGCCTTTGACCGTTGCTGTGTAGACCTGTCGAATCAATCTCCCATGTCGGCCTCATATACCAGTTCCTAGTTTGTCGGTTTCCCTTGTCTGCCAGTGCCGGTTCCTTGAATGTCGGTTTCCAAACAATGAATACCAGTGAGTACCGGTTAAGTGACCAACCCAAAATGGTGTGTGTTTCCATCAATGACAACACAACCAAACCATATGAGTGTCAATTTCCAACAATCTCCCCCTTTGGCATTGATGGCAACACTCATGTGAAAAATGGATCGCTGAAGTGATGTTTCGGTTCCCTACCAAAAACTCCAAAATTGATCTTAAAAATTGTTGGAAGACTGCTCCCCCTGAGCTATACATTACTTCTTATGTCCCAATTATTTTTCACATCAACCTCTCCCCCTTTGACATCAATGACAAAGCTGGGGGAAAAAAAGAATAAGAAATGAAATTTTATACAAACCAAAATGTGATTATTGGATCTAGATATACTTGAAAATATCCGGGTAAGCACCCTTCAAAAATCTTAAGTATGTATCCCAACCTGTCTTCAATGTGCTCAAAATAGATACAAAACCATTAAGAATATATGCATGAAGCTCTTCTTTTGTTAGGTTTTCCGGTGTAATTTTATTCATTAACTCTATGTTTTCCCTCTTGTGAAGTAACAAATTATTCAATCAGGGACTCACCAAACCTCTTAATTCTCTTGCACACTAGATTAGCTTGTCCATGTCCTTCTCTAATGCAGAAATCTCAGACTCTGTTATCAAAATCTGACCATCAACGGTACTGGTTAGTGTCTGAGTACCATCAAAATTGTTAGCCAAATGTTCTAACCGGGTCTTTGCCGCCTGCAATTTCACCTCAAGGTTCGTTGTTAATTTGTTGGTGTTAGTATATGACCTATATATAATGATACACTTATTTAGAGCCTTATCAATCTTTGTTATTTCCACCTCCATCTTAGCCTTGTCTGATGAAATCATGTTGTCACAAGTCACCTTTCGGGCTGCATTATACCTCACTACTAATTGTTGGTTTGAAATTTGTTGAAGAGTTTTAAACTCTTTGGAAATATGCTCAGTCAAACCTTTCAGTTTGTCGGATGGGCTTCCAATTTGATCTACCTTATATTTTGGTGCAAGTTGCTGCAAAATCGGAATGACCTGCTCAATAACCTGATTGTCTTCAGTGCCTTCCTTCCTTAACTTCTGAGCTACAACATACATCAATTCTAAACTGCTCAGTTGCTTAATATTCTTCTGTGCAAAATCAACTTGACCGGATGAGTCAAGTGCCAACAATGAATGACTATCCAAAATCTTCCCAGAGGATTCAACCTTATGACTTGCATCGTGGCTTCGCCACTTGGTGCAGTAACCTGTTCAAGCTTAACCTCTTCAGTATGTACATTTGGTGTCAGAGGTTCAATATCCTCATCCTATTTATTTCTCGTATCCTCATCAATGACCTCTATATCTGGAATGATCTGTTCCGGTGTAGCCTGCTTATCTTGTACAGTTTCAATGTTATCTATTGGTATCTCTATATTAGGTACAAGTGGTTCTACTAGAGGAATATCCTCCGATATTTTCTGATCCAAAACTGGTGTATCCATGTCTAATATACTTTTCCCCTTATCATCTACCAGAGTGTCTGGAGTGTTAGACTTTTGAAGGACTTCCGATGATCTAAAGAATCCAGGTTTATCTACAAAGAATTTTACCCAAGCCTCATGTGTCTCCTTAAATATCTCATTTACTCTACCTACCATGAGAGTCACATGCCAGTTTTTACTCCTAAAATTTGTTTTATTTGCAAACTCTAAACACTGATGCATCTCTTCATCAGTTATAGCACCATAAATAGTTAACAGTTTCTGTACCTTTATGTGTTTATCCTCTTCAACCGCAGATAACCTTCTAGCATCTAGTTTATTATACAAATCTGTCGGTATCTGTTTTTCAATCTCTAAAAGTTCTTTCTTATAAATATCTAACTACAACAAAACTGCTTCCTCTATTTTCATTTGCTCCTTATCATCCACATGTATATAATAATGTTGGATATTACTCAAAATTCCATCTTTAGTGATTTGATCAATCAACTCAGCAACTGAAAGAGGAGGAATGACTTCAATACTCTTACCAGATTCAAGAGCTATATCTACATCTGATTTCTTCTTTTTGTCGGGAGTAGATGTAGACTCCTTATCCAGTTTCCTCTTCTCTGTGGGCTTCCTCTCCTTCAAAATTTTCTTAGGTGTTGTCGGAGGGGTAACCTTCACTCTCTGCTTCTTTACTTCCTTAGCCTTCTTCCTTGGTATTCTGATGTAAGTCTTGGGAATTTGTGAGTACACAACATCAGTATCAGAACCAGATGTAAGAGGGGCAATATAAGTCTCCAGTTTCTTCCCCTTTACTACACCCTTGTCGGTTACTGCTACTAGTGAGGCCTAAACTGCTGCCGGAGAAGATCCTTCAGCCAATCCAATGCTTTTCTTTATCTTAGAGGACATATTTTGTACAACTTCCCCAGCTTCCCCAACCTTCTTGATCTTTCATTCCCTTTTCTTTTTACTGAATCCAATTTCAACTTCAGTTTCTTTTTGCTTTGAAGTCCCAAAGGCTTTCTCAGCTTCATCAATCGGCGCATCAATAAGAGTCTTGGCATACAAGTCCAAGATCTATGCATCTACCTCATAGCCCATCTCTATTATCCAGATCTTCCTTGGTTGCACTGCCTCCATCACTATTTCATCCTTCTTTACCATAAAATAGATTTCAGTTGAATATTTGTCTACAATATGCTTTGGAACCCTTTCTCTCTTCTTTATTGCTTTCTAAAATAATTTTAAATAACTCCAAAGATTGGAGTCCCTGTCTTGTCCCATATTCCTTATAGCATCTTTGATTTGTTTTGCTACCAGTATATCAAATGCCCATTGGGTCTTATCGGTTCTAGGTAACTCATTCAAAAACAAAAACATTAAATAGACAACAAGGTTTCCATACTAGAAAATACCTTTCTTCTCACCCTTAATCTTCCCTACGTTTATTATCAATTCATCACACATCCATTGACATAGATCTACTTATTCATTCTCCTTAATCATTTTGTGAGCACAATAAATGCATGAACTGGAAACAGAGTTCAATCGGTTTGATTGGGTTACCTTGTAATCGATGATCATGCTTGCAAATTGAACTGCTTTGTCTCTGATAGTGCTAATTCTTATTGATCGGTTGTCAGATGTTGCACTAGTTAACTTCTCCATCTTATTGTTAGATATCTTTTTCTTTCAAAGGGTCAGACCGGTTTGGGGTAAACTGGTGATAGCATAATTAGCCTCCTTGGTGATCTTATGGGGTCGGTCTAGCCATATGAATTCGTCATGGACTCGGCTCAGTGCATACCGAATCAATTCATCTTTAAATTCTGGCATCTCCAAAATGTCGGTAAAACCCTGATCCTTCAGAATTTGAAATTTCAATTTCATCGACCCATCCTGGTTCAACAAGGTGCCAATATACATGTTCTTGATCTCAACATGAACCCAAATCCTCCAAAGTGTAGTGAATATATGCACGAACATCTTCGACATACAAAAATCCTTCAGGAACCCTAGAAAATGTGCCAATTGAATCATTGACCTTCGCAATCTAAGGGGCATTGCTTGAAAATTGGGCATGGATGGTCCTTGATGTCAACAACAACAGGGGTAGCCACACCCGCTGGAGTGGAAAATGATCCAGCAACCATTGCAAACAAAAGATAGCTTGAAAACTGATAAAATACCTCACAACCTTCACCAGTGAAAGCTCTTGAAAATCCGCTTGTGAATGCACTGGAATTCGCTTGAAATGATTTTGATCACCTTGAATGACCTTGAACTCGCTCTGTTTCACTCTGAATGCAATGTGATAAAAAATGAACCAACGATTCCCTTTTATTATGCGACAACCCTAATTTTTCATTGGCATTGATGCATGCCGACATATCATATCGGATTCAAGATCCATAATCTCAGCACCACTAAATCTCCAGACTAACTTCACCAAGATCTGAAACAAGCTTTCAGAACTCTACCAGGCGTAATGAAAGATTTATCTTTAATTTTCCTCCCCTAAGGCTAATGCCTTAGTTATTGGATGAGTTTCCTGCCGGTGTAGGAACATTCTATTCTGTCGGTTGAGTAACTGGGTTGATTGTCTTTGTCGGTTGATCTTCATATTTCCTAACCCATTTCTTCTCATGCTCTATCTTCAACCTTCTATTTTCCTTTCTCATCATTTCCTACCAGATTGTTCTTTCTTATATATAATTTAGCAATATGTCCTATTTTGTTGCATGCATAGCAAGTGACATTATTTTTCTGAATTGTCTTATTGTATCCTTGATCATTCCTTGACCTGCATTGATTAGCCATATGTCCAAACTTTTCATGTGCATGAAATTTCACATTCATTTTACAATCTTCTATCCTATGACCATAGTTTTTACAATTTGAACACTGACTAGGAACAACATTGTGATTTTGATTTGCTCGATTTCTGCATTGATTTGCTCTATGACCAAACTTATTACAAACAAAGCATCTACCATTAAATTTATGTGCATTGGATTGCCTTACCAGTGATTTTTGATTCCGGTTGTCTGGTGGATTTCCCTATTTTGCAGTACCGAAGCTTTCTCCATGCTCAAATCTAAGACCTCTAGTGTCTCCAGTGTCTCTTTAGTCCTTCAATGATTCATCAAGCCTTGCAGAACTAACCCTAAACTTTTCTTTCTATTTAATTGCAGCATCCAGATCACTTCTTAGGATTGCCATCATTATTTCCAACTCTTGCTCATTGTTCTGTGATTGCACCAACTCAGTTCTCAACACATCATTCTCATGCGCTAGCCTAATACATTCCTCAAATCTGTCTTTCAGAGATCTACCAAGATTTTCTTCATTCTTCTTCCGGTCTTCGATCTCCTTGGACATCCTCATAGTCATGGTCTGCATTTCATTCTTTATGAAACCATTCTCCCGACTCATCTTCTGACATTGTTCCTTAAGGGCATCCTTCTCTTTATCATCTAGATTTTGTAAAAGTTCCTTCCTTTTATCTTGAACAAATGACAACCTCTCCTACAGGGTAAGAATGAATTCCTTTGCAGAGTTCAATTCATCTTGCAACTTCAAGTTCTTCATCCTTTCAACATCATAGTCCTCAAGTGCTACTTCAAGTTGTGTTGTAGACTCATCTCTATGGATTCCAGATTCAGGATCTTCCTTAAGCTGTTAGACTTACACCAAGGCACTAGGCTCTGATACCAATTGTTGGAATCCAAGAACATTAAGAGCGGGGGTGAATCAATGTTCTATCGATATAATCAATTTTAACCTTATTAAGAATGCAATTTAGTAACCAATAACCACTAAATAATATAACAACAAATAGAAATGAAGCAACCACAAGAGCATACACCATAACACAAAGATTTATACGTGGAAAACCTCAAAGAGGAAAAACCACAGTGGGATTGGTGACCCACAATATCTATCCATTGGCCAAATGAATAATTATTACAATAGGGTCCTGCACATGCAGGAAGGCCAACAACCTAGAGCACACTGCTTATCACAAAAGGAGCCTCACTGACTACAAACACCAAATATGAAGTTACAAACAAAATTTTGAACTCTGAAGGTGTATCTACTATGCTGGATGAGTGCTGGTTAAAGCACAGTATGTACTGGTTTTCACTGTGTCCTACCTTACCAGTATCTTGCTTCGCTTCCCAAACCTCTAAACCAATATCCAAGACCTACTACAAAATATTACATTTGTATTCTATCGATCAAGATCGCACGCACAATATCACATCACTATATTTCATTACCTTCCATTTCATTATCAAAATATCCTAACCGGATTTGTTAGCATTTGGCATTATATTAGACAATGGAAGATTGTTGGCATTTCAATAAGGATATTGAGAAGGTTGTTGATGATTATGGATATAACTGATTAAGGATGTTTACTGTCTTGATATTATTATTTTGTCATTGATGTCAAGAAATTGATTTTCTAATTCAGTATGATGTTGCCATATCTTGAGAAGTATGATTTGAAGAGTATAAAGATGTCGATAAAAGACACATAAAGAATATGATGAACAAGGGGATGAATAAGGTATTCAATGGGCAACTATTACCGAGTCAGACAATGATGAGATCATGATATTTAGATTGTTTTGACATCATACATATGTTGTAAATTGTAAGGTTAATACTATACTATGTTACTAACCAAAGAACCTAGTTGGTAAACCCTAAGGTTATCGCTATCGGTTAATGAAGGTGAAATGTCTACCCAGTGAAGTTTAGTATTCACCGAGTTGTAACCGAGCTATAATAGAATGCATTAAATGTTTACATGTGTTATTTAATGAAGGAAGCTGATAAGCTGGAATTGATTAAATGATTGGTGAGCCGTGCATGAAGTTTGTTAATGAATCTATGGCAAAGGAAAGTCGGCATGAAGATCTACAGCTCAGATTGAACCACAATACCCTAGCACAAATTCCAAGAAATGTATGCAAGTTCCAAGGCGGGGTAAAACATTTTCAGATCGAAAGATGCATTGAACCTGGACAAGATTGAAGATCTGATGGCTATGATTGATCATGGGAAATGTGATCAAGGAGATTAAGCGGTTAGCTAGTTGTTTATAAATAGGAAACTGTTGATAAACAATGTATGCGGGCAAATGTATGCACAGGGATGCTACATAGTGATTATCGAGCACAAAAGCTTGAAGACCTATTTGAATAACAGAGTATAGAAGCCCAACAGATGGACAAGATTATTTCTATGTCTAGATTATATTGAGCAAATAAGAATCTGCTTTAGCATTTAGATGTGAAGTTGCAGAGAGATTTTTATTACTGTTATTTTGTGAAAGTGACAGAAAATCTCTTAACCGAGTGGACTTAACAATCTTATTTGTAAAACCCTCTAGCAAGGTGACATTCTGATTGAGTGTTTGAAATCCTTTAACAAGGTCACTTCTAACAAGGTGAAGATCCTAACAGATATGAGGGAAATCCCTTAACCGGGTCACATCTAGCAATGTGTTTGTAATCTTTAACAGGATTTGCTTTTAACCGAGCATACTCTAGAAGAGTATATTTCTTAGTGGGTCCGAAATCCCTCAGTGGTTTTTCCCTGTTTGGGTTTCCATGTTAAATCTGGTGTTATGAGGTTTATGATGTTTATATGCTTTTGAGTTTGCATGTTTAACAGTTTTGGTTTTGTTACTGAAATATATGTTACCGAGGTTGAATCTGATGTTTTTATGGAAGATTAAGTCTGTATGATTCACCCCCTCCCTCTTATCTTGTTGGCTATTAGATCTGCACTTATATTAAGTATAAGAACTATCAAGATTTACTTAAATACCCTTCCCAAACATAAACACAAATGCCTTATGTTAGCTTACAATGATATTACAATTTATTTACATGTCAGCCTAACCAAAAATAAATTCATTGAACTTTGAGACCGATGCCTTTGATCATTGTCGTGTAGACCTGTCGTATCAATCTCCCATGTCAGCCTCATATACCGGTTCCTAGTTTGTCAATTTCTCTTGTCTGCCGATGTTGGTATCGATTCCTTGAATGCTGGTTGCTAAACAATGAATACCAGTGAGTATAGGTTAAGTGACCAACCTAAAATGGTGTGTGTTGTCATCAATGACAACACAACTAAACCGGATTAGTGTCAATTGCCAACACTATCAATTTATTTTTATATAACATACCCCATCATTTGTGTATCCATAAGGTATTCATTATCAAGCATTTTATGACATTCAATTTAACATTTCATCCTTCAAGCATCATGGAGCAAGGTTACATGTATCTTCATGCAAGCATGTGTGTTTGACTAAGTTTTTCATGTTTGTGTATTTGTAATGCTATTACATCCCACATTTGTGATTATATCTCAAGAGTATTGCATCATCAATCTTCTTATCATCTACATTGCAGATGTGAGGTATTTTATAACATTTGCTTCAATATTTACATTTTTCAATTCAAGGTTAATTCCAAAACCAAGGTTTGACCTAAGGCAAAACCCTATCCACAACACTTTTCCTTTCTTTATGTGTGTAGAAAATTGACTCGGAAGTTGTAGTCAGAGATTTCAACAGAGTTGACTACGATGAAAATGTTCAAATTTCAATGGAGCAAAAAGCAGAGGACCAAGGCAACACACCTCCTCGGTCTCATAAATTCGATCCGAGCTTCTGATAGTGAATCTAGTACATCTTCCTAATCCCTAACAGATCGTACTTGTATGCCTCATAGTTAAAGGACCACTATGACCTACCTCTCAATCTCAAAAAATCAACCCAAACTTTCAGGAACAAGTTCTAATTCTCTTCTTCTACCCAGATCTCTATTTGTGGCTCTGCTTGATATCTGTAGCATCTGTTATTGCTATTTCATCTCAATTATTCATTATTTCACCCCAAACTATAAAATTTTTGTCCAAGTTCAACTAAAAAAGGAGGGACAACCTATTATTGAATCTAATCAGTATTTCAGCCCTTTTGTAATTGAATTGTGATTAGATCTATTGGATTCACCCTCCTTTTTAATGAATGGTTACTTTGGTTAGTTAGTGGTTTTAGTATCTTAATTGGTGAAACACTAATTCCAAATTACACCATTACACACACACACACACACACACACACACACACACACACACACACACACACACACACACACACACACACACACACACACAGAGAGAGAGAGAGAGAGAGAGAGAGAGAGAGAGAGAGAGAGAGGCTATGAAAGCCTTGAACCACCTTCGATTATGTACATAAGTGAGGAAAGAGGAAGATAACATATACATAGCCAAAAAGGTCGGAAAGAGCCTCTAGATCGTAACCAAAACACCTACCTGAGCCTTGCTATCCAAGATGAAGAAACTAAAACATGAAGGTCAATAAAGAGCAACATGAGATCAAAAATTTCAGAATTCATAATGATATAAAGTTGTTAATTATTTTTTATCATAATTTATGAACTATAATTTATAATTATTTAAAATTAAATATATAAGAAATCATAATGATGAATTTAAGTCATTGGTTTAATGGTTTACTATATTAATATAGGAAAATAAACTTTTAATAAAATAAAACATATTTAAAAATAATACAATTCTTAATAAAAATATAAATTAAATAAAAAAAATTTATCCTTTCATTTAGAATTTTTATATTTACACATTATGATGATCGAGATATATAATAAAAATACTATTCATGAAACATTGTAAGAAAATATTTAAATAATAATAAATAACATATAATAATATATTATTTAAAGTAACATAAAAATATCTTTAAACTTATCTAATAGATTTTTTAATTAACATTGTTTCGGTTCACAAAAAATAAAGAAAATGTTCTTATTATTTTCTAAGAAATTCTTTCTTATCATTCCAAGTGCTCTACCAATTAAATTGAATATAATTCATTTTTTTTAAATTATTATAAAAATTATTTTCTTTTAAAATAAAAAATGATTTTTTAAATAAGGGACGTAATGTGTCAAGTTCCTGCCAATAGTTAGAGATGAAAGTAGAGATATATAGATTAGATGTAGATGGAGATATAGAGAGAGATAAATACATATAGAGGGAGAGACCCATAAAGAGAATGATAGTGTGAGAGAAAAATATAAAGATAGAAAGAGAAATTTGAAATTCGCTACTTATCTAGGTGGGACATACAATAGTTAGACAAAGATAAACTTACTTGGAAGAATGAACTGGGAATGTTGACCAAATTTCATTGTAATCATGTGGAAAGATCTCGATTCAATATTAAATAAAGTCAAATAGACATTTAAAATGGTGGATAGATAATGTGATGGAAAGTCTATATACTTCTAAAGTGGAAGAGAAAAAGAGAAAGCGAAAGAATGAGGGAGTGATTAAATTAATTGTAATAATATTTAATTATTATTTTTAATTTCATAAAAAGAACATAAATCATTAAAATAAATTTGAAACTTAAATTTAAACACAAAATCAAAGTCAAAATATATCAAAATTATCTAAATGTTAAAATAAAATAGTAATTTATAAAAAATAATAATAATTATTTTATTAAATTTATAAATAATAAATTTAAAATTAAAATTGGATTCAAATGGTGGAATCCCATATTGGGTCTCTTGTTCGTGATTATTTTGATACTGAGCTTACTGATGGGAAGATTGGGAGGTGGAAACTGGTGAGTTTGGGTAATCCGGTGATGTGCTCTTAGTTGCGAAACATTCTGAATTCCAGACATATCCCTGTCTCCAATGATGATGACAACATATTTTGGTGTGGCTCTAAAACTGGAGAATATAGTGTGCAATTGGGCTATGAGGCACAAAGAATCAGATATTTGATCGCTTCCTGGCCACACAAGCTATGTTGGAACAATCGGCTCCTCCCCAAAGCTAGGGTTTTTCTCTGGATTGCTCTTCATAACCGAATCCTAACCGAGGATAGGCTTAAACTTATAGGTATCTCTAGCCCGAGCATGTGTGTCATGTGCAAGGAAGCAGATGAAACGTCCAATCATTTGTTATTCAGTTGTACGCTCGTTGTTGCTTGTTGGAACTGGTTCCTAGATAAAATTAACTTTGTCACTGCCCAGAATGAAACACTCAAAGACTTCCTCTTATCTTGGCTCACCTATCATTCTTTGAAATGGAGCGATTTATGGCTGACTGGCCCATCTTTGATCACATGGCACCTCTGGAAGGAGAGGAATAAGAGGATTTTTAAAGAAACATATCTTCTCTTGGACAGACTCATCAATAACTTAAAATTGGCAATTGAGGAAGTGGTCAACGGTAAACACAAACGAATTGTCAGATGCTACAATGACTGGGATCGATCCATGGAAAAATACTGGTGACTGAAAGACCACAATCCTGGCTCTGTATTCTCTAATAAAAGGGTCGACATGAAGCATATCAGATGGAAAGCACCTGCACCAGATTGGTTCAAATTGAACTTCGATGGTGCTTGTAGAGGTAATCCCGGGGTCTCTAGCTATGGTGCCATTATCAGAAATGCTGAGGGTGATTTGATTTTGGGCACTTACGGTTCACTTGGATGGGCCACCAATAATGAGGCCGAGATTCATGCCCTCATTGCGGGTCTCAGTTTATGTGTCAAACATGGTTTGTCAAAAATAGTTATCGAGGGTGATTCACTTATAGCTATTAATGGGTTAATAAAATTGCACTTTCAAAACAAGAGACTATGTAAATTGATCCCATGTTTTACTCTGCTATTGAACTCGATTGGAGTCTATGAGGTCATGCACACATATAGAGAAGGAAACCTGGTTGCGGATTTACTTGCCAATTTGGGCGTTGATTCTCCCAATACTGAGGTGATATTTGACAAAGCGTATGCCCCTAAGATCGTCTATGTCCAAGTCAAGTCAGATCTTCTCCATAACAATGTTAAGTGAGGCCTTACTGCTTCTTATCGATGAACATGTTGTTGTCATCATGCAAGCCATTCAAGGCAACTACTAAGTTGTTTTCATCTTTTGTAACTATGCCTTGTTTGCCACCTTCGATTGGTCCTTTTTTGTTAATGGCTGGCATCTTGGCTTCAATATGTAATAGTTCTTTTTTTGAATCTAATATAGGGCGCTATCCCCAGACTAGATAGCACTTATCATTAAAAAAAATTAAAAAAATTAAAATTAAAATATAAATTAAAAATTAAAAGAAATAAATTAAATACAAAATTCAGATATATCAAAATTCAAATATTAATAAAAATAATAATTTAAAAGGGGTTCACCCCACAATGCAACGACATCATTGCAAGCCATGTTGATATGGCGATCTGAGTTTGAATATCATGCAGGTTGTTTCGGTTGGCTCATGTGCTCGAGGTGTTCGTGGATTCCGGACAACGGTCTGGTACCTTTCCTGGTGGTTAATGGCCTGGCTTGGTTCTTCATGGTGTTCATGCCACGTTGTTGTCTGTGTTGTCTACTCCTGATAGGTTCCCTTCGTGTTGTGGTTGTGGTGTTCATGCCATGGTGGTTGCTCCCGATCCCTACTTTGCACTGACCGATTCCTCGATTGTCTCTCGAGTAAGGTTTGAGCCATTACAATTGGAGTTATAGGCATGTGGTGCGAATTAGGAAAAAAGTATTTAGAGAGATAAGAAGATAAGCTTGGAGAGATAAGGAGATAAGTCTGAAGAGATAAGGTAAGAATGGAGTGATAAGGAGAGAAAGTAAATTGTGGAGAGATAAGGTGATAATGGAGTGATAAGGTGACCAGAGTGATAAGGAGATTACAGAGATAGGACAAGATGATAGGACTAATGCATAGAGGTGTTTATACCTTATATATGAATTCGGGGATGAGGCCCCCCAGTTCTCCTGGCGATTGGACCAGGCTAAAAATCCATGTCACTGAGCAAAAAATAATAATAATAATTTAAAAGCTTGACGAGGTTGTGTAGTTGTCTTGGGTCATGGGTTTTCTCCCCATTGGTTCTGGGTTTGACTATGAGGCCTTGTACTCACCTAATGGATTAGGCAAGTGGGCTGCTGGGTCCATCCCTAGGGATTAGTCTCACCTTAGCTCTCCCCAAATAGGTGTTGCATTGGGTCTCAGGGATACCCTGTGGCAACAAAAAAATTTAAAAATTACAAATAATAAATTTATTAAATTGATACATTATTAAATAAAAACTAAAATTAACTTTTAATTAAATTTATAAATAATTATGTCGAAGGCGTTACCTTATTTGAAGTGGACAACTTGCTTCTTAAAATCAAAGGTTGAAACTTGTCTAAGTGCAATGCAAGACGATTGCAGTAATTGTAGCCTTTTGTTTTCCATCGTCAATCTCAATCACTTTTTTACTTGTTATGCTTTCTCATTTCTATCAACATCCCCTTCACATCACACGTAAATAAAACTATTTTTTGTATTTTGTATCGGAAGTGTACCAACACATGAGTTGGCTTCCAAATTGCAGTCTTATTCCTCATCAGACACCACGAGACATGTGAAGAAGAAGAAACAATGGATGTTGAGTTACACACCCTAGAACAAGTAGAACTGTAGGGAGACATAGAGTAAATTATGGAGGAGACATTTGTGGTACATGGAATATGCAAATATTTTCTATGGACTCTATGTGTCTAGGTGAAAAGGCCATGCTACAATAGAAAAACATTTTTTATGTTGGGCAACCATATTCTAAGGTAGGGTAGGTTACCTTGGCTTTCATTTTAAATAGTAGCATTTATATTATTTTAGAATAAATATAATAAAGGTAAATTTATAAATAATATTCTTATTAAATTTATTTATTTTTATTTAATTATTTATTAATTTATTAAATTTAATATTTTTTATTTTTTAATTTCTATTAATATTTGAATTTTGATATATAAATTCCTTTGAAAATCATAAGAAATGATATTTAATTATATATACTTATATTATTAAAAATAGATTTAAAAAAAAAATAATTAAATAATAATATTTAATTATTATAAATGTATAATTGTTATATATTTAATTATTTATATTTTATATTTCTTTTTACTTCTATGATTATTCTTGTATAAGATTTTCACTTTTCAAGTTATAATTTATTTTAAGTTTATTATAACATATTTTTATTTTTTTAATACAATATTTTGTAGGCAACCGTTTCTCTCTTTCTCTCTCTTCATCTCTTTATATTGCCCCCTCTTTCTATATATTTCTATTTAATTTATAATATTATATTAATATAATAAATATATTCATTGTCTATATCTAATGCAACAATGTCTAATGCAAGCAACATCCAATTCTAACATACTCGATAATCATTTGAGCAAAAAGAGGAAATCTATTCACATTGCATAGTTTATTTTTAAGTGTTGGATGATTTTTATTGTGGTTTAAATAGTTTTGTATGATTAAATGTATTTCTTCCCTACATGTTTTTAATGTTTTTGACTTTCTAAACAAATCTCTATCTTCCTCTCTCTCCCTCTACATGTCTCCCTCTCTCTATCCATTCATCTCTCTCTCTCTCTCTCTCCCCCTCTCCCTCTTCCTATACTTCTATATCTACATCTCTTTGTGTCTTTATCTCTATATCTTCATATTCTCTCATCCATCTCTCTCTGTCTCTATCTCATTATCTCTCTACCTCTATATATCTCACTCTATCTACCTTTCTCATAAATCACTTCCTATCTCTCCCTCTTTATATATTTCTCTCCCATCTCTATCTATCCCTCTCTCCCACATCCATCTCCACATCCATTTCCATCTCTATCTCTATCTCTATCTCTATCTCCTTACCCCTCTGTCTCTATCTCCTTCTTGGTAATGGAGCCCGATTCTCATCTTGATTCAAAGGTTTTGTTTTAGTCATCTTTGGATTCATGTAAATAGATGCATAGTTGGTTTGAAGCTATCGCTTCTCCATTGACACATTTATTCCACAAACAACATCATTTGCTAAATGACCCGACAATTGACATCATGTAGTACACAAATGTATACAAAAAATAAACTAATTTTTTCCCAATTGAACTTCCATACCTCTTTGGCGTACCCATTGCACACCAAGGTGCAATTGCTAGTTAATTAAAATAAATTTAAAATTTAAATCTAAATTAAAAATTAAAATATATATTAAAAATTAAATACAAAATTCAAATGTATCAAAATTTAAATATTAATAAAAATAAAAATATAAATTTTTTTATAAATAATAAATTTATTAAATTGATACATAATAAATTTATAAATTATATAAAATAAAAAATCAAATCATACATAAAAACCACATAAATATTATAATTGAAATTTTTAAAAATTATTCAATCTGTAAGTTGATATTATGTAAAGAGGTGCTATAAAATTTGGGTTTGATTTTATTTACTTGATAATGGGAAGAAACAATTATGAAAGAAAAAAGTTAATCGCTATCTATAAATTTTTTTTTATTTGTCTTTTTAATTTTGCTCCTTGTGTTAATGGTTGCTTGTCTTTTGAGGACAACACAAATGTGAGCAATGAGGGAAGAAAACTGGAGGGCTTAAAAATAATCAATTGTGTTGCATTGAAATTATACAATGTGAACAATTGATGATGAAATGAAATGTATTGTAGGTGATATTTCACGTACTAAGCAATAAATAATGTTCCCATATAGTGTAATAATGTGTTTTTTTTTGAAAATTGAATTTTAGAGTTACACAAATCAATGATGAGAATAAATTAAAATGATATTTTAATAATCATTTAAACTAAAAAATTGAATTTAGATTAAAGTATTTTTGTTAATTCTATTCATCCATTGGTGAAACTAATTAAAAAGTAAAATTCAATGAATGCAGTAATATCTTGCAGAACTAATAAACCATATAAAGAGAAATAAAATAATTTTAACTAGCTAAAAATAGAATGAAAACCACACTTGGGCTAGAGCATTTGGAAGGAGAGAGATAATAGGATATTCCGTGATACTAAAGCCTTTGTTGAGGTTATTTTTAGATGCTTCTTCAAGCTCCTTTTGGAGAATATCTTTGTTACTTTTGTTAAACCACCCCCCAACTTTCCCTCCATTAGTGATAACGAAGTTGCCAAGTTCAATGGAACCTACCATGCTTTTATGCAACCTTTGATGATTCGAAGCGCCTGCTCAGAATGAACACCAAGTAGACACCACCTATTCCTAGTTGCTTCAAGCCTAACTTTAATGGGGCCACTAGACTTGGTCTAGAAGTGGGTGGAGGAATTTTAAGATCTTACACTAGGGAGTTAGTGGCTGCTTATGCTGGCAATTTGAATGTTTTCTCTAGTAATTAAGTTGAAGGCATGGCCTTGGCCTGGGGCCTTCGTATTGCCCTCTCTATTGGCATTCGGGGCATTGTCACAAAAGGGGACTCTAAACTTATCATTGATGCTGTTAAAGGACCAAATAAAATCAACTGGTTGATTGATGGTGTTATCAGAGATATTCTTACACTCATCTCTAGTTTTGATTCATTTTCTTTGGGTTGTGTCTATAAGGAAGGTAACAGGGTTTTTGATGCTTTGGCGACACTTGGGCTTACTGGGCAGGGTCTCAGATGTTGGAGGAATTTGAATTCCTCGCCTCTTAATGTCAGAGTACTCCTTCAAGGAGAGTATAGCAACTCAATCTCTCATGGATACCCACCTCCCTGATTTTACCCACCCTTTCTAGCGAGCTTGCAAATACCGATGGAATAGGGAACTTTCAAATTTGAAAAATCTCAGCTTTATGCTAATTGGCACTAACAGTCATAACATGTGGACTACCAACAAGGTCATGATTTGTGATGTCCACCTCACCATCATGGGTTGGCACTGCTTCTACTTGTATCCTTTAATGATGCAGTTCACTTGAGCCATAACACATGTGAAACTTATGAAGATTTGTGATCTCAATTAAAGAATTGGGCTTGGAGGGACATGTGGGTGTCCTAAAATAATTTCTCTTTAAGCCCTGATTACAAGGTGATGTATTTACTTCCCAATGTCACTTCAAAAGGATGGAGTTATCTTTCACACACTTCTCTTTGTCCAGATGATAATTACGACAACTATTTCACCGATGGGTTGCATGATCTCCAAAAATTTAACATTTATGCTAAAAATAAGATCTCATTTTAACCAAGATATTTTTTTCTATCTTCTCTTCTACTGAGTTTATGTCAGGCGCAGGAAAAATCTTTGGCCATCAACACTGATGATCCTGCCATGGGAGGTGATAGGGTTTGCTTCGAGCCAAATCAACCTGATGACTTCAAAAAGAACACAATGGTTTGGACTACTGTATTGAAGGTGGGGTGGCATAATTCACAGAAAACCTATGTGGGCACAATGAGCAACTTTCCATCCAATTTGTAGTCTCATGTAACAATTGTAGAGTGGTCGTTGGTGGGATTTCCTTTGAGGTCATTGAGGAAAATATTGCCCAGGCGACTGGACTATCTTTGGAAGGAAGAATATGTAAGCAAACAAGTCATGTGGCTAACAATGAAGACCTTAACAAATTATTCAAAGGGAAGGAGGCCCCGGTTAAACTTCAAGACTGTTTTGCCAGAGAGGAGCTCAAATACAGGTGGGATATAGTATGTTTAATGATCATGAAGTATTTTACTCTTGAGTGTTGTCATAAATTTTTCTATCACTACCATTTGCCCTTGTTAAATCACTTTAGAAACAATGATATGTTATGTTTGCCTTTCTATCTATTACATTCTATGGAAAATTCAATTAAAGAGGCCCTTGACTCAAAAAATGAGGACAAACCACCTACCCCCCCTTCACTAGGGTCTAATTTATAGGCTCTATCACTACCATATGGATTCATACCCTCCCGGAAATATAATGCTTATTCAACCCCCTTTGCATGCCTCTCATTCTTTGGCAGAATTTGCGAGTAGAATGGCCCCTTCCAGATTTTCCATCTTTCCAATGAAACTTTTGCTTCCTCCCCAATTTTCCATCTTCCTTTGTTACTATTACTAAGTTTCAAGCCCTCCCACCATCCCTTCACCCTCTACTGTGAAGGATAGGAAACCCTCTTACTCTAAGGGTAAGGGCAAATCTACCAAGAAATGTAAAAGAATTATCATTGATCATTCTAGCTTTGAGGAATCGGATGAAGACCAGATGGTGGAAATTGAGGGTAGAAGGTCTCATAAGCTTGCCTCTAGGGGTGCGGGTGAGAAGAAGGATAAGACCTAGAAAGCCACTGAAATTAAGGAGGACCTTAAGGAGGGTAAGGGTGGTGATATTGCAAATGAACCCGTGGGAGATGAGGCTGACACCCAAAATTTGGACAGTGTCAACATGGAGGACCCTGGTCCCCCTTGGGACCAAATGATTTGAACATAACAAATGAGAAAGTGGTTAAGAATTTGGATGATGGAGCCCCATAGAGTCTTATGCAAAATGTGGACTCTATTATCAGGATGGCTTCTGAGCTGGTCACGGGGGTCTAGAATAATGAAGAGGTTGCTCTGTAAGGTGGAGATAATGACAGGAAAACCGACAATAATAAGAAGAATAAGAAAAAGGACAAGGTTCCCTCACCCAACAAGGATGCAAAGCCCATGGATCACCTCAGGGAGGAAGAGCTGAAGGCCCTTAATTGTGATGACCATGAGTTGAGGAACAGCCTCAACAACTTGGGGGTGAAGGAGGAAATTCAGATTTTAAAACAAGAAATTAGGGAGATTAATAATAGAACTGCTAAAGATGATGTTGACAAACTGGCTAATCAAGAACTCTACAGGTTCCTCTATGAGGATTGAGGTAAAATCATAGATATGACTGTGGTCTATAAAATGGTCCCTTAGGTCTTAGTTTGTTGGTAGTTGTTGGGTTCTGATTTTTTTTGGACTCTTGGGGTATGCCCTTGTTGCTTTTATCTTTGCTAAACTCTCAATTCAAACTTTGTTTTTGTGATGTTTTGATGTTGTTTATGTGCCGTTGATAGTCTTCAACTATGTTAAGAGTCAGCACCCTAATTAATGCTGCTTTACTAATACAAAATAAGAAGTGAAAACAAAGATAAAAATAGAAACTAGCATATACATCTCAAATTTTAATTTAATCTATATAAAATACGCTGAAATATATCCTTCTTGAGGCACCTATTTTAAATCAATTTTATACCAGAAAGTCAAATAACCACCGAAAGAAGGATATCTTTTGACGTATTTTATATAGATTAAATTAAAATTTAAGATATATATGCTAGTTAAGATTCACTTATCATTTTGGTTACAATCGGAGTTCAATTACTTTAAAGGTTAGCCTAAAGGTTTTGCTCCAATTAGTGTTAGGATTTAATTAGGGCTCATGGTTAGGTTAAGAGTTAAATTAAGGTTAAGGTTCAATCAAGATTTTAGTTAAGATTAGTTTTAGGATTAAATATTTTAATCAAAGATATCTCTACATACTTTACACATATTTCTCCAGATATCTCTCTACATACTTTACACATATTTCTCCAAAGATATGTATGCTAGTTAATTTATCTATTATATAATAAACATTTTATGAATTTTATAGATTAAAATTTAGTTTCATTATGTAATGAAACTTAAGTTTTGAAAATGTTGTGGCCATTTGATTATTTATTTATTATATATTTAATTATTTAAATTTGGAGAATAATAAAATCTAGTTAAAGCCAAAAGTGCAAAAATAGATACATTTCTCATATAAATAAAAAAAAATCATATCAAAAATTTGTTTGATGTTAGAATTTATTATAATTCTTCAAAATGAAAGAAATAATTTTCATGTGATAATTATTTTCAAATAAATATTAATTTTATCTAAATTACTATATGGAGATATGCCCCTGTATTGTACTGAATTCTGATTCAACTTTATTTTTGTGATATTTTGATGCTGTTTATATTTAACCTAAAAATATACCATTTCAACACTAACTCCTTACATTAAAAAGAAATGACTCGAAATAAATCTAAAACTGCGCGAGTAGCACTAGGGATACACTTTTACCCTATACAAATTAGAAAGGCGTAATATTTGCCCATTTCCACTTAGATTTTAGACCTAATGAAGTTTCGTTTTTTCATTCCTTCAAAACGGTAGATTCTAAAATTGCAGTCGTCCAGTTAAAAACACTGGGAATTTTCGGTGCTTAAAGCGGTTGCCAGAGATCTTAAGTTCCATATACGCTGCGGAAAGGCCGAGGACATTAGTTTAATTTAATTAGGAGTTTATTTCCAACAATAAATTTAATGAGTTAAAGAGGGAATTAGTTGAAGTCTATGTTGGAGAGGGGAAGTGTAAATTGTTACTGGTTTGTATTGAGTTGAGGCAATGCCTCGTATAAGTGCAGTGGACTGCACAGGCTGCCCTCCACTCAGAGTACTCTCATTTGATGTTTTGGGCCTCGTCAAAGGTGACAAGAACACCATTACGTTTTTAAGAATGTATTTCTGTGCTTCTATGCCGACACTATTATTAATGTTAATGCAGTAATCGAGGTGCGTGGAGAAAAGGGAACGCCCGAGGTTGTTGAAAAATGGGGGCAGCCGGATTCTGAGCGTTCTATTTTAGCCACTTCTCTCTCTGCTCATACCCAAAATCCTGTAAGATGTTTAGTGTTCTCCAATACTTCTTCTTATTCTTCTTATTAATATTATAAATGTAGTTTTGTCATCATCATTGCTTGGCTTGGATGCGATGTCTCAGGGGTATGTCTTCTGTCAAATTTGAACTTAATCTCATTTACTGGTGTACACCACACCTTTGAGTATTTACCCAATTCAACACTTTGTCATGTTTTCTGAGATATAAACATAGGGATTTACTGTGAAAATGCACATGCTTTTTGACATTCAATTTATTATTATTTAAATTACATTCAAGAACTATATAAGAAGTTTGTTTTTAAGAATAACATACTCTCCTCCTTTACGAATTTATAAGCTCGTTTACATGTTCTTCACATTTTTCTATATACTTTTGGACTCAAGTTTTCTGTAAGCAATTGTATACTCTCTTTGAGAATTATAGCTATTTATTGTTTACTTTCTAGGGAGTATTCACGATCCTTACCAGGGCAACTTGTGTCAGTCATTTACCTTAGTGTATCTTTCCTTATTAGATAAGAACGATGGGATTTTCTTATTACTTTTAGTTCTCATTGGACACCGTAAACTATTGTGCAGAGGCTTGGGATTGGAAGAAAACATGGAGTGGTAATTTCTATAGCCTTGCTAATGAAATCTTCAACTATGTTTTGCCATTCTGCTCTGATTGTTAAATTGTACCTTTTTGAGATGAAGACAGAGCATGGCTTCACTCTGAACTATCCACGTTTAATTTTTATAGATGCAGTGAAGAAGTTATGCTCCCTAGAAAGCTTAAGTACTAAGTGTGGCCATTATATGCAGGTAGAAATACTTGATCCAACAAATGGAACTGTTTACAGTTCATGTGAGATTGGTTCTACTGAGCCCTCCAAATCAGCTGATGGCCGCAGGCTGGATAATGATCACATCGTTGGCTTGCACGTGTTTGGGAGAAACAGGTTTTACTTTCTTTTTCTGTCTTCTATACTAGTTTGAAAGAGGACATAAAGAAGAAGATTTTTTTAGTTTCCAAACAGCTAAAACTAACTTGCATCGTTTGCAGTATGCTTGTAACAGTTCCAACATTTCAACTCTTATCCAGACTCAGGAATATTGTTCTTCGCTTCTAACATCTGAGTAATTACCATCTTTAGGCTTTAACCCGCTGAAACTTACTATTAACCAACATACATACGTAAACACTAGATAAACTATATACACACATATCTACTTAAGACTGAAAACCAAATATTTATTAACTTTACTTTTAATAGTGGGAGTACAGATGACTGAGTGGCAGATTATGCTTTATCTTCTTAAGGTAAGCGTGCAAATCATCAATAATAGGGATTATAACCCTAAGCTAGGTCATTCATGGAGGTTCATCATCCATAAACCTAGAGTTAGGTGGGCTCTTTGTTGTTCTATTTCTTTTGGTTAATCATATCCTCTTTTGTGTATTAAAAAAAATTAAACCCCAAATTGAATACATTTTGAAATAACTTATGTACTTTAACGTTCACATTATACCTTGTTTGGCCCCTTGGTTTGATTGTGAACTGATTTGACTGATTATCTAAATTTAATTAGGTAGGTATTCCCATTATGTATTTTTATTGTATGTGGTCATCTATGTTTTTATTAATTTCTCTCACATTTTAATAGATGATGATGTCTGGGTTAGGAGAATTTCACTCAATTTAGTTATTTCTTACCTTGGGTGGCATACTTGGTATGTGATGTATTTGGAAGAAAGAGCTCCATGCATGCAATCTTTCATCATTTCATCATGTTGGTAGGTCTCAAAGGATACTCAAAACATCCGTCCATTAAAAAATTCTCCTTTCTAAACAATATGAACTGTGTAAACATTAAATTGTTAATCTTTAAAATGTCTTGCACTGATTTCATGTTTTGGATTCTTAGCATAGCAAAAGCAAACCAAGACAACAGTTTTTTCAGCTTCTACCTCCTACTTCCTCTGCAATATGAAGCTTGTTATGGCTAAATATGCCATGTTAATTTCAATCTTCTTGATGAAAGCAGTGTTGTTGGTATCCTTGTCATTCAACTCTGACATGTTCCTATTTATCAGTTGTCAAGCATGCTAAATTTCATGAAACTGACTGGTCCCGAAATCCTGGTTATACAAGCTGTATTCCAATGATTTGCTAACAGTAAAAACTGATACTGACTGGCATGAAAAGCAACAAATTGTGGTAGAAGTATTTTAAGATACCTGAAGATGAAACGTGCAGGAGTATCTTGTGGTGGATACTTGCATACAATTGGAAGCATCCCAATATTGGCTGGAAAAGCAGTCTTTATCTGAGAATTTGTGCTCTGGGAGGTAGAAATGTAATGTCCCCTATTTATAGGCTGTCAATTCCCAAAGGGAAACATACATTACTACCTATAGTTACAGTAATTACGAATTAATGACTAAGGTTGCTCATAGTACAGTTAGGCATTGTCCTTATTCAGGCCTAATCTTAATCCCCTTCTAATTTTTAATCTTGGATGGGAGACTTGTTTGTCTAGGGTTCGATGATACCATCCCCCTAATGCAGCCCAGATTACTGGATCATGAGTTCTTTCACCCTTGGGGCTCATCTATCATGAGATGGTTTTACTCTGCCTCTCCCTAACAGCATCACACCACTCCTCAGGAAAAAGGAATTAAAATTGGTTAAGAGCTTGGGACTGTAATTATGTCAATATCTTGTTGTAGTATGAATGTATATGAAATTAAGTATGACTGTCATACATATTGGAGTCCATATTAATATTACTATTAAATTCTGCATAAGAACATTATTAGGCTTCATATATTAAGCATACATATTAAGCACATCCCCATGCATACCACCAAGAACAAGGATGTTACTGCCTGTAACTTAATAACAGTTCTGTTCTGATCTGATCTGATCCATGGTGATGTCACTGGATATATTTCTCAATGTGAGGGAGAGGTCACACCTTTTTATCATGTATGCTCTTTGGCAAGAGACACACCCTTTCACCATTAGCACCATTTGAAAGAGTGCAACTCTTCATTATTTCTGCCCTTTGAAAGGGACACAACCTTTCACAATCAGATCTGCACTTCTGATTCCCAAATTATCCCCCCTCAAATGAAGTTCTCTTCTTCCTTTTATATCTCATGTTTGAGGTAGTCACAACTTTTCATTCCATGTCTTTTGACCATTCATTTAACTTATTTAAATCTTAATTATATTTAATTATATTCTTTTATATTTTGATTTTATTATTATTATTATTTATTATTAAATTCTATTTCAAAGTGGGGACATTACAATAAATGCCAGATACCAAAATCTCAGCTAGACGATCAAGTGTGAGGTCAAATTTGGCTATAATACTAGCTGATATAACCCTTAAGGAGCATACAGCCAAGAAAACTGCAGGGTGTATGAAAAGAAATGCAGAACAACAAAGGAAACAAGGGAAAAACTGATTATGTATACTCTTTCATTAGTATAGTTTGAGTTGCATTATAAGGATGACAACGAATGCTGGCTGGATAAGGTGAGTCACTTGCAAACTCTCTGTAATGTTCCCTACTATGTTTTAACCATAATTAATCCATTTCAATATACTTATGACTCCCACTAAATATATTAGGAGACATTTCCATCTTAACATGAATCCAATCAGTGTTATTCCACTGCTCACTCGATTAACTATAAATAAATCATTCATCTATCATACACCCATAATTTCTTAATGCAAGTGTCACACCAACTGTAATGTCCCCAACACGAAAACACCTCCTTTCCCAAGTTCTTAAACACTGACAGTAGTAACATACTAACAAGGATTATGCATATAAACATATTCTGCTTACCATGTATTATCTTCTGAGCTCTTTCTGATTTACAATCTAATAATGTTATTTGTCTGATTAAAACATTATGTGTGTATATATCATTATTGATATTACTACATTACTATATATATACTTATCCTTATTCTGGTTTGAATATATACACAAATAAATATATTAATTAAATAATATAACCAATTATTGAAGTATTTGCTAAATACCTATTATATACTGTATTGAAACTATCACTACTTAAAACATTAGTTATGAATATTTTTAATGGCTGGTAACAGGGCAGACAGATCTGACGCATGACAGATCTGGTCTGCCACTGTTATGAGTTAAATATTACTATTGTACATGTTGCAGTCTATGTAATATTATTATTAAATTCTGCATACAAACATACTCGGGCTACATATATTAAGCATACTAACTAATCACATCCCCTATACATACCACCCAGAACAGGGATGTTACTGTCTGTAATTGAATAACAGTTCTAATCTGATCTGATCATTTCCAATCCATTCGATGGTTGCAGATAATATATCTTTCCTCTCCCTTTCCCTCCTCCCCTTGAGATTGAATTCAATTGTCTTCTTAAATGATTAGAGGGATGTGATTAAAGAGACACGTCCTTTCCTAACCATTTCCTTTCTTATCTTTAATCGCTGTCATTATCCTCTGAATCGTATCTCTTCTCACTTAAATCGTTTGAATAAATCCTTTATTAATGTGCCTCTTCATAACTATTATCGATTGATACTCTTCCCTTGACCGACATTGTAATTAGCATTGGTTTGAATGATGGCTGCCATCTCAAATTATTAATCGGTACATTTATAACCATAAACAAATCACATCTTTCATAATTAATGGTTATTTGACTAATCGAAGTCATAAATCTCTTTTTTGTTACTTACTCTTTAAATCGATAATCTTAGTCATCAATTAAGTTGCTATCTTCTTCCTTAGGATGATCGATCCCCATTAGTCTCTTTATTTCTGTAATCGATATCCTTATGATTACGGCATTATGATGTGGTTGGTTTACTAACAGTTCATTGTTTGATCTTCATTCAAGTCGCTAACCTTTTAATAACCGATGCCTTGTTTAGCCTTTCATATTTTAATTTTATTATTATTTATTATCCAATCTTGGTTCGGGAATGAGAAATTACAATGTAATATAATATTAATTTAAATATTTCAAGAATATTAATATTGATATATAAATATTAATTAAAAAATAAATATTTAATAATTTCAAATAATCATTTGTTGGTAAATATTATATTAATTAATAATAATAATTGCTTCGTTTAGATTATATATATAACAATCAAGGAGGGGACATGACACTCTCCGAGAGATTGGCATGTGAAGGTCCTTAGTCAATCTAGCTATAGATGCAGTTAATGATGCTCCAGTGAGCAGAAGTAGCCTTACTTTACATGCAATCCATGAGACTGCTGTGAATTGAGCCAATTGTATGTACAGGAATGATTACAAGAATGATTCTCATAAAAAATGTCAATGGTGCAAGCTCAGCAATTCCACATATAAATGATTAATTTGCCTTTAATAACATCAAGATTCCTAGCAGCGTGGACGTATACCTTTGTAGATGTCAAAGCAATGGCTTAAGGAGTTGCAGCTGGTTTTTGAAATTATCTTGTATATATTCTGTTGGCTCTCCATTTTTTTCCTTAATATTCCCTACATTTTTTTTGTAGATATAATTTTGGGAATCTATAATGGACCTCAACCCTTAGGCAAACAACAGCAAGAGAACTATAAAGCAAATAAAAAAGCCTATGTGAACCACTCGAGGAGGAGTGGAGCACGCCATAAAACAAACACAACTAGATGACATATGAAAACAGCTAAATTATCCAAAACCATACAAAGGGCCATAAGCCAATACAAACCAGATAACCAGCAAGCAGCTCCATGATGAACACCCAGGCAGAGAAGCCCAAGGTAGTGGTAGGTCTTGCCAAGCTCAAATAATCATAAGCTTTATTGAACACTATCGAGCTATAGACTGCCACCATTTTAGCCTTCACAAACCTTTTAGCCTTAACAAACTCCAAGTCAGCCAAGGTGTCCAAGCCTTCAAATTGGATTTGTTTAATAATTTCAGCTTTCTTTGTTGAGTGAACCAGATTACCCTCCTCAAGAGACAACAGGGTATATTCACTAAACACCTCTAATAGGCCATGGTGCTGGCAAACCGGCATATGCTTTATAACCAATCTCACAGTCAGCCAAAATGCAAGCCCAATTTTGAAGAGTGCCATTGTTTGCAAGCCCCTCTGGACCAAAATTGCTCATTCAGTTATACAGGGTTGGCATGGTTGAAAGTTCTCGAGCCTGTGATCCGAAACATTCCCATGATGCAGGGAATCCCTAAGAGAGCTAACCCATTTGCTAGCCATGGCGGCAAACCCAAAACCAATTGAACAACCCTAAATAAACTTGGAGGAGAAACAGCCAGACCAGAGGAGACTAAACCTAGAAGCAATTAGAAACACAACATGAGCATCTTTACTCATTCTTATGGTCAACATGTAAGGAGACTCACATGAGCAAGACATTAATGCAGGGATGGAAACTTGTCTATGTTATCACCTCCCACCTGTGAAGCTGTCTCATTTCAAAGCAAGCATCAACTGAGATCTTGTTATAACCAAAAAAATAATGAACTGCCATCAAGTACTATCTAGTGAGGACCCAAAGCATGACTGTCAGTGTAGCCAACAGAGGAGGAACCTAAGGATTAATAGCCAGCCTACAGATGGTGGTGCCATCAAGCAGTATTTTGTAATGTTCCCTTTTTTGAAATAGGATTTAATAATAAATAATAATAATAAAATTAAAATATAAAAATGAAAAATAAAATATAATATAATTAAAATTTAATTAAGTTTAATGAATGGTCAAAAAACTTGAAATGAAGAGTTGTGACTCCCTCAAACATGAGATATAAAAGGGAGAAGAGTTCAGGGATATGGATGAGGGAAGAAAGAATGGAGCATATAAATCAAGGAAGAATTAATAGAAAGAAATGGTAAGAAAATAAGGAAGTGACTATTTCAAAGGGCAGAAATTATGAAAGGTTGTACTCTTTCAAAGGGAGGTAATTGTGAAAGGTTGTGACTCTTGCAAAGGGTATGATGAAGAAGTGTGACTTTTCCCTCACATTGGAAGATATAAAGGGAAGAAGGTTTCATTTTGTCATGTCCCTGTCAATTAGGAAAATCGCAGCCATTTAAATATGGCTGCAGCCATAAACTTGGGAGAGCAGGGCCGACCAAGAAAGAGATAATAAAATAAAAAGATAAAATAATCAATAAAGGAGGTCGACTGGAATTGATTCCCTTAAGGAGCCGACCCAGGTTAGACATAAAACATTGTGGATGCCGACTCAAAATAAGAAATAATAAATAAAATTGTGTGTGGCTGTTAAAGGTCGAACTAGGGCAATGTGTCTTTTCAAAATTAAAGGACATGGCCTTTCCCACCATGGAAGATATAAAAAGGGAAAGAATACAAAGTAAAGGGCAGATTACAGCAGACCAAGAAATATATTACAGCAGACCAAGAAATATTATTACAGCAAACTAAAATATATTTAGAGCAGACATAGACATATCATTACAGCAGACCAAGAAATATTATTACAGCAGACCAAGAAATATTATTACAGCAGACTAAAATATATTTAGAGCAGACATAGACATATCATTACAGCAGATATCAATATAGCACTACAGAAGACAAACATTTTATTACCACAGACATGAATATATATTTTTTGAGCAGATTTGATAGGTAGAATCGGCAGATTTGAAGGAGACCTGAATTGATTCCAGGAAGGATCAATGAAATGGAAATAGAATAGCATCTGATCTGAAATAAGGAATAGAAAGATAAAGGAAAGAAGTTCTGATCTGTAATATAAGAAAGTCCTGATGGAATGGAAGAAGCATTAATCTGAAATCGAATCAGACAGAGAAGTCAATCGATCCTAACTGGATATCTGGTTTCAGAATTGATCAAGGATAGTCTGCAAACTTTGATATGTGCTTGGGTCTAAATCAAGATTTAAAGTGGGCAATTTGCATTTCCTATATATACTTAATACCTTATTTGGGAATTCTAGGGCAAAATGTAGAAAATCCCAATCGGGGACATTACACATTTGAGGAAATGCAAAATTTATTATTGTCAAAATGTAGCAATGGAGGGTGGCAACTCAGGTCTTATGAAAGGTGGTGACTCTTTCACCAATGAAGTATAAAGGAAAAATCATTTGAAGCATTCAATGATCACTTATCAATGATCACTCATCAATACTTCAAATCAGCACTCAAATCATCACTCAATCACTCTATGAATTCAACATTCATTCGATCATCATTTACCAATATATCAAATCATCAAATCAAAGGAAATCATTCAATCATCCATTGATCATCCTTTGGGAATAAAGGAATCAAGCAAACAAAACAACAATCAACTCTTCCATCAATTCAATCAGTCTAATAACAATCATTAAAACATCACTAAAGCATTGACTATTCAAGTATTAACCATTCTATCATTAAATCATTCGAATATCAATCATTAAAGCATCAAGTCATTTAAGTATCATTTAAGCATCCACTCATCCACTCATCAATTCTTCTAGAAATGATGATAAAGAGAAATCAAGCGATCAGCGATAGTCTAGAAAACTCCTTGAGGAATCAGTATTGAATTTAAGGAAGTGTATTGTAAATAGGAAGGATGGCGCCCCCCCCTTCTCATGTTCTTTTTAAGTCTGCCACCTTGAGATGGAATGAATGGCCAGCCTTCCATGCTTGTGGGCCAGGAGGTGGAATGGATGGCCCACCTTCTGTGCTCTTGGGCTTGATGATCATGGAGGATGGCCCCCCTCCAAGGTGGAGTGGGAGTTGTAAGGATGGCCCTCCTTACATACGCTTGGCAATATTGAGGATGACCCACCTTAGCATTGCTATTTGCAAGTATTTCTAAGAAATTCACAATATGATTTGCTATAAGGAATATGCTATGATGTACTGAACCTAACATTAATGATGCTATGATTTATTGATCTTCGACAAGACAGTCTGAAGGAGAGTTATTGCAGAAAATCAAGATAAGTTCTATTGTCTGAATTATTATTACAATTTTTTTCTGTTAGAATTATTCTGAATTATAAGTTGAATATTATAATGAAATGTCTTCAGTTTTGATAAATTAATATTTATAAATACATTGCAATTCTCATAGTTGGAATTGTTGTTTTAGGGCAAAAATCAGAATATCCCAAGAAGGGAATTACATATTTAATGAGAACCCAAAGCATGACTGTCACTTGTGGCCAACAGGGGAGGAACCTATGGAATAATAGCCAGCCTACAGATGGTGACATCAACATATATGATGATAGTCTATCTTCATTGATAAGCCTAGCAAGATCGTTTCAATCAGACATCCTAACTTTCTAAGGAGGGATTATTTTGAAGGTCAACCCCTTTATTAGCAAGAAAACCTATCACTATATTTTGCTCCCTGTAGCAATGTACCTCGTCTACAGAATCATATCTATTTCTCCATAATTATACTTCATTCTAAAATAGCACAAAGCTTCCAATTAGGACAGTGTGCTTTCTTCAAAGCATTGATAACTATTGAAGACACTTCCTCCACAGTGATGTTCCGCAAACCTTCCATATAAGCCAAGGTTATGTGAGCTAAAAGTGCCTCCCATTCAGCTTCATTATTTGTTTTGATTCCTGAATTCTAAAGACTAAAGTCCTCCAATGTAAAAGCACCCAAGGTGATCTATAACACATATCCAGCACATACTATACTAGAATTACCATGAGAATCTTCATCAAAGTTAAGCTTCCCAGCCTGCAAAGGTGCTTTCTATTTTCTTCTTTTCAATTATTCTTAGGCTCTATTAACCCATTAATGGGGGATGTTGATGTATAGCTAGGTCGGATCCCTTGGGTGTGCCGACCTAGTCAACCGAATTGCTAATGGGCCTTCGGCCTTAGCAATTTGCCTTTGTATTGGGCCCTATTTGAGCGGGTTATAGGTCAGCCCTATAACTGTAACATGTAAAGGAATTCATGTAGCGTGTAAACATTATGTAAAATATAGCTTGGTCAGGACCTATTAATATGTAACTTGTAAAGTGTTATTGGTCAGGTCCTAACCGATGTAACTTGTGATATTGGTCTGACCCTATAATGGCTAATTTAACTTGTGGTTATAAATGGGTCTGACCCTATAATGTAACTTGTGAATTTGTAATTTGGTGCCAAAGCCGACCTAGGCATAAGGGTTAAGGGCATGTATATAAAGGAAGTGACTTGAGGTCACAAGTGATATAACTCAAGCGAATATCATCTGCCTTAATGTGATCTGTTTTGCTCCAAAGGTCAGCAAACATACCTTGAAGGTCTTCGATCTCAGTCTGAGCCCTAGCGAATCTCTTCTTAGCTGGGCGAACTTCATTACCAGCTGAGCGAACATCACCCTAGGCTGTTCTGAGACTGCTGAACCTGCTACAGGCAGTAATACCTGCATTTTGGAGACTTCTTCAAGTCCGATCTCAGGTCCCAGGATCAGATAAGTTGTGTCTTGTCACTTGTGTTTGTGCCCTAGCTGGGCAAAGTTGTAAGTTGTAACCTATTTCTGTGATTAATCTAAGGCAGATCTGAGACATTAGTTGATGGGTTTTTCCTCCAAGAGGCAGGTTTTCCTAGGCTATATTTGTGTTGTGTGTCCTTCTTACTGTGCATTTTGTTTTCTGCTCATTAATTGTTAATCTGATCACTAAAAACTAACATGGTATCAGAGCCAATTTCGTACTAACTGTGATCAGATTATCGGGAAGTCTTCATTCTTAGTCTATCATTCCATTCTTCAGTCAGCATGGCATCATACATTAGAGCTGAAGATAGATTGGATGGTGCATCCAATTTCATTGCATGGAAATTAAGAATCATGATGACATTGAATGATCTCTCCGAGTTCATCAGCAAAGAGTCTTCCGAGCCCTCAATTGAAGGAGAAAAGGAAGCTTGGAGAAAGAAAGACTTTCAAGCTCAAAGGATAATAGTGGATTTCGTCAAGGATCATATCGTGCCTCTCATCGCCAAGCTTAAGACAACAAAAGAAATGTTCAGCACCTTAGAAAAGATGTATGAGATCAACAACACCAGTCACATCCTATCATTGAAGCAGCAACTTCACCACATCAAGATGGCAAAAGGAGAATGTTTAGCTGCATACTTCAAGAGGATTTCTGATCTGAAGGATCAGCTCTCTTCTGTTGGGAAAGTTGTTGAAGATAGCGACCTATCCATGATGGTTCTCAATGGTCTTCCATCATCTTGGGAAGCATTCATTCAAGGAATCAACGCAAGGATTGAACTTCCATAGTTTGATTGCCTAAGGACAAATTTTTTACAAGAAGAGTCACGGCTAATTGCTAGAGGACTTGAGTGTGATCATTACGATTTGGAAAATCAAGTTCTATCTTCGCATATGGAGAAAGGTAAAGGAAGAAAGTGGGATAGAGATAGAGGATCTGATTCTCCTCCTAAAGCAAAAAGGAAGAAGGACTTATCTCACATCCAGTGCTTTAAGTGGCTCGGGATTGCAAAATCAGGACTTCTCTTGCTTCCTTTGCAGAAGTTGTTATAGGAACTCCTCAGAAGGAACAAAAGTCAAATGAAGACTTCCTTTTCTAAAAGGAAGTAAATGTCAGAAAGAGCTACAGAGGAAGCTCATCAGCTTCAGAGGGAGCTTCTCTGTTGTTTCAGCTTTCAGAGGAAGCCACATCCTTGGTTAAGGCAATCTTCCGGGAGAAGATTGAGGTGAAAGCCCTTGGTTAAGGCAATCTTTCGGGAGAAGATTGAGGTGAAAGCCCTCGGTTAAGGCAATCTTTCGGGAGAAGGTTGAGGTGAAAGCCCTCGACCCACCCTCTGCGAGTAGGCATGGTGGATCCACCCTTTGCGAGTAGGTATGGTGGGTGTCATGGAAGAAATTCCATGATGAGTTCATTCATCCTTTGGGAGTAGCTATGGTGAACGTATCATCCATGGGAGTAGCCATGGTGGTAGTCACTATGTGACTTGGTCACTCAGAAGGAATCCTCCCTAGATAAGAGGGAGTGTTGATGTATAGCTAGGTCGGATCCCTTGGGTGAGCCGACCTAGTCAACCAAATTTCTAATGGGCCTTCAGCCTTAGCAATTTGCCTTTGTATTGGGCCCTATTTGAGCGGGTTATAGGTTAGCCCTATAACTGTAACATGTAAAGGAATTCATGTAGGGTGTAAACACAATGTAAAATATAGCTTGGTCAGGACCTATTAATATGTAACTTGTAAAGTGTTATTGGTCAGGTCCTAACCGATGTAACTTGTGATATTGGTCTGACCCTATAATGGCGTACGTAACTTATGGTTATAAATGGGTCTGACCCTATAATGTAACTTGTGAATTTGTAATTTGGCGCCAAAGCCGACCTAGGCATAAGGGTTAAGGGCATGTATATAAAGGAAGTGACTTGAGGTCACAAGTGATATAACTTAAGCCAATATCATCTGCCTTAATGTGATCTGTTCTGCTCCAAAGGTCAGCAAACATACCTTGAAGGTCTGCGATCTCAGTCCACGCCCTAGCGAATCTCGTCTTAGCTGGGCGAACTTCATTATCAGCTGGGCGAACTTCATTACCAGCTGAGCGAACATCACCCTAGGCTGTTCTGAGACTGCCGAACCTGCTACAGGCAGTAGCACCTACATTTTGGAGACTTCTTCATGTCCGATCTCAGGTCCCAGGATCAGATAAGTTGTGTCTTGTCACTTGTGTTTGTGCCCTAGCTGGGCAAAGTTGTAAGTTGTAACCTATTTCTGTGATTAATCTAAGGCAGATCTGAGACATTAGTTGCTGGGTTTTTCCTCCAAGAGGGAGGTTTTCCCAGGGTATATTTGTGTTGTGTGTCCTTCTTAGTGTGCATTTTGTTTTCTGCTCATTAATTGTTAATCCGATCACTAAAAACTAACAGGGGATTCTCTAGGATTTGTTAATTCTGATATTTATTTGATGTTTCATGGTATTATAAGAAGAATCATGCAGCATTAACCATTTGCTTTCTATTTCTGCAATTTAGAGTATCATTGAAATATAATGTAAATGTTTGTATATCTCTCTGTTGAGCTGCCTCGTATTGTTGTCATAAATTGTTAGAACATAATGTTATTAGGGATCACATCCTTATAACATTTATATATAATGTTCTAATATAAGGTTATAAAACCTTATATATTATATGCTTTATAAGCATATCCCATTTAAAATAATTATAATCTAATAACTATTAGATTATTAATTATTTATGAGTGGGGGTTATTGAAAAGGTGTGACTAGTTAAGTCACCCTTCCTCCTATATTTAAGGAGGTTCTCTCTCATTTGAGAGGTGTGAGAATTTGGAGCTTTATGGTGAGTTGTATCACTATGCATATGAGGTATTATTGGCCATGTGGAAGTATTGGAGGAGTGTCCCCAGGTTCATGTCTATTTTATGATAGACTATATTTGTAAGTGCTTTAATTAAATGATGCTTTATGGGGTTTTTTACCCGAAAGGGTTTTCCCCATGTATATCTTGTGTAATGTGTACATTTATGCATGTATGATTCTCATTTCATTTATTTTATATCTTGTTTATAATGATTAGTATCCTAAGATCCTAATTTCTAACATGGTATCAGAGCAGGTTAGGCTATACTAATCGTTTGTACAGGTTATACTAGAAGATAGTGCTATTCTCTATTATTTTTGAAATTAATTTATCAAGGCCAAGTAAGGAAATTCTAACTATTCCTTTTCATAGGTGATATTTTCAACAATATTTCATATTTAAAAAAAAAATATTTATAATGCATACAATTATGATTGGCAACTATTTGATTATTAGATGATTATGATATTTAAGTTTTACATTTCATAATTTGTTTAACTCAAAAATTATTCTATTGTGAAAGAACTATATATTATCAAAACCTTTTAGTGCCTACTCTATAGAAAATTCTTCTTCTTTTAGTAGACTATTATCCTTTATTAATGTCAAAAGAATGACTTTTTAAAAAAAGTAAATAAGTCTTAGAATGACATTCATGATCCTTGGTTATTAGTTACAAAGTATTTATCTTCCTTCTCTAAGAAAAGAAAAACATTTTTCCTCTAAAAATACTTTTATCAATTCTACTATATATTTTAAAAATAAAAACTAGAATAAGATTTTATAAAAAAAAAAATTATTGATCAAAAAGAAGGATGTCAACAACTAATTTTTTTTACATTTTCATTGTAAATTATAACTAGTAGTCCTTGTGAACTATAAAAAATAAAAACCTTAATTATGATTAGCACCATTTATTACATTTCCTTTACACATATTTATATATCTTTAAGATCCATAGTATATAACCAAATGATTTTATACTTTTCTACATTAAAAAATGTGCTCCTTTTAACAGACCAAATTTCATTGGTAAGACGAGGATGCAAATTTGCCTCATAAAATAAAAGTAGTCTTCCTCAATAAGTCATATGATTTGGAGTAGTTGTACCCTTTCATAATAAGTCGCATCTCTTAACATTTTTTCCTCTTCATGATGATAAAAGCATAAAAAAATTACCACTAAGTTGACCGGTCCTTTACTCCTTGGTTTTTTTTGCAATGGTGTAGTGACTTTGACATTTTGCATTTGGAATCTCATATATTTCACACACAGTCTGATACATTTTCTTTCATTCCTTACTCCTCTCAAATTTTCATTTCATAATTTACTTGGGTCTATGTGGTAATGGATAACTCATAGTTTGTTCATGTATATACATGAGGAGTCAGGAGAAGTAGGTAACAATATCTATTTGCTTCTTGTGTGATGAAGTGCGTCCTTTGATGCTTGCACACATCTGCATAAAAGACTCTAAAACTCATTGCATATTAGCTTTGTGAGTAGAAGAAACTATTGTTCGCATCGAGAATAATGAGCAGGTTTCTGAGTAATTGGACTTCAATCCTAACAGCTTTATTTTCAATTTCATCTCAAAGACAACTAAGAGTACCAAGAGTAAAATATTTGGAGCTTAACAGTTTAACTGAACTAAAATATCTTCCTGCAGATACTAATTTAGGCATAGATAGGTGGCGTAGTTAGCAGAAATGGAGGATCAAATAAGTGAGCCATCTTTATCAGCTATTGGAGTTTTTTTTTTCTTTTTTTGCAGTGACATCGGTACCCTCTCCAACGCTACATACTACATCCAGTTTTGGGTGTCTGACTTTATATTGTACAACGATATTGTCTAAGCGCTTATAGCACCATTTTATTGGCACTCACTATTTATTTTGTAGTCAATATCCCTTGCTATTGGTGGTTGATATTGGAAGTTTGTATTGATTCTTGGCTTGAATATCGTGTCTGCGTGGTTAGATTGTGTGTGGCTAAGTGTTTGATCAAGAGGCTAGGATTTTAACTTTTTTTCCTTGCCTTGTCATTGAGTTCGCACATCATCAACATTCGATGGAGGCTCCTATCTATCATTTAGCAACAATATACATATTGCATTTTTGTGGTTGTGTTACCATTAAGATTGGAGCGATATTTCACCTTCCTTCATCGATTCTATTACAAGCAACAATATATATTTTCCCACCACGCTTCTACAAACAAGCCCTATACTTGAGGTCTCTTTGTCATTTTAATTGGCATCTTATTATTATTATGGGAATATCTCAAACTACATTTTGATAGGGTAATTTTTGGTATCCATTGTCATTATCGTATAATTTGTCTACATATGACATTTCCCATCTACTTTCAATATTTAAAAAAAATACAATAAATAAAAGGAAGTCTTCATATATATTTAAGACCCATGGAATGAATTTTGAATCTTCAATCAACTAACTTTACTTTAATGTGCCACATGCCCTTCAAGTGGCCCTCCCAAAGTACCTGTTATTATTTATATTAGTCCTTTAAGCGCATCACAAAAAGTCACATATGAACTAGTAGGAATAAAGGAAGGAACATCATGAATTATCTAAACTTATTTTTGTAGTATTTGATGAAGGATATGAATTATATTAATATTGAGGATATTCCTACTTGTACTATGTTTGATGTACGAATGATTTACTATCAAATTATCACAATTATCATCTATAGATAGAGGATAAAATATTTACCTACGAAATATAAAGGCTATTAAATATGCATATGTAAATTTAAAAATTTCTCATTAGCATCCTTTTTTGGAGATCCAAGTGATTTGTTATTCTATTCTATATTTGATCCATTTTTTTTCAATCATACTATTTATAATGGGTGACTATCGCCCTTATAAACTGTTTGGGGAGCAAACCTAGAAAGGATAGCTCACCCGTTGCCTAATTTTTTATGGATCATTACTATATGTAGTAGCATGTCTACTTTTGTATTTTAAACAAGACAACAAATTAATTCTCATGAAAATATATGTTGATCTCCTTTCTACCAATCATTGGACTATATTTTTATAAGGAATATTATATGATCTTTGGAAAATGACAAAAATAATATTATGTTCTTTCTTTGCACCAAAAATGAAGTTGATTACTATGTTACTAACTATATTGTTTCTTCTATGGCGAGGTTATGCCTTCAAAACATATTGTGCAAGTGCTATTACATGGATGCTGCAATACTTCAATAAGAAGACTATCTTCTATGTGTCTTTGAATCAAATGGACAAAATATGAATGTAGCTCTTAAAGAATCAATATGGCCTTGAAGATTTATGGAAGAGTTCCATTTGGATACATATGAAAGTACCATATTACTTGAAGTTACTTTACTCTTTCTAGAGAATATCATTTCTAAAGATCAAAATGAACATTGAAGATCATGGGCACCTCACTCAAGTGAAAGCATTCTATAATAAAGGCACCTTGAAGATCATGGGCACCTCACTCAAGTGAAAGCATTCTATAATAAAGGCACCTTGAAGATCATGGGCACCTCACTCAAATGAAAGCATTCTATAATAAAGGCACCTTGAGGATCATGGGCACCTCACTCAAGTGAAATCATTCTATAATAAAGACACTTTGAAGATCATGAGTACATACTATATATTATAATTTTAGCCATCACTTTGAAATCCTCTATGCAGTGATTGGCTTTGAGGTGATGCCATTAAGGGGGAGTGTACATGACACCACCTAGTGGCTAAATCCTAGATTTAAGACCTAATAGGCATAAGACCGTTAGGCATTATATGCTCCAAATTCAAATAATGCTTGGCCTTAGGTGATGCCATTGAGGGGGAGTGTGCATGTCAATGACACCACCTAGTGGCTAAATCCTTTATTTTTTAAAATCCTACGGGTAGGCATATGTTCTAATAGGTATGAAATAAGACCTATATAAGCATTAGTAAGTCCTTTAAGCCTGCAGATAGGCATATGTAAGTCCTTTTTGTTTTTAATTTTTGCAGGTAGGCATTAGTAAGTCCTATAGGCACATTTGTGCTTAAGTCTTATGGGCATTTGTAAATTCTTCTCCTTGTAAATCTTCCACTTGTAAAAGCATTGTATTAAGACCTACGGGCACTATGTAATGAACCTGGGGAGAGGCTAATTTGAGGGGACCGCGGCTCCAATATAATTTTTTAAGACCTCACAGCATCATTTTTAAAACACTGGGATTGTAAATTATGACAAGATGAATTTCATGTAGTCTAGAATGCATGATCTTCATGTTGGCATATATTTGTGTCCCTATTTATTACTATCAAAGAAGACCTACGTTATTGGGGTGCTTCATTTTTTCTTCTATGGAAATTGACATGTGATCCCCTATTAACATTAAGGGGGACTGTTAGAACATAATGTTATTAGGGATCACATCCTTATAACATTTATATATAATGTTCTAATATAAGGTTATAAAACCTTATATATTATATGCTTTATAAGCATATCCCATTTAAAATAATTATAATCTAATAACTATTAGATTATTAATTATTTATGAATGGGGGTTATTGAAAAGGTGTGACTAGTTAAGTCACCCTTCCTCCTATATTTAAGGAGGTTCTCTCTCATTTGAGAGGTGTGAGAATTTGGAGCTTTATGGTGAGTTGTATCACTATGCATATGAGGTATTATTGGCCATGTGGAAGTATTGGAGGAGTGTCCCCAGGTTCATGTCTATTTTATGATAGACTATATTTGTAAGTGTTTTAATTAAATGATGCTTTATGGGGTTTTTTACCCGAAAGGGTTTTCCCCATGTATATCTTGTGTAATGTGTACATTTATGCATGTATGATTCTCATTTCATTTATTTTATATCTTGTTTATAATGATTAGTATCCTAAGATCCTAATTTCTAACAAAATTTATTGTAGTGAACATAATGCTATTATATTAAGCATCGTGGCCTCAGATGTATTCCTTTGAATTTTAATGTGCAGCTCAAACAAATTTTTTGTGTGCACTGAGAAAGGGAATGCTATTATTAGATCCTTTGAAGAAGAACATTCACATGCAATTTCCATTCTACTTGATTCTCCACGTGGCTGGAAAATATGTGGATCTGGGAGTGTATCATGTTGCCAGGTTGATGGAAGTGAGAAATATGTTGCCTGTGGAGGGTAAGTCCTGTATCATTTGCTTGCTTGTATAAATTAATGGCCTAGTTGAAGCAAAAGAATGGCAAATCTCACTTGAAAGTTAATGATTGATTTTTTCTTTTGGGCCTTTTGATCTAAATGCAACTCCAAATTGGATCAGGTATTTTCATTTTGATTTGGTGAATGGTTTTTTCCCCTTCTATGTTTTTGATGCTAACTTTTCATTGGCTGTGAATTCAGAAAAGGCATTGAAGTGAACACTTGGGATCTGGAAAAAGCAACCAAGCTGTGGACTGCAAAAGCGGTATGTCCATTTTTTATGTTTACATGTATCGTCCTGCTGTTTTTAAGGTGAATTCAATAAACTGTGTATTTTGATGCATCCAAGTATGCTTAAAAATGAATGATAAAATGTGTCCAGTGACAAATCTTGAATTATTTTTTGCAAAGCCTCCACGAAACAGTATGGATCTATTCGCTCCAACATGGGTCACTGCAGTTACTTTTTTAAATAAAGACGACCACCGGAAGATTGTGATTGGTACTTGCCAGCATGAGGTATGTTGTCTTCATTACCTTCTCAGATTGATTTTCCATTTTAGCTAATGTGCAGTTGCAAGTTTAAATCATGAGTAGGTCTGGGAGCAACGAATAACTAATTTAAAGAATCATGAACGTATGTTTTGTAAGTAATAAAAAATTGATTTTTTGCCATGTCATTCTTAAGTTAACATTCTGGATGGACAAAGACATTCTTAAGTTAACATTCTGGATGGACAAAGACATTAGCATGTGCCGGTTTTGAGTGACCGAGATCTCAAAAAAACTAGTCTCTTTTCATTTTGAAAGGAAAACTCATTGTGCTTGTTGTTTGACACTTTATACAATCTGTACATTCATCAACCATTTAGTACACTATTGGTCTACCTAGATGCCATTGACGGTGTAAACGCAAGCACTTCAGCAGAAATGTCTTGCAAATGCTAAAATTAGTTTGCAGTTATGTTTTGTCTTGTGGCATGCATGTTATTAATATGTAGCTGTTTGTACTTTGTACAACCTTGACATGTTTAACTCAGCATTTGATTTTTGGACATGTGATATATCATATATCATATTTGGTGCGTTCACGTATGAGACATAAATGACAATTTAATATCATATCACGCACGACCTTAAAATATGTCAATCTTGTCTGAAATAAAAAATAAATTGTTTCATCATTTCCTGTATGGAACTACAATATTTTCCCTTTTGATAACATATGTTGCACCTGCAGGTGCGCCTCTATGATATAGCTGCACAAAGAAGGCCTACTCTTTCTTTTAGCTTTCAAGAGCACCCAATCAAAGTTGTGGAAGAAGATCTAGATGGATATACAGTTTATGTAGGAACCGGATCTGGTGATATGGCTTCCTTTGACATGCGGACAGGTATTATATAATTTATCTAAATTTAGTCTTTATTGAAATTCTAGCATAATCATCAATGTTAGAACTAATTGATGGGTTAAAAATTCTATTGGATTCAATGTTTCTGGGTTTTTTGGGTCTGGATCCTGTTCCCATACCCATTCGGGCTGGGTTCAGGAGTGGCAATGGGAGCATCCTGGGAGACAGGGTACCCACAGAGAAGCCAGGGTGGCTGGGATGCTCCCAAGACACTCCCAAAAGATCCCAAGTGCTCCCACAGGTGGGCAAAGACAACACACACCCAAAAATGCTTTAAACAGCGTTTTTTTGAACTCTATAACGTTATAATTGATGACTGTCTCAGTGAAGTACTGGCTTCTGTGAAAGATTATTTGCTATTGTGATTGTGACAATTTGGGCTTCTATATTAAAGTTGATGAGATAGTGTGAAGGTATTAAGACTGTCAAGATTATCTTGTCAGTGTTAAGTGTTTGTGGTTGGTATTAATAATGCCTTTCTCTTTTTGCAAAGAACAAGCCTACCCAACCAATTCTTTTCTTGTGTAACAGTTCTTCTAATCATAGTGTTGGGATTGTAGGTTGTAAAGGTGATTTGAGACGTTAATCTAGTTAAGTACTGTCTACTAATGATTTTTTCTGTTTTAGTTGGGGGTTGTTAGTTGTAAATTAATCTTGTGACTGAATCTGGTTTGGGAATTGTTGGAATGGATTTGTTCAATGTTTTTTTCAGAGCTAAACGTTTCTTTCCAGCTAGGGTTTGTTTGACAAAAACCCTTTGACAAAAACTCTGTAACCTTACCTTGGACTTATACAAGGAATTTGATCACAAACTAGATTTGAATGACCCTTTTCACCCTCAACGAGTCATTGATCATGCCCTAAATGATAAGGAAAACGTGAAACAATGATATAAATTACTATTTCCACCTTGGTTTTCATCTACATCTACAATGATTACTAGGTGTTACAACTAACAAGTGCATCCAATCCTCCACTTGGACCAGTGTCTTTGACACAGATTGGTAGGCACACAACTTTCTCAGATTCAAACATGCAACAGTTCAAAACCTCACCAGCATTCCAGCAGGATTAACTTCTTGAAGCTCCACTAGACTTAGAGCTCATCAAATTTGAAGAGTGGTGGTGCAATAATGCCGCCATACACAAACATACTGTACCCAGGATAATTTTTTTTTGCTATTTCAAAATATGGAGTGTTAAGCTATGCCAATATCTGCATCAACATTGACCTGGAAAATCCTATTTTAGATAGAATTATTTTTTGGAAATGCATGAATTTGAATGGGAGCAACCCATTTATTATAAAACTATCCCTTTTGCCATTGGATTTACACAAGCATGGTCATCTTGAATCTTGATAGAGTCTTCCTCTCACACCCACCCCCATAATAGACATACAAGAATGCGCTTAAGTTTCTGAACAGTCTTTGAGGCAGGAAGAGAGTTGGTATAATAGTAAAGCATGTAGACCTTTGATTTATGAACCGAGTCCCTGGCAACAAGATAGACAAATTAAGTGGAGGACAAGCTCTAAAGCACCTGTGCACAAAGAGGAAAAAACTAACATTAAGTTAAAAATCAGATAAACAATTCCAATGCCTTCAAAGCTATTTTCCAGCAATAGAATGATGAAATTCAAGGGACCCAGTTGGAAAAACTGACCAGCTGACAGTTCACTCAAGCTGATAGAGGGTAGGTACTAGTTCATAGTCTGAGCAGCATAGTCTTTTGAAGAACAACACTTGGGAGAAATGTTCTTGTTATTTTGTGTCTTTAGTGGAGTGGACAGCTCTTCTTTAGTGAAGAGTACTTGTGTACTTTTACTTTCCAAATTGTAGGGCTAATCGTTAATTGGCTGGCCTGCATTTGGCATATATCACAAAATAACATTTTAGGACAATTAGTTTTGGTGTGACTTATTTTACAGTTAATACACCAAACTTGTTTGCCATATTTCATTTCCTTTTGTATTTCATCATTCTTGACATGTCTCTTTGAAGAGTCTATATTGATCTTTATTTATTATCACCTGAATAAGAATCGTCTTCACTTCTGTTTGAACAAGAGGATGTCTTGTCTTCAGTTTTATGTCCATGGCCTGATTGTATGCATCCTGATATGATGAGGGAGGTACTATGTTTGTCTTCCTTCGAAGGTACTCTTACTAAACTTAAAATAAACCATCACTTCGTTGGCCCATTTTTGGTTTCTTTTCCAATTTGTTTAGTAACTCCTTGAGCCACTTGTTATATGCTTGAACATTTTCATGCTTACTTTTGTCAAGTATTGTTAAATTTTTGTGATAATCTCATCATCATCCTTCAATAATTTGAACTCAGGTTTGAATTCTTTCTTTACTCTTTCCCACTTACTTTCTTGGTATCAAGAATATCTGCGTACCAATTTATCAGCACTCCTTGCAATGTGGCTAGTAAACATCTCAACCGATATCTTTAGTTTGTTTGCCGATTTGTTATCCATATGGTAATATAGGTTTTGCAATGCCTTATGGGGTCTTTGGATCCATCTCCATTGGATTTTGGTAGTTTCTACCCCTTTGACATTTGGACTTGCTAGAGGGGTCACCATTGCTTGATGTGATTGCAGTATTTGAAACCTTCTCATCAAGAAGTTCTTGTTGGGATGTTCCTTTGTTCCTTGAGCACTTCTAGACACGCCCAAACCCTTGATCCTTCTAGAGACCTCAGTAATCTAGATACCACTCATTCCACCTTCAAGTTCTCTTCTTCCCACTCCAACCCTCAATTCGGGTGTCTTGTGCTCATGTTTGTCTTTGATGAACATTTTTTTGATGCCTCAAAGATTGCTCTAATGCACTTCCCACCTATTGTCTACCAAGAAGGCCTTAGACTCCATCTCACTCTCGAAAGATTCTATCATTCCGTCCAACTAAATTTGATTTGCAAGATTGACACATGCTTTTTTGGAAAGGGGGAATTGCCTTGCAACCTCCAGCTAGTCTTCCTTAGTATGCTCTTGGTTGTTTGTAGTCAGCTGGATGTTATTGTGTATATGTTCTTGACTAGACTCTAACTAACGCTTAGGATTTTGCTCCAACTTCCATCTTAGTTGCGATGATGTCATTGTACTAATGAGTTTTCTTCATGTATTCTTCTTTGTTGTTTTCTTTGCTCCTCCAGTCACAGAGACCATCTGATCTCTTGGGCTTGACCGCGTTGTGGTCTCTTACCCCCTTTTTTGGGGTGTAAGGGCATTAATGTCTGAAATTGGACTTGATTTCTTTTAAGGCAATGGCACCATTGTTTACTCCTTTATTTGATAAGACTAGTACTTGCATAAATGAATATGAATAACAATGTATATCAGATAGAGTAACAAAAGAATGAATTTATTCATGTGAAATACTTACACAAGTATATCAGGGATGGTTAGTCAAGGATTAGACTACTTTCCTTGACTATGGGAAGCCTAATTAAAGTACCCAACAGTTGCCAAGCAGAACCCAACCACTGACAACTACTAATAAGTAACTCCTGAGTCCTAACTACTGTCCACAAGTTGACAAATAAATACTACATAGTTGGGTACAACCATATTAACAAATTATAACAAAGGCATTTTGTGCACTACAGTAATGAAAAGGAATTTACTTTCATATCTCATTAAAATATATCAAATTCTTTTTAGGTTTAATTTATATTCTAGTTCTTGTTGTTGGATGCTATCTGATCTTGGTAGTGACAAAAGTTAGTATGAAACAAATTATTGGTTACACACATTGTTATTTGTTGCAACTTTACCCCTACAAGACAAGCCGACCTTGCCTGTTGTGTTTCTAAAACAACGGATTCCTTCTTTGCAATCTTTTAAATATGAACCTCCACAATGGTCTGAATAGCTTGAGGCAATGATTATGCTGGTTGACAAGAATTAGGCAACAGTGAGAATAATTCTACAGTGTGTGCATTACTTTGATATTGATTCACAGTGTATTATTTGAAATTTTTGCCTTATTCAAGATATACTTACAAATTAATTGTCTTCCAAAAGTTTTGGTCATTGTGACTTCCAAGTGATATATTGGGCTTGAAAAATGTGCTGAGCACAAGGCACTGGTGATATAAATTGGAGCCTTAATGGGTTGTCTATGCTATACAGGATTCATAAAGCTGACATTCTAAGATACACTTCATTTTACTTTGCTCATTTGCACCATCTACCTTTGATCGTCTATCTTTAAGAAATACATAACTCTATCTCATTATATCTGCTGTGCTGATTTCTCCAGCATGTGCCCTCTCCATTTCCACAAAATTGTTTGACCAGAAGAATATAGTTAGAGACTAAACTTCAGGAGTCTGTAATAATTGAAAAAGCGTCCTCCAGAAAAAAACTGCATATAAGATTTCCAAAGAATATACTACTAACAAGAATTATATGAAACCTGTTAACATGCAAAATCCAACTATTTATAGGTCTTCTAATCCAATCAAACGTTCAAGGATTTTCTATCTGATTTACAATATAAACAATACTGATGTGGTGCACTTCTCTGTGGGTTGGCCTACTAAGAGACCATTTCTATGCTGATTTCATCTTCCAAATTTCTGACACCATGGTGGTTACACTTCCAAAGGTTATGGTCGCAAGGCTTTGTGAGCTGTTTAATGTTTTTCATGTCAGCAGATGCAGTCCTTGCAGTTGGTTCCACCTAGCCATTAATTGACTGGTATTACTATGTCAATCCTTCAAGGCTAGCTACAACCTAGGCTGGCATCTTCAAGCTGGTGACCCACTAATATGTGTTTGTTCCATAAGCACCATCCCATATTTGACCATAATGCTAAAACTAATCATATGCATACTGAAATTTCAAAATAACAATTTTAAGAGAATGTTCCCTATTTTGAGAACTGTTTGCTAAAATATGTCTTCTTTTGTTGTGATGTTGTTGATTTTGTTATGCGTGGTTATTGATATGCAGTTACAATGAACAAATTCAAGTCTTTTTGACAATTTAATACAAGTTAAATATTGGTAATCTGTATATAGGTGGTGCTATTGAAATTCAAACTTTACTATTAATGAATGTTGGCATGATTTTGCAGGAAAGATACTCGGTTCCTTCAAGGGAAAATGTTCTGGAAGCATTCGTTCTATTGTGAGGCATCCAGAGTTGCCGCTGATTGCTTCATGTGGTATGCAATTATAATGCTCTCTTGTATACTCTTGCAATGCATTTTCCTTGAGCCATTTGGATTCTAAATATCATCTCAAACCTCCATCAAGTTTCTGGGATGGGGACGACCGGGGATGGTGGGATGTGTTTCTCGTTTGGGGGTACTTTTGGGCCATTTTTTAGGGGACAACTGTTAAAAAATAGGTGGATATTTAAAAATATAGAGAGATTTCAAATATGCATATCATAACAATGATAAAACATTCATCATAGACATTGTAGAATCTTAATACATAGCATTAGACTTGAATTGAGAATTCACATGTAGTATTTTGGAATAGACAGCAAGGATGCTGGCTATTGTTGAATTCAACTTTATACTTGCAAATTACATTTTTTTGAAATTTTCTGAAGCCTTTTTGACAAATCTTTTTAGTGAATATCCTGCAATTACGGTCTTCCATGAAAGCAAAGTTCATTGAGGCATTCTATCAAACAATTCAAATGCTTTTTTATGATTGCACATTTTGCATGCATACCCAGCCGGGGAGTTGCAACTACAACATCTAACAAAATTTATATTCAATTATGTTTTGGTGGATGTCACTTCCTATTGTTGGATTTTTGATACAACGTACATTATTATAGTGCAAATCTATTTTTCACACTGTTTCATTTAGCATTGATCTCCAATAGAATATTGTCCATGTTTAAAATGATGAAAACTGTTCACATCTGTAGAACAGCACTGAATTTTAATGGAATGTAACAATCACAGTCAGAACTGCACCCATGTGTGAATATAGGGCAATACTAATAATATTATCCAATGATTAAAGTGAATCAAAAGCCTTCATGGTCAATTTCTTATTGGATTGAGGACTTCATAGATATTTTATGGTCCTTTGAGAAATGTTTTATTTCCCATATCAATAGAGAAGGGAATGGGGTTGCTGACCTTTTTGGTAATTATGGCGTTAAAAGTGACAAAATCATTTTTTGGAATGAGGGTGATCGAGTTCTGGAGGATGTTGGCCAATTGGTGGCCTATGATAGGCTACACACGTGTCCTACTAGGCTTACTTAACTTTGATGGGAATGCCTTCTAAGTTTGTGCTAATGGAGCATTTGCTGATGACGAGGTGGAAGATTTTGGCAGAGATTAGTGATAATTTGAATTGTATTTCACACGCTTTTTGGGTTATTCTCAGCTTGGGTCTTGTGATTGTGTGCTGGTGTCTTTGGTTAGTGGAGGTCTTGCGCAGAGCTTGAACTATAGGTGGCGACAGGATGCAATTGGAACCCATGAATTGTTATGAACTGAAGAAGAATATGACCATTTGGAGAATCCTTGACAAGGGGGGTGTTAGACTCTTTTTGGGGAGACTCCATGGTTTTGATCCCATGGTCACTGCTTTGTTTGCTAAGAGTTGGGAGAATGGTAGTATTTACTCTGGTGGGTCACAAGTTTGAAATTATAGAGGCGGTTATTGCCGAAATGACTGGCTTGTGTATGGACGGTGTCAAATTTTTCAAAGACAAAAAGTTCGCTAAAGTTGCTACCAAGAATTTTTCGAAAGGAAAGGAGAAGAACAAATTGGTGAAGAGTTCGAAAGGCGGGCATGACACTAGCTCCATCAAACTGTGGGCGGCGGTCCTTAAGGTACTCATGCAATACTTTTGTTTGGATGGTCGTTTCACTAGGATGTAGGCCATCACTTTGTTCTTCTTAACCATTTTAGGTATAAGAGCAAAATCTCTTTCCCTTTTTATCTTTGGTCGTTAGATTCTAGTATTAAAGATCATAGGAAGAATCCTAAAAGTCTCGTTCTTCATGTGGGGTTTATGCTTCTTATTTTTGAGCATTGTAAAGCTTTGCCCTCCTCGTTTGCTAATACTCCCACTACTTCGCCCGAGGATTCCATGGGGTTTAAGGATGAGGGGTCTGATAGGTTGTACTCAAAAGGGGATGACTGGGGCACGGATGATGATTCTGATTATGCCTCTTTAGCTAGGGAGGGAAAGGGCCCTAGGGCCAGAAAGAAAATTGTGAACAAGAAAAGGGTTTCCCTTGTTTTGGCGGGGAAGGAGGAGACAAATCTGTCTATTCATAGTGATTCGGGGGATTCCATGCCTGATACAAATCGTGAGGGGAGAACCTCTTTTCTTCGAGATTTGAATGTTGATTCCCCCCTTCTAAATTTGGAGCAAGAAAGACCTAATGATCTGTTAGGCATTGTAAGGAATACGACTGTTGATTCTTTCCGTATGAACAAGTGGGTGTTCCATGAGATTAAGAATATCAAGCTCAAACTGCAATCTCTTTCCAACAGACAGGAGAATAGGAAGCCCCCCTGAGATGAAAATGCAGGTAGAAATTTGGTTGCCTCACTTAAGAAAGCTGTCAAGGATGTTGAGAGTTGAGACCATGAAATTGGATTATGAGGGTAGAATCATGGGTCTGGAGAAAAAAATGAACCACATTAATGACAATCGTACCACTCTAGTTGCCATCAGCCACAAGGTTGTCAAGAGCAGTGCAAAAAGCATCAACACTATGGTTGACAGACTTGACAAAAGGTACCAGAATCAGAATCAGGTGGTGGATGTGGACATTAAGGATAAAGGTAAATAGCTGATGGATGAGGATTTGGGCCCATGCAAGTGGACCCGTGGCAACCTCAAGAGGGTTACAGAGCAGCCTGCCCAAGAGATCTAGGAATTCAAGAAAATTGCTATGAATATGACCCAGCTGGGAGCTGAAGCTGCTGAGGCCTTAAGAATCTTAATTAGGTCTCTTTTGTTGGTTTTTCCTTTCTGTGTTTTTTGTTGTTGGATGGCTACCTTTTTACTATTATGCTGATGACAGCGTTTTGTAATTAGGTTTTGTGTCCCTTTAAAATCCATTTGATCCTTAATAAAAAACAATCAGAACGTATTCAAAGGTTCTTAAGAACAACCAAAAGCAATTTCTAACTTTCACTATGGTGGTGGATACATAATTGTTTTTCTTTTGTTCCACAATCTTAAGTAGGTGTCTTGAATCTAGAAATACCCAACCGGTATGGGAAAAAAATGTCCCCATATCCCCATACCATCCCTAGTACGGGTACGAGACCTGGTGACGTGTCCCCATGAAACATAGTCTAAAACAATAAGATACGCATGTTCCCATTTTTTAATAAATTTCTACATGTTGAACCTGCAACGACAATCAACATGCTTCAAAATGGATTTACAATTATTATTAAATCATTGAAAATGATAAAATAGAATTCATACCTTTTCCATCATATTCTTGAAATTTGAAGGGGTCTAAAGATTTAAGTGCAGAAAATAATGAACAAATACAACAAGCATTCTAGTACCCACAAGTATTCATAGAGGACTCAGCTTCTTGTAGCAAATAAATAAGAATAAAGAATATATTGGAATGTGTAATGTCCACATTTTAGGGTTCTCAAGAATTGCAGTTGCCTTTAACCTTCTTAGAGGTTGTTTGTCTTGTTCGATGGGTCATTTGATGTTGCCATTGAGCTCAATTAATCTTGAGGACACTTATGCTACTTTCCGAAGTGAACTCTGGTTTCTAGTATGTTCTCCAAGAATCTTGGTGAGAGCGTCTATTTATAGTTAGTCACCTGGTTGGTTTCGTTTCTCATTTTTCCATTATTGGGATCACTCCAATGCAGTTGGATTTCAATTTTGATTATTTCTGGCAGTTTCTGCAAAATGGGTGCATTAATGGCTTTATTTTAATTATTTTACTCAGATTGCTTAAATTTTATTAAAATATTTTAAAAGCACTTTAGTGTTATAGCTCATTGGAACCAAGATGAATTTTTTTAAATCATGGACGCATAAAACAGGGACCTTGCATATTAAAATTATCATTATATTATTAAAAAGGTATTTTGGAGCTAAAATGGAGTTTTATTGTTTTAATTAAAAAAGTGACTTTCAAATTGTGCTTTTCGGAAGTTTGGCAGGAAAAAAGTATAAAAGGCAATTCAAGGGCTCATTTGGCATAATGTAGAATAATATATATGTTATTTGTCTTTAGTGAAGCCTTGTGGGTTTGGGAGATTGAACTTGGTATGTCTCAGCCTTCTAGAGGATGGAAACCCTCTTGAAGAAGGTAGGCTATGGTGGTTAGAGATATTCCCTGGTCAATGCGGTGTAGCTCATCTAGAGTTTTAGAATGTGCTTAATAAGGAGATTCACAAGTTTATCCATTGAAGGTTCTTGCTTATTGTGAGGGTATTTCAGAATCTTTCTAGAAAGGTGAAATGATTAGTTGTTAATGTTGAATATTATAATCCTTAATTTCTAGTCACTTTTTTCTTTCTCATTTGCTGGACGCTGGATTTTTAAATCAAAATAAGGTGTTAAGTTTTGTCTGATTGATGTGGAGACATTAGAAGTTGAACATTAGCCTAGTGGGTCCCCCATATCCACAACACTACATCATAGAAAAAGAGTCAATTTGAGTTGAAGGGTTAAGTTTTTGGAAAAAAGGCAATGCAGGTGGTGGCCCACATGCTGAATGCCACAAATAAGACAAAGTGCAAAAGGCAAGTGAAAGCAAATAATCTTATAATATCAGCTTATGAGATTTGGCTTCATTTGAGGTTTGCATGGAGTTTGTAAACTCCTAAGATATCAAGCGATTGCTCAAGGAAGGGAGCGGTAGTTGGACGTGGCACAAAGGGGGTTGACTTACATGCATCGTAATAAATGAAGTCGTGTGAGGTGATCTTGACTATCTGGCTGAAGCTTGGCGTGTCTGTTTGCTGGGATGTATGGTGTGAGAAGAATAGGTCGATGTGGCAATTCTTGTCACTGTTTGGCCAGAACTGGGGTCAGTAATGAACTTCTTGGCTAGACATGGCACAGGGTGTGGAAAGAGCAGCAGACATAATTCCTTTGAAGGCATGAGAATGCTCTGTTACTTGGGTCGGCGAAGGCAAGCTTGTGATTGAGATTCCTACTGTATATCCTTATTTTCTTTTTAGAGTAAAGGATGTTAAGCCAATGGTGAAGGGAATGCAATTGCAGTCATATGTATGTATATGGAAACTCTACTTTCGCTGCATTACAATTTCTGCAGAGTGAGAAATACATATTTCTGAGCATTAACAGTGGGTATGGCTGCAAACAAACAAATTTGTTGCCCTTGTCGACTCCCCAAAACTGATCAGATTTGGCATGGAAAGCATATCATCTCATTTGTTGCTGTTTTGACCATTTTGGATTGCATTTCTTTTATCTCCAAACTTAATAGAGACTGTAACAGGTCAGAACATTGTGAAATGTAAATGTGCCTTTGACAGCAAATTAATGCATGAAATGCCTAGTACAGATTTCAGTTATCGAATTGTTTGATAATGCCTTTTAACAGTTGTTATGAATATCAAGTATTGTAATTGTTGGATGATAACTGATTTGCAAACTGAAGACACCTAATCCTTACAAGTAAACCATACATTTATTCAGGTATGCAAACTGTTTGACATTATGTCTGCTGACTGAACTCAAGAGAAGAGGAGCCTATATACTAATCATTTTAATTAATTAAGTGAACATGAATAGTCAGTTTAACCCATAGCAGCAAAAATCTTTTGGCGAAAAAATTAGCAAACCAAAATTATAATTTTTTTAAAAAAATTGCAAAAAATTGAGAAAAATCCAGACTATCAAAAAGCACAGAAAAACGTAAAAAAAGAGAACAGTTTTTTTATTTTGAAGGCATTTTAATGGTATCGAGATATAAAGAGAAAATATATACGAGAGTAGGGATCTATTGTAGCAGCCCCTAACATGGTTGAGGGGCATTGCACCTCATCGGAGTCGAGGGGTAGTGTCCCTCATGGTGGTCTGGGAGTAGCAGCACCCTATGCTCCTTGTGATATAGGGTAGGGTCAACCCTTGCCACCAAACCCAAATTAAAGTCTTTGAAACCACACAAACCTTCATGGGGCATGCTATTTTTCACAATTTTGCCGCTTTTAACTAAGCTCTAAGACGTCTCCAATCATTCAAAATTTGCTTGACTTTTAGAGTTTTAGATTTGATTGTTGTTAATTTTTCTATTCCCTTTTTGAATTAATAAGTATGTATATTAATATAATAAAATCATTATGGCTTTCAAGAAGAATATTAGAAACATATAAGATCCTAAAACCCTAACACTTAACATACAAACAAAAAACTGGTGTCCATGAACCCCTAAATAACTTTAAATCCCATGATTATGCTTCACATGAAATTTACTCAATGGCAAAGAGCCTAATCTCCATGTAGCTCACAATTAACCTAAAAAATGAATATCAATGAACTCTAGAAGAGGTTTCCAAAAAAGCTATGTTACCGGGTTCGCCGGTTTTGGTCCCCGCACTGTGCCGAGTTCGCCCCAGGCATTCCAATTGCCCTTTGCTTTTTTTTCTGCCATTCTGCATTGTTCCATCTTTCAATTCAATTATGAACTATTACTTGGCATTTGGCATTGATTAATGATGAAGTATCATACTATCAAATGTATTTAGTTTTATAATTCTGTATATTTCTTTAAATTTTTGTATGTATATGCATACATATATGTATCTATATATATATATAATAGACACACACACACACACACATATATATGTATGTATATGTATATGTATATATTTATATATGTATATGTTATTATGTACATGTATATATGTATATATATATATATATATATATATATATATATATATATATATATATATAAACATACATACATAGATGTACGGATGAACCCAACCCACGAATCCAAATGGCAAAAAAGGTTTTGCCCGAACCCACGAACCCATGAACCGGCTCACATTCTTAAACTCGAACTGGTAACTTAGCAAACAAGGTATAGTGATTTTAAACAAACAACGAAAAATAAGTAGCCAGTCCTACTATATATATTGATATATATAATAAAAATAATACTCATAATCTGTAAATATATTTTTTAAAAATATTTGTATATCGCAAAATATATTATAAATATTTATATAATTTTAATATATATAAATTATTTTAAAAGTTGGAATTTAAAAAATTATACTTATAAGTTTATAATTTATGGTGAATGTTCTATAATGGGTGGCTTATTAACTATGCCAAAAGTTTAAATAACAATGCTGAATCTGTCTTGTGGAATAAAGTCAAATATTGAAACCTTCATCACAAAGAAAAATTGTGCAACAGATTAAAGAACATTGGAAAACTGTGAAAATTGCATGGTGTAATTTAAACATGATTTAATTGTGTAGACAGGAAGAAATATGTCAACAAACATTGATCACAATTTAAAAAGAAAATATGATTATATTAGGGAAAAAATACTAGTAGTGGTGTTTCACCTTTTTGGTGATTAATTGCGCATTTTTGGCAATTTCTGCTTCTTTGAACTTAAACGAACCAACTAATAAAATATATGATGTTGTGGGGGCATATCTTCCACTCCCCACTCCTCTCTTTGGAGATTTTGTCCCTAAATTCTTTGTAAGTTAGAATTCTTTGATGAACTCTTCCACTTCCCGTGTAGCAGTTTCCTTCAGTAGCCCCTCCTATTTAGCAAAAACCGCTCGATTTCTCTATTCCATAAATGCTTGCTTTCAACTTGTAAGTTTTATTTGGGCTAGAATGTTGTTTTTTCTAGGGAAACTTGGGGATGTCTTCATAGTGTTTTATGGGCGTCCTTGTTTTCAGAACATTTTGGGGACGTGGGGATGCATAGGGGAAGTCCTCGGGGCATCCCCAAATTGGAAAAAAAATGCAGGTGATGTCTTGGAAACTTAGATGCAAATCTTGCTTCCAAGATTTATTTCAAGGCATGGTACGCGCAATATGTTATTTATTCTATGTTTGTTAGGTAAATCTAATGTTCACACTACCTTAGTTATCTTAGCATGGATTCAGTATAGGTATAGAAAGCCGAAGTTTCAGCTTACCTTTATTCTTTAATGTTTTCTATTTATAGGTTGACATCTTAATATCATGTCCCCAATCTCAAAGCTCCTTTAACTGTAATAGCTCCTTTAACTGTAATTCAGATCTGCTTGCTGCTTCAGTCTATTTATAACCATGACCAAATTATCATTTAATATACTGATGATATCCTGGATTTCTTGGATCATGTTTTGAGATCTTTCAGGGATGAATGATCAATATGCGTATAATACTTTGAGAAGGGGTCATTTCGACTGTTGAATCATATGCTGTTATACTAATATTTTGTCATGTGGATTCTATTTGCTATTTACTTTGTTTATATCTTGCACTAATTCTCAAATAGGCTTCCAAGCATCTATTGATGACTTCAATTTAGCCATCAATTTGTGGATGATATGTTAAACTTATAACTTTTTGTTCCTGCTGGTCAAAAAAGACCTTTCCAGAAATTGCTTTTTGATATTTTGCACGTCCCTGGAAAAATCACCTATTTCATGGGATGAGTATGAAACACCTGCCCACTACCCCCCTAAGTGCCACCCCCAAGGGGGATGGCCATGCAAAGCAGGAGACTTCCTTGGGATATTCTCCTTGGGTTTTTCTTTTGGGGATGCCTTGCCATCCTTGGGACAGCCCAGGGATGTGCAGATGCTCCTTGATTGCCTTAGGGATGTTAAGGTGACCACAGTTGGTAACTTAATAAAAGAAAAAAAAGCTGAAACCCTAAGCTTAAACCTGAAAGAGAGGTCCACCAAGGCCCCATTGTAAAAAATGATAAATATGCTAGTCAATGGTCTATTTCAATCATAAAAAGAGGAAGATAGGAAGAGGAAGAACAAATCTTTTGCAGACTTCAAAAAAGTCATTTAATATAAAACAATTTACGAAAAAAACAAATAACATAAAAGGTTAATGCACCATGAAGGTCCCTATGGTCTTGAAGTCATTTAATTTTGGTTGCCGCCACACCCCACATGGGGTGCTGCCCCTTGACTGTGCCAGGGTTGTCACTCCTAGACTGCTATATATGTTTTCAAAACAAAAAACTAAATTACCTTTCGCTGCACCAAATTAAATTGCAAGTAGTTGAATTCCGTTTATACTTTTGGTATACCAGGTCAATCTCAATTACAAGCAATGTTGTTGGTTCTGGTTCAAATATTGGTTTGGGTTTGCAGGTTGGGTTAGTGGAGTTGACAAATATTTTTGGGGTTGGGTTCATTTTGGGTTGGTCAGTACAAAAGCCGGTGTGTGTTCTAAAAGCAGGAATTGAGTTTAAATGTCTTGATAAATATAAATATTCATTGCTCAACTTCAATATTAAAGAAATAATGCCAAGTTCAACAGTTAGGTTTCAGCATCATATGCGTCTTCAAACACATCATCATGATCATCATTGACATTAGATGCAGAGACATTTGAAAAACCACAAGTAGTGGTATTGGCTCTAGCACTAAAAGTATGCTCACTCTTTGGCCGCCTTGGGTTGTGGGGACTTTTGTTTGCAGTAATCTAGTTGTAGTATTAAAACTTGGAGCCACCAACTTTGTTAACTTTCTTGTTTTGGCGAAGAATTTGTGACAACCATTTGGGAAAATGAAGGAGGGGATAATTGGATGTAAGAGTGATAGTGGTAGGAGATCATTACCTCATATGGAGATTTGTTGTGGAGAGGATGAAAGACTTTGAGGTGAGGAAGGTGGAGGTGAAGAAGAAGGTTAGAAATAGCTGGATGTTGGCCAACACTGGTAGGAACCTGAGAAGTGGTTTCGATACCTTGTAGGAACCGTTCTTGGCATCTGCACTTAAAGTCATCTAGACCCCCGGGTCTAGCAAAGTTCTCTTCTTGGCATTTGTAGCACCATTTTTCGACAAAATTGGTATGGTGAAGAGGCTTAACACCTCTGAGTAGAAATCCCTTAGAATAAGACAACTTGTTGAGAGTCTAGAACACTGCTACACTTGCCACCTCCCTATCACTGCTGTGATGTCCCCTTCTAGTTGACATCTATCAACTGAGTGGATTAGCCTATCACTGACCCTCGTAGGCTGATGAGGTTGGTTAGAGGGTCTCCTGGAGATTGATTCTTCATCTTCAGAGTGAGCATTACAGGATTGGCTTTCATTTGAGGTCTCCAGGACTCCGTTTGAGACACCACCTATTTTTAGCAGTCCTGCTATTTTTAGCCAGTGGGTTGGGCAGTGGCAGAGTATGGCTTGGCAGTTTCTAGTTCTGACGGCAGGCAATTCTCATGGATACTTAGAGAGATATTAATATTTAATTACTTTAATTAAATATTAAATGACAAACTTTAATGTTTTATTATTTTTTAAAGTCACTTTAAGTCATAACTTAAGTGAGGGTCTATTTCTCATCGGATGGGGCCACTTTTATATTAAACTGAAAAGAGATTTATTTTTGAAGTTTCAATAGTCAAAAATAAATATTAAAAGTTAAAACATCATTTAATGTCAAATCGTACTTTTATTCGGATTAGTGCCAAACCCTAAAGGGAAGAGATAAAAGAAGTTTTTAGGTCTTCTTTTCATTATGTGAAGATTTGATATTGAGTTTGCTCTGAGGAGACTTTGGCTTGAGGGTTTCAGCAGGGTTTCTTCCAGCAGATGATCTGAAGGTATCGGTACATGAAAGCGGTGGATTTCTGTGCAGCAGCATCAGAGGCTGTGAAATATCAGTTGATTTTGCTTTTAGTTGGTTTTATCCAAAAACCAAGATTGGGCAGATTGGAAAGGGTTTTATTAATTTTTATGCAAAGGATTGATTGCAGCCACAGAGTCAGAACAGAGGCAGAAATAAGTGTGTTTACAGCTGGGGTTTTTGTGCATGTATAGCCTGCAGATCTGCCGTACCTTTCTTCCTTGAAAGGGTACGATTTTGTTGGAGGAGTCCAAAAATTCTGAAATAAATCCTAAAGGAGACGCCTAGCTGGTAGCTTCAGTTTGAGCTGCTAAACTCACCATTCCGGGTAGTTTGGACTGTTAAATAATTTTGCTGTTATTATTTGCTGCTGTACGGCAGCAAGGATAAATAAGGGGTTTCTTAAATCTGAGGTATTTGACAATAAATCTTCCTGGTCTTGTCTGATTTCTTTATTGAAGATGTTTATGCAAATTGGATGTAATAAGGGTTTGATAATCCTAATTTTATGAAGTTCAATTAATTTCCAGCTTTTTCCAATGTTGCTTTTTGCATACTATTTGCTCAAAACTAGCCTTGTTGTTAGAAATTGCAAAATACAGAAACATAAAACGCAACAGGTTCAACTAAACCCCCGTTGTCTGAGTTGAGAACCCTTGGTAGGTTCTTACAACTGCTCTTGGTATCTGCACTGAAAGCCACCTGGACCCCTGGTTTTAGAAAAGTTCTCTTCATAGGATTTGTAGCAACATTTTTGGACAAAATTGGCATGGTGAAGAAGCTCAACACCTCTAAGTAGAAACCCCTCAAGATAACACACAACCTGTTGACATATAATGCAAAATACCGACTAAATAAAGCACATTCTTCTTTTTGAGAATACATGAATTGGATTCCCTAAACTATAGAAGCCACCTTTTCCACTGTTGATTAAGGACTTCCTTTGTATCCATTCACCCCTCCCCAGATCTGTCTAGAAATTACGTTCTTTCCGCTTGAAGTAATCTTGCTTAAAAATCCTCTCGTTAACTATTGTCTTGGGAGACTTGACATACAAATTGATTTTGAAATCTTCCACAATTGGAGCCGTGGTACTAAGATCTGCCCGTATTTCTCAGCTTGTTTGATCCCAAAACCAATTTAACAAATTCAAGGAATCAACTTTAGGAATGAGATACGTTTTGTGTACATGATCTCAAATAACATCTCCATTTGGGAAATCCCGAGAGGAGAATCTGTGCTGCATTTAAAAAAAATCTGCTTCCACCTGAGAAGGAAAATCCCTACATAGATTGTATTGCATTGTAAGAAGGAAAGAGGCAAAGCCCGTCTCTAAAATTGTCTGTTTGCACACTCTCCTCGAGTGCAATTACCATCCACATGAATTAATAGTAAACAGACCCGAATGCAACATGTGAGCAAAGCTCCTAGAGTTTTGCATAAGAAATATGAGACATTCAAACTTGCCCAAGAACAACTTTATTGATCTTAAGAAAGCTAGAGTAGAATTCCTAAGATGTGGAGCAAACATTAGGAGCACATTTTTTAGCCAGGCGTTGAAGATCTAGAAGACCACCTCTTTTATATGCTATATAGTCTTCGGCTGAGATAAAGAATGATCATCTAGAGCAAAGTTTTGAAAACTCGCACTCGCCTCGGACTCGACAAACCAAAAATTTGGACTCGGACTCAGACTCGCGAAAGACTCGCGAAAGACTCGGCAAAAAAAAGACCCGTAGTTTTACAAAAAAAACATAAAGAAATTAATGCATTTAGAGAACATAAGAGCCATACTTGAAACATTACACAGGTCATATGATCTACAAACACACAATATTTGAAATTTCATCATTCATACTTATAGTTTCAACTCTAAAATGTATAATAGTAGCATAAGTTTATAAATGTTTACAAAATTACATATAATGATATGTCCAACTCCAAATGTGAAAAACAACAATGAACAAACTAAAGAGAAGACTACATCTTCCTCTTTGTATTTCTCCTCCTTCACACCCTACTAACCCGTCATAACCAAGCAAGAATGCCAAATGAGGGCAAAAAAAAAAAAAAACTCACTTTTAAAGCTTGCATGACCTTTTTCCTGGGTCGCGCGAGTCCATCTGAAAGACTCGTGAGTCCATGCAAAAGACTCGCGCGAGTCCTTGCAAAAGACACGAGTTTTCAGAAGGCGAGTCCTTGGCGAGTCGACTCGTGGCTCCCATGGACTCGCGAGTTCGTGGCGAGTCCATGGCGAGTCCACGAGTCTTAAAACACTGGGCTAGAGTTCTTCATTGTAATTTTGGGTTTCCTGACCAAGGACAATAAGCTTGCTTACTTGTGCATGAATATTTGAATCCTTTTTGTAGATGGGATATGCATAGTACATACATTACAGATCAAGTCACTTATCTTTTTTGTTAAAATTAGTCTCAGTCGTAACTAATCTGGTTATTAACACCCAAAAATTCGATTTGATATACTTGCGATTTAATTGAGATTTATGTGAGTGAGTATTAAACTAACACATTAGTTTGTTATTGTTATGTTTGGTTAAGTAATCCCGCCGGTGTAGAAGGATTGTGGCTCCACACAGGGGTCACGACCCTATGTGGAACCACGTGGTTCCACATAGGATCGTGACCCCCTGTGGAGGCACGATCCAATGAAGACAAGTAATATATATCTGCCACCCTCGTTGAATGAGGAATAACGTCAGACGATACACGCGGTGAACGTAGAAGATATAATTGCTTGGTCTTCGTATCTGCAGAGGCAAACTGATAAGACATAAATAAAATCAGTTTATATTTCTTTAAATCAAATACTAACAGTATAAATTCTTTGTCTCAGAATTCGGATTGTTCTGAAAGTCATCATAGTCTATTTACATTTACATGGTATCAAAGCCTAACTACTTAAGATCCGAATAGACTAAAAGCGAAGTTGACATATCATATCGAAGATTTCTAAAATGGCGAACACAATCAGATTCGAGGACAGACTCAAAGGAGCAGCAAATTTTGTGGCTTGGAAAGTCAGAATTATGATACTATTAAAAGAGAACAAAGTAATCAAATTCATAAAAGAAGACAAGCCCGAACCTGAGAAAACTGTGTGGAATGAAGGAAATGATAAAGCTGTAAAAATCGTGAGAGATGCAGTAAGGGATCACATAATACCACTTATATTAAAATATGACAACGCTTATGAAATGTTCAAAACCCTTGAAAGTATGAGATAAACAATCCGAGCAAAACCCTAGCTCTAAAAAGATAGTTGAACCACATAAGTATAAATAAAGGTGAAACAATAAACTCATACTTCATGAGGATAGGTTCACTCAGAGATCAATTGCAAAAACTTGATTATCATGTCGAGAAGCAAGAACTATCAATGATTACTCTAGATGGATTACCTGAATCCTGGGAATCATTCAAACAAGGCATAAATGCAAGGGATAAATTTACAGAATTTGATCAACTAAGGGATGACTGCCTCCTTGAAGAGTTAAGGCAAATGAAAGGGGGAAATCACAAAACTAAAGATGAGGACCTCCACATTCTGAATACCGACTCCCGTAAGAAAGGCAAGAAGAGAAACTTCAAGAAGAGAAAATCCCATCATGGGAAAAGCTTTCATAAGAAAGACATGTCAAAAATCCAATGTCATAGATGTGATCAGTACGGACACATGTCATTTAATTGTCCTGATAAAGTAAAACAGCAGGCATCATTCGCCGAAGTAGAGAGGAACACAGAACTTGAATCTGAGAAGTTTGTATTATATTCAGCACTATCAAGTCAATCTTCAAACAAGTCTAATACTTGGGTGATAGACAGTGGATCGTCAAGACATGTCACCGGATTCAGAGAATTACTAGACTCAATGGAAGAGGGATCAAATGAAGAGGTAACAATAGGGGATGACTCTGCATATCCTGTAAAAGGTGTCGGGACATGTACAATCAGACTGAAGTCTGGAATCTCAATCCAACTCACCGGGGTACTATTTGTACCAGGCATCAAAAGGAACTTAGTCTCTATCTCTGCACTTGAGGATGACGAATATAGAGTCTCATTCATAGAAGGAAAGGTAATGGCATGGCCAAAAACATCCACCTTCAAAAGAGCACAAGTGATTGGTTACAGACAAGGACACCTATATGAATTGTGTAATGAGCCAAATCAAACCTTACTTCATGAAGTCATAGATCAAGTGGAAATTTGGCATAGAAGACTAGGGCACTTGCATTTTCGTGCTCTACCCTCTATGGAGAAATTAGTCACAAGACTACCTAAACTAAAGCCAATTCATTCAGATGTTTGTAAAGGATGTGCACTAGGGAAAAACACTAAAAGCTCTTTTCCCTGCAGTTCTAGAAAAACTAAAGGAGTACTAGAACTAGTTCACTCTGACTTATGTGGGCCTATGTTTGAACCATCACTAGGAAACGCATTATACTATGTAATCTTTGTAGACGATTTTTCTAGGAAAACTTGGATTTATTTCCTTAAAAGTAAAGAATTTGAAGATATTCTTAGGAAATTTAAAGAGTTCAAATCTATCACAGAAAATCACTCTGGTAGGAAAATCAAAACTCTTAGGACTGACAATGGTAGGGAATACACATCAGAAGTATTTAAAGAGTTTTGCAAAGATGCTGGGATTAAGAGGGAGTTCACTGTACCCTACAATCCTCAACAAAACGGGGTTGCTGAAAGAAAAAATAGAACAATAGTAGAAGCGGCAAGGGCTATGTTGTTAGATCAAAACCTAGAAACTGCACTTTGGGGAGAAGCCACTAATACCGCTGTATACATTCAAAACAGATGTCCTCACTCTCATATTGGTGACAAAACTCCTGAAGAAGTCTTTATTGGAATTAAACTTGATATTAGCCATCTCAAAATATTTGGATGTCCTGTTTATATTCATGTACCTAAGGAGAAAAGAACTAAATTAGAACCTACTGGACAGAAAGGGATTTTTGTAGGATATAGTGAAACATCTAAAGCCTACCGAATATTCATCCCTGGTCAAAGACAAATAGAATTAAACAGAGATGTCATATTTGAGGAAGATATAACTATTAACAAAACAAGGAGTTCCATCACACTTGAAATCCCAACTAATTCCATTAATTTGGAAGAAGATTCTCTTTCTGAAACTCAGAGGGAGCATCCTGAGGATATCACCTTGGAACTTGAGAACACTACAACAGAGAATCCCAAGAAGAGACCACTATGGGCCACTAAAACAGTACAGGAAGCAGAATCCTTTGCAGCACCTAGAGGAACATTTAGAGAAAGCAAAAGACCTTCAAAGTTCTCTAGCTATGTTACTCTAATGACAGACCTCATAAATGCTGAACCTTCAAGTGTTGGAGAGGCTCTTAAACAACAAGTATGGAAGGATGCGATGATAGAAGAATATCAATCTATCTTAAAGAATGATGTGTGGAAAATTGTGCCTAGACCTAAAGGAAAATCAGTTGTATCTTCTAAATGGCTCTTTAAAATTAAGCATGCTGTTGATGGCAGTATAGAAAAACATAAGGCAAGATTTGTTGCTCGAGGCTTCTCACAGAAGGAAGGAATTGACTATGAAGAAACATTTGCACCTGTTGCACAATACACTTCTGTCAGAACAATCCTGGCTATAGCAGCATCTAAAGGATGGAAAGTTCATCAAATGGATGTAAAAATTGTATTTTTGAATGGAACAATTGAAGAAGTATATCTAGAGCAACCTGAGGGATTTGAGGTAAATAATGCTAAAACACATGTATGCAAGTTAGAGAAAGCACTGTATGGATTAAAACAAGCTCCTAGAGCATGGTACGAAAGAATTGACAATTACTTATTAGAGATAGGTTTTTCTAAAAACATTGCTGATCCAAATCTGTATTTCAAAATAATCAAAGGTGAAATGTTGATACTCATATTATATGTAGATGACTTATTAATTACAGGCGAAGATCATCTCATTGCAAAATGCAAACAGGAACTAGCTTCAGAGTTTGAGATGAAGGATTTAGGTCTACTCCATTATTTCCTTGGATTAGAAGTATGGCAAAAACCAGATGGTATTTATCTAAATCAAGGTAAATACACCATTGACATTCTGAAGAGATTTGGAATGATGAATTGTAAGCCAATGTCATCTCCTATGGAAACAAACCTACATAAACTAAAAGAAGCTATAGCAGATTCCAAATTTGCAGATCCAACATTATACAGATAGATTGTTGGATCATTAATGTACCTAGTCAATACCAGACCTGATATATGTTATGCAGTAAATGCACTCAGCCAACACATGGTTGAACCCAAAGAAATACATTTGGTTGCAGTAAAGCATATATTGAGATATCTACAAGGTACCTTGGACTATGGACTGCATTATGAACACATTGCATTGAACCTACATGGATACTCTGATTCAGACTGGGCTGGAAGCGTGATAGACAGGAAGAGCACTTCAGGATGCTGTTTCAGCTTAGGATCAGCTATGGTATCTTGGATCTGCAGAAAACAATCATCCGTAGCTCAGAGCTCCACAGAAGCTGAATATATAGCTGCATCCATGGCAGCTAAGGAAGCCGTATGGTTGAGGAAATTGATAGTAGGACTGTTTGGTGAAAGTTTGAAGCCTACTATCATTTATTGTGACAATCAAAGCTGCATTAAACTTTCAGTGAATCCAGTTTTCCATGATAGATCCAAGCACATTGAGATCCCATATCACTATGTAAGAGACATGACAGAGAGAAAGGTAATAAGACTAGAATATGTCAATACAGGAGATCAGACAGCTGACATTCTCACCAAACCCCTAGCAAGAGTGACAATTGATCACTTCAGGAGGTACCTTGGTATGGTTAAAATGTAATTGATGTCTAAAATTATGTAAACTTCTTGGTCATATATTTGAGTATATGAAGTATGTAACCTTTCCCTGTGTTCATTCCTAAAGGATGACGATTCTTTAGTTAATGAACACTTGTATTTTAACATTGTAAGGTGACGATCTTATAAATGTTTGGAAGATCATATAAACTGAAAATCAGACAATTTGAATATCAGTAATATGATAAGTTATAGTAGACATTATGTAAGTGGATTAATGTCAGTGCACATACTATAACAGGGATATCAAAGTGAGTATATCCTTAGTATCATAGGCTGATACTTAAAATAGGAATATCAAAGTGAGTATATCCTTAGTATCATAGGCCGATACTTAAAACAGGGATATCAAAGTGAGTATATCCTTAGAATCACAGGCTGATTCTTCACACCTAGGTGATGTAATTATCATGAAATTAGTGTGGAGCTAAATTAAGTTTTAGGTCTATACTCCTAAGACGAAGAGGGAGTGTTAAAATTAGTCTCAGTCGTAACTAATCTGGTTATTAACGCCCAAAAATTCGATTTGATATACTTGCGATTTAATTGAGATTTATGTAAGTGAGTATTAAACTAACACATTAGTTTGTTATTGTTATGTTTGGTTAAGTAATCCTGCCGGTGTAGAAGGATCGTGGCTCCACACAGGGGTCACGACCCTATGTGGAACCACGTGGTTCCACATAGGATCGTGACCCCCTGTGGAGGCACGATCCAATGAAGACAAGTAATATATATCCGCCACCCTCGTTGAATGAGGAATAACGTCAGACAATACACGCGGTGAATGTAGAAGATATAATTGCTTGGTCTTTGTATCTGCAGAGGCAAACTGATAAGACATAAATAAAATCAGTTTATATTTCGTTAAATCAAATACTAACAGTATAAATTCTTTGTCTCAGAATTCTGATTGTTCTGAAAGTCATCACAGTCTATTTACATTTACATTTTTTAAGCTCTACCCAGGATTCAAGAAGCTGAAACTTATCTTTATATCCATTGATTGCCATATCCTTTTGATAAAAGTACAAAACACCAAAGGCTTTGTCTCATGTTTTGTCAGCCTTTCTCAAAAGCTCCACCACAAATTTATCATTACTGTTATACTGGTTTTTCATTACTTGTAATGCTTCCTGTGTGCATTGGGCTATCCAGGTTTTCTAGTGCTATCTCTATGTAGCCCTTAATATGACCTTTCTGTTATTTGATTATGACCATTTGAAGCTTATGCATCTAGACATCCTCTTCAATCTCCTACAGTTGAATTGTTGTACTTTCATCTGGAGGCTGTCAGAGGCTCTGGTGTATTCCATTCTCCTTTGAGAACGCTCTCTGTTCTATGCCCATATGTGAAGGATTATCTATCATATCTGAACGGATATTATTAACTAATGGGTTTTCAGAGCTCAAATTTGTGTCTCTGGTTTCGTAATGCATGCATTCATGTTTTGCAGTTCATAGACAATATGTTAATTCCGAATAGTCCATTGTAGCTGCAACCATATAAGCGATTACCCTAAATGCTCCACAGAATCTAGTTTAGTAGGGTTGGCTTTTTATGTCATAAATTCACCTCATTCTTCTGATTTTGGAAATTGCACTTGCATTTTAGGTTAAGAGCTAAGGACAAACAAAAGAGAGAAGAAAGAAAGAAACAAAGCAAGGAATTATATTATTATCCATAAATGACCAAAAGTAGGCTAGTGGAACTATAGGTGAGAGCAATTAACAATAGAAAGTTCTATGAAGAGAGAACCCTAGAATCAAAATTATAAAAGTACATAAGACAAAATAAAACTATAAAAGCATTGTGCTGCTAATAGTTAGCAATGAAGGGCAAACAAGAGCACCAAAAGTATGTGTCAGTGAAAACTAGAAGGAAATCTCATTGAAGATCCCTATCTGTGACTGAAATGGAGGAGTTGTTATAGCCATCATTGGTCACTGTGAGATAATACTCACCAGGGAGTATCTGTAATGTCCCCTACTGTGTTTAGAGTCTAGACCCTATTTAGCCATAGTTAATCTATTTTTTATACATTTATGACTTAAACTAGGTCGATTAGGGAACAATCCATCTTGACATGAACCAAATAAGGGTCATTCCATAGTTCAATCCGTAAATCGCTCATTCAATTTATTATTTCTATATATATATTTATATTTATGCATTTGTATATATTATTTATTTTCAGTTATTCTTATAATATATTTTTACTGTAGAACAATTTCTATAAAGTATTATAATAATTATTATATTATTATTTATGATTATATTAATATTAAATTCTGCATAAGAATGTTATCACGCTTCATGTAATTAAGCATACATATTAAGAACATCCCATGTATACCAATGAGAACATAGATATTACTGCTGTAACTCCATAACAGTGCTGTTCCAAACTCATCAATGGTCTATTTTTCCAGTCCATTCCCCCACCTTCAACCGAACCACCCTCTTATTATTAATATCTCCCAAAATCGAAGAATTGCAATGTTTGAAAGCCAAGAGAAGTGTCTCTTAACAGAACGCATCTATTCATCATCAATCGATTAATGCTAACGATTCTAGATAACTCTCAATCACTGCCACTTCAATCGTACATGTCATATCTGAATGGTCATTGATTATCATTAATCTTTAGTCTTAATTTGCCTTATCAATCTTTAATTGAGTCGCCTACTAGATATGGATAATTGTGGTCCTCGGTTAATTACTTCTCAAATACAAACTTCATAGACCATGATATCATTTAGGGGCTCGATACTATGATCGCTAGTTTTAGTACTCGTGGCTGCCTCAGTGGTTGTGTTGCATGTTACCGTATTTGATTATGGTAATTTCTCCTCTGGTCAAACACATCTTCCAAATCTTTGTCGCTGAAGACAATATGGAGTTTGAATCAATTGTTGCCATACACAAGATAATCGTTGTTCACCTTGAATTATCATAGTTGCTGCTAATCATCAGTTGGTCAAATTGATACGGTTGACAAGTCACCATCAATAGCCAACTACTTGATTAATTGTCTTCTCCTTAAATCGATTGCTTGACCATTGATAGTGTTGTTCCTTATTATCTATCGATGCCTTCCCTTATGCATTGTAATCCATATTCAAATGACATCTTTAATGCATTCGTTCATCACTCCAATTGTTATCTTATGATATTCTTGGTTCTACCAATCTGGGACATATTCGATAAATACCTTCCTTATCGGTCCTTCATCTGCCACTATACTAGTCGTAAACAGTCAGACATTTATTTGCTGATGTGTAGAGGGTTTGGAGGATATGGATGCTACGTCAAAGCTTCCTCCCAATAAGTGTTTGTTTGCTCAAACTCTTCTTAGTCAATACTGTTTACAATTTTTTCAAGTTGTAATATAATAGTGAGATGATATTAATTTATTTATTTTGTTTGAATATTTCAATAATATTATTAATAAGGATTATATTTCATATTAATTAAATACTAATATTTATTAATAAATTTCAAATAGTCATTCAAAATATTATATTAAATAATAATTGTTTCATTTAAGATGTAAATAATGATCAAGGAGGGGACATGACAGTATCCAAGGTCTTAAGACCATGCTGGGATAGCCTAGGAGAAATCAAAGAACTTCCTCTAGAGACTCCCCTAACATCCAAGGCTGGTGTAGCACCTATAGTAGAAAAAAGCTTGTAATATGATCCTTCTCTTGTGGTTTCGAGGGTTCTAGTAAGTAGTACATTCATGTTGTTAGAATGGAGTTGGGTCATGGTGATGAAAATGAACAGAGCCATGATGCTGAGGGAGAGGAGGCCGTGGTACATGAGTAATGTAAGTAATAATGGTTTGTTGAGAGAAGCTACCTAACTGATCTATCAGCTTTGATATGTGAAGTGCGAGCATTGTGTTGCTTGTCTCGTGGATGTGTTGGAAAAAAAGAGGTGATCAACATCAGGGCTCTAGAGCCTCTAGATTTGGAGGGTGACAATCTCACAAAGAAGAACTGAGCATCGCTGGTCTAGAAGTTTTGATCACTTGTTTATTTTGTGTGGATGTAAAGAGAATGAAACAGACGAAGTATGGAGTATCGTAGCTATAGAAATTATTGAGGAAAATGAGAGCAGAATGAGTGGGAAACCTTAAGTTGAATACTTGGGATGGAGAGATCTGCTCCAATACTCGTAATGTACTAGCAATAGTAATTTTAACTACCACCACCAAATGCCAAGGAATATTTTTGAAAATGTTGAAAATAATGGAAAAAGTAAAACAAGCAGAGGGAGAACATGATTACTTGAATTGTGCACCTGCAAACACTTCTCCAAAAGTTATTTCTTGAAGAGGCAATTATATTTTCTTGATTGATGTGATATTCTTGGATACAGAGAAAGGCATTAGGGCAATTTTTGCACAAAAAGATTAGCAAGAAATCCTAGTTATGTAAATACTTTACCAAAGGCCTCACTGCATGTAAATGGGCTCAGTAGAATATCAAAACACTTTTCACCAAATGATATGCCCCCACTATTGTGCTGGTTTGGGTTTGATATGTCTCCCCGTTTACTTTTTGATCTAGGTCCTTTGTAGATTTGGCTAGGGACCTAGAAAAATAATAAAACTTGGTTGTTTCTCTTTTTATTGGGTGATTACAACATAGTCATCAATATTTGCAATCTATTTGGATATCTGCCAACTCACCATCACACTGTAGACATTTTTTCCATTATCTTATTATTGAGCGTACTTTTTTGTTCTTTGCTTGATTTTTAATTGTGGTCAATCTTGTTGGCACTCCTCACCATGCCCGTACTTTTCTTTCACCACATATGTATCTAATTTTTAAATTGAAGTACCATATATTTATAATAGGCTAATGTTTGGGGGAGATATGTTTAAATTTTTAAATATTATGGTTTATCTAATCTTTAATAAATTAATATATTGTATATTATTAATTTAATTAACTTATATAATTTATAATTTATAATTTTTTTTAACGATTTTTAATTAATATGTAGAATAGGAAGATACTAATTATATATAAATTTAATATCTTCATATTATATATTTTAAGCAAAAGTTATATTTATTTAAGATGGTTGTATTATATATATTAATATAAAATTATAAAAAATCTAAAAATATATGGATGAACCAACAATGAATCCAACCGCAATTTTTTATTCGTCAAATACACAAACTTGAATCAGAATCCAAACTAGAATCTGCAACTTAGTTGTTATAAAAGTGAGATGCCAATAAAAGTTCATTTGCATAATAGCTCATTACACAACAAAAAGATGTTATTAATGAATTTGTAACATAACATATGATGTCTTTTTAGGCTACAAGCTATTATTTGTCTTTTGTGCTCTACCCTGAACAATGATTTTGATGCTTCCTATATTTGAGGTGATATAACAAATCATGTGGATCTACAATTCTTGTTTGTGTTTCTGCCTCTGGGGTCCTTGATCTATTGGCATTTTCTATATTATTGTTTGCAAACAGAAGCAATGCAACGTCCCTTTTCTGGACCACCTTATATTTTTCCCTAAATCCACAAATCCAATAAAACAAGCAACATAATATAGTTAGAGATGTAAATTTCACCCAAAGATAAGATAAATCCTTGTTGGAAACCTGCAATCATGTTAGACAAATATTAAATATATAATTCACAAGATAAATCCATTACTAGGGTTAAAACCATATATTCATAAACATATAACAAATATAATCTACTATGTTGAATTCAACCATAACGGGGTATAAGACAAGGAGACATGATAGGGTACCCAAAGAGATCCCCTACCCTAGGCCCAAGAGCGGATATCCCATCCCTTTTGGCCTCATGTGGCCTTCCACCATCTCACATGAGTTGGTGTACCTAGCGAGGCTTCCACAGCCGTTCCTCCTCATCATGCCATCCCTCTCCACCCTCTTATGATTGGATCTCACTTTGGTTCATCCCAACAATCAATCAATGTACTGATCGAAGGAGAAGCTGCAAGAGGGGTGTCCCAAAGTGATCCTCTACCCTAGGCCCAAGAGTGGAATGGCCTATCCCTCTTGGCCTCTTGTGGCCTTTTGCCATTTTATATGAGGTGGTGGGCCTAGTGAGGAATCTATAGCTGTTCCCCCTCCTTGCATTCTCTTCCTTGTTCTGCCTTGATTGATTGTTGTAAATTGGAAATCATATTACTGCCTATGTCTAATATTCATGGTGTTAGTGCAGAAACATATATATAAAACAATTATTCAAGTGTACCCAGGAAATAGAATGTTACAGCCTGTAACTTAATAACAGTTCTGATCTGATCTTATCGTTGATCTGATTTCTGATTTCTGTTATGGAAGCTGCTGATTCCCTTCGATGATGCCTTGGAGTGGTCAATGTGTTGTATATATATATATCTCCATCGGTGGTGAGGAGTCATGTTTTTTAAAAGTCACAATCCTTCTTGCAAGAGGCGGCCCTTCATAACCTGTCCTTTGCCCTTTCACAAATAAACCGCTGGAGTCTTGGGTGGAATCGCACCTTGTTAGTGTTTAATAATATATTAAACTAAGCATAAATCAGTGTAGTAATAATGTGAGATTGCTGCCATATATGTAGAGAACACATTCTTAGTGAATTTTCTCCTCATAAACATTATCAATCTCTGTAGCCGGGTCGCTCACTTCCTCTTAATGTTTGATTTGATTTTAGTTTTCAAAAAATTATGAAGTCTTATGGAGTAGGGCAATTTTCTTAATTTATTTAATGTGTTATAGCCTGGTCATGACAAGCAATATCTTTGAGGGGATGTAGAGAATTTTTCCAGTAAGTTTTGAGTTCTAGTTTTAGCTACAATTTTAGAATTTTAGCATTGAACTCTATAGTTTGACGACTAAGTGGTAAAGTCACATGCTGTGTTCTATAATGAATAGTCATTAGTCAATCCTTATGGCAGATATATTGCATTTCTTTCGCCAATTCTGGTTTAATATTGTTGGTTGATGGTTCAACTTGGATTTTCTTCCATGATGACTTGTGATTTGCAATTGCCTGAAAGTCAGTTTAGATTGTGATAATTTTAGCTGTTTCTTGGAAAATTCACAAGTTTTATTCTTTTATGCAGGATTAGATCGCTATTTACGTATATGGGATGCAAAGACAAGGCAACTTCTTGCATCGGTAAGCTCTTCATTAGAGTTTCATTGGGTATATATATTGTTTTTGCTTTGGCTGCAGGATTTGATCCAAAGCTGGTTGGTCACATTTAAATTTGGTCATTTTGAGGATAAAAGTGATGTGCATAAACAACCTACACTTGATTTTGATTTAAACTTAATTATATACTATTTTCCTGAATTTGCATGCTAATATTATGGACTTTTAATTCTTAATACACCTAACATGCAATTATCTTAGATCTGCAGAAATTAATAGCTTGATTAATGTATTTTTACATCTCTTAAAGGCATGTTTGTGCTATTGTGTATATCCAGCAGCAGTTGTCAGCTTGGAGTTTGCTTGATCTCTGTTTTATATATAAATTTTACAAAATTGCAATGTCATACAATGCAAGAGGCTTGTATGAATAGTTGCAACATATTCCCTAGGCACAAATGTCTAAGCTCGTATTTCATGTACTCCAACTTGATTCAGATTCAGTAGACCAAAAATTTTCTGTCTCGGCAAAACTCAACAACTTATAAAATACTTAAATTTCAAAAAAAGAAAATATAAATTTTATGCAAAATATAGTTACAAAATCTATCAAATGATTCTGGTGGGGGTCCAGGGGTATCACCTCTTGCAAATCCACTATAAAATCCTTCCAATCTGCTCAACAATGCTTAAATGCTAGTTTTCTATTTTACCTTGAGCAGATAGGGCTTATAAAGCCAGAAAATCATGTTTTTCAAGTGTCTATTCTGCATTTCCCTGTGTCTGCCGGAAAATTTCTGCTCTCACAAGTTTTTTTGCATGGAATAAGCTAGTACTTTTCTGAAATTGGCCACTTGCTGGAACTTGCTGTTTACTTGTCAGAACTCACCTAAATATTGCTGCAGAAACTTGGTGAGTTTTTACTGCAATAATGGTCCATAAAAAAACTTGCTTGTGCTTGGCAAGTAGTTAATATTTATACAACCTTAAGCAGAGTTTTGGAGCTCCATTTTTTGAATCTTCTCTTTAGTGGATGGAGAGCTCTTTATTTGCTGTTTGTATTGCATTTTGTTGATTACATAGATACACTTGATTTGGTTCTGGAAGATTCATTTAAGTTATTCTAATTTTAGAATTTGAAAGGAAGCCTTTATTACATGTATAACATAAATACAACCTGATATAAAAGGAAATACTGCTAATACTATCTTTATTTGTGGATCATGTGATTGTTCTTTATGAAAATTTGTGCATAAAGGGGCAAGAAAAACATCTAAATAGTTTTCTTTGATCTTGTTATGTAAGAAGCCTTCTTAAGTAAATTCTAAGTTGATTTTTTTCGTTATGTATTTATTTAGTTCGCTTTCAGTCCATTTTGCTGTTAGATTTTTCACATATGCCTTTCTAAGTTATAGAGGTGAACAAGCATTGTGAAGAAAAAATTGATATGTATCAACTGTTTCTTTCTCTAATATTATGCTGAATGTATGATAAAACAAATGCTTTGAAGATTTAACATTAGAATTTAGCAGCAAGTGTCCAGTAAGCAATAATTTCCCTTCTTATGCATGTTTGTAATTTGAAAATCTGGTCTTACATGTTTTGTTCTGAAATATGTTTTGGCTTGCAGGCATATCTGAAGCAACAACTCATCAGTGTTATTATTGATTGCAATTTTATTGCAGCAAAGCCAGCTATTGACAAGGGTTAGTTTCATGATGCACCAATTAGTTACTATTACCAAAAAATGTCCTCTAAGTTTATACAAAGATTTCCTCCTGAGGTTATTGGTTCTCTGTATGGTGTTCAATTTTTATATCTTATTTTGTTTTAATTATACCCCAGAAAATGTTTTATCTTTTTGATATAATCTGATCATTTTTCTTTCACTAAAGAAGTTTCATATGGACTTTCAAGCTTTAATAACTTGCATTCAAAGTTTAGATGCAAAGATTGCGTGATAAAGCTAGAATGAGGATTGGATGCAGGCAAAGTTAATTGGTTTAACAAATGTGACGAAACACGTGGGTTCTAATGTCTAATTGTATCTTTGAATATTTATTTTTTCATTTTGAACATTTAGCACACCTAATGTTGTATGAGACAAGCTAGAATTTGTTTTTGCAAATGAGATGAAATACAAGGCTATCAATTGGAAAATAACATGTAGGGCTTCATTTTACAATTCAAATCATAAAGAGCACAACTGAAATACTATAAATTGAGAAAAAGGATCCATGTCTAATTCTTAGTGTACTATCAAAACTTGGTTGTGATTATTTAGTCTTTGTTTCTATATATCATACCATGAAGAGGGGAGAAGGATTCCCACAAAGTCACACTCAGAAAACAAGTTAACACAGCATACATGTGAAAGGAAACCACAAACATACACTTATAATGGAGGTAAGAACACATACACAGCATGCATAAGTTAAAGTAAGGCAAGAATGGTAGTTTCAATTCATCCAAAGGCCAAAGGCCAAACTTACAGTTGCAGAAATGCAAAAATAATTACAAGTCTTCAAGAGAAGAGAAGAGCATGGAGGTAAGAACACATACACAACATGCATAAGTTAAAGTAAGGCAAAAATGGTAGTTTCAATTCATCCAAAGGCCAAAGGCCAAACTTACAGTTACAGAAATGCAAAAATAATTACAAGTCTTCAAGAGAAGAGAAGAGAAGAGCATAAGAAAGATCAAGCCAATAGGGAGAGAGCCCTTTACAATGAGGCTTAACAACCTTATATAAAAATGGGTTACAATGGTGATCATGACCCCTGCATGTCAGTCTGGAAGTGCATGCACTTGACTTGTACATGCAAACAACCTAGCCATACCCACAAAGGTCAATCCTGAGAAGGTGGATTGACTAACCTTCTAAAGTCAGTCATGACATAAGTCACCAAGCATGGCCCCGTACCTCCCTTGATGGAAATCTTGCCAAAAACATTTAATGCACCCTTGTGGCTCCACAAAAGAAAGTGCACAAGTCATTAAAACTGTCAGAGCATTAAAGGCCTTGAGTGCTGATCACGCCATTCGGAAGTGTCGCCAGTTGGAAGGAAGCCCGAAGACTTCGGAAGCTCGGACTCCCGAAGTGAGGAAGTCAAGGGAAGGAGCAAGGAACTACAGAACCTCGAGGTTTCCGAGTTCCGGGGGAACTAGGGAGGGAAGGCAAAAGGGGAGAAACTTCGGACCTCGGGGTTCCGGAGTTCCAGGATAGAGAGGGAAAGGGCTAAAGAGAGAAGGGGAACTCTGGACCCTCGGGGTTTCGGAGTTCCGGGCAAAAGAGAAGCTTAAGAGAAGATGCGAAGGAAAGGAAGGCTAGGAACTTCGGAACCTCGGGGTTTTGGAGTTTTGAAGAGGGAAGGAGAAAAGGGACAAGGAACTTTGGAACCTCGGAGTTTCGGAGTTCTGGGGGAAAAGAGAGAAAGGCTAAGGAGAGGAGGGGCTAAGCTAGGGAAAGAACTTCGGAACCTCAGGGTTCCGAAGTTCCGAAGAAACTGTAGAAAAGCCAAGGGAAGGAAGGGAACTTCGGAACCTCGGGGTTCCGGAGTTCCAGAGAAGGAAAGAAAGTGGCTAAGACAAAGAACTTCAGAACCTCGAGGTTCCGAAGTTTCGGAAAAGGAAGAAGGAAAGAGACAAGGGCAAAGAACTTCAAAACCACTACATTTAGCCCCCACTTTAGCCTGAGTATAAGTGTACGCCAATACTTGCCGGTAAAGTATAACGAAACAAGATTGAAAGACTTTTACCATGTCAAGGAGGCAAGATGCGCCAAGCCCCCAGTGGACTTAGGATCTTACGACTTCGATTGACAAAGTAAATGGGAAGATCGAGAAGGGGAGAACCATGACTGCAAGTAGCAAAGTTCCTTTCACTATGAGTCATGAAAGCAAGGATACCAAAGATTACAAAGCAAAACAAAGCTCACTAAGTAATTCTAAGTATCAAAGAAGGAAAATATGAGTGGAGTGTATGCCCCCACATTAAAGGGACCGCGGGCGCCTTATCGGGAGCGATTGCTTTAAGGTAGTGTTGTGACCATTTCACACATCGCCCCATCGCAAATGGGGACCCCCTCTTTTTGCTTGTTTTTTCGCTCGCGTTTTCGCTTTCGTTTTTAGGGTTTTGTTAGTTAGTTGATTGTCTGGATTTAGGGCCAAGCCTTAGGGTTTTAAATTTTGTCTTTTCAAGCCAAAATCCAGTCCTTTTTGAGAGCTTTTGAGCTTCCTTTTCTAGAATGCAAATTTTGAATGCAATGATTTCGCCAAAATGGTCTAATTTTCAATTGGAATGTTCATGCAGAGCTTAAATTTTGTCTAAGTGTTGACCGTCAATGTGAATTTTTGTCCGATTGAATATTTTGACCAAATTTTGACTTTTTTGAATTTTGATCCTGGGCATTGGAATTGATTTGTTTTTGCCTCGTGAAGTGTTAAAATGTGAAAAATCTTGTTATTTTGGCCTGTAGGAGCAAAATCGCTCCTGTCCCTCAGTGAAGGACGGGAGCTCATTTTCAAATATCTCATCATCCCTGCAGAATCCAGACAAATTTCAAGTTGGAAGTGATGGAGAACGGCGAGATCTTTCCATTGAATATAAATTGAAGATTTTCATGAGCACAGAAATGCCTCCAGGAGGAAAATCGCTCCTGTCCCTCAGTGAAGGACCGGAGCTACAATTCAAATTTCGCCTTGTCCTTGCAAGATTTTGAAAACTTAACAGTTTGAAAGGGTCCAAAGGAAGATGCTTTGCCAAATGAATATAATTTGAGATGCAAAAACGAAGGATAATGACCTATATTGACTAAATCGCTCCTGTCCCTCTCCAAGGGACCAGGGCGAGGTACCTTGTAGCTCTCGTCCCTCTCCCAGGGACCAGAGCGATTTCCTTCATTATGCAAAATCCAAACAAGGGTCAAGGCAAGTTTACGTTCAAAAACAAGGGAAAACATGAGATGAACGCATTGAATATAAATTGAAGATTTTTGGGACGTCCATAACAGTGTTAAATGCCTAGTTCGCTCCTGTCCCTCAGGAAGGGACCAGAGCGATTTTTGATATAATTGCTTTTCTTGCAAGGTTACAGACAATGTCAAGGCATGAACGAATAGAGTGAAGAAGGACGAGTCCGTTGAATATAAACTTGGAACCTGGCAAAGTGAGATAGTGGCCACAAAGGGAGGATCGCTCCTGTCCCTCTCCAAGGGACCAGGGCGATACAATGGTGATGATACTTCCTACGCAAGTTCAAGGTCGTTCCTCCGAAGTTCAAGGTCGACACAAGTCAAGACAAGGTGGCGAGGGACGTTTCAGGGCATTTTCAATCAAACACAAGCATCAAGGTCGTCACGTTGGAAGGATTTGCGCTCTAAGACCCCAGATCGCTCCTGTCCCATGGGAAGGGACCAGAGCGATATTTCCATTAAGGCATCGATTTCAAAAGACAAGCAAGTGTTAAGCTACCAAGAGGATCGAATGGACGTCATTACACGCATTGAAGATAATTGCAAGTTGATAAAAACAAGAACAAGCTCGCAATGATGAATTTCGCTCTTGTCCCTCAGGAAGGGACCAGAGCGATATTGAGTGTATTGATCAATTCATGCAAAATTACGTTGAGTCAAAGTTTTTTTCAAGGTCACACGAGGTTCAAGACATCTTTTTATAGTGACATGCAAGAGTTTTGAACGTCCAAACATTATCAATCAAGCTAAGGAGTCCATATCGCTCTTGTCCTTTGGACAAGGACCAAAGCGATTTCATCAAAAACACTCATACTCCTTCAAAGTCAAGGCAAGGCGAGGATGGACGAGGTAAAGGACGTTATTTCGAAGGCAATAAACAATGAACCAAGGTCAAATGTTACCAACTTGAGCTCAAAACGGAGAAAAGACATGGATCGCTCCTGTCCCTCTCCAGGGGACAAGGGCGATGTTAGGCAAAACACATGATATTCTTTGAAAATCACGTTAAGACAAGGACGCACAAGGTTTTAAATGGCATTTGGAAGATGATACAAGGAAAGGATCGTATCAAAATGGAGAATTTCAAGCAAAAGCCTTAGGATCGCTCCTGTCCCTCTCCAAGGGACAAGGGCGATGATCCTTATAGCATCAAAGGTACCTTGCAAAAGCAAGTGGGACGTGTGCGGAATGGACTAGCAATGATGTTATTCGCCTAGCAATGGAAGTTCGAAGATCAAAGATGCAAGATGAACGTGGAAACATGGAGATCGCTGCTGTCCCTCTCCAAGGGACAAGGGCGATGATACATCTAAAGACGCTCATGCGCACATGCAAGGCAATCTAATTCGAAGAACCCAACCAGATGATCGATTTAGAACGTGGAAATGAAGGAGTTGAACGTTGAAAACGCAAGAATCATGACAAAATGGTGAATCGCTCCTGTCCCTCTCCAAGGGACCAGGGCGATGAGGTACGTCCACTTCATTTTCAAATTTTTTGGCGCCAAATAAACCTTTTTAAATTCATTTTAACGCCAAAGTTCGATAAGATTTAAAGTCCTATTTAATTGGCATTTAATATGGCGTTTTGCATTAATTAATTATTTTGCCTTGATTTAAAAAATCGAAATTTATTAATTAAAATAAAAGGCATTTAATTAATTAATGAATTAAACAATTAAAAGTCGAATAAGAACGCTCATGCATGTCAGTCGGCCTTGTTATTTTATTTAAAAATCGTTTGAAATTACTTTATTTTATCAAGTCGGCCTTGAGGGTGAAGTGTGATGTGAGCGCTATATAAAGGGGGGTAAAAACTATCATTTCTACATCATTATTTTACCTTTCTACATGCGAATTGAGGAAGACGAAGGGAAGTGCTGAGTGCGAATTGCGTTGAAGACCAAAGGTGGTGCGAGTTTCATTCATCCAAAGGTGGCGCTTAGTTATCAAAAGGTGGTGCGAATTTGAAGACCACACCAAAGGCGAACTTGGGGATCCATCTAAGACCACGTCGAAGGTGCGAAACTTGGAGATTTGTTTGTGCGAACTTGAAGATCCATTTGAGACCACGTCAAAGGCGATAATTGAAGATCACGTTCTCTCCAGGGGGGCGAAGTCAATTTTGAGGAGATCATATTGAAGATTACTTTATACCTCAATTTTGCCTAGGCAAATTTTGTTTTTGCATTCTAGAGTTAGCTCTCTATCGAGGTATGGCGATTTAATTGTTATTGCTTTATTCATTCATCGTCATATTTCAAATTTTGAAATTTTGAATTTTGAATCTCTTGGCTCAATCGTTGTATTTTAGGAAATGATGACTCTAGAGACTTATCATGAGGTTTCCTAAATTTTATCTCTCTTATTTACGTTATTTATTGCAAAATCTATCTCTTATAATGAAATGTTGTGTAGGTATGGCAACCCCAAAGGCGGGAGCATCCACCAGCCGCTCGGCTCTCATGAAAGAAGATCAGAAGACCGAAGAAGTGGAGACCAAGATCGTGTCTAAGTGGAGCAACATTGGAGATACAAACTTGGGGAACTTTAGCACGAAGAAGTTCCGAGAGGTCCCTTACATCGGCAAGCCATCACCTGTCGCCCGGAGAATAATAGAGAGTGGCATCATTAAGGCGGCCGGTTTTCCTCCAGCTATTCAGTGCCACGAGTTGATGATCGAGTGTGCCCGTCACTACAATCCACAGTCCAGGACAATTGTGTCCAACGAAGGAAACACTTTGGCGTACCTTTCAGAGGAAGCCATAAGTGAAGCCTTCCATCTTCCAGAGCACAGGGACATGATATACAAGAGCATTGAAGGAGCCAGATCAGTGTACGATGATGATCCAGATGCTTGCCTAAGCATAATCAACAAGAACTGGCTACTCAAGAGTCGTCCCCGTCTGAGCAAAGTACCGAACACACCACACAGGATTGATTTCCAGGAGGAGTACAGAGATTTGATTACCATGCTCAACAGAGTTACAGGAGCACCTCATGCCTTCTATTTTGAGAAATGGATGTTTTACTTCATCCAGGTGATTGTTCAAGGAAAGGGTACAATACATTGGGCTAGGATAATTAGCCATTGCTTAGACGTACAGTTGAGAAGACTCAGGGCTACTAAGTCCTTCCACATGAGTTCATACGTCATCTATGCCTTAATCAGGAGCGTTGAGTACGCAGGACTACCTCACAGAGGAGTGATTGGAAGAGGACCCGGCGAGGTCAGAGTTTGTGAATCCTATACCTACTTGCATCATCCACCAGGGAAGTACTACAAATTAGTCAATGATACTTTCACGATGAACATCACAAGGACGTTGCAAGGAGGGATTCACAACAGATTATCTCAGGATGCCCAGGAATTCATCAAGAGGTACGGTGCTTGGTTCATTCAGTTTCCCAAGTTCACTTACATTAGAGTGCATGGATGTCCTTTACCTCCATACATGTTGCCGAGGTACCCGACAGACAGAATTGTGTTACTTGAAGTAACAAGGCAGTTGGCAGCATATGTGAAGGCATTCAGACACAGACATCAGAATGGAGTTCAGGTACCTATTATTTTGGGTAATTCAGTTGAGGTATGTCCTAATGTCTTAGCCATGGATGACGCAGAGAAGGAGTTAGCCTTGTATCCTTTTTCATCTTTTGCTTGGAGGAATAGTTTTGATCCACATGGACATTTAGAGGAGACGGTCGGTAGAAGATTTAGACATGAGTACCAAATTGAAGATTTTATGATGAATCTCCTAGATGATCTCGAAGTGAAACGAAAGATACATTCTAGATTGCCTTTGGATTTCATCAGGAAATGTAAGATTTACAGAGTGGCCGACCAAGCTCAGGACAACGGCAGGCACATCCAATCTTCATATGATAGAGAAAGTAAAACAATTAGTTTGAATTGGAATGAGCCCGAGGCCGTGGATTTAGATGATTTGATGGCACCAGTCTTGTCTTGTACTCGCAGATGGGTAGACGTTCAGCATCAGAAGTTGAGAGAACAAGGCATAGCTATGTCTTTTACTTTGGAAGAAAAACCAGCTGAAGGTGGAGCCAGTGTTAGTGAAGGCAATCCTAATCCTAGGAATTCAGGTGAAGGTAACCTTCGATGTGCCAGTGAGGGCAATCTCCATTCGAGAGGTTCGAAGAGAAAGGAAAGATCAGAAAAGAAAGAGTCTTCCAAGAAAAAGCAAGATGCCAACAAAGATCAAGCACCAGGTACTTCTTCTAGACCAGAGGATAGAACAATTCGAGTAGAAGAGTCCATGGAATCGATGGTACAGAATGACAGACTAGAGGAAGGACAGGCGCAGCATGTTTCATCCGATGGATCTCTCCAAGACTATGATTTAGACAATGATAACGAAGTAACATCTCCTCCCAGACAAGAAGAAATAGTACATAAAGAAATTCAAGTTCAAGAGACAAGATCGAATATCCCAGATTGGTTGAAGGAAAGATTAACCAAGGTGATCGTAATTGAGGACGAGGACAGTGCAATTGATTTAGAGAGCCTTGTTGGACGTTCACATATGACAACAGAGAAGAAGAAGGCTACAAAGATGTCCAAGATGATTCGAGATGAGACTGGATCTAGAAAACTGCAGATAGCTACACCAGCAGCAGACAAATATGAGGGTGAGATCCTAGCAGAGGACTATCATATACAGACTATTGAGTTAGGACCATCCACAGCAGAGCAGACTTTAGATGATGCCACCGACACATTTGAGGCATTGAAGGACAAGCTTAGAGAAGAAGTAGAAAAGAATAGAAAGCTTGAGAGAGAGGTCGGTGCATGGAGGACATATTTCAGTCACATCAATGAACCTTTGGGACGTCAGGATCCAGTTAGATCACCATTGCAGGCATTGCCCCTTCAATCGATCAATGAAGCAGAAAGATTCAGGAACCTGGTCCAGCGTACATGTAGTTGGATGGATAGGTCTCACACGGTGGCTATTGAGTTTGTTACAAGGATGTCGAAGATCACCCATCAGGCTATCCAAGTTCTTGAGATTATTCACAGATTGATGGCAACAGTAGCTGCGTTTGCCTATACCAAGGACGTTGTCATCCCTGTCTTGAAAGTTATAAGACACACATCCAGGAGAATTTTAGCGCAGGAGAGGATCTTAGAAGGTGATTCTCACAGTTTGTTTCAGTGGTCAACCTTACTCCATATAAAGAGTGTTCTCTTTGAGGACATCAGTGTTAGATGTGGTCAAGTTGAGGAGGTGATCAATCCGATCCAGGACAGAGTATTTGAAGTACTTCGTACCATTCTTGGCAGAAGGATCGAGGTCGAGACAGATGTGGATTTACAAGAATTTGAGGATAGAATCAAGATCATCTTTCGCAAGGACGCAGATGTTACAGATGAGCAGTATGATCAGATGTATGCCACCATGCTCCTGATTGATAGAACAAAGGAACTTGAACCTACTTGGGACACGGCTCTTCTAGATGCATTTGATTAGGTTATCCACTTAGAAGAGAGTATCAAGAATCTTCCCGAGATTCCAAACACAGAAATCGAAGGAATCGTGACAAAATTCATTGCATATGCTAAGAAAGAGAATTGGAAAGGGAATAAGATTCTAGATGAAAGGTTGTTACAGATGACATGACATCTTATTTCTCATTGGTTGATACCTCCTAGATTTTTGTGCCAAATTTAATATTTGGCTATGTATTTAATATTGTTCAATAAAAAGGAGGTCATTTGTAACAAACCCTAATTAGGGTTTAGGTGTCATGATCTTGTCCATTGATTTATTTTCAATCTGGACCTTTCATTGTAACTGGGGATGCTATTTATACTCCCATTTTTCATTTCATTTAAAAATAGTGAATAGTTTAAGAGATAATAGTTGATGTAATAGAGAGATTAGAGTTAGAAGCAATTTTATTTTGTAGCAAGATTGAGTCTTGAAGAGAGAAATTCAAGCAATTGTTGTATATGATGACTTGGAAATCAATAAAATATTGAAGTTATGGTGTTTTGTTGCAAATTTCTTAAGTTATCTTCATGGTTGTTGGATGTACTTGAATCACGCTCAATCAAGGTAGTTTGTTAATTTGAAAGGCTAAGTGTGAGATTTGATATTTGGTGGGATTCACAATCCAAACCACTAGCTTCTTGCTGATTGTAGGAACGCCTTGCGTGGTCGACTGGAAAACACTTTACATCCTTAACCTTCAAGCATTTTCGTATCTAGGATATGTACCTTCATAGTAGTGTCCTTGGTCTTTGATGCATTGAACACCATTATTACCTTAGAAGATCGCACTAATTTCAATTGAGTTGTTATCTTATGGCAAAATTGAAGTTGGTTGAGTCTTGCCAAATCTCATTCATGCTAAGTCGTTCATAGGGTTAGGCTAGATTAGACTTCCTTAAACCCTATCCTTTTGCTATTTTTGAAAGTTCCTTCTTAGTTTAGTAAAATCTTCGAGCCTTTGGAATCCGTAAGACGCCCTGGAGGAAACAGCAAATCACATCATACCACTAAAAAAGCTTGTCCACACGTGGAGACCCCACTAAAAGAACCTTGGAGTCCATCTAACTGATCCTTTTCGCAGATCTTCAGCAGTTAGAGACTATTTTCTCAAGAGAGGATAAGATACCCATTGGTATTTTATTCTGTGTATGATTGTGTAGAAAATACACGTCAACAGAATTGGCGCTAGAAGGAGGGCTTAGTTTCCGAAGTTCGAAGTCCGAAGATTTTGAAAAGAGAAAACATTGCAAACATGATCATGAAGTACGATGGTGTTGCCGAATGAAGGACTGAATCATGTGGTGCAACCCAATTTGCAAGTAGGCAATACCCAAGAGGACATCATTTCCGAATTGAATCAAGTAGCTTGGAACGCAAGGAGAAGTCAAGACGAATATAACCAAGTCAGGATCATCTTAGAGCAAGAGGAAGATATAGCCGAAGAACATCAAAGGGTCATAGCTAGGAATCTTCGCAATCAAAGGAACCCACAATAATCCTTGCAAGACTTCACGCTGGATCGCATTGGTTCTTTCTCGCCCGAGAAACATCAAAGGTTGTTGAGGTCCACACCAGGTGTCAAGAATCTAAGTGAACTTCAGTTTACTTCCAAGGCGAAGCGAGCTAAGAGAGAGGACACTCCCAAAGAGTTCGAACTAAGATTGGAAGGATCTCCTGAGTCATCACAAGTTCTTCAAGAACAAGTGCAAGCGGCAATCCAATCTAGTATCCGGGCAATTTCACAAACAAAGAGCCAAGCTAGTTCATCAAGTCCAGCTTCAAACAGTACAATGGCACAACGTGCTCCACCTCCACCTCCTCCTCCTCATATACTTAATGGTGCGACTTGGCTAGTCAACAATCCATCACCGTTGGAATTTGCAGTTTATCATGATATGCCGAAGAATCCAGAACACTTTTGCTCCAAATTCAATGTTAGTGATTTCCATCGCACGGCAGAAGATCACATCAAGATGTTCGAGGACCTTCTTCGTAACAGACAAATTGAATATGGAGATGTGGCATGTAGGCTTTTTCCCTATTCATTGGGAGAAGAGGCATACTTTTGGTTTATTCATTTGCCTACAGGGTCCATCAGGACTTGGGACGCGATGAAAGACGCATTCATTGCCAAATTTGGCATCCCAACTACGCCAGCGGAGTTATACAGACAATTTGTTGAGGTTCGAAGGAGAGAGCATGAACCTATTACTTCCTTCAACAACAGATTTCACCGCGCATACACAATGCTACGTCCTCCTTATCTTATTGCAGATCCAAGGGAGATTTACTATGGAGCCTTAGATCATCTCACAGCTATGTTCGTGAGGACACATCCGACTCCGAATGATCTAAATGCGGCCTATGCAAAGGCCATTGAAGTGAGTAAACACATGGGTCAGAACATCACCGGACCACTACTACATATGGGACCAGTCGCAGCACCTAACCAGATGCAGGCAGTTGGCACGGCCTTGGCCAACCAAACTCCAGTCATGAACCCAATTCCGCAAGCGACATATCCAAGCGTACAGCCGGCGAATCAGTTGGTCCTTCACCCAGGAGCTCCAATTTCTCAAGCCCCACCCGCTCAACCTGTGTACCTGCAAAACGCTACAAATTCGTCAAGGACACAAGAAGAGAAAGATGAAATGAAAGAGTTAATTGAGCAAGTCAAGAGGCTATCAACCGAGGTAACCTACCTGAGGAATCAGAACAATCAACTCCAGAGCATGCAGAGGGCCAACCATGGCCAACACACGAACAATCAGAATTTCCAAGGGAATAATAATCAAGGATTCAGAAACAATTATCAAGGAAATAATAATCAAGGTTTCCAAAGAAGACCATGGAATACAACTCCAAACAATGGGAATGTGGTGACGCCCTTGGACAATCCGCCAAATTCGCAAAGTCAAGAGAACCCCTCTTCAAGCAAAGTATTTTTAGCCGAAGCAGCCTTGTCTAGTTGGTGCAGACTCCACAACACGAACCAACATTCCGAGTTGCAATGTCCCGAGTTCAAGATTGCAGCCGACATTTTCCAACAAGAGATGCGTACCTCTAATCCACCTGAAAATCCTCCCACCACAGGGTACGAAATTGTTCCAACCACACAGTATGGTCAAGCCATGATCGTTGAAACCTGCAGATATTCACAAGAAGAAATTAGTCAAGTGCAAAATGGGAGATTTCCTCCAGAATCGGCCAATGGACCGATGGTACCACCAGGATCTTAGTTTCCGCCAGCATCTGCAAATGGACCTGTAGAGGATTCAGAATACTATTTCCCACCATTGAACGACAGTGTCCTAGTAGAGGGAATAAAGGAAGTGTTTCACCAATCGTCAGGAGGAGTAAATCAAAGAGTTTATCACAAGAATCAGAGAAATCCTGAACCTCTAACAACGTCGATTCCTCCAAACAATTTTTCAACTCCGCCAGATCCCCAAGCTAGTAACGTCCCTGAATATCCACAAAACACTCAAGAATACAGACAAAGGAATATTTCACCTCCCGCGGGAAATGAAATGAAAAGATTGGCCGCCTTGGTGATAGACGAACTTAAGAAAGTCAAGGTAAGTTTACCACTCTATGAGTTGCTCAAAGTGTCTGAAATTAAAGAGGCGGTGATCAACAGTTTGGGTGAACCTAATGCAACGAGGTCAAATGTTCAAGCCACTATCAATGTGACTCAGGAGGAGGCCGATTCTCAAGAACGACCCGAACAAAATGAGTGCATGGTTCAAACTATAACCTTCCCAGCTAAAAAGGAAGATATGTTGGAAGGAAAAGTATTACTCAAAAGAGGCGAGACCAAGAAAGCTCAGCCTACAGTCAAAGAGAACCTCACCACTAACTTGGTTCTTCCCGAAAAGGAAGTCGCAATCAAGAAAGATGTTGTTAAGAAAGGAAAATTTACAAGCAAAGCCAATCACTCGAAAGAGGAGAGCCCAGCAAAGGATGATCATTCAAAGATTAATCAAGTTAAACATCAAGAATCAAGTGAAGAAAATTCAGGGCCTTCTCAAGGAAAGGACGAACCGGCCCCGTTCCTGTTATCAGTCAGAATATTTGGAAAGCTATTACACAATTGCCTTTATGATTCCGGAGCCTCAAGCAATGTCATGCCCCTGGCTGTTTGTCAAAGGCTTGGAATAACTCCCGCACCTACCAAGAGAAAGGTCACTCAGCTTGACAAGACAGAAGTTCCAGTCATGGGAGAATTAAACAATATTCATATGCAATTGGCCGCAGATCCAAGAGTCCAGAATTTTATAGATATATCAGTAGTGGATATTCCAGATTCATATGGAATGCTCCTGAGTCGAGATTGGTCCCGAAAATTGAATGGATATGTATCGACTGATTTCGCACACATGTGGCTACCATGGAGAGGAGTCCCGAACCAGATTAAAATTGATAGCACCCCAAGATTGAGGTTGATGATAACTGAATATGGGGAAGACAATGAAGTCCTATTTTTAGAGTCCGACCTAGGAACATACAAGCCAAAAGTGGAGGAGATCTTGATGATACAAGATACACGAGATGAGGATACCCAGCAAGAGGTCATGGAATCGACGGAGATAGTCATTGAAAGCGATCAAGGATCCGACCAAGAGGACGAAGGCATGTTCGAAAACTTCAGGAGGTTCGTACAAAGAAACATCCAGCAAAGTGTGCAACTTGGCAATCTAGCATCCGTTCGAGATTTGCTTCTTCCGAATTGGTGTAGAATTCACAATGCCGTCCACTCAGAATTATCTTGTGCTTTATGCCAGACCGCATTGGAGCAAGTAAACAAAAGAGTCCCGCAGACACTAATTATAGAAGAAACTCAAGATTCAGAGAATGAGAGTTTTACAGAGACCGAGAGTTCTGTAGAAGATGAAGTTTCGTCCGATACAACAAATGAAAGTCATGAAAGTCTAGAAACAGACAATCAAGAAAATCAGATATGGACATTAAGGTTCGACGGATCTAAGTCCAAACAAGGATCTGGAGCCGGATATGAATTGATTAGTCCTAAGGGAGAAACATACCTTGCCGCTCACAGATTGCAGTTCCCTTGCACCAACAACGTAGCAGAATATGAATCTTTGGTTCATGGATTACTGTTAGCCATCCAAAAGGGGGCAAAGATACTGCAAGTATATGGAGACTCAGAAATCGCAATAAGGCAAATCAGGAAGCAATATGTTTGCCATGACAAAAGATTAACCAAGTACAGAAATCGAGTCTGGGATCTAATTGAAAGTTTTGATGCTTTCAATATCAATTCAATTTATAGACATCAGAATCAAGTGGCCAATTCAATTGCACAGGCCGCGAGCTCATTGATTCCATTAGCAATGGAAGGATTAAAAAAGTTTACAATCGAGTTAGTGTCAGTTCCTTCAGTCCCAGATAACATTACCAATTTCCAAGTTTTCGAAGACGACAAGCACATTCTAGACTTCCTAACCAGCACGGACGTCTTCTTAACACAGATCATAGATGAAGATGAAGTAGGTGAAGCTGAGTTTGATGCCGAAGGAGTCCTGAATTTAAAGACAAACACTATTCCGAAAGGAATGGTTGAATTAGAAAGGATTTTTGATCCTGACAAGTTGAAAGAAAAGAAGAATCACAACATAGAAGGCAATATGTGTGATGCAATCAATCTAGGTGATGAGACACAAGTTAAGAATGTTTTCATTGGAAAGTCCTGCACAGCGACTGAAAAAGATGGAATCCTAAAGAACATGAGGGACTTCCCAGATGTCATCGCATGGAGCTATGAAGATCTCAAAACCTACGACACTGCAATTATCACTCACACAATCCCGTTGAAGCCAGGAAGCAAGCCATTCAGGCAAAGACAAAGACCCGTCAATCCTTTGTTGGAACCACTGATATACCAAGAAGTGAAAAAGTTACTCACAGCCAAGATCATCTTCCCAGTGAGACATTCGACGTGGGTCGCCAACCTGGTACCTGTTAGAAAGAAAAATGGAGAGATCAGATTGTGTGTTGATTTTAGAAATCTTAACAGAGCGTCAGAGAAAGATAACTATCCGCTCCCATCATTAGATGAAGTATTGCAGATCGTCAATGGATCACAGATGATGTCCTTCCTAGACGGATATTCAGGATACAATCAAGTTCTAGTCGAACCTGAGGATCGACTGAAGACTGCTTTCACTACCAAATGGGGAACATTTGCCTATAAGAGAATGCCTTTTGGACTCATAAATGCCGGGGCCACATTCCAGAGAGCTATGGATATCGCTTTCAGAGATTTAATTGGCAAGAGCATTATTATATATATGGATGACATCACAGTTTTTTCCAGACAGAGAGAAGATCATGTGGACGATTTGAGAAGAGTCTTCCAAAGATGTAGAAGATACGGTGTCTTCCTTAATCCAAAGAAGTGCATATTTGGAGTCACAGAGGGAAAGCTTTTAGGACATGTCATTTCAGAAAAAGGAATATCTATTGATCCTGAAAGAGTGAAGGCCATATCTACTATCAGTCTGCCAGCAAGCAAAAAAGAACTTAAGTCATTTTTTGGCAAGATCAACTTCGTCCGAAAATTCATTACCGGATTTGCCGAGATTGTCAGACCACTAAATGAAATGTTAAAGAAAGATGCAAAGGTCGAGTGGACTCCACTAGCCAGAAGGGCATTTGAAGAAATAAAGATCGCCATTTTAGAGGCGCCAGTTTTGATTAGTCCGGATTATCTCAGGCCATTCTATTTATATTCCTTCGCTTCCGATTACACTTGTGCCGCCGTTCTCACCCAAAGAAGTGAAGAGAGGGATGAAAACCCAATTGCTTTCATGAGCACCCCGTTGAAAGATGCGGAATTGAGATATCCAAACGTTGAAAAACAAGCATACGCATTAGTAAAGGCAGTCAAGAAATTCAGACATTACCTCCTGAGAGCCAAAATTTATGCAATAGTGCCTGATGCGGCAGTCAAGACTCTTCTCATGCAAAATGAATTAGGAGAGAGAAGAGGAAAGTGGGTCGCCATTATCCAAGAATTTGATATTGAGATACAGCCCATGAAACTTGTCCGAGGACAAGCTTTGGCGCAGACATTGGCAATAGATGGGCCAGGATTAGTCCAACAAATTTATGAATTAGAGGATGTCATCCCTGATGAATGGTACAAAGACATTGTGACATATTTGCTTAATCATAGATGTCCTGCTCATATGACACCTACACAGAAAAGAGCATTAAGATTAAAATGTCAACATTACATGCTTCAAGGATCTGTTCTATACCGTAAAAACTATGAAGGAGTGTACCTGAGATGTGTTGGCAAAGATGAAGCAAAGCAGATAATTGAACATTTCCATTCCAAGTTTGGAACCGGACATGGAGCCAACCTCGCCACAGCTCACCAGATCCTAAGAGCAGGATATTACTGGCCTACGCTTTTTAAAGATACATTCAATCACATTAAGACGTGCCACACATGTCAAGTCGCAGCTATTAGAGAAAGAAATCCTGCCATGCCACTGAATCCGGTGATTGAAGCCAGACCATTTGCCAAATGGGGAATGGATTTTATTGGTGCCATTAACCCCGCATCCTCAGCACAACACAAGTACATCATTACAGCTACAGATTATTGTACCAGATGGTCAGAAGCACAAGCACTTAAAGTTTGCACTACTGAAGTTGTAATCAAGTTTTTAGAGGAGAACATAATCACAAGGTTTGGATGCCCTTATGCGTTGGTTTGCGACAATGGATCGGCATTCACATCATTGAGATTCTCAAATTGGGCTTTTGAGTACGGAATAACCCTCAAGTTTTCATCAAATTATTATCCTCAGGGTAATGGATTAGCAGAATCCACCAACAAAAATTTGCTCAGTGTTATCAAGAAATTATTAGAGAGAAGCCCCAGAGAATGGCATACCCAGTTGAGATTTGCTTTATGGGCAGACAGAATCAGAACAAAGAACGCATTAGGCATTTCGCCCTATTTTTTGGTTTATGGCCAAGACCCAGTCTTCCCCATGCAACTCAGGATTCCGACCTTGAGATTCATTCAGGAGTACATGGAAGATATTGATGCAGTGCAGGCCAGGTTAACACAGTTGATGAATTTAGAAGAGAAAAGAGATCAAGCATTAGAGACCTTTGCTAAACACCAAGGAGTGGTGAAGAGATGGTTTGATCGACAAGCAAGAGTTAAGGCGTTCCGAATTTCAGATCTTGTCTTGTATTGGGACAAAGCACATGAGAAAAGAGGGGAACATGATAAGTTTGATAGGCTTTGGAAAGGCCCTTATCAAATTTCAGAGATATTGGGAGAAAATGCATTTAGGTTGCAGACTTTAACTGGAGAAGACATCCCTTTGCCTGTCAATGGGAGATATCTCAAACATTATTTCCAATCCTAAAATGCTAAGGCCTTCCCTTGTACATAGTTAGTTTAGTTTGCTTTCGTCGTTTTCCGTTTGTTTGTTTTCCTCGTTTTTGCTTTTCCTTGTTTTTGTTTTTCTTAGTTTAGGTGCTTTTTGTTTTTTTTTAGGTTAGTTGTTTTTGTCCTGAGGGGTATCCATTTGACATTGGGTGATTTTGTTATGTAACGCTCTGACCTCCTGCTGGATTGTTGGATGCATTTGGAAAATCATGAGGTCTTTTGGAATTACCAAGGGAGTTTCTTTTAATGAAGCTTTGAGTCAGGATATATTTGCATTGAAGTAGATTAGCTTATTGAACTCACGTATTCTTGTCCTTCAGTTATTATATTTTCACATACTTATAATCTCCGAGCCATTATGGTTTACAGGCGAAGCTGTGATTGGTGAAAAATCTAAAGTCTAGCTTCAGCGCCACCGCAACCCTCAAACCCTAGTGAGTTTCACTACTCACGAGCCAAAGAATTAACAGAACTGAAAAGTAGTATCAAAAGAAAAGTTGAAAAAATGAGAAAATCAAAAAGAAAAAATGAGCTAAAAGGAAATATCAAATCGGCTAAAGGGAATTTACGAATAACTCCATCGGGGCTATAGACGCCTGGCTGGCAATGGAGCAATATTCGTGAGCTTGCGGCGATAACCTCGTCGGGACTATGGACGTCTGACTGGCAGCGAGGCTCTATCCAGGATGCTTTTGGAGTTTAGATGAACTACGTAGCTTATCACAGGGGAACCTGAAGATCGTGATTGTCTTGTTGAGGGGAATTAACGCATTTGCACACACATGGGTAACTGTGGACCTGATACTTTGTCTCAATATGATGGTCTCTTCTTGTAAGTGTTTCTTAACTCCTGGTTTTGTTGAAGGAAGTTTTCTGAGTTTTCTTTTAGAAGGATTGATTCCCAAATGTTTTGCAACATTTCTCAGTGGTGTCGCCAGATGTTGTGACCATTTCACACATCGCCCCATCGCAAATGGGGACCCCCTCTTTTTGCTTGTTTTTTCGCTCGCGTTTTCGCTTTCGTTTTTAGGGTTTTGTTAGTTAGTTGATTGTCTGGATTTAGGGCCAAGCCTTAGGGTTTTAAATTTTGTCTTTTCAAGCCAAAATCCAGTCCTTTTTGAGAGCTTTTGAGCTTCCTTTTCTAGAATGCAAATTTTGAATGCAATGATTTCGCCAAAATGGTCTAATTTTCAATTGGAATGTTCATGCAGAGCTTAAATTTTGTCTAAGTGTTGACCGTCAATGTGAATTTTTGTCCGATTGAATATTTTGACCAAATTTTGACTTTTTTGAATTTTGATCCTGGGCATTGGAATTGATTTGTTTTTGCCTCGTGAAGTGTTAAAATGTGAAAAATCTTGTTATTTTGGCCTGTAGGAGCAAAATCGCTCCTGTCCCTCAGTGAAGGACGGGAGCTCATTTTCAAATATCTCATCATCCCTGCAGAATCCAGACAAATTTCAAGTTGGAAGTGATGGAGAACGGCGAGATCTTTCCATTGAATATAAATTGAAGATTTTCATGAGCACAGAAATGCCTCCAGGAGGAAAATCGCTCCTGTCCCTCAGTGAAGGACCGGAGCTACAATTCAAATTTCGCCTTGTCCTTGCAAGATTTTGAAAACTTAACAGTTTGAAAGGGTCCAAAGGAAGATGCTTTGCCAAATGAATATAATTTGAGATGCAAAAACGAAGGATAATGACCTATATTGACTAAATCGCTCCTGTCCCTCTCCAAGGGACCAGGGCGAGGTACCTTGTAGCTCTCGTCCCTCTCCCAGGGACCAGAGCGATTTCCTTCATTATGCAAAATCCAAACAAGGGTCAAGGCAAGTTTACGTTCAAAAACAAGGGAAAACATGAGATGAACGCATTGAATATAAATTGAAGATTTTTGGGACGTCCATAACAGTGTTAAATGCCTAGTTCGCTCCTGTCCCTCAGGAAGGGACCAGAGCGATTTTTGATATAATTGCTTTTCTTGCAAGGTTACAGACAATGTCAAGGCATGAACGAATAGAGTGAAGAAGGACGAGTCCGTTGAATATAAACTTGGAACCTGGCAAAGTGAGATAGTGGCCACAAAGGGAGGATCGCTCCTGTCCCTCTCCAAGGGACCAGGGCGATACAATGGTGATGATACTTCCTACGCAAGTTCAAGGTCGTTCCTCCGAAGTTCAAGGTCGACACAAGTCAAGACAAGGTGGCGAGGGACGTTTCAGGGCATTTTCAATCAAACACAAGCATCAAGGTCGTCACGTTGGAAGGATTTGCGCTCTAAGACCCCAGATCGCTCCTGTCCCATGGGAAGGGACCAGAGCGATATTTCCATTAAGGCATCGATTTCAAAAGACAAGCAAGTGTTAAGCTACCAAGAGGATCGAATGGACGTCATTACACGCATTGAAGATAATTGCAAGTTGATAAAAACAAGAACAAGCTCGCAATGATGAATTTCGCTCTTGTCCCTCAGGAAGGGACCAGAGCGATATTGAGTGTATTGATCAATTCATGCAAAATTACGTTGAGTCAAAGTTTTTTTCAAGGTCACACGAGGTTCAAGACATCTTTTTATAGTGACATGCAAGAGTTTTGAACGTCCAAACATTATCAATCAAGCTAAGGAGTCCATATCGCTCTTGTCCTTTGGACAAGGACCAAAGCGATTTCATCAAAAACACTCATACTCCTTCAAAGTCAAGGCAAGGCGAGGATGGACGAGGTAAAGGACGTTATTTCGAAGGCAATAAACAATGAACCAAGGTCAAATGTTACCAACTTGAGCTCAAAACGGAGAAAAGACATGGATCGCTCCTGTCCCTCTCCAGGGGACAAGGGCGATGTTAGGCAAAACACATGATATTCTTTGAAAATCACGTTAAGACAAGGACGCACAAGGTTTTAAATGGCATTTGGAAGATGATACAAGGAAAGGATCGTATCAAAATGGAGAATTTCAAGCAAAAGCCTTAGGATCGCTCCTGTCCCTCTCCAAGGGACAAGGGCGATGATCCTTATAGCATCAAAGGTACCTTGCAAAAGCAAGTGGGACGTGTGCGGAATGGACTAGCAATGATGTTATTCGCCTAGCAATGGAAGTTCGAAGATCAAAGATGCAAGATGAACGTGGAAACATGGAGATCGCTGCTGTCCCTCTCCAAGGGACAAGGGCGATGATACATCTAAAGACGCTCATGCGCACATGCAAGGCAATCTAATTCGAAGAACCCAACCAGATGATCGATTTAGAACGTGGAAATGAAGGAGTTGAACGTTGAAAACGCAAGAATCATGACAAAATGGTGAATCGCTCCTGTCCCTCTCCAAGGGACCAGGGCGATGAGGTACGTCCACTTCATTTTCAAATTTTTTGGCGCCAAATAAACCTTTTTAAATTCATTTTAACGCCAAAGTTCGATAAGATTTAAAGTCCTATTTAATTGGCATTTAATATGGCGTTTTGCATTAATTAATTATTTTGCCTTGATTTAAAAAATCGAAATTTATTAATTAAAATAAAAGGCATTTAATTAATTAATGAATTAAACAATTAAAAGTCGAATAAGAACGCTCATGCATGTCAGTCGGCCTTGTTATTTTATTTAAAAATCGTTTGAAATTACTTTATTTTATCAAGTCGGCCTTGAGGGTGAAGTGTGATGTGAGCGCTATATAAAGGGGGGTAAAAACTATCATTTCTACATCATTATTTTACCTTTCTACATGCGAATTGAGGAAGACGAAGGGAAGTGCTGAGTGCGAATTGCGTTGAAGACCAAAGGTGGTGCGAGTTTCATTCATCCAAAGGTGGCGCTTAGTTATCAAAAGGTGGTGCGAATTTGAAGACCACACCAAAGGCGAACTTGGGGATCCATCTAAGACCACGTCGAAGGTGCGAAACTTGGAGATTTGTTTGTGCGAACTTGAAGATCCATTTGAGACCACGTCAAAGGCGATAATTGAAGATCACGTTCTCTCCAGGGGGGCGAAGTCAATTTTGAGGAGATCATATTGAAGATTACTTTATACCTCAATTTTGCCTAGGCAAATTTTGTTTTTGCATTCTAGAGTTAGCTCTCTATCGAGGTATGGCGATTTAATTGTTATTGCTTTATTCATTCATCGTCATATTTCAAATTTTGAAATTTTGAATTTTGAATCTCTTGGCTCAATCGTTGTATTTTAGGAAATGATGACTCTAGAGACTTATCATGAGGTTTCCTAAATTTTATCTCTCTTATTTACGTTATTTATTGCAAAATCTATCTCTTATAATGAAATGTTGTGTAGGTATGGCAACCCCAAAGGCGGGAGCATCCACCAGCCGCTCGGCTCTCATGAAAGAAGATCAGAAGACCGAAGAAGTGGAGACCAAGATCGTGTCTAAGTGGAGCAACATTGGAGATACAAACTTGGGGAACTTTAGCACGAAGAAGTTCCGAGAGGTCCCTTACATCGGCAAGCCATCACCTGTCGCCCGGAGAATAATAGAGAGTGGCATCATTAAGGCGGCCGGTTTTCCTCCAGCTATTCAGTGCCACGAGTTGATGATCGAGTGTGCCCGTCACTACAATCCACAGTCCAGGACAATTGTGTCCAACGAAGGAAACACTTTGGCGTACCTTTCAGAGGAAGCCATAAGTGAAGCCTTCCATCTTCCAGAGCACAGGGACATGATATACAAGAGCATTGAAGGAGCCAGATCAGTGTACGATGATGATCCAGATGCTTGCCTAAGCATAATCAACAAGAACTGGCTACTCAAGAGTCGTCCCCGTCTGAGCAAAGTACCGAACACACCACACAGGATTGATTTCCAGGAGGAGTACAGAGATTTGATTACCATGCTCAACAGAGTTACAGGAGCACCTCATGCCTTCTATTTTGAGAAATGGATGTTTTACTTCATCCAGGTGATTGTTCAAGGAAAGGGTACAATACATTGGGCTAGGATAATTAGCCATTGCTTAGACGTACAGTTGAGAAGACTCAGGGCTACTAAGTCCTTCCACATGAGTTCATACGTCATCTATGCCTTAATCAGGAGCGTTGAGTACGCAGGACTACCTCACAGAGGAGTGATTGGAAGAGGACCCGGCGAGGTCAGAGTTTGTGAATCCTATACCTACTTGCATCATCCACCAGGGAAGTACTACAAATTAGTCAATGATACTTTCACGATGAACATCACAAGGACGTTGCAAGGAGGGATTCACAACAGATTATCTCAGGATGCCCAGGAATTCATCAAGAGGTACGGTGCTTGGTTCATTCAGTTTCCCAAGTTCACTTACATTAGAGTGCATGGATGTCCTTTACCTCCATACATGTTGCCGAGGTACCCGACAGACAGAATTGTGTTACTTGAAGTAACAAGGCAGTTGGCAGCATATGTGAAGGCATTCAGACACAGACATCAGAATGGAGTTCAGGTACCTATTATTTTGGGTAATTCAGTTGAGGTATGTCCTAATGTCTTAGCCATGGATGACGCAGAGAAGGAGTTAGCCTTGTATCCTTTTTCATCTTTTGCTTGGAGGAATAGTTTTGATCCACATGGACATTTAGAGGAGACGGTCGGTAGAAGATTTAGACATGAGTACCAAATTGAAGATTTTATGATGAATCTCCTAGATGATCTCGAAGTGAAACGAAAGATACATTCTAGATTGCCTTTGGATTTCATCAGGAAATGTAAGATTTACAGAGTGGCCGACCAAGCTCAGGACAACGGCAGGCACATCCAATCTTCATATGATAGAGAAAGTAAAACAATTAGTTTGAATTGGAATGAGCCCGAGGCCGTGGATTTAGATGATTTGATGGCACCAGTCTTGTCTTGTACTCGCAGATGGGTAGACGTTCAGCATCAGAAGTTGAGAGAACAAGGCATAGCTATGTCTTTTACTTTGGAAGAAAAACCAGCTGAAGGTGGAGCCAGTGTTAGTGAAGGCAATCCTAATCCTAGGAATTCAGGTGAAGGTAACCTTCGATGTGCCAGTGAGGGCAATCTCCATTCGAGAGGTTCGAAGAGAAAGGAAAGATCAGAAAAGAAAGAGTCTTCCAAGAAAAAGCAAGATGCCAACAAAGATCAAGCACCAGGTACTTCTTCTAGACCAGAGGATAGAACAATTCGAGTAGAAGAGTCCATGGAATCGATGGTACAGAATGACAGACTAGAGGAAGGACAGGCGCAGCATGTTTCATCCGATGGATCTCTCCAAGACTATGATTTAGACAATGATAACGAAGTAACATCTCCTCCCAGACAAGAAGAAATAGTACATAAAGAAATTCAAGTTCAAGAGACAAGATCGAATATCCCAGATTGGTTGAAGGAAAGATTAACCAAGGTGATCGTAATTGAGGACGAGGACAGTGCAATTGATTTAGAGAGCCTTGTTGGACGTTCACATATGACAACAGAGAAGAAGAAGGCTACAAAGATGTCCAAGATGATTCGAGATGAGACTGGATCTAGAAAACTGCAGATAGCTACACCAGCAGCAGACAAATATGAGGGTGAGATCCTAGCAGAGGACTATCATATACAGACTATTGAGTTAGGACCATCCACAGCAGAGCAGACTTTAGATGATGCCACCGACACATTTGAGGCATTGAAGGACAAGCTTAGAGAAGAAGTAGAAAAGAATAGAAAGCTTGAGAGAGAGGTCGGTGCATGGAGGACATATTTCAGTCACATCAATGAACCTTTGGGACGTCAGGATCCAGTTAGATCACCATTGCAGGCATTGCCCCTTCAATCGATCAATGAAGCAGAAAGATTCAGGAACCTGGTCCAGCGTACATGTAGTTGGATGGATAGGTCTCACACGGTGGCTATTGAGTTTGTTACAAGGATGTCGAAGATCACCCATCAGGCTATCCAAGTTCTTGAGATTATTCACAGATTGATGGCAACAGTAGCTGCGTTTGCCTATACCAAGGACGTTGTCATCCCTGTCTTGAAAGTTATAAGACACACATCCAGGAGAATTTTAGCGCAGGAGAGGATCTTAGAAGGTGATTCTCACAGTTTGTTTCAGTGGTCAACCTTACTCCATATAAAGAGTGTTCTCTTTGAGGACATCAGTGTTAGATGTGGTCAAGTTGAGGAGGTGATCAATCCGATCCAGGACAGAGTATTTGAAGTACTTCGTACCATTCTTGGCAGAAGGATCGAGGTCGAGACAGATGTGGATTTACAAGAATTTGAGGATAGAATCAAGATCATCTTTCGCAAGGACGCAGATGTTACAGATGAGCAGTATGATCAGATGTATGCCACCATGCTCCTGATTGATAGAACAAAGGAACTTGAACCTACTTGGGACACGGCTCTTCTAGATGCATTTGATTAGGTTATCCACTTAGAAGAGAGTATCAAGAATCTTCCCGAGATTCCAAACACAGAAATCGAAGGAATCGTGACAAAATTCATTGCATATGCTAAGAAAGAGAATTGGAAAGGGAATAAGATTCTAGATGAAAGGTTGTTACAGATGACATGACATCTTATTTCTCATTGGTTGATACCTCCTAGATTTTTGTGCCAAATTTAATATTTGGCTATGTATTTAATATTGTTCAATAAAAAGGAGGTCATTTGTAACAAACCCTAATTAGGGTTTAGGTGTCATGATCTTGTCCATTGATTTATTTTCAATCTGGACCTTTCATTGTAACTGGGGATGCTATTTATACTCCCATTTTTCATTTCATTTAAAAATAGTGAATAGTTTAAGAGATAATAGTTGATGTAATAGAGAGATTAGAGTTAGAAGCAATTTTATTTTGTAGCAAGATTGAGTCTTGAAGAGAGAAATTCAAGCAATTGTTGTATATGATGACTTGGAAATCAATAAAATATTGAAGTTATGGTGTTTTGTTGCAAATTTCTTAAGTTATCTTCATGGTTGTTGGATGTACTTGAATCACGCTCAATCAGGGTAGTTTGTTAATTTGAAAGGCTAAGTGTGAGATTTGATATTTGGTGGGATTCACAATCCAAACCACTAGCTTCTTGCTGATTGTAGGAACGCCTTGCGTGGTCGACTGGAAAACACTTTACGTCCTTAACCTTCAAGCATTTTCGTATCTAGGATATGTACCTTCATAGTAGTGTCCTTGGTCTTTGATGCATTGAACACCATTATTACCTTAGAAGATCGCACTAATTTCAATTGAGTTGTTATCTTATGGCAAAATTGAAGTTGGTTGAGTCTTGCCAAATCTCATTCATGCTAAGTCGTTCATAGGGTTAGGCTAGATTAGACTTCCTTAAACCCTATCCTTTTGCTATTTTTGAAAGTTCCTTCTTAGTTTAGTAAAATCTTCGAGCCTTTGGAATCCGTAAGACGCCCTGGAGGAAACAGCAAATCACATCATACCACTAAAAAAGCTTGTCCACACGTGGAGACCCCACTTAAAGAACCTTGGAATCCATCTAACTGATCCTTTTCGCAGATCTTCAGCAGTTAGAGACTATTTTCTCAAGAGAGGATAAGATACCCATTGGTATTTTATTCTGTGTATGATTGTGTAGAAAATACACGTCAACAGGTAGGATACACCCAAGAGAGAGAGAAGGGAGGGAGCACATTATCGCAAGGATTTAGCCCCCAATCGAGGAATAAACCCAAGGATGATGAACACAAAACACGAGGTAGTGTCACTTTCGTCGGGGTCAGTATGCTGTATGATAACTGATGTATATCATGTATGTATATGCATATAATAATCGTCATTCCCCAAAGGAGGACACTGCCTTAGAAGAAAGGGAAGAGAGGATGTCTTTTGATTCAACATGAAAGAGACCAAGAAAAGATCTCAATGCTTTGCATCGCCCCCAAGTAGACATTAAGGGAACAATAGAAGAACAGGGACACACATAGAAGAATGGTCACAAAAGAAAGGAGAGAGAGAGAGAAGATCTAAAATGCTAATATTGCTAATCTAGCACGACATCCGCCTCCCGATCTTGCTGATCACTATTTTGGAAGGCGAGCAACATGCCAGAGGAGCGACATCGAGCATAGCAGATGGAGCTATCACAAGATCCAAACAAGGACTATGCTCATGTTGTAAGTCACTTTGTTCGATTCTAGGAGCTAGGATTAAGGTTTGTGAAAATTCATCTGATAAATGTTTGTCTACGTCAACATACTCATACTCACTATCAGAAGCATTAGGAGTTGTATTGCCATTTTGAATAACATTTTCACCCATTTCTTCATCAAAGTTTAGAGAAAGAGGAGCAAGAACAGGAATAGGAGTAAAACCATCACATGTTTTGTGCCACATGATTTGGAGATGTTGGTTGAACATCTTGCTTAGGTGAAAAGGGAATCATGTCAACTGTTGGAGTTTGAGGAGATTGAATATTTTGAGGGATAGTTTCACGAGCTCGAGCACAATGATTCCTTCGAGTCTTAGTGGAAGGCTGAGAAGGAGGAGGAACACTTGAACATGTAGGAATGTTTCTCTCCTTGATATTGGAAGGTTTAGGTTGAGGTTGTTTAGGTTGAACAAGAGGAGAAGCAGGCCTCTTCTCTTGATAAGAGGAAGGAGGTGGAACTGCGCTATAGAAAGGAGGAATATTTGGTGTAGGAAGGAGACCGGGTCCATCATGAGGAGGAGGTACAGGTCTAACCTTAGGAAGTATATTGTTGTTCTCCTTAAGAGAAGGTAAAGTCACATCCATAGGTGTAGGTTGACGATCTTCCTTAGGAGGGAGATTAGTTCTATCCGTGAGGGGAAGAACCTCATCTTGAATAATAAGAGGAATGTCAAGTGTTGGGGATCTAGGTTGACTTAAGGATAAAATCATATCGTTCTTCCATTTTTGATAAGATTGAAAAAGAGCATCGCTCCTTGATGGAAGAGATTGAAATTGTTTAGGCCAAAAGAGATCAATAGGAACACCAGGGCTTCTTTCGGATGGACGTAATAAGCTATGGTTCACGGTTATGATTTCTCCATTGTGAGGAAATTTCAGACACTTGTGGATTGGAGAAGCAATAGCTTTCATGGAAGATAGCCAAGGATAGCCCAACTTCACACGGAATTGCTCAGAAGAAGGTATGATAACAAAGTCAACATCCATGGATTTAGTATGAACTTCAACAGGAAGGGTGATAGAACCAATGGTAGGACAAGAGAAGCCATCAAATAACTTCACAACCACAGTAGAAGCATCATATAGTGGTTTATGCAATCGTAAAGTGAAAAGATACTCTTCAGTTATGACATTAACCATGCAAGAGGGATCAATAAGGGCACCACGACAAGAGATATCCTTAACCTTCGCAACTATGTATAAAGGGCCATCGGGTGCTCTAATGGTCTCGCTAGGGTTAAATGTAATACAAGAATCTTTAGGCGTATCTTGTGTTTCTACCATATTAACCAAGTTTGGAGCCATAGAGGTGAATTCTTCAGAAGAGAAAGAATTAGGCTCAATCTCAATAACGTTAGAGGTATGAGAAGGCAAGAGATCAGTGAAAATCTTAAGATTTTGATTAGGAGGAGCTACTGATTTATTCGCTTTATCATTCACACCTACCACAGATATAGTATTATTATCAATCAAGTCTTGAATCTTATTCTTCAATGTGAAACATTTCTCAATATCATGACCAGGCTGATGATGAAATTGACAAAAGGAATTGTTATCAAAATAAGGGGATGCAAGTTTTGAAGGATCAATTTGTTTTATAGGAGGAAGTTTGAGAACATTTCTGTGCAACAATTGAGACATAATACTATGCAAAGATTCATTCAAAGAAGTAAACTGTCTCTCTTTTGAAAAATTTAGAAATAGAAGACACCTTTTGTACCATTCACATTGTTGTTGTTGATTGTATCATTGAACTTGATGAAGCTTTTGGTTGGTTTGAACTTCGCAAACGGTTGTTGAACACTCTCCCCCTTATCACTCGGAGCCATAGGAGTGGATTGCTCCATTTGACTTACAACCGGTTGATAATTGTGGAGTGTTGCGCACAACTACGGAAAGGAAGTAAACTTAGACAAAAGAAGCTTTTCCCTGATATCTTTTTGTAAATTAGAAATGAAAATTCTTTGAATATCATTATCAGGTACATGAAAAGAAAATTGAGCACACAAATGCTTATATCTACCAATGAAATCAGTCACTTTTGTTAATGTTGTAACGTCGGTCGTACTATTTCATGCTTCCGATATATATATATAAAAATTTGATTACATATACTAATATCTTAACATTAACTAATGATAAATAAAACCAAAGTTAACTTATCGCGTTTGACCAATGGTTACACCGTTCATGGTATCGGGTGGTAAAGCGATTGTCAAACAAGTCGCACTCCTTTCGATCGGGTAAGTAGTTTATATATTGTGGTGAGAGGTACGTAGGGAAGAGATGTGTCTTCCCACGTGGGAAGACATATCTCTTCACTACGTAACCCCTCATCCACTTATATAGCATGCTTACATTGAGGAGGATGGACACACCAAAATTGATAAGTGTGGTGCATCTTTAAAACACGCTATAGCAGATAAAATACAACTTTCAGATCATATCTCCATCTCTTCTATTTTGATCACAAAATTTTGAAAGAACTTAACATGGTATCAGAGCGAAGTTAAGGAAGATCATATTAAAATTCTGTAACAATCTCATAAACTTTCACCAAGCTCTTACTAAGATCACATTCCCATAATCCTAATGGCAACCGGAGTTAGGTTTGAAGATAGATTAGATGGAGCATCAAATTTTGTATCTTGGAAATTCAGGATCATGCTTGTTTTGAAAGAAAATAAAATTGACTCCCATGTCAAAAGTGAAATTCCTGAACCCTCTGATGATACATTGAAAATTCAGTGGAGCAAGGATAATGAGAAGGCCCTTAAGATAATTGTGGATTCAGTAAGAGACCACATTGTACCAATGATTTCTAAATATGAGACGGCCTTTCAGATGTTCAAAGCACTAGCTGACATTTATGAAATCAACAACACTAGCAGGGCTCTCACCCTAAAGAATCAACTACACCATATAAAGATGAATAAAGGAAAAACAATTACATCGTATTTCTTGAGGATCATTGAGCTTAGGGATCAACTATCCACTATTGGACATCTAGTAGACAACAAAGAACTTGCTATGATGGCCCTAAATGGACTTCCTACCTCATGGGAATCGTTCATTCAAGGAATCAGTGCTCGTTCTAAATTTCCTAAGTTTGATAGATTGAAAACCAATTGCATTCAAGAGGAATCTCGGCTTGTCACAAGAGGAATAAAACAAAACAATGGTAACAAAGACATTCAAGTTTTAAACTCTAATTCCCACAAGAAACGAAAGAAGAAGAATTTTAAGAGAGAGGGACAACAACTCAAATGGTAAGAGGTCTTCAAAGAAAAAGAGAGACATTTCTGAAGTACAATGTTTCAGATGTGACCAATATGGGCACTATGCAATGAAGTGTCTAGACAGGATCAAACAACAAGCTTCAATGGCAGAAATTAAGAAAGGGAGTAATTCCGAGAAGCTAGTCTTCTACTCAGCCCTCTCTAGTCAAGTCACCTCCAGTTTCAACACATGGGTGATTGACAGCGGAGCATCTCGACACATCATTGGATTTCGTGAGCACCTAGATACACTTGTGGAAAGTTCAAATGAAGAAGTGACAATTGGTGATGACTCAAATTATCCAGTTATGGGAATAGGAACCTGCAATATCAACCTAAAGTCAGGCATATCCCTACAGCTGATTGGAGTTCTATTTGTACTTGGTATAAAGAGAAACCTTGTCTCAGTTTTTGCACTTGAAGATAAGGGTTATAGATTAACCTTTATGGAAGGAAAGGTACTTGCTTGGCCAAATAACTCCACCATCAAGAAAGCCCACACCATTGGAGTAAGACAAGGGAGCCTCTACAGACTTTGCACCACTCCACCTCTAGCCTTGATTCACGAGACTCCTGATTCGAATGAACTTTGGCACAAAAGATTAGGGCACCTTCATTTCCATGCCCTACCTAAGATAGAGAAGATGGTGATCGGCTTACCCAAGCTAAGTCAAAAATCTGAAGGAGCCTGCAAAGGGTGTGCTTTGGGAAAGAATACTAAAGGGTCTTTTAATTCTAGCAACAATAAATCCAAAAATGTATTAGAATTAGTTCATTCTGGATTTATGTGGACCCATGTCTGTACCCTCATTAGGGGGATTTTTATATTATGTAACATTTGTAGATGATTATTCTAGGAAGACCTGGATATTTTCTGAGGTACAAAGAGTCTGAAGAAATCCTTTCCAAATTTAAGGAATTCAAAGCTCTTGCAGAAAATATGATAGGTAAGAAAATCATAACCTTAAGAACAAACAATGGGGGGGAATACACTTCTCATATGTTTAAAGATTATTGTATAAATGCTGGGATTAAGAGGGAGTTAACTGTACCTTATAACCCACAACAAAATGGGGTAGCTAAAAGAAAGAATAGGACTATAGTAGAAGCTGCTAGGGCTATGTTGTTTGACCAAAATATAGAAACTTCATTTTGGGCTGAAGCATCTAGGACAACTGTGTACATTCAAAATAGATGTCCTCATTCTCTTCTTGACAATAAAACCCCTGAAGAAGCCTTTACTGGCAACAAACCTGACATAAGTCATTTCCGGATCTTTGGGTATCTAGTCTATATTCATGTCCCCAAAGAAAAGAGGTCAAAGTTAGAACCTTCTGGAAAGAAAGGAGTATTTGTTGGGTACAATGAAACCTCTAAAGCCTGCAAAATATACATACCTGGTCAAAGACAAATTGAACTAAGTAGAGATGTCATCTTTGAGGAAGACATAGCATTCAGGAGATCCAAAAGCTCTAATGAATTAGAACACCAAGATCCTCCTACAAGCTTGGATGAGGATTTCACCCCCGAGATTCAGAGGGAGACCCCTGAAGATGCTGAGCATGAAGTTCAAGGCTTACCTTTAGAAGAAAATTATCCCGAAACTAGAAAGAGACCACTTTGGGCTAAAAAGATGCTTCAAGAAGCTGAAAATTATGCTGCTCCAAAGGGGACCTTCAGAGAAAGTAAGAGACCTAACCTATTTTCCAATTATACTGCCTTGATGAGTGAGATCATTGATGCAGAACCTTCCTGTGTTGGAGATGCGCTCAAGCATCAAGTTTGGAAAGATGCTATGTCAGAAGAGTATCAGTCAATTCTGAAAAATGATGTCTGGGATATTGTGCCTAGGCCTAAAGGCAAATCTGTGGTATCTTCTAAATGGCTCTTCAAAATCAAACATGCAGCAGATGGCAGCATTGAGAAGCACAAAGCAAGGTTTGTTGTCAGAGGTTTCTCATAGAAAGAAGGTATTGACTATGAAGAGGCATTTGCTCCTATTGCCAGATACACTTCTGTCCGAGCAGTTTTGGCTATTGCAGCATCTAAAGGATGGAAAGTCCATCAAATGGATGTCAAGACTGCTTTTCTGAATGGTAAGATTGAAGAAGAAGTTTATTTGGAGCAACCTGAAGGTTTTGTGATTCATAAGGCTGAATCACATGTCTGCAGATTAAAGAAAGCTCTTTATGGACTGAAACAGGCCCCCCAGAGCATGGTATGAAAGAATTGATCACTATCTCTTGGAATTAGGGTTTTTTAAGAATAGCAGATCCAAATCTCTACTACAAGGTAATCAATGGTGAATTATTAATTCTTATTCTTTATGTTGATGATCTACTAATCACAAGAGAGGATAATTGTATTTCTCGATGTAAGAAAGAATTAGCCTCTGAGTTTGATATGAAAGATTTAGGAATTCTTCACTACTTCCTTGGATTGGAAGTATGGCAGCAGGCAGATGGTATAATCCTTAATCAAGGAAAATGCACCATTGATATACTCGAGATTTAGAATGTTGGATTGTAGATCCATGACCACACCTATGGAGACAAATCTGCACAAGCTAAAGGAAACAACTGCAGAATCAGAGTTTGCAGATCCTACACTCTACAGACAAATTATTGGATCTCTGATGTATTTGGTAAACACAAGACCTGATATATGTTATGCTGTAAATGCACTAAGTCAGTTCATGTGTGAACCCAGGGAAATACATCTTGTTGCTGCAAAGCATATTCTGAGATATCTTCGAGGAACTATTGGTTTTGGTTTGAAATATAAACATGTAGAACTTGACCTACATGGATTCACTGATTCTGATTGGGTTGGAAGCATAGTTGACAGGAAAAGCACATCAGGTTGTTGTTTCAGTTTAGGATCAGGAATGATCTCATGGATATGTAGAAAACAGTCTTCAGTTGCTCAGAGTTCTACAGAAGTTGAATACTTTGCAGCCTCTATGGGAGCAAGACAAGCTGTATGGCTCTGGCAATTGCTTGTAGGACTGTTTGGTCAGCCCTTAAATCCTACAGTCATCTATTGTGACAATCAAAGTTGCATCAAGCTTTCAATGAATCCAGTATTTCATGACAGGTCTAAACACATTGAGATTCCTTATCACTATGTTCGAGATATGGTGGAAAGGAATGTGATCCGACTGAATTATATTAGTACAGGTGATCAGATTGCAGACATTCTTACCAAGCCTCTCTCTAGGATCAAGATTGAACACTTAAGAGATAAACTTGGTATGGTTGAAAATGTTATTTAATTGTGAGATAGAGTCTCATTTATTATGATATACTACTATATTTAAAGATGTTTAGTGTGTAAACTCTTTTATTTGTCATGTGTGTGACTCCATGACTGCATGGGCCTTCTGTGAACATTATTGAAGGGTGACGACTTTTCAATAATGAACACTTGTTTCAAATTGATATTGTAAGGTGACGATTTTACAATTATCAATTTAACTATCTTGATGGATATCATGTGACTTGATATCTGTGGACATGTCATGATAGTATATCTCTAAGACATTATGGTAGATATCTGTTGGTTGATATCATTAAATAAACCATAATTATGATAGAGATCTTCATGGTGAATATTATGAACATAATATTCGTGGACATGCCATGAAATCATTATCAGTATGGTAGGCATCATGTGACTTGATGCCAGTGCACATACCTTACTTGATAACTATGAGTTATGGTGAGTATCATGAGACTTGATATTCATTGTTGAACCATATCTCTGAATATCACTATGGTGTGATATCTCCTCTCTTCACAATCAATGGATGAATTGTGATGTTTTCTCTAACATGAAATGTGTCCTCCCTAGTTAAGAGGGAGTGTTAATTTTGTAACGTCGGTTGTACTATTTCATGCTTCCGATATATATATATATATTAATTTGATTACATATACTAATATGTTAACGTTAACTAATGATAAATAAAACCAAAGTTAACTTATCGCGTTTGACCAACGGTTACACCGTTCATGGTATCGGGTGGTAAAGCGATTCTCAAACAAGTCGCACTCCTTCCGATCGAGTAAGTAAATGGTGACTAGTTTATATACTGTGGTGAGAGGTACGTAGGGAAGAGATGTGTCTTCCCACGTGAGAAGACATATCTCTTCACTACGTAACCCCTCATCCACTTATATAGCATGCTTACATTGAGGAGGATGGACACACTGAAATTGATAAGTGTGGTGCATCTTTAAAACATGCTATAGTAGATAAAATACAACTTTCAGATCATATCTCCATCTCTTCTATTTTGATCACAGAATTTTGAAAGAACTTAAACAACTTTTTCTTTAACACCTTGTTTACAATGCATTAAATCAGTCAAAGTGATTTTAGGACCAATGTTGTTTTGAAATTGTTGGATGAAAGCAATTGCCAGTTGTTGAAAGGAAGTGATAGAATATGAAGACAAAGAGCAATACCATTGTAAAGCCTCATCTCTTAGTGTTCTTGTAGACAATTTTGCAAGCAATCTTTGATCATAAGCAAAATTAGTACACAAGATTTGAAATGTTTTGACATGCATAAGAGGATCACCTTTTCCATTATAGAGTTCCAATTGAGGGATCTCAACATGTTTAGGTGGCACGACTTCAACAATATCAAGAGAAAGTGGGCTCGGAACATCAAAGGTGGGCACACTAAACTTAGATTGACCCAAAAACAATTTGTTGTTGTAAGGAAGACACGGTTTGAGCAAGGTTGTTAATTGTCATTTCTGTTGAAGAATTGATGTTAGACATAGTTGATTGAGAAGGTGGTGTGACGTTATTGAAAGAAGGCATGGACTGAGAATAAGGTGGTGGAACATTATGATAAGTAGGTATAGGTGATGATTGGGTAGGATAAGGGACACTCAAAAGAGGAATAAAGTTGTTTAAGGAATTATCCCCTTGTGTCACACTGATTGGTTGAGGAATAATAGGAACACTCATGGAAGACATAGGTAAAGATGGAGGATTAAATGAAGAAGAGGGATTGCCCCCATGACCAATGTTTGTAGGAATGCCATTTTGAGTTGAAGTAGCCATGATGTTGGAGGTAAAAGTAGGAATACTAGTCATAAGAGTAGTCAAAGGAATAAAAGGATTGACTTGTGTTGGAGGTTGTGAATAACCTAGGGTTTCAGCACAACTCTTGATAAGCATGACATTAGAATCAACAATATGTGTGCAATGCCACACAATATATCAATTCCATTCTTATCACTTTGAATCATACGCTTAAGGCCTTCAATTAATGGAAGAGCTTCACTATTAGGGTATTCTTGGGACATCCATTGTTGAAAGTTATCAAATTGATTGTCCAATGTGGAAAGTCGATCTAAAGAAACCTTAGTTAAAGCTTCTTCTTCATCATGGGATTCATCAATAGGGTGAATAGGCACATCATTAGGATGGGAAGAATTAGCATGATCTTCATTAAAGAAGTCACCCAAATTAGGCTCCATCTCCTCGGTAATTATACCTTGGGAAGCCTTAATTCTAATGCTCCGTCTAACAAGGATAGGATAGGTAGGACTAATAGTGGTAAAACTCGTGCACTGGAGGGAAAATTTGAAATTTGAATTTTGAATTTTGGAACAAAGCTTACAAAATTGACTAATGCAAAATTTAAGAAAATAATGATTACACAATTTGAATTTTGTTGGGGAAAGAGGATGACACAATTTCCAAAAATGTAAGGAAATTGGAATTTTAAAATTAGGGCCAAGGGAATACCACTTAATTTTAAAATCAAAATTTTTAAAATCAGGGCAGACTATAATTAATCTCTTAATTTTAAAAATTTTCTTGAAATTTGAAATGTTGAATTTTGAAGGTATTTCCGATTCTAGAGGGATAAAAAATCGACAAAATCAGCCTCTTCTGGATTTAGGCTATTAAATACAGTCATAACAGTCTCTCGAAATTTCGGGAAAAAAGCCGAGGACCGTGGCAGGAACACACATGGTCCGACCAACTTTTTTCGAAATTTTTAGGGTTGAATATTACGATGATTTCAAAGCTAACCCCCCAAAATTGACGAATTTTACGACCTCTAGATGGGCGAAATGAAGGCACAAATGTAAAAATAAGACCCTATTAGGGTTTTGAAGAAAAAGAGGAATTGAATTGCAATTTTGAAAAAGGTCAAACCTATTGGATAGGGGCACCTTGAAAAATGGTTAGAAACTTGAATTGGAATGAAATTGATTTGAAATTTGCACAAAATCCAATTAAATATGAAAATTAGGGTTTTATGACCTTAACCACTTAATTTTAAAATTTGAATTTTGGGAAAAAGGGGGGAAATTGAAAATTTGAATTGTAGGATTGAAGACAAATCTAAGAACAATTAGAGATCTGAAAATTAAATGTAAATCCAATTTTTGCACAAGTTCAAGATGATTTTTGAAAATTAGGGTTTTAACAAATAACCTCTTAATTTTGTAAATTTGATTTGCAAATTGAACAAGACAATGAGGAAATTGAATTTGATAAACAAGACAATTTTTTCAAATCTGAGATAACCACAAGCAATTTTTACAAATCACAAGTCCAATTTTGATTTTGAAAACTAGGGTTTTGAATGATTTAACCACTAAGTTTGCAGAAAATTTAAACTTGCAAATGAAAATTATGCAATTTTGTTCAAAGGAAAGCATGCAAGATGTCGGGTTCACCAAAATGTGATGTGGGGAAAATGGTGAATGATGAGATCAAGAGGAAAACTACCCTTTCCCTCAAGGAGAGATGAGAGTTTCACTATTGATTACCCTTCAAACACTTTTCACCGAATTACTTTTGGAAGAGGAGAGGAGGATTCACTAGATTCAATCTCTCCACAAGAAGATGATAGATTGAATTCTGAATGAAATGGGATTGATAAGTTGATTCCCTCTTTCCTTATTTGAAATGGAAAGAAATTGATTGAATTATGTAGTGCAAAAGTGACAAAGAACTGATTTTAACTTAAGATCGGTATATGGGATGAAGCTGTGCACTTGGATCTGACAGTAATATGTCGAAACAAAGTCGCCTTGCGAATTTGAGGAAAAGTTGCTCGGACCATGGCGGGAATGTACACGGTCCTTTGAAAAATCCGCAAAACAAAAAGGGTTTTCCCGCCTTTGCAAATGGAACCCGAATCTGAAAGTACAGCTGCGCACTTGCAACCTACACACAAAAAAGAGAGGAAAATGGGTTGGGATTGGGGGTTTGCTTTTAGGTCAAACCCCAGTTTTGGAATTAACCAAGTAATGAAAGAAAGTACTTGCAAGCAATGTTAATGAAAGACTGAATTGTAAATCACCTCAAGGGAGGTTATGATAGCAGTGCTGATAGAAATGCTTGTGTGGAATTGAATGTTGGAATCAATCTCCTCTTCAATGGTTGAATCCTTGACTTGAATGCAACACCTAGCCTTGAAGGGAGACTTGAGAATGCTCAATGCTGGAAAGGAACGCTTGAAGGCTCTTGAATGCTTGATCGCTTATGCAACATGACCTTATCGAAATTCCACCTTATGCAAATGAGAGGACAAATGCCCCCTAAATACATGTTACTGGATTTGATTTTCGTCACGGGTCGACATTGAGGGAGTTTCCTGCCCAATGCACAACCAACTATGCAACCCTAGGAAGGGTCCTGCCCCAAAATAGGGCAGGGATAGTGCCGCCACGCCCCTGTCCTGTGAGGACAGTGACGCCACACCCTTGTCCAAGGGGGGACAGTGGCGCTACGCCCCCGTCCTACCCCTTTCTCTAGGGCAAAGTGCGAACGGGGTGATGCAGAGGCCAAGAAAGAAGCTGTTTCTGAGGGTTGAGCAATCTCCGGTCTTCGATCAGGCTAGAGGATTCAATCTTGCGTGCGTGAGGACCCTCATGCAGTCGAAAATTGCTAGGGTCACAATTTTATGACACTACACTAACCTTTTGGGCCCTCATTGAATTTGAGTGCTTCCAAATACTCCATTGGTTACTAATAACCATGGTACTCAATGCCTCTTTCACCTTCAAAAGTCGTCTCATCACTATTGTATGTTATGCAAATCAGGTCTCAGCAACCTAGGTTCATGTAAAAAATATGTCAATAACACATTTAAAAAAATCCAAAATAAAATTAAACATGGCATAAATAAAATTTAATAGATAAATTAAATTTACCTTCAGCAATTCCAACCTTGAGAAGCTCTTGAAAATGGCTTGTGACATATGGTGGTTTGTCACAAACATTTGGATCTCCTCACCCTCTTTGGTAGATTTCCTTCACCCACTCTATTTGAGTGCCAATTGCTTGCATCACCAAGTTGAGGGAGTGTACGGTGCATGGTGTCCAAAAAATGCGTGAATATCTTTGTTCAACCAAAGCACCTGCAGCCCTACAAACCCTTGCATACCCTTGCATTGTTTGTGATGACTTGGACAACATTTTCATGTCCCACCATATCTATGGAATCAAAGAGGATTCTAGAAATGAACTTTGCATCTTTAAGTTGCCCCTCACAATCAACTGCCCTTAAAAACATTGCCCCTTTGGGGGACATTGTAATAACATCTATCAATGGACGGTTTTTGCAATCCTTCCATCCATCAGAAACAATAGAAACACCCAAATCAACCGAAGAATCTCTAATCGGTTTGAATGATGTCTCTACAAAATTCTTTTCTTGCCAATAAGGTGGTGCACACCTTTTCGTACCCATGACTTGTGAAACCAGTAGGTGCATTGTTGATTGTCGTCACCATCTCCCACCAATATGGTGATTTTACCAAGTTGAAAGGAAGAACATTGGCATAGAGGCAACGTACAAATTTTTGCTTTGCAATATCTCTTGATTCCATTTTGAATGCTTTGTCCAATGGGCCTCTTTTGCGGGAAAGAAGGGGATTTTCTACTTCAGCTTCATCTTGCATAGTGGGTATCTCCAAGAAAAGATGACGGGGGGCATTTTCTAGTAGTATATGATCTTTAGGTAAAGTCATTGGTGTTTTGCTTGCAGATGGATTAGCTCTTAGTTTTTCTCTTGCTATAGCTTGATCAATGTCTTCTTGTTCTCTAATGAATGCTGCTATTTGCGTTGCAGACAACCCTTTCTCAATTGGCCCTACACACAAATTAATCCCTTTCCCAACAGGGCCACAAAAGTGACATTTCACTCTATAATTCGAGCACCTATAATTGGTTTTATAAAAATTACAAGTCCATTCATATCCCCCACCTCCTAGAAGTTGTTGATGCATTTTAGTATAATTCCATAAAGGAGATCATCTATCAACTTTAAATTTTTGGTTTTGAGTCTTGTATTCCAACACCCACTGAACTCGAACTTGTTGCTATTTTGTTTTTTTTGCTATTATAAGAAATTAAACATTTTTAAATTAGAATAAATTTAAAAAAAATACAGGATTACACAATGTAAAAGCCAATGGAAGTATGAAAAAACATTATAAAAAATAGTAGAACTTGTTTATCTTTTTTCTCAAAAAAATTGAGAAAAAAAAACTTGAAAAAATTCATTAAAAGACCAAATAATAGGGATACATGCTTACCTTAAGTTCTTGAATCTCCTTTGTGGAAGCTCTCCACCTTCGTCAAGCACTCCATGAACAATCTCCTTCGAAAATAATCACTTGCCCTTCAAAATGCCAAAATGAACCCAAGAGAGAATAGATGAGCAAATGAAGTTGTTTTAGGTTTGAAATGTATTTAGCAAGGGGCGGATTAGGGTGTTTTTATTGAACAAGGCAATTTTTTTTTTTTTTTAATGTTTTAAGGTCACTTTTTGTGACTTAACCCAGTCGGTGAACCTAGGTTTGCCTAGGTGTGACCCGGGTGCACCCCAGAGGCTCTGCGTTTACTGTGGGTCTGCGAACACGGACCCACTGCGAACCCAGGGCCCTTGGTGTGCGCTCGTTGCAAACCCAGTGCGAACCAAGACCCAAGCAGACCTGGTCCGAGCTGGAGCCTCTAAATAGGTGAACGTGGTATCACAGATTATTATGTACAGCTCGTGTGGTATGCTGAAACCGCTACTTATTAAATCTTAATGTTACATAAATTGTATGAATAAAGGAACATTTATTAGCTAAGGCATGATTTGTTGCATGTAGTAAACATATACCCATGCACTGGAATGTATGTATAAATCTGCCTTCAATAACCAATCAAATTAGGAGAAGGAAGGATTGCATTAGGGGGAACCACTATAGGACACCCTACCATAGTTGCATTGAGGGAGAACCGCTACTAAGAAACCCTATGATACTGTGGTTGAGGGAGAATTGCTAAGGGCACCCTATTGCAATCTCCCTTCTAACTTCTACATTGATGGATTATTGAACTCAAGATCTTCAGCCATGGAGAAGAATGGAGGAGGATTGCATGAAGGGAGAACGACTATCTTAGGGCACCCTATCATGCCTCATTTGTAATGTCCCCCGCCTTTGAAATATAATTCAATAATAAATAATAATTATAAAATTAAAACACAAAAGAATAAAAAAATAAAAATTAAATTAAAATAGAGTAGAATATAATTAAATATAATTAAAATTTGATTAAACTTAATGAATGGTTAAAAGGCATGAAATGATAAGTTGTGACTCCCCCAAATATGAGGTATAAAAGGGAGAAGAGAACTCATTTGAAGGTGGCATAATTTGGGAATCAGAAGTGCAGAGCCCATACATGATGAAGAGGTGTGACCTCTCCCTCAAATTGAGAGATATAAAGGAAAGGAATCAAAAGTCTCTAATGATAACACAATTGAGCAGATAAGATAGAAGAGCAGTTAATAAGAACTGGCTCTCAAGTATCGATCAATCCACAGCCTAGTATGCTGAATCTATTTTATTAGAACAATTAATTATTATTATTTCATAAAGTTAATAATTAAAGATTCTATGACATAATATGAGCAAAATTATGTTTATCTTTATATTCATATATTATAAGTATTAATAATGAGAATAATATAGCAAAGTGCATTCATCAATGAACTCATTCTAAATAGAAGAATACATATGCAAATGGACTAAGATAGTAAATTCATATATATAAATTATTAGAATATGTTCATAACATCGACATTCTTAATATATTAAGAATTGTTATATGGTAGCCTAATCTTTAATCTTTCCTATTGCCCCTAAGAAGGATTGAATGTGGGAATGTTAGGGAGAGGTGGTATTAATACCTCGCAAGATAGTAAGTCCTGCGATGGAATGGACCATGCTACACCAGACAAGGGCAATAGATATGACCTGCGGTGGAATGGGCATGTGTTACATCATACAAAGGCACTATTTGTGGAGGATAGTTTCTAGCACCCTAACATGGTTATTCCCCATCCTTCGTAGGGTTGAGGATTAGATTAGAGGTAGGGAGTGGGGCTTAAATATAAGAGTTATCAAATGTATTATGAAAGCTAAATGTTCATTAGTTGCAATAATTGAATCGAAGCATGATAGTTATGTTGAAATATGTTGGTCTTCCTAGTAAGAAGTATCATAAACCTTACTAGTTAAGAGTAACCCTAATGCTAAATTGATATAATTATAATTCTAGGACAAAAATTGGAAGGGGACATTACATCCTCATTCCATATCTTTCGTGGATGAGATCCCATGTAATCATCATACTTGCTGTCTATTAATGAATATATGATTTCCTTGTTTTAATAATAAAATTGTCACATGAATCATGTCTATAATGTTAACTAACTTAAGTGCAGGTTTCCAAGACAGGACATAGCACATCTTATTCCTAAAGTAAAATTTATATTCCTAATTATATGGTATGCTTTATTTCATTTTGTTTGTGAATTCAGGGCGAAATATAGAACGGTCCAGGAAGGGGGCATTATAGATGATGCTCTAGTTTTAGTTGGAAAGACAATTTCGGTTCAGCCTTTTCAACTACCACTATCTTTAGTAGCTAAGTCAGCATTATATACTTACAAGGCTTCCTAAATTCCACTTATCCAATGGGGTGTGTTAGGGATGTGTTATGGGAAAACAATTTATAAAGAAGTTTGGAAAAAGAAAGTCTTGGTGAGCTTCACAAATTTTAGAAATGGCTTACAATAATCTATTGAGCACCTTCCCATCTATGTCTTCAAGAAAACTCAATATGTACTTACCTTTGATGACGATTTCCCTAAATTCACTTGGTTTTGCATTCATAAGAAAAAAATTGAAGTGTATGAGCACTTTTTTGACTTCAAAGATTTATAGAGAATTTTTCATGGTATGTCATCAAGATTCTTTGAACTAATAATGATAAGGAATATGTGAATCAATATTTGAGGAGTTATGTAATAAGGTATTGATCTCTAGTATGTGGTTTTGTAGAGTCCACAATAGAATAAGGTTGAACAGTAGAATAATAGTACCTTGAAAAAAATGGCCAGCTGCATGATTCATTTTCATTCACTTGGTCCATAGTACTTGGTTGAGGTCATAAATTAAGCTAACTATATCCAAAACTGCACTTCCCACAAATCCTTAAAAGGTATCACTCCTTTTGAAACTTTGAGTGGTAGGAGACCTACAAGCAAGCACTTTCAAAGTTTTTGGCTCTCCTTCATGGGCATATATTACAACAAACAAATTTAAGGAATTGGAACCATAAATTAGACCTTGCATTGGTGTGGGAGATCTAGATGGTGTCAAAAGGCATCAGTTATTGCATCATGATACTCAAAAGTTGATCAAAATGAATGTACAATTCGAGGAAAGTTGTCTTAGCTTATCCTCCATCACTTCTTCTTCCTCTACTTTGGATCCCTTGCTTGTTGGCAATGTATTAGAGGACTCACCTCATCCTCAAACTCATTTGTTTGATATAGAGGACTCCCCTACTTTTCTTGCTTCTTTGCCACTCTAAGCTTGCCAAAATCTATAGGCAATAGGCTCACTAGTTTGAGATCCTTTAGATATTTGGAGAACTGGTTACCAGATCAAGTTAATGCTTCATATACATTGCCACTATTTTAGGGCTACCATCTATTTGTGAAGCATATCCTATTTTAGAATGAGACTCAACAATGGAGTAAGAAAACAATCCCATTTTAAGGAATCACACTAGGTGATTTAATTCCTTTTCCTAAGAGAAGAAAAGTTGTACAATACAAATGGATCTATTAGACCAAGTATGCTGCAGATGGTAGCATTGTTAAGTTCAAAGAAAGACTTGTGGCAAAAGGCTTCTCTCAAGTTCCAAGCATTGATTACTTTGAGATCTTTGCCTTCATTGCTAAAATGAACTCCATCAACTTGGCTCTTACCATTTTTGTTGTTTTGTCATTGGGATGTACTTCAGATGGATTCAAAGAGTGTTTTTCTTCATGGGATCTTTAAGAGGAAATACATACGGAGCAACTACAAGGACTTTCTCGTGATTCTTCTTTTGTATGTAGACTTTAGAAATCTCTCTATGGATTTAAACATACTCCCTAACCTTGTTATGCCAATATAGATTCCTTATTTCCACAAAATTCTCTTGTTGTCACTGAAATCCAATTCCTATATTGTGACGGGATGGTGCACTTCTTATCTTGGTTCTATATGTGATGATCATCACAAGTGCAGTTTCTCCTCTATTATTGGTTTAATGAAGTTGACTATATAGGATAGATTTACCGTGACTAATTTGGGTCTTTTGCACTGCCTTTTTTAATTAAGGTCACTTAGATTTTGAGATAAGTCTAATACAAACTAAGTATGCTCTTGATCTTCTTGCACCATTTCACATGGTTGATTGCAAACTTGCACCAACACCCCTTCTTTTTGAAGTCAAACTTAATGCTAAGTATTTATTTCTAGTGGTTGATGACATTTTATATTACCAATTTGTTGGCAGCATCATCAACTTGATTCACGCTTGTCTTGACACTTCTTATGCCTTTGGTTATTGGTATGGTTTCTCAGTTTATTCAAGAACTACAGGAACTTCATTGGAGAGCTACCGAATGGATATTGCTCTATGTTTAGGGCACACACAAATACAATATTCACTAAATAACAAGTAGAGATACAAATTTGGGATGATTTACAAATTCAGATGTGGCAAGCGATTTTGACAATTATAAGCCCATATCTGGTTATAATTTTCATCTTGGTTCTAGCCCCGTATGTTAATCTAGCAAGAAGAGGCATGCTATTGCTTTATTTTCATAGAGACTAAGTATTGGGGGACTGTTAATGTTGTGATGGACACCATTTGGTTTCAGTGGCTTCTTATTGAGTTTGGCATTCCCTTCCATTGACCTTCTGTAATTCATGTGTTAATCAGAGTGCCATCCAATCTCAAGGAATCTAGTCCACCATCACAAGACCAAACACATCGAGGCCCACATGCGTTACATCAAAGAGCATGTTTATGAGCAGGCCATCAATCTCTAATTTTGTCATACTTTGGAGTAAGTTGCAGATGTTTTCACCATTCCTTCTTAGGAAGCATGTTCATCTATGAGTTTTGATGGGTTCAAGAGGCTATTCCTTGGGAGGGGGCTACCTAGTCCCTCTCTTTTCTTCTTTTTGTTGTTGGGTCTATCTTTGTTTCTTTTGTGGGCGATTCTTTTTGTATATAGGCATTGACACTATCTTTCAGCTTTGGAATGGAAACAATTTGGACACACATTCCCTAAGTTATTCTTAAGGGGGGATGCTAGAGTAAAATAATGTTAAGCTTTATTAGGTAAGCTTAGCTTGGGTGAATAAATTCAACCTTAGTTTTAGTATGCACAAGTGAACTTTCAAGTGTGAACATTTTAACATGCAAGTGAATACATGCCTATTTTGGGTTTGCACTTAGTCGATCTAATTGGGGTGCACATCACTATTCTTGTGAAGGCTTAGATTTGTTCACACTAGCCTTCCTAGCCTGCCTGTACTGCTATAGATAGAGGCATTGCAATTGAGTCTTAGTAGTGAGCCTTGAAGACTTTTGTTAGGCTAATTTGAGGCATGTAGTCTGTTCTGGAAAACGCAATGATTGAATAGCCATTATCTTGATCATATCATATTTGAGTTAGTGTCATTCCTTCAACTCTTCTTTGATAAATAAGGTTATGATAATTAGTTCAGCAGAGTTTGTTCCTCACTTAGATGTTTTGGGAGTTATGCAACTTCCACCACATGATAGACACATGGGGCATGAAGAGGGAGAACATTTATATGCAAACTTTGACCAAGGGAGACCCATTAGGAATTACTTTAGACCAGCTATAAATGATGAACCGAATAGGACCAGATGCCCAAAGGGGCTAGGATTCAAGCATAATTGGACACAATCAAATTGGGCGCTAATAGAACCTTATGTCCACTATTATTTTGCATTTACCGAAACTGGAAGAAAAGAGAAGAGGAAGAGGAAGAGGAGGAGGAAGAGGAAGAGGAAGGTCGTTTTACAATCAGTAACAAAGAAAACTAGGTATATATGTTAAAATTAAACTTTTTTTTTCTCTTTGGAAATGCCAAACTGAAAGCTTCATGTTTTATTTTTCAGTTGTGAAATTTGAAGTTTGTTTTTTAATTCAATTGAATTTTTAACCACATTGAACTATTGGACAATGTTGTTTTAATTTTCTGTTCGTTCAATAAGTTGAAAAAAACAGATTTTTTTGTTGAATAGATTTTTAATGAGTGAATGAACGAACTTGTTTTTTTTTTAATTTTTTTTTTTGAATGTTAGAAAATGTTGTTTTTAGTTTGGATATCTTTGCATTGTGTTAAGGAAATGTTTTTTTTGGCACTTGCCCTAAGTTCTGTTTTTTTCCCTTAATAGTTTGGCTTAAAAAATATAGACAAAAAGGGTTAAATGTGTTGCAGTTTTGTTTTCTATAGTTGCCTGAAATGCTTTTCTTTTTTTGTTTGCAGTTCGACCAAAAAATGCAGTTTAAATAGGCTAAACATGCTGTGTTTTAGTACATTTTTTTTTTGAGTTCATATCATTGTTTTGTTTTTGTAGTGCCAGTTTGATTTATTATTACGAGGATTATGGGGTAATGAAATAAATAGGTAGTGCAAATTAGTAGGTTGGAGAAGGGGAAGAGGCAACCCAAAATTAAAAATTCAGTTGTGCGGTTTGCAAAGTTTGAATGCTCTTGTAAGATGTTGGCTTGATGAGACAAAGGACTATTTAACAAGAACAATCATTTGTGGCATTTTGTCATCAGTATTGGTATAACTAGAGCAAATACTTTAAGAAGGAAGTCAGTATTGGACAAGCAATATTTGGTCTCTTGGTTGGTAGGGCAGCATTACTAGGGTGAATGCATATTTTCTTATCATTAGGAAAGTGGTTGGGGTTTGTGAGAAACCCATGCTTGATTAGATGGCCTAATTTATCAAATTGTTTTAGGGGGATTTTCCCTATTCCATTTCTATCAACCTTTTCCTCGAGGACTTCCAAGTAGGTTTCCATTTCTAGTCTTGCCACAATTCCATCTTTTTAGGGGGGGTGGAGTGAAGCCTTGGGACCAACTTCCAATCCAATTATGGACATGTTCATTGCACATGATTGAGATAAGGCAAACAAGTCAATTGGCAAACTCTCCTTTGAATGGTATTCCATTTCATGTTGTTTGCTCTCCTTATCGTAGGCCATGTCTAAGGTAGCTAGAGCATGTATATTTAATATGCCTTTTGGGAAGATACATTCGAGATTCAACATCTTGGACAAAAATTAGTCCAAGGTGAATTTTTTTGGAGGAGATTAAGGCTACATGCATCTCTCATGACCATCCTATCATGGATGGGTCGATGAATATTAGACATCACTCACTAATCAATATTTTAGTTTCATGTAAGGATGGGTGTTATCTCCTTGGGGCAATTGTTTGTTTAAGAAAATGTAAGGATGTATATTTTCAATTCCATATATTGAGACATGGTTTTTTTAGGAAGTTAGTCTTTTTAATAGTGTAGGTGGTTTTGTTATGTGCATGCCATAAACAATGCATTCAAGTACATTGGGTCAAGATGGTTGTGGCATATATAATGAAGGTGGAGGCGCAAATCTTTATTTGCAACCACCACATCTCTTTGGAATTGTTGTGGTCTAGTGTTGTCAGATTATTCCCTCCCTTCACCTAGATGCATGTATGAGATCTGAGATATAGATGCAATAATCTTAGATATGACAGATAGCATATTTGAATGTATCCATATATGAGCCCATTTGGGTTGTAAGCAATATGTCTGCATATGGCACCCCACCATCTAGTGCCATATCTAATTTAGGGTTATGAAAAAGCAATAAAAAATTGCATAAAATATTTAACTTTAAAAAGAATTTGTTCACGCAGTTAAAATCATAGAAGCAATAGTTGGGAAAAAAACCCGATTACTCCCGATTAATCGGCAATCGGGACTGTTCCCGATCAATTCCCAAAAAATCGCAAAAAATCGTTGACCGATTTTTTTCCAGTTTAATCTCCAAAGAAACGCGATTAATCGCTGTGCAAAATCCTGCCATAAAAACTCACTGCGAAAACCCTAAAATGACTGCAAAAATCGATAAATAGCTGAAGTTGAAGCTGAAAGAAAGCAAATAGAAATCCGAAAGGAAGCAATTAGAAGGTTTTTTTTTGTCATGTGACAGGGCATTACCAGCGACTTCAAATTTTGAGGTATTTCTATTTACAATTTTATTTTGAGGTTGTACAAGATAAGTCCATGAAGGCCTCTTAAGGCAGTAAACAACTATTGTAATAGCTCATAAGATAGTTGATTGAGGAGGAGATCACTCACTGGTTCGGAATTTTCTCCCATTTGGGTTTCTCCAGGTCGATTGCTGTTGTTTTCTTCATGTACATGTGTTTTCTGTGCTCTCTAATTTGGTTATACAAGCTTCCTTTCCTATTATTTTCACCGGACAACACTGGAATATAGTAACTTTTTTTTTCTTTTGATATTTTGCATAAGGAACAGCAACTTAATCAATCAATATAGATTCAGGTTGATAGGAGTCATGCTGATGTGTTATGTAGTGGCCTATCCACACTAATTATGGATCATTTGATCAGATGTAATGACTCAACTTTCCATAGGTAAACTTGTCCCTGTGAAAATTTCAAGAATGGGCGAATTCATAGGTGATAGTTTCAGTCCTTGCCAAATGTATCATTTTATTAAAGGTATCCCTAAAAGAACCACCCTAATATCTTGTGGGGTCCAATCACTCTTTCGTGTCACTCTTGATTGGTTTCTATGCCTTTGTTATCAATGTGCTGTATTATCTCTCTTTTCTTCAAGGTGTTAGATTTTGATGTGTAGTGCCAATTTCGCATGCAAGGAATTGATCTTTGTGCTGTACATATGATGAAATATTTTTATAGATTGCAACTCGTCCATTTTTCATCAGTCTATCCTTCCCAACGGTCTAACATTTCCAAAACCAACTAGACTCAATCTCATCTTAGACTATAAGTCAATAACTGAGTATGATTAGAACTATTTTTCATTTCACAATTTCACTCAGATAGTTTTAAAGACAACTGAGAAGGAAGGAAACACTATTTTATTTAATGATCTTGATATGAAGCACCAAGGACACAGTTGATATATTTCATGCTAACAGCAAGAACTCACATGTAATTGTCAAGTTATTGTTAGGTCTTTTGTTTTTCTCTGCTCTTTTTCTGACCTGGTATTACAGAACAGATTTCTTCCTACCACTCTTAAATACTAAAATATTTTATGTTAGCTTTTTCAAAATGGTGATGATTGTTTCTGGGGATTTTCTTATATAGAGAAATCATTTTCATTTTCATTTACAGGTCAGCTCTTATTATATTACATCATACATTGTATATTAATTAGATACTTGTTTTTAGGAAAGCAATCATTATGAGGCTGTAACACCTTGTATTCTCCTATTTTCTTATAAATATTGTTTTACATTTAATTTATTTTTTCTTCAGTGAAATAAGATATTTCTGTGTATAGTTTCAGGATTATGTATATTCAGTTTGCAAGTATAATAAGTATGACAAATTCAACTACCATTTCTTATATATTTAGTCATATCTAATGCGCCATTATTGATTACAAAAGCCCTTTGATGTTCTCTGTCTTCACTAAACATGGCCTCTATAGACTTACTATCTCTGGGTAATGTTGCTATTGTGACTGTCAAAGCTTTAAGATTGTCCTAGGACTGTATACTGACCACTCTTATCATAGGTTTTGGCTGTTTCTTTTGTCAACATATCACCTCCATGTTCCCATGATCCCAATATAGAACTCTTCACAGATCACCTTAAGAGTAGACACTTTGAGCCCCTTTCATCATTGCTTTCAATTTTTCTTTGATATGGGACTGCACTAGGCTATCAGTTGCTCTTTAGCTTTCACCGCTTTTGTGACTTTACTCCTTTATGTAAAAGTCATTATACCTTACTGCCTTTATCTAAGACTACTGCTCTATGGGGTATTGTATCTTTGCTTTGGGATTGCATCATTGAAGATGTGATTAAACATAATTTCTGATTAGAACATCTCACGTCTGGCATAATGCTGATTAGAACATAATTTCTGATTTAGAGAACCTCCAATCTAATTTAGAGAACCTCACATGTGAAATATAATTTTTAATTTAATTAGGTTTTCTAAACATAGTAATCTTATGAACATACAACTGAAACATTTAAATGCTAAAAGACTGAACTAAAATGTTTTTGCAGAACTAATTCTTGATCACAATGCCAAGTCAAAAAGACTTTGCGTGGACACATTGCACAACAATTCCTGGTAGCACGAAGATCAAGTGCAATTGGTGTCTAGAAGAGATCAGTGGTGGAATTTATTGTTTCAAATGGCATTTGTCCAAAGAACGAGGAAATAACACCGTGATATGCAAAGCATGCCCTCTAGATGTCTCATATCAGGCAAAGCAATCTCTTGACGGGATTGTTGAGAGTAAGGCCAAAAAGGCAAGAATTGGGGTTGAACTAGGTTCTATTTTTGTAGATCCCAGGACGAACCATTTGGGTGAGGAGGATGGCGAAGATGGGTCAACACCTAATTCTATAGCACGTGGACCAAACACAGGTGGAGGAAACATTAATACTTTCTTCCAACCTCATACTACACTAGGATCACAAACCACTTTGGAGAGTACAGGATGGAGGAAAACTGTCACTGAACAAGCAAAGAAGGCAATTGGTAATTTTTGGTATTCCTCTCACATGGCATTCCATGCTTCCAGAAATCCATATTGGCAACCCATGGTAGATGCTATTGCAGCCGTAGGACCTAGGTTTCAAGCCCCATCTTGTGAGTCATTGAGGGTTGGTATGCTGAAAGATGCAGTAGAGGATATTCAAGGTGTTGTTAAACAACATCGGTTACAGTGGGCTAGAATTGGTTGCAGTATCATGTCAGATGGTTGGACAGATAGAAAGAACCAAACTCATTAACTTCCTTGTCTCTTGTGAGATTGGCACTGTTTTTCTGAAATCTGTGGATGCATCTAATATGATGAAATCCACAAATGCATTGTTTGAGATGTATGACGTGGTAGTTACGGATGTAGGGCCACAAAATGTGGTTCAATTTATCACAGACAATGCTGCTACTTGTGTTGCTGCAGGGAGACTTCTGACAGATAAATACCCTTCCATGTTTTTTACACCTTGTGCAACACGTTACCTTGATCTAACCCTAGAAGACATTGGAAGAATTGAATGGGTTAAGGCGGCATTTCAGAAGGCTCACAAGGTTACCAAATTTGTTTATAATCACACGAGGGTTTTGGCTATAATGCGCTCTTTCATAGGAGGCAAGGAGCTAGTTTGACCAGGGGTGACAAGATTTGCAACATATTTCCTTGCATTACAAACATTATGTGAACAGAAAGGTAATTTGAGGCAAATGTTTGTTTCAGCTGAGTGGATGGAGTTTGGCTTCATAACTCAAGCAAATGGCATAGCAGTGGTAGAGTATATGTATTCTACCACCTTTTGGGAATCAATTGAGCAGATTGTAGAATTTTCAGAGTGGATGGGGAAAACCCCCCATGGGATATGTGTATGAGGCCATGGATAGGGCCAAGGAGGTGATAAAGAGTAAGCTGGAAAATAATAGGGATAGGTATATGCCATTGTGGGACATAATTGATAGGAGATGGGATGGATAGATGCACACTCCTCTCCATGCTGCAGGATACTTGCTCAATCCTTTGTTATTCTGTAATATTGACTTCATGGAAATTGATGCTGAGATACATGGCTTCTTCAAGTGCATGGAAAAAATGTTTCCTGACTTGAAAAAATTTGATGCGGCTACGATAGAGTTGGAAGTGTACAAGCATTCAAAGGGTTTTCTCTCTTCTAGGGCTGCTATACAAAGCAGAAAGACCATTCAGGTAGACTCTATAAGCTTTAGACAATCTCTTTATTTTGCCAACATGCTCATTAAGTTTGTTAAGATTATAAGATATTCTTAGTCTTACAATATCATCTCCATATAATGTGTTTTTCAGCTGCATGGTGGGCTTCTTTTGGAGACGAAATACCAAATTTAAGGTGGATGGCAGTGCACATTTTGAGCCAACCATGCAGCTCATCAGCTTGTGAGCGTAATTGGAGTGTTTTTGAACATGTACATTCCAAGAAACGCAACCGCCTATCACAATGACGGATGAATGACTTGGTATTTGCTCATCATAACCTCTGTTTGAAGATAAGGAAAGCTCAAGCTGAGAATATTCATATATAGCTGCAGTTTTTGAAATTGTATTCACTATTCATTGTGTTTTTCACTTGTAAGGCAAACACTAATTTCTACATGGGGAATATTAGGAACTATTGAGGATGGCTTGCCAATTGACCTCGATGAGATATATCTAGAGTGTGAGTTGATTGTTGCTGATGATGCTGATAATGATGATGATGTTGTTGATGATGATTATGTTGTTGCTGATCGTTCACTTGAGATTGAAGATTTTGATATCATGAGGCAAGCCAACTTTGGTCCTCAATGGGTTGAACGAATTAGGACAGGCTATCACTCGGGATCTTCATCATCAGGGCCTCCTGCCCTCTAGCATGTCAATGCCTACATTTGATATTTTGGAATTTTGTACTTAGTTTACAAGTTGAATTTGTTCAAAGTCACAAACTATATTGTAATTGACATTTTGACATCTATCACCATCTAGATATTATTTATGGTGTAGAATATTTTGTGCAACGTAATTAGTGATATGAATATAAACAACGAAAATCTATTTCCTGCAATTCATGTGTTCAATTGTCTATTTTATTTGCCTACAATATCTCTATGCTATGGAAATGCCCTAAAATATCAAAAAAAAGTAGTTTTTGATTTGTTTTTCTGCAATTTTTTTACTTTTTTTTGTAAATTTGATTTTTTTCCGATTTTTTTCCTGATTTTTTGAAAAAATCTTATACTTTTGTTTTGCCGATTAATTCCCCAAACGATTATTGCTTCCTTGGTTAAAATCACTAATGACACAAATATAATATAACAAAGTAAATATCATAAACTACAAATTTAAAACTAAAATATATATGATTAAATATTTTCAGTTTAAAGTTCTATGCCATTTGACACAAATGATTTGAGTATGTATATTTTATAATTGTTGTATTACGTATATTTAATAATTGTTTTATTTAATTTTATTGTATTATGGGGTCTTCAAAATTTGCTGTAATTGTATTTGGTACCATTTTTGTTTCCATGCAATTATGTTTTTATTCCTTTTGAGGGAATAATCCCTCAAACTAATTGAGACCTGATTTGCGTCTGATTATGTTTTTGGAAAGGATGCTTGAGTTGCAAGAGACTGCAACTTCATGACACAAGAGTGGACTAGGTGTGTGGGGGTCCAAGAGTCAAGACAAAATAGTGGAGAGAGTGAAGGAGGTTGTGGTTAGTGATGTGTTCTGGTGAGATGTGAATTACCTCAAATCTAGTTGAAGATCACCATTGGTGAGAGATATCCCACCTTAGAGATACTGTGGGCATATTTAGCCCATTACTTAGTCAAGGTGGGATAAGCTGAAGACCCCTTTACACATGGTTGCATATACAATGAATGCAAAATGGTATGTGAGAAGGCTGGGTAGAGTTGTCCTAATTAATGATGAGGAGGTGAAGGAGGGCATCATGAAGTTCTTCAAGAAAATGTTCTAGATGGAGCTTCAAAAATTAGAACAATGGATGATCATCAAACTGATTGAACTTGCTGGCTTTAAGAGTTCAACATGGATAGACAGGATCGCTTTGGCATAGGAGAGGCCAGATGGCTAATGGTGACCATACAACTCACTTAGGACTGTTGCATCCCCTCTTGTAGGTTCTAGTTCCTAAGCCATTGAGAGGAATTGTTGAACATATAGTTTCATCAACTTTGTTAAGTGGAATGAATTTACCTTTAGAGTAGTAGGGAAGCTTGTTATTATACACAAAGCCTTCTATCTCTTTGATCACAAGACATCTTAATATATAGAGAGCTTAACGACATGGTGGGATATAGAGCCCAAGGAGTCATTGCATATTGATGATAAGCATCATGTGTTGTCAATTGGGGTCCTATTGTGTGAGGTAGTTGAGTCCAATAGTTCTAGGAATGAGCAGTTTCCTAGATATCTATTGGACAATGTTTCTGATTTTTGAGCTTGTTAGCCAATGTACCTGTGTAGTATACATAATGCCGAAATTCTATTTAGAGTATCTCTTAGATCTTATCAGTCACGACTTGTCAGATGCAACATTGATTGAACCATTTATGAGACATCGAAATATAAATCATGCTTCATATTTTGATTATTAGATGGATAATGATGCAACATTGATTGAACCATTTATGAGACATCGAAATATAAATCATGCTTCATATTTTGATTATTAGATGGATAATGGAATCAATTGCATATTATTACACATTCAACATAACGTATCTAGTATCTTTTAAAATTTCAGTTTCTCTTATTTTGTTTCATTTATTTTTAGTTCAAAAATATAAATAATAAATTATATATATCACTTTGATTGCTGTCTCCCTGCTATCCCCAAAATTTAGTAAAAGACTTGCAGTCTCCAAAACTCTCTCCCCCTGATCCCTGAACTTAGAGAAACTCTGGAAAAATTGTTAAAGCTTCTGAGTTATCCTGGCAGCCTGGTGTCCTCAACAATGCAAGGTTCAGTATAGACCTAGAAATGCCTCTCCCAGATAGTATCCTTCAAAAAATGGGGGGTGATTGAATGAGTGCAATTGATTATATTTTAAACATTTCATTTTGATGTTGACCATGCGAACATGGCCATATTACCATTATAGAAGCAAAAATGGAGAATAAAACATGATTAACCATGTTTAATCGGCACCCAATGCCTGGACCATGCTGGGGCTAAATTGACATGGCTTTGACCTGGTAAAACTTGGTCAAATCCAAGGTTTCTTGAAAATGCGTGGGTTATTGAATTAACTAACAGCAATAACTTATAATTTTCCATATTTTTTCCTGTAACTGTTGTCATTTTATGACACCCTTGGTCCATCAATGAGAATCGATCAGAGATATGTTCCATGGACCAGTGCTGCCCAGTTGATCAAGGAGAAAAGCAGTGAAATCATGGTTTGAAGTGTTGCCTTGTTGGAAGTTCCTTGGCCCTCTCTTTCTCTTCCCGGAATTCTGGAACCTCGAGGTTCCGAGTTTTTTTGCCTTAGCCTCTTTCTTTCCTGCTTCGGAACTTCGGAACCTGGAGGTTCCGAAGTTCCTTTTTCTTCAACCTCGGAACTCCGGAACCCCCAAGTTCTGAAGTTCCTTGTTCTTCAACCCCGAAACTCTGGAACCCCCAGGTTCCCAAGTTCCTACCCCGGAACTCTGGATCCCCCAGGTTCCCAAGTTCCTTGTCTTTCAACCCCGGAGCTCTGGAACCCCTAGGTTCCCAAGTTCCTTGTCTTTCAACCCCGAAACTCCGGAACCCCTAGGTTCCGAAGTTCCTTGTTCTTCAACCCCGGAACTGTGTAACCCCTAGGTTCCCAAGTTCCTCGTCCTTCTAGCCCAGAACTTCGGAACCCCCAGGTTTCGAAGTTCCTTCCCCAACTACGGTGACTTCGGTCTCCGAAGTTCCCCAACTACGGTGGTCCCGGTCTCCGAAGTTCCCCAACTACGGTGACCCCGGTCTCCGAAGTTCCCCAACTACGGTGACCCCGGTCTTCGAAGTTCCCCAACTACGATGACCATGGTCACCGTAGTACGGTGACCCAGGTCTCCGAAGTTCCCCTTCTCTCTTTAACCCTTTCCCTCTCTATCTCGGAACTTCGGAACCCTGAGGTTTCGAAGTTCCTTTGAGCAGTTCCCCGGAACTCCAGAACCCCGAGGTTCCGAAGTTCCTTCCCCTTTTGCCTTCTCTCCCTAGTTCCTTCGGAACTCCAGAACCCTGAGGTTCCGAAGTTCCTTGCTCCTTCCCTTGTCTTCCTCACTTCGGGAGTCCGAACTTCCAAAGTCTCCGGGCTTCCTTCCGACTGGCGACACTTCCAAATGGCGTGATCGACACTCAAGGCTTTAAATGCTCCGATAGTTTTGGTGACTTATGCACTTTGTTTTGTGGAGCCACGAGGGTGCATTAAATGTTTTGTTAGGGTTTCCATCAAGAGAGGTACGGGGCCATGCTTGATGACTTGTGTCATGACTGTCATGCCTGACTTTGGAAGGTTAGTCAATCCACCTTCTCAGGATTGCCCTTTGTGGGTATGGCTAGGTTGCTTGCATGTACAAGTCAAGTGCATGCACTTCCCTGCACTTCTAGACTGACATGTAGGGGTCATGATCACCCTTGTGACCATTTTCTATATAATGGCTTTTAAGCTTCATTGTAAAGGGTTCCCTCCCTGCTGCCTTGAGCTTCCTTATGCTCTTCTCTTCTCTTGAAGACTTGTATTTTTGCATTTCTGCAATTGTAAGATTGGCTTTTGGCCTTATGATTAATTGAAAATCGCCATTCTTGCCTCTTTTCAACTAATGTATGTTGTGTATGCTTTCTTACCTCCATCATAGGTGTATGTCTTGCAGCCTTTTCTCTTCACATATGCTGTGTCAACTTGTTTTCTAAGTGTGACTTGTGGGAATCCTTCTCCCTTCTTGGCATTCAGTGAATTCTAACCTTCATATATGCATTGGGGTCACTCATACAATTGAAAAGTTGTGCATCTTCAGGGTGTTTCAGTTAATTACTTGTGTCATTTCGGTAGGGGGAGGAACAACCTCTTCTTGGTGCATCACCTCCTTTTATTTCAAGCATTCTCTCTTCCCTTTACCTCTGCAATTTGTTTAGGTAGACTTAGGAATTAGTGCTGCATCTGGAGTGTGAAGGAAGCCGGCCTTCTTCTGAAGATTCAACCCCCTCGCGCAAGGTCCCACACTTTGGGGTTGTTTCCATGTTTCACAAGGTTGCTGAGTTGATAGCTTAGCAAGGGTGCAAGCTTTTGTGATAACAATTTTTGGCACGCCCGGTGGGACTTATTCAATTCACATGCTAAGGATTTAGTGCCATTCTTAGTCTCTTGGCCTTTTGAGGCAGTCATCTCTCAAGCACTTGGCGACTCTGCTCAAGGACCAGTTCGTGCTCACACAAAGTTCATAACTCTGAGACCCCGGAACCCCCAGGTTCCTAGGTCAACGCAACTCTGCTAATCCCGGAAGCCCGAAACCCCCAGGTTCCGAAGTCAGTGAAGGCATCTTACTTCGGAACCCCGAAACCCCCAGGTTTTGAGGTGCTTAGACCTGGACCCCCAGAACTCCCAGGTTTCGAAACCCCGAACTTCCTCACTCAGAACGTCTGAGCTCCCGAGGTGCCGAAGCAGTCATACTCCGCAACTTTGGACCTCCGAACTTCCGAGGTCGGTTGCGGATTTCATGCCCAGAATTCATACAAGGGTGTCTTCTAGAGGCAGTTTTCAATTCATAGAGCTTCCATCTGCAGGCTCTAGAAGGAGGAGAGGCAGATCTTCATTATCATTAGTCAGGGGTGTCGAGGTTGTAAACACTCCATCTCCCAGGTCTCATTCTACTCCTCCATTTACAAGACCATTGCTATCAAGGGCTCCTACCACTCATATCAATAGACCATTGTTTCACATGGCAAGAAATCAAGTCTTTGTTACCTTCAATGGGGGGAGTCCCCTTGTTTTGACTCAATGGAATGACATACCAGTGGCTGCGTTGAAGAGTATACCATACTTCATGGGTGAAACAACTACTACACCCATTGAGCACATTCAAGACATTGCAAACATTTGCTCCGTCCACAATATCACTCAGGATGATGTTGCTGTCAGACTTTAAGCCACATCTTTGAAAGGCAAAGCCTTGTAGTGGTATAGAGGGTTGCCCTCTAGTTCCATTCACAATTGGGATGAATTGGGGGAGAGATTGTGCAACCATTTCGAAGACAAAAGTGATCACCTATCACTTGTGGAACAATTAACTACAATCAAGAGGGCACCCCACGAGTTCATGGGAGACTTCAACTTCAGATTCCATAAGACATGGAATAGGATTCCTGCTCTAGTGAAGCCATCTCCAAATCATGCATTCTTGTATTATCTTAGAGCTCTCAACAACGATATAGCTGTCATGATCCAATCAATGGGTGGAGCCTCTCTACCGGGTGCAAACGACATAGCCACAAGAGCAGAAAATTGTTTGATCCAGGCTGGGAAGATAGCTCCAAGGCCTCCAATGCCTCTCTTCCTAGAAGCTCCCACTCAACAACCCACCTTGGCTCCTATCCCCATGGCTCCCGCAGGACAATCATCCACGCCATCTACATCCTCCAATGAGCTCCATGAGGTCAAGGCTCTACTACAAAACTTTGGCAATGAGCTGGTGGCACTAAAAAGACAACAGAATCAGTATAACAGACCCTACCAAGCACAAAGTCAGAATTATCAGCAAAACATGCCACCCTTTCAAGGGCAAAACCAATGGAGCAATGCCAGGCCTTTGAATAGTGTGAACCCCACAAACACAAGCAACTCAAAGGCGATAGTTCCAATGCTAAATAACCTCGCCCAAGAGCAAGATTGGTGTCAACCATGCAATCAGCCACACAACCAAGGTATATGCCAAAGTGGAGGGTTTGTCCAAACTTTAGTAGTGCAAGATGAGCCGACCACCTCTGGACAACAATATGACCCAAATCAGCCTAGTGTTGGCCCCTAGGCTCACTTACAAGGGGATTCTACCTTTGTCAATTGGCAGGAGGCAGAATTCCGTGGTTTGAACCAAACAAATGGCGAGTCCATGCTGCAGTATACAAGGTCAAAGAAGAGAGCCATGGAGACTGCCTCACCTTCAACATCAACCCAAGCTCCAACACCTAATGTAGCCGCCCATGATACAAGCCAAAGTACCATGCAAGGGAACAAGAGGCAGGAGGAGGCCCAAGTCGTCCAAAGAGCAAAGGCAGACCTTGTAGCCTCAAAGGGTCCTCTAAAACCAGCTGGTGTCCCTTTCAACATAGTTGATCAAATGAAGAAGGCCAACCTCAACGTCACTATGTGGGAGGCCCTTCAGTCCCATATCAAAGGGATTTGCTTAAGGAGGCACTGAAGGAAGTCAATCAGTCAGGTGAGGAGGCAGTAGTCAAAGAAAAGGCAGTCTCCACCAGCTTGGTGCAACCCAAGGAGGAAGAAGATTCAAGCAAGATCAGCAAGCCTCCCCCCTTCTATCTCTCCTTAATCATAGGAGACAACTTGGTTCACAACTGCATGATAGATTCAGGAGCTAGTAGCTCAGTCATGCCTAAGAAGGTAGCTGATCTTCTTGGCATAGAATATGAACCCATGACCAAAGGGGTGGTCCAGTTAGATGGCACTTCTATTAAGACAGTAGGGGTGGTAAAAAATTTGAAGTTAACCTTGCATGCATGCCCTGGTTGCACTGTCTTGCAAGACATATCAATTATCGACCTCCCTGCCTTCTTTGCCATCTGCCTGTCTAGAGACTTCATAGCTAAGATAGGTGGGTACCTGTCTTTTGATTGGTCCCATATGCTATTCGAACAAGGTATGGTACCAAGGTTACCATAAGGGCAGAGCCCATTGCCCAAAACCACATTGAGCCCTACACCCCTAGCCCTATAAACATGAATTGCACTTTGCATGAAGAGGGGGAGGAGTGTGCTGTCCGTGAGCCTGCTACTATCGTGCAAGAGGTTCCTGATTGCTTGCTGGACGAATGGGCCAATGCTTTTCAGTTTGATCCATTAGCTGAGACTGAAGAGACTGGGCTTGGCACCTATTGTATCCATGAAGAGGATACTCCTATCCCTAACCTCATCAAAACACAAGGAGATTCAAAGAGGTTATGGAGCATGTTTTTTGATGGTTCAAGAAACAAGAATGGTGCAGGTGCCGGTGCCGGTGTGATGCTTGTTTCTCTTGAGCAGGAGAAGTATTTCTTCTCTTTTAGGCTTCAATTTGGTTGCACTAACAATGTCGCTGAGTATGAAGCCTTGATCCAAGGTCTCCAACTTGCACAAAGCAGAAAGATCAGATCGCTGCAAGTATTTGGAGATAGTGAGTTGGTTGTTAATCACATCCGAGCCCAAAGCGTAGCAAAGAACAACCTACTCAAATCATACAAACACAGGGTTTGGGATTTGATTGAAGGATTTGAGGCCTTCAATATCCAGAACATTCCTAGAGGTCAGAACAAGCATGCTGATAGGCTTGCAGCGGTTGGTGCTCAGTTCAACATACCAGCGCATGTTGCATGATAGAAAGAGCAACACATCAGACTTGTTGTGAGGCCTGCTGTCCCGGACAATCAAGTGAATTGGCAAGTGTTTGAAAGCGATCAACAAATCGTCAACTTCTTGCAAAATGAAGCAGAGTTTTCTGCCAAAAATCAGTCTAGGCTGCAAGACCAGTATGGAGATCAAATCATGCAGCTCAACTCCAGCAAGTTGCCAAAAGGTCTAGTTACCTTGGAAGGCATTTTCAACTCAGATGATCAGTTGAAGAAGAGGATGAACTTGGCTGCAAAGAGGGGTGATTACAACCTAGTTGTTGTTGCTGAGGGTAGGTCCCTGAACTTGGGGAAGGTGTGTTCCTCAACCGAGCAGGAGGTCTTTGTTAAGCTCTGCCAAGAGTATGACAACATAGTTGCTTGGACCTATGAAGACTTGAAGGGTTTTGACCCTAGCTTAGCCCAGCATACCATAGAACTAAACCCAGATGCAAAGCCAGTTAGGCAAAAACAAAGGCCAATAAATCTCAAAATTGAGCCACTAATGAGGAAGGAGTTGACCAAGCTCATAGAAGCCAATATCATCTTCCCTATCAAGCACTCCTCCTGGGTGGCCAACCTTGTCCCTGTAAGGAAGAAGAATGGGGAGATCAGACTATGTGTAGACTTTAGGGATCTCAATAGAGCCTCCCTCAAGGATCACTATCCCTTTCCCTCTATGGAGCAGATTCTCCAAAAGGTCAGTGGCTCGGAAAGATTTTCATTCTTGGATGGATATTCAGGCTACAATTAGATCTTGGTCCAAGAATCCGAGCAATACAAGACTACATTTACTACTAAATGGGGTACCTATGCTTATTGTAAAATGCCCTTTGGGCTAACAAATGCAGGTGCCACATTCCAGAGAGCGATGGACATGGCTTTCAAGGGTGTATTGGCAAAGTTTGTGCTTGTATACCTTGATGACATAACTGTTTATTCGAAGCATGCAGCTGACCATCTTGGTCATCTTGAGCAGGTGTTCATGAAATGCAGGGAGTATGGTGTGTCCTTGAACCCTAGCAAGTGTGTATTTTCTACTGATCAAGGAAGATTGCTAGGACACATCGTATCCAAGGAGGGTTTGACCATTGATCCAGAGAGAGTGGAGGCTATTCTTTCTCTTCCACTCCCCAGTCACAAGAAAGGATTGCAAAGTTTCCTTGGTAGGATCAACTTTGTGAGGAGGTTCATTCCCAACCTTGCCACTTGTTGTGACCATTTCACACATCGCCCCATTAAAAAGGGGACCCCCTTTTTTCGCTTTTGTTTTGCCTGTTCTTCTCTCTGCTTTTAGGTTTTTGAGTGAGTGGTCTGTCTGGGATAGGGCTAAACCTTAGGGGTTTCTTTTGGACATTATTCAAGCTGAGTCCAGTCAAATTTTGAAAGTTATTTAGCGTCCTCCTGAGGATTGAGATTGTTGAAATAAGGTAAGCTTGCTAGGGGAGTCCGATAGGTCTCAGGTTAGGTCTAATCAGGGTTTTTTGGGGTAAGCTCCAAAATTTTGTCTAAGTGTTAGCATTTTGGAGGTGAAATTGTGTGTCCTTGCCTAGGTAAATTTTGATTAGATTTTGGAGGCAAGATGATGCCTAAAACAGAGAAATCGCCCCTGTCCTTCACTGGAGGCCCAGGGCGAATTTCATTCTAAGTGCAATTTCTTATTTTGCGAGGGCTTGCTAACTGGTTCCTGGCCTTGAAAATGACCTAACTTTGCCTTGTGAAATGATTGGAGCTTAAATTTTGAATATTTTAGCCAGAAAGGGTGAAATCGCTCCTGTCCCTTGCTCAGGGACCAGGGCGAAAATGTTATTCTATGCATATTTGTCACTGACTTTTCTATTTTGTTTTGTGCAGGGTCTCTAGGAGAGATGAATGGACGTAGTTATGATGCTTTTGAAGGTTTGAAGACATGAAAATGATGGGTTTTGAAGGTTAAAGAGAAGTTCGCTCCTGTCCCTCACTGAAGGTTCGGAGCTTGATTTTCAAATTTACACTATTCCTGCAGGATCAAAGTAATTTTATGATTTGAAGAGATCAAGGAGGGCATGTTTTGTCCATTGATAATAATTTGAGTGGTCCACAAAGGAGGAAATCAACCCAAGTGACAAAAGGCGCTCCTGTCCCTCACTGAAGGACCATGGCATTTTTTCAAGATTCTCCTCTTTGTTTGAGATTTTGAGGCAAGGCCTGACTTGGATGGGAGGGAGAAATGATGTTCTATACCTTAGATGTGATTGGGAGTCTAAAGAACAAGGAAATATACCTAGAAGACAAAAGGCGCTCTTGTCCCTCTCCAAGGGTCCAGAGCGATTTTCTAAAAGTGCAATTTTCTTGCAAAGACAAGGCGAGTTTTGTGATTAAAATGAATGGAAGAAGGCATGTTTAGCCCGTTGAAGATAATTTGGAAGGCTAACAAGGGACGGATAAGCTTAAAAGTGAAAAGTCGCTCCTGTCCCTCTCCAAGGGACCAAGGCGAAAAACCTAATAGCTAGCCTTTCTCTCCAAGTTTGGACAAACCTAAGCCAACGCGCAAGTTTGAAAGGATGTTTAAAATGCCTTGAGGTGGAATTGAGATACAAGATTTGCAAATTTTGATGACAATATGGAAAAGCGCTCCTGTCCCTCACTGAAGGACCAGGGCGAAATTTCCAAGTATGCCCATTTACTTTACATTTCAAGATGATATTTTTGTTTCCAAGATTCAAGAGGGAGTGAAGTGTGATGTTCTACGCCTTGAGGGTAATTTGAAGATTGAAGCGATCAAGAGGTTGCACAAGGACTCAAAAGCGCTCCTGTCCCTCACTGAAGGACCAGGGCGATTTTTACAAAATCAACAACTTCCCTCCAAGACTAGGCTTAGGCAAGGTTGTGCAAGATGAGAGATGTCTTCTAAAACATGGTGAACAAGGATTTGCCTCCAAAACTTGGTAATCCTAGGCTAAAATGCAAAAGTTGCTCCTGTCCTTCACTGGAGGACCAGGGCGAAAATCTTTGGAGCACCTATTTTGCCTTGCAAAAACAAGTTAAACATGCATAGAATGGAGGAAAGAGATCATTACTTACTCTGCATTGAGAGTTGGCAATTAAAAGATGAAGGATTGAGGACAAAAGTGAAAGTTCGCTCTTGTCCCCCTCCAAGGGACCAGGGTGAAAATGTCCTAATACACTTTCCTCCTAGAGATCAAATGAATTAAACTCGAGACTCCAATTAAAATGCCATTTTTAAAGCCTAGATGAAGTTTTGAATGTGGGAAATAAGGAATGCAAGGCCTAAATTAAAAGTTCGCTCCTGTCCCTCTCCAAGGGACCAGGGCGAAGTTAGTGGCATTCAGTTTTTTTTTACCATAATTGGGCATTAACATCCTCCAAATCGCTTTAGATGCCAAAATTACCAACTTCGAAATATTTGAAAGAATTAATTAAATTGGCATTTAATAAAGAACATGGTGGCATTTAATAAATTAATTTTGAGCCTTAGAAAATCGAATTTTTATTATAAAGGCATTTAAAATTAATTTTTGTGAAATTAAAATAAAAAATGGAGCGCTTGAGGTATTATTTTTATTTATTTTATCAAGTCGGCCTCTTCTTTTTGCAACTTTATTTATTTTTTAGGCCTATTTTGCCAAGTCGGCCTATGGGAGACAAAGTGGTGAGCCCCCTATATAATAGGGGTGTTTTGATCGAGTTTAATCAATCATTCACTCATTACTTCAAGTGCGAATTTGGAGATCAGGAGGAAGGTGTGAAAGCTGGTCTATTTGGAGCGAATTTATCTTAAGTATTGAAGACTAGAGGTGGTGGAGTTGATGCTTGTGAAGACTAAAGGAGGCGCATTTTTGCTAAAGGGAGTTTTGATCCACATTTTGCCTAGCGAATTCTCCTATTTTTGCATCATTTCTTAGAGTTAATTCTCAAGAGGAGGTATGGCGAAATCACCTTGACATCATTGTTGAAGATTTGAATTTGGCGATTTGTTTTGAAAATTCTAAGTCTGATGTGGTTAATTAGGAAATGATAACTCAAGATTTATCATGAAGTTTCCTAATTAAAATCTTAAATCTTCTTTTCTACTCTATATTTCTATGTTGCAAAATATACTACTCATTATGAAATGTTGTGTAGGTGTCAAGATGGCAACTCCAAAGGCAGGAGCATCCACTAGTCGTCCAACTCTCATGAAGGAAGATCAGAGGAACGAGGAATTGGAGACCAAGATCGTGTCCAAGTGGAGCAATATTGGAGATACCAACTTGGGAAACTTCAGTGTCAAGAAGTTTTGAGAACTCCCTTACATTGGAAAGCCATCACCTGTCGCAAAGAGAATAATTGAAAGTGGCATCATCAAGGCGGCCGGTTTCCCTCCAGCGGTCCAGTGTCATGAGCTGATGATCGAATGTGCCCGCCATTATGATTCACAATCAAGATCAATCGTATCCAAAGAAGGGAACACTTTGGCTTACCTTTCAAAGGAGGCTATAAGTGAAGCTCTCCATCTTCCAGAGCATAAAGATATGATTTACAAAAGCCTAGAAGGAGCCAGGTCAATGTATGAAGATGATCCAGACACTTGCTTGGGCATCATCAATAAGAATTGGTTACTCAAAAGTCGTCCTCGCTTGAGCAAGATTCCCAACACACCACATAGGATCGACTTCCAGGAGGAATACAGAGATTTGATAACTTTGCTCAATCGAGTTACAGGGGCCCCTCAAGCCTTCTACTTTGAGAAGTGGATGTTCTACTTTATCCAAGTGATAGTTCAAGGGAAGGGAACGATTCATTGGGCTAGAATTATTAGCCATTGCCTGGACGTGCAGTTAAGAAGACTAAAGCCTACCAAGTCGTTCCACATGGGCTCATATGTCATATATGCCTTGATTAGGAGTTTCGAATATGCAGGACTACCTCATAGAGGAGTGATCGAAAGAGGACCCGGAGAGGTGAGAGTTTGTGACTCTTATGTTCATTTGCATCATCCACTTGGAAGTGACTACAAGTTAGTCAATGATACCTTCACGATGAACATCACTAGGATATTGCAAGGCGGGATTCACAATCGACTATCTCCGGATGCACAAGAACTTGTAAAGAGGTATGGTGCTTGGTTCATCCAGTTTCAAAAGTTTACTTATATCAAAGTTCATGGGTGTCCTTCACCTCCCTATATGTTGCCGAGGTATCCGACAGACAGGATAGTGCTACTTGAGGTGACTAGGCAGCTGGCAGCTTATGCGAAGGCATTCAGACACAGGCATGGAAGTGGAATTCCCGTGCCCATCATATTGGGGAATTCAGTTGAGGTATGTCCTAATGCTCTAGCCTTGGATGATGCAGAGAGGGAGTTGGCCTTATATTCATTCACGTTCTTTGCCTTGAGGGAGAATTTTGATCCTTACGGGTATATGGAAGAGACAGCTAGTAGGAAGTACAAGCACGAATTTCAGGTAGAGGACTTTTGGATGAATCTCTCAAGTGATTTAGAAGTGAAAAGAAAGATGCATTCCAGATTACCTTTAGATTTCATCAGGAAATGCAAAGTTTACAGAGTGGCCGATCAAGCTCAGGACAGTGGCAGACATCTCTAGTCATCCTATGATAGAGAAGACAAAGCAGTGAAGATAGATTGGAACGAGCCTGAGATTTCAGACTTGAGAGCTTTGATGGCCCCAGTTTTGTCATGTACTCGCAGATGGGTGGATGTACAACATCAAAAGTTAAGAGAACAGAACGTACCAATGACTTTTACTTTGGAGGAAAGACCAGAAGAAGGAGGAGCAAGCGCAAGTGAAGGCAATTCTCATCCTAGAGGCGCGAAGAGGAAAGAAAGACCTGAAAAAAGGGAACCCTCCAAGAAGAAGCAAGAGGCCAATCGAGATCGCTCATCAGGCACATCTTCTCGACATGAAAAAAGGACAAGTCAAGTTGAAGGACAAGAGAAGATGATGCCTGAGGTTGATGAGTCTATGGAGTCGATGGTACAAAATGATAAACCTGAAAAGGGGAAGGCACCTCAGCATTCATCAAGTCAATCTCCCCAAGTCGATGAGCTACATGAAGAGAAAAATGATGATGAAGTGACATCTCCTCTCCGAGAAGACGAACCATTGCCTAAAGAAATACAAGTTAGAGAGATGAGATCCGCCATTCCAGATTGGTTGAAGGAGAGACTGACAAGGGTGATTGTGATTGAGGATGAGGATGATGTAATTGACTTAGAGAGCCTTATAGGGAATTCTCAAGAAGTAACGGAGAAGAAGAAGGCCACCAAGATGTCCAAGATGATCAGAGATGAGACAGGGTCCAGGAAGTTGCAGATAGCTACACCAGTAGTGGACAAGTATGAAGGTGAAATCCTTGCGGAAGAATATGATGTAGAGACATTTGAACTTGGTCCACTTACTGCTGAACAGGCACTGGATGAGGCAACCGATTCATTTGAAGCACTTAAAGACAAGCTTAAGGAAGAAATGGAAAAGAATAGAAAGCTTGAGAGAGAGGTCGGTGCTTCGAGAGGCTACTTTAGTCATCTCAATCAGCCCTTGGGACGTCAGGATCCAGCAGTGTCTCCTGTGCAAGCACTTCCCCTTGAATCAGTTGGCGAGGCAGAGAGAGTCAAGAGCTTGGTTCAGCTTATGGGCTCTTGGATTGACAAATCCCACACGGTTGCCGTTGAATTTACGACAAGAATGATGCAGACAATCCATCGAGCTATCTAGGTCCTTGAGATTGTCCACAACCTAATGATAACGGTAGCCGCTTTCGCTCACACTAGAGATGTTATCATTCCTGTTTTGCAAGTGATCAGGCAAACACCAAGGAAGATCCTAGCACAAGAAAAGATAATGGATGGAGGAGCTCATAATTTACTCCAGTGGTCAACTCTACTCCAAATGAAGGAAGTTCTTTTCGAGGACATCAGCACCAAATGCAATCAAGTTGAGGGCATCATCCATCCAATTTAGGATAAGGTGTTTGAAGTGTTGTGTACCATTCTTTGTAGGAGGATCGAAGTCGAGATAGATGTAGACCTTCAAGAGTTGGAAGAAAGAGTCAAGCTCATCTTTTGCAAAGATGAGACCTTCAAGAGTTGGAAGAAAGAGTCAAGCTCATCTTTTGCAAAGATGAGAATGTCATCACAAATGAACAACGGGATCTAATGTTCACTACTATGCTCCTGATTGAGAAGATCAAAGAACTTGAACCTGGATGGGAAGCTGCTCTTCTCAGGGCCTTTGATCAGGTTATCCACTTGGAGGAGCGAATGAGGAATCTTCCCGAGATTCCTATTGCTGAGATTGAAGGAATTGTGTCCAAATTCGTTGCATATGCTAAGAAAGAACATTGGAAGGGGAATAAGATTCTAGAAGAGAAGTTGTTATGAAATGATGTGGCATCTTAATTATCATTGGTCTATGTTCCCTCGATTTTTGTGCCAATTAAATATTTGGCTATGCATTTAATAATGTTCAACTAAAAAGGGAACTTTTTGTAACAAACCCTAATTAGGGTTTATGTGTCAGAATCTCAGCCGTTGATCTTCTTTTGATCCAGGCCGTTCATTGTAATTGAGGATGCTATATATACCCTCACTCATTTTCATTTTTGTCATAGTTAGAAATTAGAAGATTAGAGCTTTTGGAGAGAAGAAAGTTATTTTGTAGCAAGATTGAGCATTGAAGAAAGAATTTCAAGCAATTGTTGTCTATTTTGGCTTTGAGATCAATAAAATATTGAAGTTATGGTGTTTTATTGCAATTCTTGTGGCTACTTTCATGGTTGTTTACTTTCTTGAATCATTCTCAGTCGAAGTAGTATTTAAGTTTGAAGGATTAAGTGTTGGGCTTGATCTTTGGTGAGATTCACGTTCCAAACCACTAGCTTCTTACTGATTGTAAGGACGCCTTGTGTGGTCAACTGGAGATATCTGGATTGTTTGAACCTTCAATCATTATTGAACTATTGATATGTACCTTCATGGTAGTGTCTATAATTCTTGATGATTTGAAAAATCACTAGTCACCTTAGAAGATCGCATCAATTCCAGTAGAGTTGTAATTCCTTGGCAATACTGAAATTGGTAGAATCTTACCAAGTCTAGCCTACATTGAGTCATTCTTAGGATTAGATTAGAATTCATCTCTTGCAAACCCTATCTTTTGATCTTTTTGAGAACTTGTTAGTTTTAGGAAAATTCTGTTCCTGCAGCTCGAAAATGTAAGGCCCCTTGAAGAAACAGCATTTACAACAACCACTGGTGCTTATCCACACGTAGAGATCCTACAACGAAGAACCTTGAAGTCACCCTGATTGATCCTTTCTCGCGATATCTTCAGCATTCAGAGGCTTTACTCAAGAGAGGATAAGGTACCCTTGGGTATTTTATTCTGTGTTTGATAGTGTACAAAATACACGTCAACACCACCATGGTAAAACCCCTCACTTCCATGTTGAAGAAAAACTTGGCTTTCAGTTGGACCAAGGAGGGAAGGGCCGGTTTCAAAGTAATCAAACAAGCAATTGCTCAGGCCCCTACCCTTGTCAATCCTAATTATGAAAGGGATTTTATCCTCTATACCTTCGGAGGAGAATCCAGCATTTCAGTTGTCCTAACACAGCTGAATGATGACAGGTTGGAGCAACCTATTGCCTTCTTTAGTGAGGGACTAAAGGACTATGAGCTTAGATATAGCTATGTAGAGAAGCAAGTACTCACTGTGGTAAGGGCATTAAAAAAGTTTAGGCACATGTTGTCTAACAACAAGATCTAGCTCTTAGTTCCACATGCAAGTGTCAAGGATTTCCTTCTAAACAAGGATATCAGTGAGAAGAGGGTTGGGTGGATAACCAAGGTCATGGAGTATGACATCGACATCAAGATCACCAAGCTTGTAAGAGGCAGGGGCCTATGTGAACAACTTGTCTCATCTTCTGAGACTACTTCAGAGGTCACCCTTGTGTTACAAGAAGATCAACCAATTGACAACAACACTCAATTCAGTTGGGTAGGTGACATGACCACCTTCTTAATGGAAGGTAGATATCCCGAGGGTCTGGACCGGACCAAAAGAAGACACTTCAGGTTGCAGTCCATTCCCTATACCCTAGTGAATGGCACTCTTTTTCAAAAAGACTCCAATGGAGTCTTGCTAAGATGTATCGAGCAAAACCAAGTCAGCAGATTGTTAGAGGAATTTCATGATGGCTTTTCAGGTGGCCACTTCTCTGCAAAGACTACGACTATCAAAATAATGGGGCTGGTTATTACTGGCCATCCTTGTTCAGTGACTCACATAGATGGGTGAGGAATTGCATGAAATGTGCTCTCTTCTCTGGGAAGCAAAGACTAGCTGCCCTACCTCTTCATCCCATCCAAGCAGATCAACCGTTCGCCCAATGGGGTTTAGACTTCATTGGCATGATAAACCCACCTTCTAGTGCTGGCCATAAGTGGATCTTGGCCGCAACAGATTACTTCACTAGGTGGACAGAGGTAGTTGCATTAAGGGATGCCACTGAGGCATCAGTGTTGGAATTCCTTGAGGGAATTGTGACAAGATTCGGCGTCCCCTCCACCATCATATCAGACAATGCCAAGGCATTTGTTGGAACCCAAATCAGTTCTTGGGCAGTTAAGCATGGTGTATACTTGAAGACATCATCCAATTATTACCCTCAGGGTAACAGCTTAGCTGAATCTTCCAACAAGAACCTCATCGAGATAATTAAAAGGACAATTGAAGACAATCAGAGGGCATGGCACACTAAGTTGAGGATAGCCTTATGGGTTGACAGGATCACACCCAAGAGGGTGATTGGTAACTCCCCTTTCATGCTATTATATGGGAAGGAAGCAAGACTCCCAACTTCCCTAGAGTTACCCTCTCTTGAACTAGCACATCAGCTGGAATTAATAGAGAACGATGCCATGACAGTAAGACTAGCTGAGCTGATGGAGCTGGAGGAGGTTAGAAGTCAGTCTATGCATACACTTAAAACTCATCAAGAGCAGGTTAAGAAGGTTTTTGACAAAAAGGCTACTAATAGGGTCTTCAAAGAGGGAGATCTAGTTCTCAAGTGGGATGCAGACAGAGCCAAAGCTAGGCGACACTCCAAATTTGATGCTATCTGGAGTGGTCCATATGTCATCACTAGTTGCAAGGAGGCCAATGCATTTCATCTCTCCAAGCTTGATGGCGAAGTTCTTCCAATTCCAGTGAATGGGATTCATCTCAAGCCTTGCTTCTAAAGAGGGTGTTGATGACTATGTAAATATTAGACTAGAGGTTGTTTTGCTTTCATAAGTGCTTATGCACATGCCACATGCCACATTCTCCTTAAGAGGGTGTATGCTCTAGTTTTCAGTTTTCCTCCAAGTGATGGCACACACATGTTTTGGGTCTTTTCAATGACTCAGTGCCCAATGGATACTTAAGGCTTCTGGACTTCATGCTTAGCAGGCAAGCATCCTGCAGAAATCGCCAAAAATATTGTCATTTTATGACACCCTTGGTCCATCAGTGAGAACCGATCATAGATATGTTCCATGGACCAGCGTTGCCCAGTTGATCAAGGAGAAAAGCAGTGAAATCATGGTTTGAAGTGTTGCCTTGTCGGAAGTTCCTTGGCCCTCTCTTTCTCTTCCCGAAACTCCGGAACCCTGAGAATCTGAGTTTCTTTGCCTTAGCCTCTTTCTTTCCTGCTCCGGAACCCCCAGGTTCTGAAGTTCCTTGTTCTTCAACCCCGGAACTCCGGAACCCCCCCCAGGTTCCGAAGTTCCTTGATCTTCAACCCCGAAACTCCACAAACCCCCAGGTTCCGAATTTCCTTGTTCTTCAACCCCGGAACTCTGGAACCCCCAGGTTCCCAAGTTCTTTGTCTTTCAACCCCGGAACTCCGGAACCCCCAGGTTCCGAAGTTCCTTGTTCTTCAACCCCGGAACTTCGGAACCTCGGGGTTCCTTGTTCTTCAACCCCGGAGCTTCGGAACTCCCAGGTTCCGAAGTTCCTTGTTCTTCAACCCCGGAACTCCGGAACCCCTAGGTTCCCAACTTCCTCGTCCTTCTAGCCCAGAACTCCGGAACCCCCAGGTTCCCAAGTTCCTTGTCCAACTACGGTGACTCCGGTCTCCGAAGTTCCCCAACTACGGTGACTCCGGTCTCCGAAGTTCCCCAACTATGGTGACCCCGGTCTCCGAAGTTCCCCAACTACGGTGACCCCAGTCCCCGAAGTTCCCCAACTACGGTGACCCAGGCCTACGAAGTTCCCCTTATCTCTTTAACCCTTTCCCTCTCTATCCCGGAACTCCGGAACCCCGAGGTTCCGAAGTTCCTTTGAGCAGTTCCCCAGAACTCCAGAACCTTGAGGTTCTGAAGTTCCTTCCCCTTTTGCCTTCTCTCCCTAGTTCCTCCGGAACTTCGGAAACCCGAGGTTCCGAAGTTCCTTGCTCCTTCCCTTGTCTTCCTCACTTCGGGAGTCCGAACTTCCGAAGTCTCCGGGCTTCCTTCCGATTGGCGACACTTCCAAATGGTGTGATCGACACTCAAGGCTTTAAATGCTTCAACAGCTTTGGTGACTTGTGCACCTTTTTTTGTAGAGCCACAAGGGTGCATTAAATGTTTTGGCAGGGTTTCCATCAAGATAGGTACGGGGCCATGCTTGGTGACTTGTGTCATGACTGTCATGCCCGACTTTGGAAGGTTAGTAAATCCACCTTCTCAGGATTGCCCTTTGTGGGTATGGCTAGGTTGCTTGCTTGTACAAGTCAAGTGCATGCACTTCCCTGCACTTCCAGACTAATATGCAGGGGTCATGATCACCCTTGTGACCATTTTCTATATAATGGCTTTTAAGCTTCATTGTAAAGGGTTCCCTCCCTGCTGCCTTGAGCTTCCTTATGCTCTTCTCTTCTCTTGAAGACTTGTATTTTTGCATTTCTGCAACTGTATGATTGGCTTTTGGCCTTATGATTAATTGAAAATCACCATTCTTGCCTCTTTTCAACTTATGTATGCTGTGTATGCTTTCTTTCCTCCATCATAGGTATATGTCTTGCAGCCTTTTCTCTTCACATATGATGTGTTAACTTGTTTTCTGAGTGTGACTTGTGGGAATCCTTCTCCCTTCTTGGCATTCAGTGAATTCTAACCTTCATATATGCATTGGGGTCACTCATACAACTGAAAAGTTGTGCATCTTCAGGGTGTTTCAGTTAATTACTTGTGTCATTTCGGTAGGGGGAGGAACAACCTCTTCTTGGTGCATCACCTCCCTTTATTTCAAGCATTCTCTCTTCCCTTTACCTCTGCAATTTGTTTAGGTAGGCTTAGGAATTAGTTTTAGAGTGTTGAGTTGGTTCAACCCCTGCACCTGGAGTGAGAAGGAAGCTGGCCTTCTCCGAAGATTCAACCCCCTCGCACAAGGTCTCACACTTCGGGGTTGTTTCCATGTTTCACAAGGTTGCTGAGTTGATAGCTTAGCAAGGGTGCAAGCTTTTGTGATAACAGTAAGATTTGCCATTCTTTTCCCATTTTAAACTAGTACAATTGAATTTCATGTACAGTTTCAGTACGTTGTGTCAATGCCATGTAAATGTAATGCTACTACACTTACCATAGTTTCCCCTGTACTTCTAGAGGAGCAAAGAAGTTAAACAAGGCAATATGAGGAGGAGAACTAGAAGAGAAATAAAAGTGTGGTAAGACGTGCGGTCCAATAAATAGCATAAGAGGTGTATCAAGACAATTAATATCATGTTTACCTGTGAAAATATCAATTCTTCAATAAAAGTGTATGCTTTAGTCTCAATATATTTATGTCAGTGATATGTATATTGCAAGTAATGTTTGGTGATGGCAAATGTACATTGGCAGAAACATGGCATCACGACCTTGTTAGAAATCCACGGAGTTCTTATTGTTTAAAATGAGAGTTAAGTGATGTAGCTGTCATTAGATGCTTAATCTCCAGTATTTGGATTTGAAATAGTAAATATTAAAAAGGTGGCTAGTACTATTGTTAGATCAATGAGTTTTTAGGTGTTGGGTTCCATTTGGATATTTATAATTCAATCATTTAGTAATTAAGTCTATGGTTAGAGGCACAATGTGCTTGATATGACATCAATCTTCATACAAATCTGAAGGCACATCATTACCAGATATTTAGACATAACAAATTTTGTATGCTGTACCTCATTTGAGTTTTATAGTATTACCTTATGTTGCTAATGTTGTTATTGTTTGCAATATGTGCGTGTAAATTTTTTGCATGTTGGTTCTTATTTGAGTTTTCTTTTTTTCTGGCAGAGGCGACAGATGTAAATTTGGACAAGATTGAATGTGACATAAATAATGTGGATGATATAGAAAGAAATAAGTTGTCCGCTGGATCAAAAAGGAAATCATCTAAAAGAGATGAGAAGAAGCATAAAGCAAAAGTTGGAAGGGATGCCAAAGTAACAAAGAAAAGCAAAATTAAGTTATAGTTTCTTTTTCGTGTTCGGGTGGTTTAAAGAGTTATTTGATGTGCAAAGCTAAGCACAAGGTTTTTGCTATTATGTTATTTGATTGGGTGTTTTAAGTATGTGATGGTTGTGACAATGTTGTAGTCAAAAACTAATTCTAGGCATTCATGAGGCCAATGATAGGTGTTTGATAGAAACATCTTTGTTCTATTTTGGAGAATCTAAATGGCCAGGCTAGTTCACTTTTTTAGCTTATATGCTGGGTAAAGTCTCTTTTTGTATTTGTTGCAATAGACATCTTAATTGGCTTGCCAAGAAATAAAAACCCTGAATTTTTGTTTCTAATTTGTAAATGAATATGCAAATGAAAAATGGTATTAAATGTTAACCATCTGTGACAGTAAATTCTGGATGCATCGGTGGCCTCGCTATGTACATTGCGTTGATAATAAATTTTACAAAAAAACAAAAATCTCATTAGTCTAAATTTGTAGTCATAAAAAATTTGGATGTTGACTTTATATCATATGGGTATGTTTAAGTGGCAACAGACCAACTTTGAAAAGGTTACTTTTAGGTAAGCACACGTAGTTGTATTATCAGAATGAAAATCTTTGAACATTAAGATTGAAAAAAAGCCATATTCAACATATGCTTTTGGTCTTCTTGATCCATCATGGAGTATGATCCAAAACGTTGATGCAAAAAATACTTACACAGTTATTACCAGAAGCACTCTCAATCTTGTGGTTTTGATATCAAAAAACACTTTTTTAATATCATGGTGATATAATCTATCAGCAGATCTTTTATATGAAACAGGTGTTTTGATTTCCTTTATATGAGGTATTCAGATGAAACTGCGAATGATGGGAAGAACTGAAGTGATTTCTAGATACACTTGGAAGGGATTCCTCATCTTTATTCAATGAAACTTATTTTCTGTCAGTGTTCGAATTCAAATTCAAGTTTGACAACCATAAAATTCGGATGATGTTCGGCGAGGGTGAAAAATTCGAAAAAAAATTCAGCATTAAATTCACCTTATATAAATTTACAATTTTAAAATATAAATAATATATTCACAAAAAAATTCAAAATAGTTTAAAATTCGTAAATAGATTTAGATTTGTTCACACAAAAACATATAAAATTAGTATAAAATAAAAATTAATTTAATACTACATACAAAACATATATTATATATTTAATGTGCAAAATCAACATAAAAATTAAATTCATAATTTATAAATTAAATAATATTAATATTTAATATATAAAATATTATTTTTATTAATTAAACATATTAAAATATAAAATAATATGACATATAATATATACTAATAAATTAATAAAAATATATAACTTCAAATATAATTACATTAATTATATTTATTAATTACAGATGTTAAAATTTACATAATATTTTGGATATGTATTATATTATACTAATAAATTAGAAATATTTAACCGTAAATAAAGTTATATTGTTTATAAAAATTGAATTCTAATAAATCTGTAAATTAATAATAATAATAATAAAACTATCTTGATGCGAAAGGCTTGATGGGATTTGTAGCAGAACCTTGCCGCCATAATTCTGCTGCTTTCATTTTCAGAATGCCCCTATGCTCGTCATCGGGTCGATGCAAAAGTGAAGACATAAATGCGGGGAATACTGTTGAAAACCTAGATGAAGGCGGAGCCTTAAAAAGTGAAAATTTTCTCTTGAACTCTTAAGAAGCCCGAAAAAACGCCTACAGTAATCGTTTTGCTCAAACATATTTTATTAAATATGCTATGCTATTCAACACGTACGAATATGAAGCGAATTTGAACGAATTTTTAGCAATTGTTTGAAGTTCGCCGAATTCCGAATTTCAGCAAATGCGGTGACTAAGCTTTTCTATATTTTTATATGCAAATTTGTTCATACCTTTCAATATTATATTTGTGTGCATTTGCCATCATCTAGAAAGACTTAGTAATAGCTAGAATTTCAAAGTGGAATATATTCCATTGAAAATACTAACTACTTTTTTTGAAAATGATAAAATATCACTTTATTATATATAGAGGGAAATTGTGGTCTTAGGATGCCTTAAAAATTTGAGAATCCAAAGGAATCAGTGAAGGGAGAGCTGAAGCGAAAATCAAGTGGTCATCACGTTCGTTTCATTTGCTAGAGTATACATATTTTAACAGAACATCCTTCATTGTCTTCCTAGATATCTTGTACACAAAATCCTTCACTGTATTCCTGGTCCTCTTCACGGACAACGTGTATACTATATGGAATTTCTTTTCACAATTATTTGTTCTAGTATTAATGTTCCTGCAATCTTTACATATTTAACGTTTATACAGAAAACTCATTTCTCCATTTTGCAATTTGGGATCTTGTCCTCATGCTGTTTGATAATATCTTAAATTTACCTTATGGCATTGGCAGAAAAGAGGATACCACTGCCAACTTCCAAAGTTTTTCATGCTGTTCAATATATTCCTTAGCCTACCTGCAATTTTTTAGGAAATCGCTTATCCACAATTGTTTAGGGAATTGATATCTTCGCTTTGTGTAGGATATTATGCACTGGTCTAGACAAGACACTTATGAAGGTTATGCTGATCTATATTACTTTCGCTAGATTTTCAATGATCCATAAAATGCTGGAGGTATGCTCCAGGCAATCACCAATAATGGATTTCTACTTATCAACTCTGCAAAAAGTCCTTAAAAAAATTGATCTCCTAATTCTCATGGATATATTATCTGCTAAACATGTTCATCATAGCAACTTCATAAAGGAGCACATAGCAGTAAATAGTGTCGAACAAACTAGTTAGACTGAGACACATAGCTACATCTGGAGAACCCTCAAAAGGCAGAGAGATCCAAAATAGTGAGCTCCTACTTGGTGCATCATTATTCTCGAGTCCAGTAGATGTATACATAATGCATTTGAAGTAAAAGAGTTTGATAATCATTACAACTATCTCCTAACACTTGCAAAATGCCTTTGCACCATGGAAGCGTCGCTCCTTCACTCACAATAGTTATAAAATGAACAATACAAAGGTTTTTAATGAGAACCAACCCTTTAATAACAATGTATATGTTTTCCCAACATCATTCCTTTGTGCCAAGAGGGAGTTCAGACCTTGAGAAACTGAGTTGAAATATAAAATTTCGTTAATATTCCACTCACCGAGTTTATTTTCTAGCAATTGTTAATTCCCAGAAGTAATAAAATATATTTGACTCCATTTTCTAACAGTCATAGAATAGGTTAGAGTGAGTTAGGAATAGTTTGCTACCTTTAGGACTTAGGACCATATTGTAGATTCCCTTTGGACCATTCTGGATTGATATAATCTAAATGGCGAGTAATTGAAAACATTAGAATGGCCTCATTGTTTTTTGCACTATCGTCAGGGAAGTAAAATTCAAAATTTCGAAGTGTATCATATGGTCATTTAAACTTGAGCAGTGAAGGTTGTATGAATTTTCAGTTTATGAATATACCTAGGGATTCCCTAAGCTGATTTGTGAAGAATCTCAAATTGAAGCTACAGAAGAAACACATGAGGGAGTTGATAGGTTTGAAACAAGAAGACGTTCATCTCTAGAATTGTCACCTAAACATATACAAGGGCCATCGAGCAGTCGACCACATTGGTTAGATAAAGAGCCAATCCCAAAGGTGATGAACAAGAAGGTACCAACTACTACACCTTTCCCTATCCAATATCTGACTCTAGAAAGAAACGAACCCACTATAAAAATCATCTCCTCCTCTATTCTAACAATTTTGAGGGGAAAGGCTTTCGAAGATTTTGACCAATTTTTGTTCAGTTTGAAGTTCTCTTTCAAACTTATGATTATGGCATTGATAATTAGTAATCGAAACTCTTTCTCTTCACATTGAAGGAAACAACTTTATGCTGATTCATGTTTTTGACAACCAACTCCAACCATGCATGGGATCAATAAAACAATTTTTTAAGATACGTTTTAGGACTGTTATAGGGTCAGAGATAGGAAACATGTGCTCTTCAAAATGAAAATTTGAAGATAACTTAGACTGATTCTTATTTGTCTATAGAAGGTGTGGCAATAGTTTAGATGAGATAAGTAAAACCACTCTCTTAAGATGAATTGATGAAGCTCACGAAGCTTTAGGAAGAGGGGATATACAAACTAGTCTTTGAGGACATTATAGAATTCGATAGAAATCACTCTTGTACCGGGGCAAGAATTATGAAGATTAAGTATTGCTGATGTCACCAAGGTAATGGAGGATCTAGAAAATCTGTACCTAAATAACATGTTAGATGAGATGTAAGCCAGCAAGAAAACCACATAACCCTCAATTGTCTACTATCCTAAATGGAGAGATAAGCACTTACTCAGAGAGTGTCACTTAAACTAAATTGAGTTGTTTGGGATTTTTGGTAAAAAACTACGCTATAAGTCAGTGCAACTTGTCTAATATTAAAAAATAGATTGAAAAAGCTACACCATAGGTTAAGGAGTTAAAATTCATAGGCCAAAGACAATCCAATTTTGATTTTAATTATCTGATATAATTTAGACTAATATCTCTCTTTAATTAGATGTCATATCAAAGGGTGAGACCATGCAATGTACCACCAACACAAGCACCATCGTAAAGGAGCCTCCATGGGCACAACCTTATTAGGTAAATCTATTATGGCTCATTTTGTTAGATAGTTTAGATAACCGGAAGACAATTGAGAGGAGGGGGGGTAATCAGTTGTCACAAATTACCGGAAGCATTAGACAATTTAAACATTAATATCGGAACCCAAAACAATAATACCAGAATAGCAGTTAATCCAATTAAGCATAGACAATAATCACATAATAAAAGCTATTCACACAACACCAAGATTTGTAAACCCGGTAAAGGGAAAAACTACGGTGGGAAGCCTACCCACAGTCAGATAATACTTCTGCAGTAAGTATGTGAATTACAATGAAGGGGCCTGCACTTGCAGCAAGGCCAACAACCTAGAGCACACTGCTCATCACAAAAGGAGTCTCACTAACTACATACAAATCTAGACTACAATCCAGAGAAGTGTTGAACTGCAAGAAATAGCATCTCCTATGGCAGAGTACAGTTCCGGTTAAACTCAATACCGAAGGACTAAATCCTCATAAACCCAATTCGATCTCCAATGGTCGACCAACTCCTCTACCTGAATGATATTACATTAGTCGCACGTTACATTCCTTGACCATGACCTCTTACATTAACCATGATGATCTACAGTGAGATCTTACATCTATATATACAAACCCTCGACCATAAACAATTAGGTCGACCACCAGACAATAAACCAATTACATAATTACAAACCATGTCGGCCTTAGGCCAAACAAATAATAACCAACACATAAGACATCTTGGAAATACATCAATATGTCCTATCCACATGTTACATCAATGCCGGTCCATAACCTAGATCAACCGAGACCAAGTATAGGTCCACATGCTTCAGCAATGATCTCCAAACACCAAGTCTCGAACATGATCACCAGCAACATCCTAAAACTCTATCAGAAGCTGCACCAACATTTCTTAGGCAATTCATCAAAGATCTCCACTAAAAGCTCTACCGGTGAAACCCTCGCCAGAACCAGAAACCAAGCTTCTCAGCAAGCAAGACAACATCCAAACACCAGACCAAAACCAAATGATCAAGTATGAGTATAAGCATCATGAACAAGCCAATTCCATCACCAGATTATACCGGAGTTTATCGGATCATGCCGGATCCAAGTAAACTAGAAAACCACTCAACATACTTGGACTAGAAGGGTGCCGGTAAAGCATCCAAACAGATAGTGTTGACATCAATGACAAAACATCAATGCAACACATAATCAATTCCACCAAATGGCCAACACATTTTTCCATAGCCAAATCAAAATATGAGTTAATACCAACAATTTGGATGTCTTAGCTGTAAAAGGGCAAAGGAGATATATAAGCTCACAACAAGCTTGCTTGGATTTTCACAATCATGACCTCAAAATATAAACAAGCAGGTAAACCAACAATTTTTGCCTATTAAGCATGTAGCTAATCGTAAGGACAATCGACTTCAATGTTCAATTTATAATATAGATCATAACACAATAATCTTGAGCATAATAGATATTAATGAGATATAATTGCGTTCTAGAAAGATATTGGCATAACATTCCTTTGTCCTCTCAAATTCATCAAGACATGGGAAAATATTGCAAGAAGAGAATAAAGATGAACATTCACTAAGAGAAGCACCACAACTAGCTCAAAAAAGCTCTAGAAAAGTTACTAGTCTGCCAATAATACAATTTCCATATAATTTTAGCAACCACTATTAGCTTTTAAGAGCTCCAAAATGCTTCCCAATAATTTGAATTAGTTAAGGACCTTCAAATAACATTGAGATTTTTTAAAAGTAGAACAATTTGTTCTATTTGACCGTGGAAAATAATTTTTTTGATTTTTTGAAATGCTTTCTCTCACTCCCTGCATTCTGTCCGTTGCAGACCCCTCCCTGCCTGCGACTAAGCCTGTGCCTGGCTTCGTGGGCATTCTCCATTACGGGAGTGATGCACCTGCTGAGGGTTGGGTGGCTGCCGCTCCCCACATTGTGGATAGTTTCTCTGTTGAAACCCTTTCATTTGGTGCTGCGACTACTTCAACTCCTCTTTCTACAACTCCTGTTGGTGATGCTAATGGTTCGGGGGGTCGTCCTTCTCTTCTTGTTACTGGTGAAGCTCCTTCCTTTGGTATTGAGGCCGGGGCTGGTGTTGCTGGTGCCAAGTTCCTTGTTATCCCTCATGTGGGTGCTAAGCCCAGAACTCCTTTTGCTGGGAATCATAGCTTTGCTCATGTGGCTGTATCTGCTGCCCATCCTTCCAAGGGGGTTCATCCTCTTCCTTGTGCTAAGAATTCCCCTGTTGTAATTTGTGGCCGGGAGGTTGTGGAGAATGTTGATTTCTATCAATGCAGTGCTTTGGTCTGCAGATTTGCTGGGTTTTGGCCTTCTCTTCCGAACCTGCATCGTTGGGTGAGTGATTCTTGGAAGCCTTTAGTTGCTCATGGCATTGAGCTTTTCCCTTATGCTAAAGGCTTTTTCGTTGCTTCTTTTACCTCTACTCTTGATCGTGATTTTGTTTTTCTGGGAAAGTTGTGCACTTGGAGGGATCTCTCCCTCTCTATTAAGCCCTAGACTTCTTCCTTCAACCCCCTTACTGAATCTCTCTCTGTTCATTCGGTTTGGGTCCGCCTCTCCAATCTCCCTCTTCATTTCTGGGAGCCTTCTTGTTTCGAGGCCATCGGTAACTCCATTGGCAGCTTCTTGAAGGTTGATGATTCCATGTTCTCCATGGGTCATTCTACCTTTGCTCGTCTATTAATTGATGTCGACATATCTCTTGCCCTCCCCAGGGATGTGGTTCTTATGGTTGGGGAGAGGCCTTGGACTCAGCCGCTGGATTATGAGGGCCTCCCCTCTTGCTGTCGAAGGTGCTTCTCAACAGGTCACTTAGCTTTAAACTATTCTCTCTCTCTCACCGTAGAGGTGCTGCTACTTGGTGGAAGGGTGCTACTGAAGATCACTTGACTATTAATGCTTCAGGCTCTATTTTGGTTGAATCCTCTCAAGATGAGGTGCCCTTTACTGCTGATGAAGCCTTTGCTGATATTACCGCTACCATGGACTCTTTTGCCCCCTTGGCTCCTACATCTGTTGCTCTTGCGCCTCTGCTTCTCTCTTCTCTTGGCGATTCTGCTCTTGCTGCTGTTCTGCAACAACAGTCTGACAGTGTCTCTGCAGGGTCTTCCCCGCCTGATTTTTTTTTGAATATTCGTAATGACAATGGCTTTACTGATGGTTTACAAGCAAGATCCTTTCCGCTTGGTCATTCCCTTGATGGCCTCGATAATAGTATCGCATAGACTGTTGTTTGTCGCAGGCGGAAGGGGAAGTCCTCCCCATTTAGGACCCGAAGGCAACTGAGAGGGGGGGTGAATCAGTTGTCAATTAATTTCAACTCAAATATAACTTAATCAAACTTGTTACTTAATACCGGTAAACCAAACTTGATGTGGTTAACAAATTAACAGTTAATATCAATACCGGTGAAACTTAATGCATGAAACATAAAGAGAAACAACATCCACAACACATAACACATAGATTTGTACGTAGAAACCCTGTAAGGGGAAAAACCATGGTGGGAAACCTTACCCACAATCAGATGATACTACTGTAGATAATATGTGTATACAAATGGGGTCTGCACATGCAGAAAGGCCAACCACCTAGAGCTCACTACTCAATCACAAAATAGGAGTCACACTGACTACAATTGGATGGTTAATGTTCACCTTTATTTTCCCCGGTTTGAGTTTTTCGGTGGGCCTGGTTGTGATTGCCTTTTGCCAGCAGGGCAGAATGCGCGGGACACTTGGTGGCCCGATGTTGCTCCCTCGTTCCATCTTTGGTACCCAGTTTTTGAAGCAGCGCGGGGGTGACAAATGATAATGATTGCTGACTGTCCTTCTTGGTGGGCCCACTTGTTGGTGTTGTTTGTGAACGGTTTCTGGTGGTTGTGCCCTTGCCCGCAGATCGTTCTCTTCTGGCGAAATCTTTTCAGTTCTTGGTAATCGCCAGTCCGTTGCGGGTAGAAGGTCGTGTTTCAAGGTTTGTTTTGCTGGGTGCGGACTCCGTAGCGACACGCCATGTTTTTTGTTCGAGGAGGGTTGTGCTATTTTGGCATTTTGGGAAGTTGTTTGTAGGGGCAGTAGCTTACTTAAAGGCGGTGTTCTTTTCCACCCAAAGGAAGAGGACGAGAAGAAGGAAGAATTTTTAGAAAAATAGTCTAATTTGCTAAGGAGGAGTTTTCTTTTGTTTCCAGCCTTAAAAAACTATTTTGGTTTTGCTATAAGAAGATTATTCAGATTGTGCCTGCGCCTTTATGATGTCTCTCTTGGCTTACTGTTAATAGTGTTTTCTGTGCTATTGTTGTTAAAAGTTCCGATAAACTTTGGGAGTATTTTATCTAAGACTTCACTTATTAAACTATGTTTTCTATACTTGTTATTTAGTGAATGCGTGATGAATGTTTCCCCTATGTTTTCAAGCAAATTGGGTTGTAGTTTCGATTATGTCCTTGACTTGGATTTATGGATTGTTGAATGAGCTTACAGAAGTTACGCATATTTCTTGATTTCTGTTAGTTCATTGTCTCTTAATGATCTGGTGCATCACCTAAGTGTTTTAGTGTTTCATTTTGAAAAGGTATTTGTTTCTTTTCCCTTTCCTCAAAACCCAAGGAAGAGCCGGCTTCTCAATCCCGGAGGTCATTCAATGTCCCTTTGCGCAATCTGGTCCCCCAACACTGAATTTCCCATAAGGCTGTTTGTCCCCAAAGTAAAATTTAGAGTCAACAGTTCTTTTTCTGGCACGCCCGGTGGGACAGATATTTTAAAAGAAAAAGGGTAAAACCCACATACCAGCTAGTTTATGAGTCAGCATGGCCCTACATCCCCATCTTCTTTTTCCTCCATTGGTGACTGTCCATTCCGCCTCAGTCGTATCTCCGCAGAGTCTCCCCCTATCATAAACGCTACAATGGCTCAAGTCCCTCCCAAAAATTTTGTGACATGGGATAATGGTAGCCCTCTCATTCCTCCAGTTCCACCCGTAGTTTGGGGAGCCATTCCGGAAGCCGTGCTAAAGGCAGTTCCCAAATTCACGGGAGAATGTCTTAAAACCCCCGGGGAGCATCTGCAGGACGTGACTACGGTTTGTACTATACATGGCATCACTGAGCAGAATGTACCTTTGCGGTTGCTTGTAGCGTCCTTCAAAGGAAAAGCTCTGGATTGGTTTAGATCTCTAGGCCCTAGTACTATAGGGGACTGGGATCAGTTGGGAGACTGCTTCTTTCAAAGGTTCTCAGACAAAGCTGATAGATCATCCCTAATGCACCAACTCATTACAATCAAAAGAGCTCCTATGGAGGCATTAAATGATTTCAACCTGAGATTCCAGCGAACCTGGCAAAGGATACCATTGTCCGCCCGCCCCCCGACGGATATGGCCTTCGTATTTTATCTAAAAGCTTTCAATTCCGGCATATCAGTAATGATTCAAGCTCTAGGGGGTAATACTCTTCTGCAAGCATTTGACTTAGCAGTTCAGACTCAAAATAACCTTATCGATGCTGGAAAGCTCGCACCTTGCCCTACAATGCTAGTGCTCCCCGAAATATCTACCCAAGTAATAGAGGAAGCCACCCCGAGCACCTCTGCTCCACAGTCTATATATTCGTTCCCCACTCCTCAAACTACTCCCCAAGTTGCCTCTCTGGCTGCTGAGGTCAATGATATGAAGAACCTCTTAAGATCCTTCTCTAATGAAATTGTCAACCTAAAAAGGGCCCAAGTCTCTCCCACCAAGCCTCCTTTTCAGCAAAACTTTCAAGGAAACCAACCTCCCTATCAACATCCAAATTATCGGGCTGAGAAAAATCCCCCACCAAATGGCCAAATAGTCCCCGTCCTTAATCCATTGCAGGCCATCCACCCAAACGGTGGTAGAGAATTGACTGTAGGTTAGAATAATTTGGCGGATGATACCAATTCTTGGTGTTTTCCATGCAACAATGCTCATGCTCTGAGGAATTGCCCAAGGGGGAATTTGCAGCAAAAGGTCACAGAACAAAGGAACTCAGGTATAATAGCGAATGAATCTGCGTACACATCCCCAGACATGGGTAATGCGGCTTTTGTTGCCCAGATGCAAGGAATTTCGTTACAACAAGAAGCGGAAATCGCCCCTGATCATGCGCTTTTTTCCTGGATGGAGGATGATGATACAATGCTAACTATCGATGGAGTAAATCCGAAAGATGGAGCCCCTATGGTACATTCAGACTACAACCTTCGCTCTAAAAGATGTTTGACCGGTGAAGATGCCAACAATATAAGGTCGGACCCGTGAATAGGCCCCCGCAACCACCAGTCATCGATTCTGCCTATCCTAGGAAGGAGTTCATCCCTGACAAACTAAAAGAGCCAAAGACTTTCACGCCCCCAGCACTGGACGTAGTAGAGTAGTTGAAGAAAGCTCCGGCTCATGTCTCTCTATGGGATCTCCTGAGTATCCTAGAATAGAAGAGTTGGTTAAGGGAGGCATTGTCTTATGATCAAAAGGATACAGGCACGGCAGCTCCGTCGCCCTCTCAGACGAATGGAACAGATCGCCACCCAACAGTTAGCAAGACACGTTCCCCTGTCACTTTGACGAATGCAGGCTCCCCCTCCACTGCACAAGGAGAAGGTAAATCTAAGCCAAATCCTTTTTACCTTACCCTTATAGTCGGAAATAAGATTTTACATAACTCCATGATAGATTCTGGTGCTAGTACTACGGTCATGCCTAAGCAAATTGCTGAAGTATTAAACATTAAGTATGGCCCCTTAAGCAAGGGTGTAATGCATCTCGACGGAAATAAAGTCCAGACGATAGGTCTCATCAAAAGCCTCCCTTTGACCTTATTTGCATGTCCGAGTATAACAGTATCCCAAGAAGTAGTGGTCATCGACATCCCTCCTCTCTTTGGGCTCTGTCCGTCCCGAGACTTCACCACGAAAATAAGAGGATATATGTCCCTGGATTGGTCCCACTTGATTCTCCATACTCGACAGGACGCCAAGATGAAGATCCTTTCAGAGCCCCTTCACACCGAGCATATAGCTGACCAAGCCTTGATCGATTTCGAGCCTACCCACACCTCTATAACCCATGATGAGCAGAAGGTGGTAGAACTCTTAGAAGATGAAGAAGTAACCGGGGAAATCCCACCCGAACAAGACGCTTTCCTAAATGAGTTCATAGACTTTGATCCCTTCACTAATTACCATGCCACCGGCCTAGGAACTTATTGCATTTTTGAAGAGGATCAGCTGATCCCAAAACTCACTAAAGATCCGCTCTCCAAAGATCAGTTGTCTTCGACACTATGGAACCTACACTTCGATGGTGCCAAATGCAAAATGGGCTCTGGAGCTGGAATTTGTCTTGTCCCTCCTGAAGGCGATCAAATACGAAGGCCTTTCCGGCTGCAGCTTGCATGTTCGAATAACGAAGCATAGTACGAAGGACTAATTCAAGGTCTGAACATGGTAGAAAAAATGGGCATCAAGAAGCTTAAAGTCTTCAGTGATTCCGAATTGGTAGTACACCAGGTTCGAGGGATATCCAGTGCCAAACATGTCCATATGAGGTCCTACCACTCCAGAGTATGGGATTTAATAGAAATTTTTGATGCTTTCAATATCACCAGTATTCCTCGGACACGAAATACTGAAGCAGATCACATGGCGACCATAGGAGCTCATTTTGATCCAACTGTAAACCTCTGAGCCGGCCATCCAGTAGTCAACATGGTGGCCCACTCGACTGTTCCTGATAATGATACATATTGGCAGGTTTTCGAAAGTGATGAACAGATTGCTTTGTTTATTCAAAGCTCGGGTGAGTTTGCTGATCACCTGCAACCTAGGGTTAAAGAGGCTTACGGAGACCAGATTATTCAGTTAAGATCCAACAAGCTCCCTAATGGTTTGATCACCTTAGAGAATTTGTTTGATCATGAGGCTGTCAAGAAGGATAAGCGGAAACTCACAACAGACAAAGGAGATTACGCTGAAATGTCAGTCGGAAGCGGAAGGATCCTCAAAGTAGACAAAGGTGTTTCCTCCGAGGACGGGGAGAAATTGGCCCGATACTGTGACGAGTATGAAGGCGTCATGACTTGCTCTTATGATGATTTAAAAGGTTACAATCTTAGCATCATTCAGCACACCATCGAGCTCACAAATGGAGCTAAGCCAGTCTGACAAAAATAGAGACCAGTTAATCCCAAGATCGAGTCTCTCATGGCTTAGGAGTTGAAGAAACTGATCGAGTCAAGGATTATTTACCCTATAAAGCAGAGTACATGGGTGTCAAATTTGGTCCTTGTGAGGAAAAAGAATGGAGATATTCGACTCTGTGTCGACTTCCGGTACCTAAACCGAGCATCGCTCAAAGATCACTATCCTTTTCCGTCAATGGAGCAGTTATTAAGCACTGTAGCTGGATCAGAGATGTTCTCTATGCTCGATGGTTTCTCATGATATAATCAGGAAGTGTCAAATCGGAGGATCAACACAAGATCACTTTCACCACAAAATGGGGAACGTTTGCATATCAAAAGATGCCTTTCGGCTTGTCAAACACTGGGGCCACTTTCCAAAGGGCCATGGATTTGGCTTTCAAAGAGCTAATAAATAAGATTATCCTGATATATTTAGATGACCTAACCGTGTTCTCCAAACACTGAGAGGATCATTTTGATCATCTTGAGTTAGTCCTGCAAAAATGTCTTGAATTTGGGATCTCTTTGAACCCCCAAAAATGTATTTTTGGGGTTCCCCAAGGGAAGCTGCTGGGGCATATAGTTTCTAAAGAAGGCGTCTCTATTGATCCAGACCAAGTCAAGGCTATTAAGGAGCTTCCCCTTCCAGTCAACAAAAAGGGAGTGCAATCCTTCTTGGGAAAGGTAAATTTTGTTAGTCGTTTCATCTCTGACTTTGCCAGGAAAATAAGACCTATCACTCTCATGCTTAAGAAAGATATACATTTTAAATAGACTGCTGAAGCCAAAAATGCCTTCGACCAAATAAAGCATGGTCAGTATATCGAAGGATTTAATCATGACATGTCGAAGGATTTAATCATGTATGTCTATTCCGGTCAGTATAGCGTCGCCATGGTGCTAACTCAAAAGGACATCCAAAAGGGAGGAGAGCATCCCATAACTTTCCATTCAAAAACCCTCAAGGATTTTGAGCTCCGCTATAACTTTGTAGAAAAACAAGCCTTAGCTGCCGTAAAAGGACTGAAGAAATTCAGACATTTCATTGCCTGTAACAAGACCACGGTGTATGTGGCTCATCCCACAGTAAGAGAGTACATCATGGAGGGCGACATCACAGAAAAAAGAGCAAATTGGATCACCAAGATCTTGGAATACGATGTTGACATCAAGCCCACAAAGTTGGTCCATGGGAGAGGTTTATGCGAGTATATAGTGCAGGACAGTGAACCCCGTGGTCTCGAAGCCACCTCAGAGGAAAAGGTTATGTTTATGTCTGACACCCCCAGTGAAAGTTGGATTGACAAAAGAAAAAACTTCATGAAGACAGGGACCTTTCCCGAAAATATTCCCCCGGCCAAGAGGAGATTCTATCGACTTCAAAACAACAGTTTTCGCCTCATAAATGAAATTCTTTTAAAAAGAAATTTTGATGGAGTTCTACTTCGATGTGTGGACCGAGGCCAGGCTGATAAAATCCTCCAAGAATTTCACTACAGCCCCTCAGGAGGCCATTTCTCCGCACCTACAACCGCGATCAAAATTACTCAAGCCAGATACTTTTGGCCATCTATGTTCAAAGATGTACATGCTCTGGTAAGAGGATGTAAAGAATGCTAATATTATACGGGGAGGAGTACAAAAGGAGCCATGCCGCTCAAGCTTGTGTAAGTGGAGAAGCCCTTTGCTCAATGGGGCCTCGATTTTGTCGAGATGATCAACCCTCCAAGTTCAGCCAGACATAAATGGATCCTGACCACCACCGACTATTTCACCAGATGGTCTGAAGCCGTTCCCTTGTGGAATTCATCTGAAAATGAAATGCTAGCTTTCCTAGAAGAACCGACTTGCCGGTACGGTCCCCCAAAAACTGTTATATCAGATAACACTCATGCATTCACTGGCTTGCGGATCACACAGTTCGCTCTTAGCAGATGTATTTATCTCAAAACCTCCTCTAACTACTACCCCCAAGGGAATGGTCTGGCAGAATTTACTAACAAGAACCTGATCCGACTTATCAAGAGGATAGGTGCGAAATATAAGAGGGAGTGGCACCATCACCTGAGGAGTGCATTATGGGCCAACCGCATAACACCCAAGCAGATTCTCAAGACTTCCCCATACAAACTGGTATACGGGAAAGATGCATTTTTTCCTCTGTCACTGGAAATTCTGGCATTATAGTTGCTAAAATCTATGGATATCGCTGAAAATGGCCCAATGGCCATAAGGCTAGTAGAGATTATGGAGTTAGAGGAAGTGAGGGAGATCGCCTTCACAGCTCTCCAGGACAGGCAAGAAGTCATAAAAAGGTGATTCAATAGTAAAAAAGGTTCCGATGTTATATTCGCCCTCGGAGACCTTGTTCTAAAGTACAGTGAGAGGATGGTGAAGCCAAGTCAGCACACCAAGTTCGACTGCCTATGGGAGGGTCCTTTCCGCATCATAGGATGTAAAGGTTTCAACGCCTTTGAGTTAGAGGACATGAATGGAGACTCCCTCTCCATCCCAGTTAACGGTTTTCATCTTAAGCCTTATTATTAAGAGGCCCTTGCCCCTTTCCATGTAAATAATGTATACTATGTGCATATGTGTGGTGTGTATTTATTTTAATTATTTCGAGCTCAACAAGCAAAAGGAAAGAGAGACTAGATAAAAAGAAAAGTAAAATCAATATATTAAGTCTTTCTTGTATATTTTTACAAAATGTGCGGGCCCTCGACCTCTTTCTTGTTTATATCTTGCAGTTTAAAGCGCAAGTCATGCTTTGTCAGCTCCTTTTAGAGGCTAGCTTCAATATCTTCCTCCTCAGTGTTGGAGTTCCCTTCTTCTCCTGACCATTCTGAATCAGAAGAATTCCCAAACTCCCCGTGCATGAATATAACCACTAGGTTAGGAGGCTGATCTGGTACCAGGACTCTTGGGAAGATATAGTCCCTGAATCTAGTATACCAGTCTGTGCCTTCTGGAATGGGGACCATCATATGTACTCGCAGGAGAAACTCAGCAGCTAGCTCAACGCGGTATCTATGGGAAGACAATGACATGTTTTTCAGGCCATTGACGAGTGGATGCCACTTCACTTCTTCATTCTGTAAAATGAAGCACTCTAGGTCAAACGCCACAAGGAGTCCTAGGAAAGGTACATAATACACGACTACATCTTCAAGGCTTGCCAGGTTGTCTAAAGGAAAGAGTGGTTGAGTCAGCTGTGTTGTTAGTAGCCCAGACTGGCCACAATCCAGCAAAGAAGCCACAAAGCACGAGCAAATATCTGTATTCACCCGGTAACGGTCTGGATTGTCAATGAAATCTTCCCCGAGTATCCATTTGATGGCAACAATTATTATCGGATTCTTTCTTCGTGTCATCCCTTGCAGCCTCCGATCTGAAATATTCCCTAGGAAAGCGACTTGCGACCTTCTGCTGACGAGTTGAACTGAAGTATCCATTTCTTGAGAAACTCTGCTGTTATAGCTCAATTTGTGATGAAAGAATGTCTGAAAAGACATATTTATAGCAAAAATCTTGGCAGGTAAGCAATCGGCAACTTGAGCTTCCCCTTTTCCCACTTCAATGCCCCTGTCACACCTCTATTAATTCGCATCACGCGAATGGGATTATTTCTAAAATATCGATGTCTCGTCAATCACCTCGAAAAGAGGAATGGATGGAAACAAAGAGCCATACGTACTTCCTGGTACGTCGCCCCTAAATGCGAAAGCTCCGCCAACCTGTTTCAGCTCATGCGGTCATTATTCCTAACTGATCCTCTCGATTAAAGAAATATTTTGCCTAAAGAACTATTTTTGAGGAACGCCAAATCAACCAAGTAGTTTCTTTGGAAAGTGGGAATGACGACTCCCCTCATTCGTGGAGGTTGATCCCTGCAGCATTTTGAGTTGGCGCGCATGTAAGCCGAGCCTTAGCTTTCACGAAAAACAAGGCATGTCAAGCATTTAAAAGTTCCAAATTTCTCCTGGCCATCTATCGGTTCATTTTGTTGCAATGCTGTGAGGCTAGAGGAAGAAGTGCAGGTTTTTATCTCTTATCTCTGGCAAAACAGGAGAAGACAATTGTCTGCCTTGATGGATTCAAAAGCTTCGTCCACAAAGGCTGCCCCCAGAGGTTTCTAGGTTAATCTTTTCGAGGAACTATCTTATTCCTCTCATGCCATTCCACAAAAGAAGGAATATCCAAAGACGAAGGGCAAAAAGAAAACGACGACCCAGAACTTGTCGGTTGTTCTGGATTCTCTAGAGAACGTCTATGATCCTGAGGTCCGAAAGCAGCCCAAAAGCCTTAGAGAGGCCGCTTGTTCGAGGATGCTGCATCACCAAAATGATCCTCATTCTGTCGCAATGCATTTCTAGAAGAGTGGTGCTCCCCAATCTTTGGTCCTCACAGTTCCCTACTATCTTGAGCTCGTGGCCGCCTGTGCGGAGATTTTTGACCCCACCTCATTTTCTGTCAACGACTCGCACTTGAAATTGATCATAGCTCCAGAGGCCATTAGGGAAATGCTATGCTCTCCAATCTTTGAAAATATTAAGGTTTTCTCAGAGAAATCCATGGAGGAATTCTGGAACACTAGGAGAGATGCGTTATCTTTCTATCAAAATGCTCTCAATTGGAGTTTGTTAGCAGGGCTTCCAAAGTTCCCTTTATCTTATAGTGATCTGAAGCAAGATGACCTCATAGATATCTCATCTACCTTGGCATGGCTGTGTGGTCATGATAATGACCGAGATATTACTGCTTCCATGATGGGCTTTCTCTTTAAATGCAGGAAGCAAAGGGAACCTTTCCACTTCGACTTCTCCATGACTATCGCTAAGGCCATGGTCAAGCAATTATCCGAGTTTCAACAGTTGCAACATTTTAGGTTCTCTTCAGTATTGGTGCATCTGCTCCTGCATCAAAATGAAGCTTTCTTCACACAATTTATGCGCTTGGCCACTTTTGATGAGGCAGAAAATGTAATGCCGATGTCTTGTTGGATGCCTCTATTGTTAGCCTCTTATGATTCTTACCAGTTTTCAGATTTGTTCTTGGCTCCCATGCTCAAAGATTTCAAAGTGATTCCCAACGAGCCTCTAGCCTGTTTCTCCTAGGTTCAAATAGACTGGATGTAGAATGAACGCCCCCCTTGTGACTGGTTCATGGGCCCTGATTTCTCTTTCATCCGCATGCATGGTTTCTATGAGGAGCCGTTTCGACTTCCTACTTACGTGACTGACAAAACCCTAGCTCTAGAAATGGCAAGACAGTTGGCAATAGTCGAGCGGGTGATTGGCGCTGGGAAACATGATACCTCCATTACAGAAGATAACAAGGCCATTGGCCCAATTACCCTAATAAAAAGAAAAGCAGCTGAGGAAACCCTGACCTAAAAAATGGTGCAGCTGGGTCTTGTGGTAATTGATGACTCATGGAGTTATGACCCTGACGGGTGCTTAAGCAGAAGGAAAAATGCTGTGAGGCATGAGCCTCGAGATTCATGGGCAGAACGCACAAACCCTCAGATTGATGACCCAAGCAAAAATGTGGGTCTTGATGATTTCCCTATTTTGGAGCGCCCCTCATGGTTAAAGTTTTATACCCCAGTCCAAAAGTTCAACCCCACAAAGCCTATTTTTTAGGCGTTGTTGGAAGGCATGAAAACCTTATCCTGGCCCACAAAGAAAAGGGAAATTTTTTGGGTCTATCATCAGGAAGTAAATCAACTTAGAGCTAGCCTTGGGAATGCACCCTTGGATGAGCGTTTCTAGCAGGAATGGAGCAAGGAAAATAAATCTGACGATGAGATAGGTGACAGTTCCTCACGCAGAGACTCATCTCCCGAGATAGTTGCTCAGCAAGAAGTTGAGATCATAAATACTGAAGGGCACGAGCCAGAGCTAGAAATCCCTCTTTCTTTAGACAGTGTAACTCGCAGACCTCGTTCGCAGCCTAGTAAGAGGCGGTTCGAGAAACAATCTTCTGAGGGCCCCCCAAAGAAGAAACCATATCTTAGTGGGTCAGAAGGGGTTGCACTTAATACATCAGCGACAACACCTTCAGATTTACAGTTGCTACATCTTTCGGCTGACCAGGTACATCCTTTTTTCCCCTCTTCCAATTCTCCTGATGTTCTTACAACTGCCCTCGCACTGATCATGCAAACCTCAGTCCCTACTGCTCTTACTTTGGCCCCGACGAGTATGACGGTTAATCCTCAAGACATCCTCACACAGGCTTCCATTCCTTTCTCGGGCGCGATCCCCATATCTACAACTTTTCAGTCGCCCACATCAGAAACAGTCCCTGTGTCGCGTAGGCTAGATTTTGAAGAATCTTCCCCCTAGGATATGGCTTCGACGTCCATTAGTTCCTTCCCACTAGTGGGCTCCCCTTTTGTCCCACTATTTTCCCTTTTGGCAGTAACTCATCCGGTCCAATCTTCTTGCGTTGCCCCTTTTTCGCATTTCCCTTTCGCTGTCCCTCCTAGTGTAGTGTTTGCAGGTCAAGCCATCGATCGTCTGGATAGTTTCCAGCAACAGGTTGTTTATGATAGAACCGTCAATTTGAACAAAGCCAATAAGAAGAAGGAGAAGGAAAGTGCTCGCCGCGCTCGCCCTCGCCTGCAGACCCATTTCAACGAGCAAAGAGATTGCCTTTACTTTGCAAATCTAATACCCAAGGAAGAGCCGACTTCTCAATCCCAGAGGTCATTCAGTGTCCCTTTGCACAATCTGGTCCCCCAACACTGAATTTCCCATAAGGCTGTTTGTCCCCAAAGTAAAATTTAGAGTCAACAGTTAAATCCAATGATAATGTACTGCTCAAAGTAGCATCTTCAATGCTGGATTCAGTACCGGTTAAGCTCTAATAATCACCTTCAAACCTTCCTTGAACCTTCTCTATGGTCTACTCATATGATCTTCAATATGCGCACATACCATATTACAAAACCATATACCATATACCGTTACATTCCTATTACATTATCTCACAAATGAGATCTTACATATAAACCAAAACCTAAGACCAAATGTGTAGGTCAGCTCACTAAGAATATTACAATTAAATCAATTACAAATGAATCAAGATGCGATGCATCATGTCGGCTCAATACATTTACAATAATATCCAATCAATAAATCATCTCCATAATGTGGCATGTTGATCTGGAATAGATAATGCATGCCGGTCCATAACCTAGACCAATTTGCCGGTAACAACTAATATGTCAACCCGATTAGACCAATAATCAAAACACCAAAACAAAGTATCCAAACCATGTCAAGCATGTCTTCGACATAATCAAGTGATCTCCAAATGATAATAAATCTTCATCAGTGCCGGTGAACAATATACTGGTGACTGTGCATAAATCACTGAACATGCCAGTGAACACAATGTGCCGGTTCAACATAACCATAGATCTCTAGAAGGATAAGTGTTGACATCAATGACAAAACTAATGCAACACATCCATAATACCAACAATCTCCCCCTTTGGTATTGATGGCAACACAAGATGGAAAAAACATCTAAGTGCCAAAATCAGAATGTCAAAAACCAAAAACCAACAATCTCCAGAATAGATCAATACTAGAAATCAAAATCAAAATGCAGAGAGTATATATCTCTCCCCAAATGAATAATCTCTCCCCAAAGATAATGTTTCCTAAATACAAAGTTTTTCCATAGATATCTCTCCCCCTTTGACATCAGATGCCAAAGAAATACAAACACTAGAACATACAATCAACTCATATAACCAATTACAGTAACCAATTGTTATAACCAACTACCCCCCCTTAGAAGTAGCTCTCCTCCATTAAAGTTGGAAAAGGGTTTCTCTGTTAATTTTTGCCGGTTTGATGCCAATCTTCAACTATCTAAGTCTCTACCGGTGAGGGTATTACCCCAAGCTGCTCTCTGAGATATTCAAAAGTTTTCTTAGGCAAAGGCTTAGTAAAGATATCTGCAATCTGCTCTTTAGTATTCACATAAACAAATCTTACTTCTTTTGCTTCAACATTCTCTTTCAGAAAATTATATTTGATTCAGACATGTTTAGTCTTAGAGTAAAATACTGGATTCTTTGATATATGAATTGCTACTGAATTATCACAATAAATGATTATAGGTTCTTTGCATTTTACCTTTATGTCCTTCAACATTAGCTTAATCCATAATACCCGAGTACAATTAGTTGCTGCTGCAACATATTTTGATTCTGCTGTTGATAATGATGTACAACTCTATTTCTTGCTCAACCATGAAATCAATCCGCTACCAAGAAAGAATGCTCCACTAGTGGTGCTCTTTCTGTCATCTACATCTCCTGCCCAATTTGCATCGGTGTATGCACATAAATCAAAATTTTCATCTTTAGGATACCATAAACCAAGATTTGTTGTGCCTTGTAGATACCGAAAAATCCTTTTCACTGCTGAATCATGATTTTCTTTAGGATTACTATGAAATATTGAAACAATACATACTGCATTCATTATACCAGGTCTTGTTTGAGTCAAATACAATAAACCTTCAATCAAAGATTTATATCTTGTCAGATTAACATGAGCTGAATAATCCTTCAATGTCAATTTATCAGTTGTAGTCATAGGAGTACTTACCAGTTTAAAGTTTTCCATACCAAATTTCTTCAGTAGTTCCTTCAAGTATTCTGTTTGACATATGAATATACCTTTATCAGTCTGTGAAATCTGCAATCCTAAAAAGAATTTTATCTCTTCAATCATAGATATTTCAAATTATTCTCGCATCTTATTAGCAAAGTTGTGAGATTTTGCCAAGATCAAGAGGCAATGGAAAGCACAAATAAGAGAGAACAAAATAGATGATAGAAATAAACTGTATTCTATCAAGATGAAAAATATGATCAACTGGATCATTAAGCATTACATACAATGAATATAAGCCTGCTTATATAGGCACGACTATATGGATATGTGAGCATACAAACATGACATGTGGATCAATAAGAAACAAGGGTAGGTAGGAAATAGGTGTGGGTAGGTAGGAGAAATAATATAATAGTCCACATGAGGTGGATCACCCACTGAATGTGGAGTGTAACAACAAGATCAACACCATAAAAGGTGGAAATTCTCTTACACACACTATCCCAATGTGACACAAACACCCAAGTGTCTCATACCCAAACTATTATGAAATGCATTTCCTAAGTAAACTTAAGTAAAGTGTAATAATATCCATGATGAATAATTATTTACACCAACACCCCCCCTTAATTGCAACTTAGGGGAATGCACTTAAGTCTACAATGCAACTAAGAAATGCAAGATGGGTCTCGGCTATTAGGCCATGTTAGGTACCCATTTACAAATGCAAATGCATGCAAACCAATGCAATCATATCTCTCACAAAGTGGGGAAAGAGAGAAAAACCCAATGGGAAAAAACCCTCCCCCAAAAGAGAGATGAAAAACTAGATACAAAGAACTCTCATAGAAATATGTGAAGGACAAAACCCCATGTGAGGAAAAAGTCCCCCCCATATGAGAGAAGAAGAGAAGCTAGGAAGCCCCCCCTCAATGTGGATTCTGCACCAATGATAGAAGCTTGATGTATGAAGAAACTGCTCCACAAACGTCGAATAACATTCCTCCCCTTAGGAAGAAACAAAACCAAAGGTGTATCCATGAAGTCTCCCCAATCATGAAGGGAAGATGTATGAAAAAAACTCATGATGAAAGGAATCTCTGAAAACTACTCAAGTGTCCCCATGTCAATGCTGAAAGATACCCCCTTCAAAGGTGGTAAACTGTGCCACACTACTGAAAAAGGCACTCCAAGATCTAGTGGAGATGGATGTAGAACATGTCCCAAAGACTCACATGTCTCCTCAAAAAATAAAGAGACCTCTTCCAACTGTTGTACATAAGTATCCACAATCATGTCAACCTCGAAAGAATGATCCTGTAGAGAATGAACAAGAGGGTCAGAGTGTTCCCTCGCAAAAATCGAAGAAGGATCATCTTCATCAAAGAGAAGATGAATGTCATCAATGATGTCTCCCAAATTTGCAATGTAGGATTCCCTAAATAAACTTGCAATGTCTGTCAAGTAATCATCCCATGAATCTGAAGCTGGAAGACAATGAATATCCTGCTGCACTGAATCACATGAAGACAAAACTGTCACACTATCCGCATCATCAGGTGCAATAGGTGATGTGATATCAATATGAGGAGATGAAATACAAGGCTCAAGAACGGGGTCACATGTGAGAATCCCCATGTTCAAGTGTCCAAAGTTCTCCTCAAAATCTGAACCATCACAAGAAGTGTGAACATCATGTGTAGAATCATCAAATGTGAAATCATCATCAACAAAATCTGAAAAGGAGTATAACCAAGATGCATGATCAACCACCCCAGTCGAATGATAGCTCTAGTCTCCAAGTCTCTAATGAAAACTGATTTAGGTGTGAACTCCACAACTCTCTTAGTTGCGCCATGTGTGATTTGATAGATAGAAAGGAGATTGTTTGTCAAGTGGGGTACACACAACACATTATTGAAAGAGTTATCCCTAATGTCAATAGATCCTTTCCCAATCACATCCATGTATGTATGATTTCCCATCAATATCTGAGACATGGTGCAAGGCTCAAATGTAGAGAACATAGACTGCGAAGATGCCATATGATGAGAAGCCCCTGAATCTAGAAGCCATCTCTCTGAATCATGACTGATAGTAGCACATAGAGATTTTCCTTTTCTTTGTAATAACCCACCAAAATTTGATCCAACAAAAATTGAGTATATATATTTTTTTTCGTTATGTTTTATTCAATTGCATACTCTGGGCATCCATCCAATTAGGATTAGGCATTCATCCATTCGGGATGAGCTTCTAACCATACGGGTTAGGCAATTGTCCATACGGGACGTAAATTTCCATCTATCCAATACGGGATAGGCATCTACCCATACGGGGTAGGCATCTATCAAAATAGGATAGGAGATGCTCTGGCCAGAGACTTAGACTCATCAGGACCATTCGGGTCCTGAGCCACTCACTAAGTACTACATTCTTCTAACAAGAATGCACCGAGGCCGCCGTCCTTAGGAGTAATAAAAAAATAAAATAAAATAATACAAGCTTGAATTCCGCCTCGGAATTTGGCTTAAAGCCTCGGGAAGTCAAGCGAATCCATACGGGATTCCTTCTAAGTATGCATTGAATTAAGTTTGATTATCTTATCTTTCAATTAGGATTCTTACTCAACCAAGCCTAGACCCCACCCACGAACGCCTGAGTACGAGGGACAACTCCGTCCCAAGACTGCCTACATACCCGCTTCGGCACGGGATCGAGGCGTAAAGTATGTAGTTCTATTTTCTAATCTATGGTTTGATGTAAACTGATTTGTGGGTACGCAACCCTTTCTAGGGTCAGTGTCCCAGACAGTTTCTCTGCGGTTGCTACCCACGATGGTAGCACTTAAGTGAAGGCTCAAGATGGCCTATTGCTTGTGGCCTAAACAAAATAACTAGATCCTAATACTTATCATGAGCGTCACCCAATTGCAAATCACCAATATCCCTTCGAGATGAATTAAATAAATAAAGAAAGTAAATTTCATGAGAGCTTTTAACTTGACCATCCCTAAGAGGGGTTCACTATGGTTTATCTCAACGGATGTGAAATTCATTTAAGAGTTATCTTATTAAATTATCGATCCAAGAGGGATTAACCGCCCCTTGGATTTTTAACTTCCAAATGTCCCTTATTACTCCCCGACGATTTATAGGGACGATGCCACAGACGTCGTTAATGCAACTTTATTAGGCGTTAAGTGCAGTAGTTCAACACGACGGCATTACCCGTAAGCGTGACCCAGAGGCACCATATATACCAAACGCTGCTAGTTTTGGGTTTCCAACTTCCTTTGTTTAGTTTTCTAATCTACGAATAACAAAATGAAAGCGTAATAAATTGAAGTAACTACTTGAAGTGTAATTTGCATAACAAATGAAACTTGCATAATAGTAATTGCATGAAAGATATAATTATCCTATAAATAATTCCCATGCTATGAACCATTAACGAAAGCAATTAATCTATGATGTAAGAAGACTTAACGAGTCCAAAATAACGATTAAATCTAAGTATTTGTAATAAGGTAAGTTAATCTCTAAGGACCAATCAAGTGTCCCAACGATTCTTAATTTTAGAAGAATATAGTCTACAATTTTAAAGTTTATTAAGGATAGTTTAATTACGATCTTGCTACACATTAATCCCATTTTTTTATTGAAAGTCAATATCCTTAAATTTACACTAAGGAAAAAAAATCATCATTTCCTAAATGTCATTATTATCAAACTTAAAAATTTAACTAAATAGTAATTAACTTAGATTATTATTTAAAAAAAAAAAAACAAATTAAAACTTCAAATTTCGAAATAGTAAAAAAAACAAATTTTAAACTAAATGGCAAAGGCTTTGTTTATATATTTGATGGCATGTAGGGTTGCGGGGTGGGGACCACGGGTCCCATCACCCCTGCGGCCCTGTATGCGCAGGTCCGCAGAGGTGAGGGGACCCGCGGGCCCCTCTGTACTCTACGACGGTTCAACGTAACCGTCCATGCACATTTGCCGACGTCCAATGAAAACGCCATGCGTTACGGGAGTTTTTGGGAGGTTTTTCTAACGTTCGATAAGATTTCTCGCTTTTTGGTTATTCATTTATATATATATATATATATATATATATATATATGTTATAATATTATCATTATCATTTTTCTTATACAGGAGTATTATAATTTTTTTTCTTTTAAAATTATTGAAGATTACTCAGAGTAGGGTAATAATAGGTAATTAACAATGTTTGTAGATTAATTTCAGGGACAAAATGAAGCAGTAACCAGAGGGATTTTTCCATTTCCTTTGTTTTCCACACAGGGAAATTCATTCACAGAGAAAGGAATAGTCTATTTCTTTTGTTTTTCACACAGGGAAGTTCTTTCACAGAGAAAGGAATAGTTTATATCTTCTTCTTTCATTTCTTTTGTTTCCTACACAGGGAAAATTCATTCACAGAGAAAGGAATAGTTTATATCTTTTTCTTTCATTTCTTTTGTTCCTACACAGGGAAATTCATTCACAGATAAAGAAGTAAATTTGTTTGTACACACAGGGAGATCTGTTCACAGAGAAGGGAGATGATTTATTTATACACACAGGGAGATTTGTTCACAGAGAAAAGAGAAAATTGTTTGTACACACAGGGAGATCCAATTTTTATCAAAATAAACTGAAGACAATGAATCTAATTTCCATTTACTCTACTTCTTTCAATCTGAAACTAATTTCTTATCAGAATTAAAACAATGAATCTCATTCTCTACAAAATCTGAAACTAAGAATTACAAAATCTGAAACAAATTTCTTATCAAAAATTTAAACAATGAATCTCATTTTCTACAAAATCTGAAAACTAATTTCATATCAAGGATTTAAACAATGAATCTCATTCTCTACAAAATCTGAACTAATTTCTTATCAAAAATTTAAACAATGAATCTCATTCTCTACAAAATCTGAAACAAATTTCATATCAAGAATTTAAACAATGAATCTCATTTAAACAATGAATCTCATTCTCTACAAAATCTAAAACTAATTTCATATCAAGAATTTAAACAATAAATCTCATTTAAACAATAAATCTCATTTAAACAATGACTCTCATTTTCTACAAAATCTAAAACTAATTCTTTAACAGAACACAAATGAATTTCATTCTCATAAATAATTTAATCAAATCTAATCTACCACAAAAATAAGATGCATAAACTAAGTTGAAGGAACCTGGATGCTTGAAGATGGTGTAGAGTCTTCCTTGATCCTCCAAATTGAAGAGAAATCCTCCCAACAAAATCTTAGCTGCCAATGAAAATGGACTACAAAGGAGAATTTAACTTGCAGAATTTCTTATGGAAATAGCCAACACTTATTTTGAAACTTGTACCTCTTTTATAAAAGAATTTTCAATTTCCCACTACCTAATTATTAATTGAAAAAAAAGAGATTCTCTCCCAATTTGGCCTCGATGCAAATTGATTAGGCTTAGTGGGAGGAGTTACATGCAAGGAGGTGGAGAAGCCTCTAGAAGCTTCTTATTCGTCCTACAACATGTGCCTTAATTTGGGTGAGGGAAATTAAATAACAAATTAAAAATATATATGTACTTTCCATGTGTGTGTGGTTTATTATTTTTATTCCCTTACAATATTCATTCAATAATTTATCCAAGGAACATAATAGAGTTTTGTATTTAAATCAAAAAGGTGATAAAGGAGGGTTGTGACATCCTCCCCCCCTTAATCTGTGCATCGTCCCGATGCACTTATTAAATGCATTCAAAAGAGTTTATAGTTCATGTTCAAAACAAAAAAGGAAATAGCTGCTGCATCTCCTTAGTATCCTCCCACGTGGCATTCTTCTCGTCATACTAGTCCCATTGCACTTTGCACTGATCAACCTCTCTGTTGCGCAACTGGCACTGGCGCCTCTCCAAGATTCTGAATGGCTCTATCATTATTCCCCCCATTTCTTGGACCTGCAAAGCATCCCAATTCAAAATGTGTTTCTCATCAGGTACATACTTCTTAAGAAGAGATACATGGAAGACATCATGGATTCGGCTCAATTGGGGAGGTAAGGCCAACCGATAAGCAACTGGATTAATTCTTCCCAATATTTCAAAGGGTCCGACATAACGAGGTGCAAGCTTAGTCTTTTTCCCAAATCTTATGGAACTCTTGTGCGGCCTAACCCTTAGGAAGACTTTCTCTCCTACCTCAAACTCCCTTGGTGTTCTGTTTTTATCTGCATAACTTTTCTGCCTATCCGAGGCTTCCTTCAATCTTTGCCTAATTTCCTTAGTTTTTCTTTCCATTTCTTTCAACATATCTGGCCCAATAATCACTCTATCTTCAAGACTATCCCAACTCAGAGGTGTTCGACATGGTCTACCATACAAAGCTTCGAAAGGTGCCATTCCCAAAGATGTTTGATATGTATTATTGTAGGCAAACTCTACCAAAGGTAGGTACTCTTCCCATTTTCTCTGTTGATCCATGCAGTACATGCGAAGCAGGTCTTCCATAATCTGATTTGTCCTTTCTGTCTGACCGTCGGTTTCCGGGTGGTATGCGGTGCTAAAATTTAGTTGAGTTCCTAGAGTTGATTGAAGAGTGGTCCAAAACCTGGAAGTGAATCTTGCATCTCTGTCTGATATGATTTTCTCTGGTATTCCATGCAACCTAACTATCTCCTTAACGAAGCGTCTAGCCAAGGTGGGTGCATCATCCGTCAGATTTCCTAGTATAAAGTGTGCCACCTTAGTGAGTTTGTCAATTACCACCATTATTGCATCATGCCTAGAAGGTGACATGGGTAACCCTTGTACAAAATCCATGCTAATAACTTGCCACTTATGTTGAGGTACATCGTGCAATTGTAACAATCCAGCTGGGTGCCTATGTTCTGCCTTTACTCTTTGACACTCCAAACATTTAGCTACGTGCTTGACAATATCGCCTTTCAACCCTTGCCAAAAGTATAGCTTCTTTAGATCTGCATAAAGTTTGTTAACTCCTGGGTGGCCTGAATAAGGGGCATCATGAGCCTCCAAAAGGACTACTTCCCTTAAGTTCCCTGAATTAGGAATATAGATTCTATTATTATATCTGAGCAACCCATCTTCATCGAATGTGTACCCTTCGACCTTAGGGTCGGTCGGGTTGTGTCTTATAGTTAATTTGACTCGCTCATACCATGGGTCATGTCTTTGTTCATCCATTACTTGCCTTTTGAAAGAGGTTTTGAAGGTTGCTATAGTCATCAAGTGTCTCCTCCTACTTAAGGCATCTGCCACCCTATTTTCTTTTCCCTTAATATATTCAATTTCAAAATCATATTCACTTAGAAACTCTAACCACCTTCTTTGTCTGGCATTTAAGTGAGGTTGGGTAAAGATGTATTTTAGTCCTTGGTTGTCCGACTTGAGCTCAAAGGGCTTCCCTAGTAAGAAGTGTCTCCACTTTTGCAGGGCATGCACAATTGCTGCCAACTCTAAGTCATGGGGTGCATAATTGACTTCACGAGTCTTTAGCTTCCTAGATTCGTAAGCCACTACCCCTTCATCTTGGACAAGTACTCCTCCTAACCCTTCAATAGAAGCATCTGTTACAACTGTGAAGTGTCCATTTGGGTCTGGTACCTTTAGAATGGGTGCTGAAGTTAGTTTTCCCTTCAAGATTTGAAATGCCTTATCACTTTGCTCGGTCCATACAAACCTTTTGCCCTTCCTTTGCAACGAGGTGATGGGGTTTGCTATCTTAGAGAATCCTTCCACAAACCTCCTATAGTAACCTGCTAGCCCCATAAAGCTTCTTACCTCTGAAACATTCTTAGGGATTGGCCATTCTACTATCGCCTTTATTTTATCGGGGTCGACTGCTATTCCTTCCTTTGATATTATATGCCCAAGATAGTGAATCTTTTCCTCAAAGAAGGCACATTTGGACAATTTTCCATATAACTTATGTTCTCTCAATCTTTGCAAAACAATTTGTAGGTGCGCTAAATGTTCCTCTTCATTTCTAGAGTAAATCAATATGTCATCCAAAAATACCAAAACAAACTTATCCAAGTAGTCATGGAATACACTATTCATCAGGTTCATGAATGCAGCTGGGGCATTAGTTACTCCAAAAGGAACTACTGTGAATTCATAATGTCCATATCTCGTCCTGAAAGCTGTCTTCGGAATATCTTCTTCCTTAATTCTGAGTTGATGATACCCTGACCGAAGATCTATCTTTGAGAAAACTGCCGCTCCTTTCATTTGGTCAAAGAGGTCCTCTATGCGAGGTAAGGGATACCTATTCTTTATGGTGACTTTGTTCAACATCCTATAGTCGATGCATAGCCTTAAGGTTCCATCCTTCTTCTTAACAAATAAAACTGGCGCTCCCCATGGAGATACACTTGGCCTTATTAATCCCTTAGCTAAGAGTTCCTCTAATTGCATTTTGAGCTCTTGTAATTTGGTTGTGTTCATCCGGTAAGGTGCCTTTGATATTGGTTCAGCTCCTGGGAGTACTTCGATAGAAAAGTCAAACTTTCTCTTAGGGGGTAAACCGGGTAGTTCTTCTGGAAAAACATCCTTAAACTCCCTTAAGAAAGGGGTATTTTCAAATGTTGGCAAATTTTCCTCCTTTCCTTCATCAATTTCGACCATAAAGATTTGTCCTCCTCTTCTCCTTTCCTTCTTTAATTGCATTGCTGAGATAGTTTCTATATTAATGGGTTTAAACTTTCCTTGGATTTTGACCCTTTTCCCCCCATCATCCAAACATTCAACAACTTTTCTATAACAATCTACATTAGCTTGATGGTCTGCTAACCAACTCATTCCCATAATTACATCATATAATCCTAAGGGTGCCACATAGAGATCTACCCTTGTTTCGAACTCAGGGAATTGTACCCTTGCCCTCGGTAAACACTTAGTTACTTCCCTAGTTGCCTTATCCCCATATTGAACCGTCCATGATGACTCCATTTGATTAACTTTTAATGCATATTTGTTCACTAATTCAGGTGAGATGAAACATTTAGATGATCCAGTGTCAATTAGAATTGATATTGGTTGTTCAAATAGTGTACCTGTAGTTTCCACGGGAACATTCTGGTATCTTCTTCTTTGGTTCCTAACTGCTGCATGAATCCTCTGTTGGGGCCCTTGTTGGGGTTGATTGGCTCTAATTTGTCCTTGCATCCTAGGGCAATCTCTAGCAAAATGATTTTCCCCGCACATAAAGCATCCGCCTGGAGGACCTCTCCTACCTTGATTTCTAGGGGGATCATTCCTTGTTTCATTTCCCCTGGGTGGATAAGTTATCTTGTTCTGCTGGTCATTCCTGTTATAGTTGCCCCTGTTATCATTGCCTCTGTTATTATTGCCCCTGTTATTATTGCCCCTGTTATTATCATTTCCATTCCTCTGATATTGGTTAGGCGGTGGTCTTCTTTCGGAAGAGTTATTCCTTTGACCCTTGTTGAAGTTAGTGTTTCCATTGAATTCTTGCTTCCTTTTAAATGAGTGGTTCCCATTATAGTTCCGTCCTGCTAGTGTTTGAATCTTCCTCTCTTGCCTTAGGGACTTTTCAAGTACTTCATTCATATTTCTGGGTCCATGCATATCAACCTCTGCCCCTATGTTGGTATTCAACCCCAAAATTAATTTCCTTGCTTGGCCTTCTTCATCCCTTTGGTACATAGGCACATATTTAAGCAACTTGGCAAACTTATCCCAATATTGTTGAACGGATAGGGACCCTTGACGTAGATTATGGAATTCTGTCACTTTCTCATCAAAGAACAATTGAGGGAGCCACCTATCTCGAAAATGGTGAACAAATTGATCCCATGTGATCGTATCCCTGTTATACCCATTTTGTTCCTTGGTGTTGGTCCACCAACTAGCTGCCTCCCCTGTGAGTTGATAGGAGCCCCATAAAGCCTTGGTTGTTTCGCTAAAATCTCTTAGCTCAAAATATTTTTCCATTTCATTTAGCCAATTCTCAGCCCCTTCACCAATCTGCCTCCCATCGAACTTAGGAGGGGTGATTTTCTTCAAATCCTTGGAGAGTTCCAATATGTTATTATCCTTCCCATTACCCATCACATTTCCTTGATTACTACCAGGGTTTCCATTCTCGGTACCACTTCTATTTTCATAGTCATTCTGCCTTTCCCTAAGGTCCTGCAGTGATTGTTCCAGGAAGTTGATTTTATCTCTTTGTTCGGTTAGAAGGTCGATTATAGCTTGGACCCCATCTCCGTTATTCCCTAGGTTGTGTTGAACCTCTTCATGATCTTCCTCATGGTTCGCTTCATGGTTTTCCTCATGGTTTTCCTCATGGTTTTCCTCATGGTTTACCTCCCTTTGACTCCTGGTACGTCTTCCATTACCCCTTCCTCTTCCTCTTCCTCTTCCTCTTGCCATTCTAGGTTTTACCTGAAAGTTGAATTATGTAGTTAGTTTTTTTTTTTGTAGAATAAAATTTAATTTCTATTATTGTAAAACATTCCCTTAGTTGAATAAATTGAAGTGAGCACAAGGCCTAGATTTGAACCTTTGCTTTGATACCACATGTAATAACCCACCAAAATTTGATCCAACAAAAATTGAGTATATTTTTTTTTTTTCATTATGTTTTATTCAATTGCATACTCTGGGCATCCATCCAATTAGGATTAGGCATTCATCCATTCGGGATGAGCTTCTAACCATACGGGTTAGGCAATTTTCCATACGGGACGTAAATTTCCATCTATCCAATACGGGATAGGCATCTACCCATACGGGGTAGGCATCTATCCAAATGGGATAGGAGATGCTCTGGCCAGAGACTTAGACTCATCGGGACCATTCGGGTCTTGAGCCACTCACTAAGTACTACATTCTTCTAACAAGAATGCACCGAGGTCACCGTCCTTAGGAGTAATAAAAAAATAAAATAAAATAATACAAGCTTGAATTCCGCCTCGGAATTTGGCTTAAAGCCTCGGGAAGTCAAGCGAATCCATACGGGATTCCTTCCGAGTATGCATTGAATTAAGTTTGATTATCTTATCTTTCAATTAGGATTCTTACTCAACCAAGCCTAGACCCCACCCATGAACGCCTGAGTACGAGGGACAACTCCGTCCCAAGACTGCCTACATACCCGCTTCGGCACGGGATCAAGGCGTAAAGTATGTAGTTCTATTTTCTAATCTATGGTTTGATGTAAACTGATTTGTGGGTACGCAACCCTTTCTAGGGTCAGTGTCCCAGACAGTTTCTCTGCAGTTGCTACCCACGATGGTAGCACTCAAGCGAAGGCTCAAGATGGCCTATTGCTTGTGGCCTAAACAAAATAACTAGATCCTAATACTTATCATGAGCGTCACCCAATTGCAAATCACCAATATCCCTTCGAGATGAATTAAATAAATAAAGAAAGTAAATTTCATGAGAGCTTTTAACTTGACCATCCCTAAGAGGGGTTCACTATGGTTTATCTCAACGGATGTGAAATTCATTTAAGAGTTATCTTATTAAATTATCGATCCAAGAGGGATTACCCACCCCTTGGATTTTTAACTTCCAAATGTCCCTTATTACTCCCCGACGATTTATAGGGACGATGCCATAGACGTCGTTAATGCAGCTTTATTAGGCGTTAAGTGCAGTAGTTCAACATGACGGCATTACCCGTAAGCGTGACCCAGAGGCACCATATATACCGAACGCTGCTAGTTTTGGGTTTCCAACTTCCTTTGTTTAGTTTTCTAATCTATGAATAACAAAATGAAAGCGTAATAAATTGAAGTAACTACTTGAAGTGTAATTTGCATAACAAATGAAACTTGCATAATAGTAATTGCATGAAAGATATAATTATCCTATAAATAATTCGCATGCTATGAACCATTAACGAAAGTAATTAATATATGATGTAAGAAGACTTAACGAGTCCAAAATAACGATTAAATCTAAGTATTTGTAATAAGGTAAGTTAATCTCTAAGGACCAATCAAGTGTCCCAACGATTCTTAATTTTAGAAGAATATAGTCTACAATTTTAAAGTTTATTAAGGATAGTTTAATTACGATCTTGCTACACATTAATCCCATTTTTTTATTGAAAGTCAATATCCTTAAATTTACACTAAGGAAAAAAAATCATCATTTCCTAAATGTCATTATTATCAAACTTAAAAATTTAACTAAATAGTAATTAACTTAGATTATTATTTAAAAAAAAAAAAAAAACAAATTAAAACTTCAAATTTTGAAATAGTAAAAAAAACAAATTTTAAACTAAATGGCAAAGGCTTTGTTTATATATTTGATGGCATGTAGGGTTGCGGGGTGGGGACCACGGGTCCCATCACCCCTGCGGCCCTGTATGCTCAGGTCCGCAGAGGTGAGGGGACCCGCGGGCCCGTCCGTACTCTGCGACGGTTCAACGTAACCGTCCATGCACATTTGCCGACGTCCAATGAAAACGCCATGCGTTACGGGAGTTTTTGGGAGGTTTTTCTAACGTTCGATAAGATTTCTCGCTTTTTGGTTATTCATTTATATATATATATATATGTTATAATATTATCATTATCATTTTTCTTATACAGGAGTATTATAATTTTTTTTCTTTTAAAATTATTGAAGATTACTCAGAGCAGGGTAATAATAGGTAATTAACAATGTTTGTAGATTAATTTCAGGGACAAAATGAAGGAGTAACCAGAGGGATTTTTCCATTTCCTTTGTTTTCCACATAGGGAAATTCATTCACAGAGAAAGGAATAGTCTATTTCTTTTGTTTTTCACACAGGGAAGTTCTTTCACAGAGAAAGGAATAGTTTATATCTTCTTCTTTCATTTCTTTTGTTTCCTACACAGGGAAAATTCATTCACAGAGAAAGGAATAGTTTATATCTTTTTCTTTCATTTCTTTTATTCCTACACAGGGAAATTCATTCACAGATAAAGAAGTAAATTTGTTTGTACACACAGGGAGATCTGTTCACAGAGAAGGGAGATGATTTATTTATACACACAGGGAGATTTGTTCACAGAGAAACGAGAAAATTGTTTGTACACACAGGGAGATCCAATTTTTATCAAAATAAACTGAAGACAATGAATCTAATTTCCATTTACTCTACTTCTTTCAATCTGAAACTAATTTCTTATCAGAATTAAAACACTGAATCTCATTCTCTACAAAATCTGAAACTAAGAATTACAAAATCTGAAACAAATTTCTTATCAAAAATTTAAACAATGAATCTCATTTTCTACAAAATCTGAAAACTAATTTCATATCAAGGATTTAAACAATGAATCTCATTCTCTACAAAATCTGAACTAATTTCTTATCAAAAAGTTAAACAATGAATCTCATTCTCTACAAAATCTGAAACAAATTTCATATCAAGAATTTAAACAATGAATCTCATTTAAACAATGAATCTCATTCTCTACAAAATCTAAAACTAATTTCATATCAATAATTTAAACAATAAATCTCATTTAAACAATGACTCTCATTTTCTACAAAATCTAAAACTAATTCTTTAACAGAACACAAATGAATTTCATTCTCATAAATAATTTAATCAAATCTAATCTAGCACAAAAATAAGATGCATAAACTAAGTTGAAGGAACCTGGATGCTTGAAGATGGTGTAGAGTCTTCCTTGATCCTCCAAATTGAAGAGAAATCCTCCCAACAAAATCTTAGCTGCCAATGAAAATGGACTACAAAGGAGAATTTAACTTGCAGAATTTCTTATGGAAATAGCCAACACTTATTTTGAAACTTGTACCTCTTTTATAAAAGAATTTTCAATTTCCCACTACCTAATTATTAATTGAAAAAAAAGAGATTCTCTCCCAATTTGGCCTCGATGCAAATTGATTAGGCTTAGTGGGAGGAGTTACATGCAAGGAGGTGGAGAAGCCTCTAGAAGCTTCTTATTCGTCCTACAACATGTGCCTTAATTTGGGTGAGGGAAATTAAATAACAAATTAAAAATATATATGTACTTTCCATGTGTGTGTGGTTTATTATTTTTATTCCCTTACAATATTCATTCAATAATTTATCCAAGGAACATAATAGAGTTTTGTATTTAAATCAAAAAGGTGATAAAGGAGGGTTGTGACATTCTTGTCCCAAAAGAGTGAGTCTTCCCACTTGTAGAAGCCATGAATGCTTTCCCTTTTCCTTTTGAATGTGAGGAAGTGGAAGTTGATGAATCATCCTTCTTGTAGACATTAGGCAAATCAATGTTATGCTTTTTGATGATATGTGTGAGCTCATCAATCTTCTTAGAATGGAAACGATGCTCCTCATGACCAACCTTTTTACAATAGGCACAAGTAGGTCTCTCCCTCTTTGGTGAGTTATCTCTCTTGGAAGAGGATGAATCTCCTTGTTGTGGAGAGGATGATGCTTTGTCCATAGGCTTTGATTGCCATTTCTTCTTGTTTGAGTTGTCCTTTCCTTGATTTCCTTTGTTCCCTTGATTTTCCACTAATGCTCGAGACTTACAAGCCTTAAGAATGCCCATTCTTATCAACTTAGTTTGTTCCATCATCAACATTTCATTGAAAGCATCAAATTTAGGCATTGTGTAGCTTGAACCCATTGTCATCCTATGGGTTTAGAAACTAGAAACAAATGCTGCATATTCTTGTGGAAGCTTGCCTATCAATTTGAAAATCAATTGAGTATCCTTCTTATCAATGCCACAATCTTTGAGTTGTGCCCTCAACTCATTTGCCTTGGTGACATAATCTTGTATAGTATCAAAGTTCTTGGGATCCAACATGGTGAGATCACTATCAATTTGATATCCCCTAATCTCATCAACTTGACCATACAAGTCTTCAAACTTTTGCCAAGCATCCTTGATTAGAGTACACTTCTCAATATGAAAAATGAGATCCTTTGATACATACTTTCTTAAGTTACCAATTGCCATGATATTTTTAGTAAGCCAATCCAAGTGACCAACTGGATCAACCTTAGGATCAGCAGGAGCAACAATAGTTCCATCAATGTAATGAGTTAGTCCTTTTTCCATAAGTTTACTCCATGCATCAATTTTCCAAGTAGCATAATTATGAGGAGTTAAGAGAGGAAACTTAGAAGAACCCATAGCAGTATAAAGGAAGGAACACAAGAGCACAAAAGCACAAGAGACACCCCCCCAAATTAACTCAATCAAAGTACCCCCCAAAAATGATGATTTTGACACTTTATATGTAGTGCGTGTACAATAGGCCACTTGTAAAACAAGGCTAAGTGGAATTCTGATTTAAATTTACAACTTCTCAAAATGAGATCTAAGAGACTTCAACAAATACTGCTAGTGGTCTAAACTGAGATCCAAACAAGATGCAAGTACCAAATATGCCAAAAATGGCCAAATAATGAAATTACGATTTCTATTTAAAATTACTGCAAACAAATGGTAGATTATGAAAGTAGATGAAAAAATATGCACTTTCAAAAAAACGACACTTGAAAAGGAGTCCATATGAGCCCAAATGAAGCCTCCAAAGTTGTAAAAATCAGGATTTCACGATTTGCGAAAAACCTGTATCCAAAAATCTAAAAAATTATGCACCACTGTACAGATCATGAAATTCTACCCCAAAACAAAACAATTTCTTGTAAAAACGAGTTCGGATGAGTGAGATATCGCTATTTGAAAATTGCCTGCAAAATTATAATTTCTGGAAAATTTCTGCCGCAGCTTCAAACTTCAAATGCCTCTAGATTTGGCCTCCGAAGTCTGATTTGGATGAAACAAAAGGCAAAACTTACTTTCTTGGACCTCCTCAATCCAATGGTAACCTCAGATTTGATCCATCAAGCTTCAATAATAACTCGCAATAGAAAATTCCAAAATACACAATACCAAATATTATCAATTTCTCTCAATTAGCAAACCAATGACATTCTAATGGCTCTGATACCATGTGAGATTTTGCCAAGATCAAGAGGCAATGTAAAACACAAATAAGAGAGAACAAAATAGATGATAGAAATAAACTGTATTCTATCAAGATGAAAAATATGATCAACTGGATCATTAAACATTACATACAATGAATATAAGCCTGCTTATATAGACAATGCTATATGGATATGTGAGCACACAAACATGAAATGTGGATCAATAAGAAACAAGGGTAGGTAGGAAATAGGTGTGGGTAGGTAGGAGAAATAATATAATAGTCCACATGAGGTGGATCACCCACTGAATGTGGAGTGTAACAACACGATCAACACCATAAAAGGTGGAAATTCTCCTACACACACTATCCCAATGTGACACAAACACCCAAGTGTCTCATACCCAAACTATTATGAAATGCATTTCCGAAGTAAACTTAAGTAAAGTGTAATAATATTCATGATGAATAATTATTTACACCAACAAAAGTCTTTACACAATCTATCTTCTCCTCCAAAAATGATATCATCAACAAAAACTTCAATAACCAAGATGTCATCATTAGTCACTTTGAAATATAAGTTGCTGTCAGCATTACCTTTAGTGTAACCAATCTTCAAAAGATATTTGTCCAATCTTGCATCCCAAGCTCTAGGAGCTTGCTTCAATCCATACAAAGCTTTCTTAATCTGCAAACCATATCTTTATCATTTGTCAATGAAAATCCATCAGGTTGTTCAATGTAAACTTCCTCTTCAAGATCACCATTCAGAAATGCACATTTTACATCCATATGATATACTTTATAGTTCTTATGTGCTGCAAATGCAAGAAATAATTCGACTGCCTCAATTCTAGCTACCGATGCAAAAGTTTCATTGTAATCAATTCCCTCTTTCTGTGAATATCCTTTACACACTAATCTTGCTTTGTTTTTGATTACCTTACCATCTTCATTAAGTTTGTTTTTAAATACCCATTTAGTTCCACTTACATTTTTGTCTTTAGGCTGGGGAATCAATGTCCATGTATTATTCTTTTCAATTTGTTCTAGTTCATCTTCCATTGCTTTAATCCAATGTTTGTCTTCACATGCCTCAATAACAAATGCTGGTTCAATTTGAGAAATTAAACATACCTCTTCATTTGCCAGTCTTCCTCTTGTCATAACACCTTGATACTTATTCCCAATTATCCAACTTTCAGAGTGATCCAGTCTTACATACCCAAGTTTGTTCACTTGCTACTATTCTTCAGTCACTGTGGAATTCTCTGATGATGTTGGTGTGACTGGATCCACATTCTATATCGATGCACTCTGTATTGGTTCATTTATGATCATCTCAATTGCCGGTTCATAATTTACAAACCTTGAATTTCCTCTAAAGTGTTCATCTATCTTCACATTAGCACTCTCAATGATTTTCTGCAATCTTTTATTAAAACATCTATATGCCTTTCTCTTAGATGAATAACCAAGAAATATTCCTTCATCACTTCTAGGATCAAATTTACCAACATACTCATCTCTCCTAATATAACATTTGCTTCCAAATATTCTAAAGTATTTAAGAGTAGGAGTATTACCAAACGATAGTTCATAAGGGGTCTTACCGATTTCACCTTTGATGTGAACTCTATTGAAAGTGTAAACCGCTGTATTCACTTCTTCTATCCAGTACACATGAGGTAGATTTGCTTTCAATATCATGCTTCTAGCTGCATCCAGAATAATTCTATTCTTCCTTTCCACAATTCCATTCTACTGAGGTGTCCGAGGTGTTGATAGTTGTCTTTTGATTCCATTCACTTCACAGAATGTATTAAACTCCTTAGACGTAAATTCTCCTCCTTGATCTGATCTCAAACATTTGATTTTCTTACCGGTTTCATTCTCTACCATTGCCTTGAATAGTTTGAATTTTCCAAAAGCTTCTGATTTCTCCCTGAGAAAAGTAACCCAACACATTCCAGAATAATCATCAATAATTTAGCATAAAGTATCTATCTCCCCATAGACTTCTTGTTCTTGTTGGCCCCCACAAGTCAGTATGAATTAAATCAAGAACATTATTGGATTTCTTAGAAATACTCTTAAAAGTTGTTCTAACTTTCTTTCCCATTTGACATTCCTTAAATACCAGATTATGAGGTTTTAAAATCTTAGGTAAATCCCTTACTACCTTAGTTGAACTAATCTTCACAATGCAATCAAAATTCACATGACAAAGTCTCTTATGCCATAACCAACTTTCATCAATATCTGCAATCAAGCATGTCTTTTCACTGTTATTCAAATGAAAGATATTACCTCTAGTCTGATTACTGGTTGCAATCTCCAATCCAGTTCTGTTCTTGATTTTGCATTTACCATTCTTGAATTGTAACTAAAATCCCTTTTCAACTAATTGACCAACACTCAAAAGATTATGCCGAAAGTTTTCCAACCAAGGTATCTCTAGATACTGATGTATTAGGCGTTGTTCTCAAATCATTAATAGCAATTACTTTTATTTTGTATGCCGGTGGAAATGCTCTTAAAAATTTAGACACAATTTCATCTTCACTTAAGGATCCTCCACAACATTATATTCCCAAAACAATTTCATTAACCTTTTCCATAAAAGCATAAATTCTTTCATCTTCTTCCATTTTTAGATTTTCATACCTGACCCAGAAGCATTCCAGTTTTGTAATTTTGATAGTGGTATCTCCTTCATTCAATATCTCCAATTTATCCCAAATAGCTTTAGCAGTAGATTGGTTTGATAATCCCATGATTTGCTGATCTGACAATGCACTCAAAAGTGCTTCTCTTGCTTTGCAATCATTCTCTTGATCCTTAGCCAATGTTGGTGGATTAGGTTGACTTGGTGCAGGACCAACATAGCCATTCTTTGTAACTTCCCATATGTCTCTTCCAATGCAATTCGGATGTGTCTCCATTCTGATCTTCCATATACCATAGTTGGTTCCATCAAGTTTCAGACTATCCTTCTTGAAAAAGTTTGTTGTCATAGAATCTCCTCAAGTTGTTAAAATTCTGCAAAAAAAGGACTTAGCTCTGATACAAATTGTTAGGACCCGGAGGCAATTGAGAGGGGGGGGGGGAATCAGTTGTCAATTAATTTCAACCCAAATATAACTTAATCAAACTTGATACTTAATACTGGTAAACCAAACTTGATGCCGGTTAACAGATTAATAGTTAATATCAATATCGGTGAAACTTAATGCATGAAACAAAAAGAGAAACAACATCTACAACACATAACACAAAGATTTGTATGTGGAAATTCTGTAAGGGGAAAAACTAGGGTGGGAAACCTTACCCACAATCATATGATACTACTGCAAATAGTATGTGTATACAAATTGGGTTTGCGCATGCAGGAAGGCCAACCGCCTAGAGCTCACTGCTCAATCACAAAATAGGAGTCACACTAAGTATAATTGGATGGTTAAATCCAATGATAATGTACTGCTCAAAGTAGCATCTTCAATGCTGGATTCAGTATCAGTTAAGCTCTGATAATCACCTTCAAACCTTACTTGAACCTTCTCTATGGTCTTCTCATATGATCTTCAATATTCGCACATACCATGTTACAAAACCATATACCATATACCATTACATTCCTATTACATTATCTCACAAATGAGATCTTACATATATACCAAAACCTAAGACCAAATGTGTAGGTCAGCTCACTAAGAATATTACAATTAAATCAATTACAAATGAATCAAGATGTGATGCATCATGTCGACTCAATACATTTACAATAATATCCAATCAATAAATCATCTCCATAACGTGCCGTGCTGATCTGGAATAGATAATGCATGTCGGTCCATAACCTAGACAAATTTGCCAGTAACAACAGATATGTCAACCCGATTAGACCGATAATCAAAACACCAAAATAAAGTATCCAAACCATGTCAACCACGTCTTCGACATAACCAAGTGATCTCCAAATGATAACAAATCATCATCAGTGCCGATGAACAATATACCAGTGACTATGCATAAGTCACTGAACATGTCGGTGAACATAATGTGCTAGTTCAACATAACCATAGATCTCCAGAAGGATAAGTGTTAACATCAATGACAAAACTAATGCAACACAACCTTAATACCAAAATCCACACCCCTCCCTAAGTTGGGTTTGAGTTGTTGAAGGTTGGACAAGTTCCCTTTGTTCGACCTTGTTGATCCCGGGCTTGCTCTGATCTGCTGTTTTTCCTACCTACATGATTTTTTTTTGTTGATAGTTTCCATCTATGTTAAGTGTCAACGCCCTAGTTATTGCTGCTTTTTTAATAAAAAACATTGAGATTTTTTCATTATAAGACATTAAATATATACCCAATATAAATCAAATAGTAAAAATTCTATATATCAAGACAACAAGAAGGAAGAAGAAACTTCTAAATAGCGTGCAAGTGGGGGGAAACTTTTTGATGTTGTGTTAATAAAATTAATTCCTTAAAAATATGGAGATCCAAGGAGCCCCATCATTTCAATAATAATAAAAAGAATGCCCATGTTTGATGTGTAAATTTATCTAAGAGTTGCCATCAATGTGATGACAAAAAATACATTGTCCATGATTGGGATACAACCCGCATCCATGATTAGGATACAACCCACATCCATAGTGTTGTGATTGGTTGATCAATTAGTCATTAAGATAGAGAGAGTCCTAGAAGGCGTTATTGTTATGGTTGGCACCGACTTCCTTATCCTCTAGACTAAAAAAGAAAAAAAAGGATATCCCATTATCTTAATATGCTCTTAGTTAATCACAACAATCCTCATTAGTTGTAAGTCTAAAAACATAACCATTTATAATGAATCAAATTTGAAGAATTTATGCACCTATCCACTAGCTCAACCTTATAGCATGAGAACAAGCTTTGGGTAGATGACCCAATTGACTTTGATGAAAAGAAGATGTCTCTTCTTTAATTATGGTTTCTAGAAAGAATACCTTAAAGAGTATGATTTATATGAACAAAAGGATGAAAAATATTCCGTAAAATTAATACAACAAGACACCATGAGATGGGTATAGGAATCCCTAGGGGGTCCTTAATAGCATTTAGTTGTTATATGTCAGAAATGATCCTAGTAAAGACAATGAATTATTAGCACATTAACACATTGCTTGCACTACTCCCCCATACCTATCATCTTAATATGGATATTTTTAGTGGCAAATCTTTGCCAATTGGTAAATAGTTCATATCAACCGATTTGAAATTGACTCAAATATATTGGAATCAAGAGGGTGGCCAAATCACTTAAATTTTACAAATTATTGATCAAATACATTTCAATTCACCATCAATTAATTTTATGAGGCATAGGTAATTAATATTTTCACCAACAATGGGATACTCCTCTTTTGGGGAGGCTGCTGCCTTCAAAGGTTCTCTTAGCTCTTATTCTTTGGCGATAGGTCAACAAGTTAATTGGGAGAAGTTTGCTATCTTTTTCATGAACACTCCTATTATAAGGCAACAAAGAATAGCTAATATCATTGGGTGCAAGGTGGAAATGCTCCCTCCACTTATTTGGGTCTCCCTATGGGTTTAGTCCCCCCAAACTCATTCTGGAATTTGTTAATTGACAAACTCAACAAAAAACTAGCTGGCTGGAAAGGTTCCATGTTATCTCAAGTAGGAAAGTTGTAGCTCCTTCAATCTACTCTTCAGAATCTCCCTGTCTATGATCTCAGTCTATTTGGTATTCCGGCTAAATTTGTTAAAGCTTTAGAGAGGATTCAGAAAATATTTCTTTGGTCAGGGGTAGAAGAAAAAAAAAGGACTACCTTGGTTGCCCGGGACAAAGTGTGTAAGCCTAAGAGCAAGGGAGGTTTAGGTATTAAAGCTCTCAAAACTTTTAATAAAGCTTTGCTTGCTAGACAGATATGGAGGGCTTATGGCATTAAGAAAGATTGGAATCGGGTGCAGTTTGATAAATATATTCATGACCAACCTCTCCATTCTCTTCTATACTCTGAAGATAGCCCTGCTGGGTCTTTCATATGGAATAGTATTACCAAATCCACAAAAGTTGCCAAAGTTGGAGCTGGATGGGTCCTTGGCAAAGGTGACAAAATTAGATTCTGGGAGGATGCTTGGATTAAAGATGAACCTCTCTTTAATCAAGACTGTAGTCAATTCATTGATGAATGTAAAGGAAGGTTTGGGTCTATGGTTTGTAACTACTGGAAGGAGAACAAATGGGTAAGGCTGGATGCTATTTATGCTAGGTTTTTGCTACTTCAGTAGAATCTACTGTCCTTTTCTATTAATACATATTTTGATGATGTGTTTCTTTGGAAGAGTAATCCTAGGGGTAACTTCACTGTTGCCTCAGCCTATAAAAACACTTTTACTCAGATCAGCAACCCAATATGGGTTAAAATTTGGAATAGATTTCTTATTCCTAAAATTAACATGTTTTTTTGGCTTGCTACTCAAAACATGATTCTTACTATTGATCATTTGACTTGTAGAGGTTTCATGTTTCCTAACAGGTGTGAGCTATGTCAGATAGAGGAAGAAATAGTGGATCACTTGTTTATCCATTGTTCCTTCTCTTGGGAAAGCTGGAGTAAATTTTGGGTGAAATGGAAAGTTGATTGGGTCATGCAAAATAGTCTCAAGGAAGTTATCTGGCAGTGGATCTTTCCCACTAAATTTCCTCTAATCAAGAATCTCTAGTCCTTGATTCTTCCCATGACCTGCTGGTATATTTGGAAGGAGATAAATAACAAAATCTTTAGAGAAGCTAAGTGCACGTCTCAAGTGGTTTTTGAAAATTTTTGTAGGGCCATAAAAGAAAACATTAATATTCCTCACAGAAACAACAAGCAATGGTTTTTTGCTGACATGAATGATATTGAGAAAGGTATCCTTACTGAATGGAATTTGATTCACAAGGTTTGCAAATCTGACAATAAGACTAGTGTAATACCCTAAAATTGGTCATCTAAACCATGGGCCCCTAATCTCGACAACATCACCAAGGTCCTAACCAAAGGCAATTAAATCAACTTTGAGCACATCATTAATTCTTCAATTATCAAATATCACATGGAAAATCAATTACTCAATATTAATTAAATATTTATTTAATTAATTGAATCATTCCAAGAAAATCACATTTTGATCAATTATCCTATTTAATTTATTAAATATCCTTGCATATTTAATTAATTAAATAAATTTGCCATTTAATCATGCAAAAAGGAATTAATTATTACAAAAGAGGAATTAATTATTACAAAAGATGAATTAATTACAAAGAAAGAGTTAAATTGAAAATAAAACAAAAAGAATTGAATTGAGAGAGAAATCAAACTTGAGATATTACTTCTTGTTCTAAATGGTTCAGGTGCTGGCATATTATTCATTACACCTCAAAAGTAATCCATACCAAAGTCCTACAAGATTTTGTTCCCTTGCACGAACAACATTGCAGAGCATGAAGCCTTGGTAAATGGTATAAAGCTAGCCATTGAATGGAAGGTTGCTGAATTGCATATTTATGGAGATTCTCAGCTGATAATCAATCAAATCAACGATACATATCATAATCGAGATGAGAAGTTGATGCCTTACAAGAGAATGGTGGACGATCTCAAGAAGTAATTTGCTTTTGTATCATTCCAGCAGATTCCTAGATCCGCTAACAGAGTAGCAGATGCTATGGCTACCTAAGCATCTATACCTGAGTTACAAGAGTTCAATGCTCACTTTGAATTCCTGGTGGAAGAGTTACGTTACCTGGCTTATGATCCCCCTGAAACCCAAATAGTCTATTCTATTGTTGGACATGACTCATCCTGATATAGCCACATCTACTCCTATCTACGCGACCAAGTTATCCCTGAAAATCTTACCCGTAATGAGAAAAGAAACCTGACACCAAATGCTTCACGGTATGTCATCATTGCTAACGATTTGTTTAGGCGAGGTTTGGATGGTACATTGCTTAGATGTCTAGAAACTAAAGAGTCTAAACATGCGTTATCGGAAGTTCATGAAGGTATTTGTGGATCTCATTCGAATGGTCTTACTTTAGCTCGGAAACTACTAAGGGCTAGCTACTACTGGCCAAACATGGAAAAAGATGCTATTAAATTTTCTAAAACCTATGAAAAATGTCAGCTACATGGGAACCTCATACATGCTCCAACAAGGGATCTCATACCCTTTATTACACATTGGCCTTTTCAGCAATGGGCCTTTGATCTCATTGGTCAGATATACCCAACATCATCTAATGGACATAAATTTATCATAACCACCACTAAGTATTTCACTAAGTGGGTAGAAGCGGTTCTACTCATTAAGGCTACTGGAAAACAATTAGCTCTGTTCATTCTAAATCATATCATCTGCAGGTATGGGATACCTTCGTCCATCGTGACTGATAATGGAGGATAGTTCAAGAATAAAGATCTGAACGAGCTCTGTGAGAAATTCAAAATAAAACAACATTGGGCATTAGTATATTCCCCTCAAGGTAATGGACAAGCTGAGGCATCTAACAAAAACCTATTGACTATATTGCACAAAACAATGAACAAATCCGGGAAGGATTGGCATATGCAGCTCAATCCTGCATTATGGGTTTATAGAACAAGTATCATAACACCTACTGGGGCTACACCTTTTTCTCTGGTGTATGGGTCCAAAGTAGTATTACCTATTGAAGTAGAAATACCATCTCTAAGAGTTTCTTTGCAAGGTCTTGTTACTGATGAAAACTATAGGATATCTAGATTGCAAGAACTTGAACTGCTGGATGAGCGTCGACAAGTGGCATTTGATCATCTTAGAGTATACCAAAAGAGATTATCTAGAGGATATAACAAGAAGGTTAGACAAATAGAATTTTAGGTTGGTGACCTAGTTCTGAGAGAAAATCTCAAAAATCAACAGTTTCGAGACAACAAAGGGAAGTTTGAACCCAACTAGCTGGGTCCCTACATCGTTACTACAGTCTTTGGCTCTGGTACCTATCAACACTCAACATCGAAAGGAGAACAATTCTGTGAACCGATTAACACCATCCACTTAAAGAAATTATTCACTTAGCATTCTCTGCTCCACCAACCTATACAACTAAAAAAGTCTTGAAAAAATCATAAAAATTATAAAAAGTCCTGAAATATATATATATATATATATATATATATATAAAAGAGAAAATGTCTCGGTGAAAACCTAGTAAACAGGCACCTTGGTAAAAAAAAAGAAACTCTGCCAAAAAGGTGAAAACCTGACAAACAGGCACCTCTTGTATTCAGCGCTCCATCTATCAACGCAACATTGGCATTTCCCGCTTTCATGCATCTTTGCTTTCGCTTGTACATATATTTCAGTCACTTTTGTGACATCCTGGTTCATTAGAACCCTCATGACTTGAAACTGATCAACATCCTAGTCTTAGGTTAATTGACAGAGCACATTTCATGTCCTAAGTAGTGTCAACCAAGTCATCTTTCTGTTAGTGAAACCTGGTCATCCACTTTGAGTTAGTCACCTGTCTCCTGACTACTGAAGATTTTTTATCACTGAGTACACAAGTAAAACAACATAACAGAAAACAATCACCAAATAGTTTGAGCTATGAATGAAATTTTTTTTTGCATGCTGTCTTTTATATTGGTGTTCGATTATTATCCCTCTGAGTAACTCAAGGAAGTCTATTTTGACTAAGAGGAGCAAGGATTGGGGGCATAATATTTTCTTTGTTTTTTGCTTGTAGGAATGATCCCAATGATCTGGAAACATCTAAATTAGCTGGGTGTTTGTGATAAGAGCCTTCACATCAAGGTGAAATTGCCTCACATACCTCTACTTCGCTTATTTGTATGCTACAGGGAGGTCCATATCATTTCTTTATCTATTTTGAGGGAATTTCTTTATGATGCAATTCGCATCCCTACGAAATTTGTCCAAGGATATGAACAAAAAAAGGGTCATTGCGGACAAGATATTTAAAAATTGCACATGAAAGAAAACAGACTCTAATCTGCCTGTTATGTTCGTTATGCTCGGTGATGAATCTTAAGCATTTTAAATCTGGTGACTAGGTTTAGGTTGCATTTTGCACATCATTTTGCATATCATTTTGCATTTCATTCTGCATCTTTGTGAATTTAGAGTGATTTTGGTATGGTAATAATATATTTATCTTCAGAATGAGAGCTGGAAGCTTCATCATTTCTACACTAAGTGGTCTCCTTTCATCATTTCTCCGATCAAGTACTTGTGTTTTGAGATGTTTAGCTGCATACATAAACATCTTACTTAGATTCATACACTTCATTATTACTCATTTGCATTCATCTTATTGCATAGAAAAATGAAAACATATTGCATTACTTATTACTCATTACACATTCATTTATTTGCATATGAAAAGAAACAAAAAATAGACATCCATATTCATTTGCATTACATACATTCATGCTGAAAAGAAATGCATTCATATAGAATAAAGCATATAAAAGACATCTCATAAATCGATTCAACACAAGTATGATGAAGTCAAATTGGATCTCGTATATATATATATATTGCGTAAAGTCTATGAGTACAAAATGATGTCGAATGACATATACAAACTCTCATCAGAGCAAGAATCATATAGGCTACGAAAAATGGGTGTGTCTACAAAAAATATCCAAGCTACAAAAAAGAATAATCTAGTTGGCACCCTCTCCCTCATCGCCTAGTGGAGGAGGAGGAGCTTGATGCTCGAGATTATTACGAGGTACCCGAGCTCCCTCTGACCGTGCCATATACTGCGAGTGGGGTATCACTTGTTGCACAACTAGAATTGTGACACTATAAGCTGCAACATAGTAGGCTGCCCTACTAGTCTGGTGAAGGACCTCCTATCGCAAGGGCTTAATCTCTGCTCTTGCCTCTGCTCTCAATGCCACGATCTAATAATTGTGCTATGCTCTAAGATTTGCAAGCTGTCAGTCTCTCTCTGACCTAAGATCTATAAGTTGTCGATCTCGATCCGCCAGCTGAGTCTAAGCCACTATCAATTGTGACTACAACTCTGCAAGATGTGCTCTCATAGACCACCTTGCGTCAGTCCCCTGCTCTCTCGTAGGCTCTCCACCACCATCTCCACCTCCAGCACCACCCTGCTCCTCCTGCCACTGCCAAACCTATCTTGGAGTTGCTCGCTCCTCCTCAGTCCAGACCAATCTCACTCCTACTCTCCCAAGGGATCCACCCTCACCCCTTTGTTGTCTAACATCAACTAGTGCCCTGCTACTGCTAGCACCACCATCACCACCTGTCCACCGTGGAACCTTAGCTCTTTGTCCCTGTAATGGAACATGGGCATCATCCTCCATATCCTCAATGTGAGGCGCCTGCTCAGTTGGACCTGTGAATTTGGGAAATGGATGCTGCTAAAACTAATCTCTGAACTAGGGCAAGCCCCCACATCTGCAACATCATCCATATAATCCCATCTAAGGCACTATATACTAGTCATCTCCTGCATAGCCAAGGCATAAGACAACCTCGGCAACCAACCACATCTCTCCTCATTTGTATAACGTGCATAAGCTATATACTCTTGGGATATCCCCTGAGGCCTGCCATACTGCCTCATCACCTGTGAAACGATGAATCACTCAACAATGGTCTGTGATCTCTCATTGAGAGGATGCATAACAAAAATGTCTCTACGCAACAATCGCCAGTCATCCCATGGATCCAAGCCTCTATAAGGCCTCCACACTACGGCTATCAGGTCATCAAGCTGCCGCCACAAAAAATATGTCTTGCCCAGATGGGGTTGTGTAATATATCCAGCATACCTATATATAATCGACTGCCCTAGATCTCTGCTATCGTCAACTATAGGCCGACAAATGGGAAGGTGGTCCCAAGCCCACACCTGTAAGATGTACACACGCGCGACCATGCTCCTGCCCTCTCTATACACAATCTCATGCATCTCTCGATACATGTGGGCCAGCATACATGAACCCCAACCAAGTCTCTGAGGGGTCTCCATTAGTCTCTCCAGCATCTGACCCCATCCGTACTGAAATCCCTGATGCCCTCTATCTGGCATCAAAAAGCAGTCAGTGAATCCTGTGAGAACACACACCAGAGGAAACTCCTCGTTGCACTTGCTCATGATAATGTCCCAACTAATGGAACAGGTCAAAATGTCTGGATCCCTAAACACATGTCTAACTGCCTGCAATCCAAGTAACAATGCGGTATCATAATCTACCTTTTCCCCAGTAAAAGGGATACGAAGGATCCTGTACACATCCTTGGGAGTGATGGTCATCTCCCCCACTGGCAAATGAAATGTGTGATGCTTTGAATGAAAATGCTCAACTAATACTGTGAGCATACTGTGATTCACACGGATATTTGGAAAACCAAGGAGATTCGTCAAACCACATAAATCGACTTGAGCCTGCTCAACCTCATAAAAATGTCGTACTAATATCATGGTAGGCAGATAAACACATCTAAAAAGAACAGGAGGTAATCAAACCTAAAAAAATCAAATAATGGAGCATCATAAAACATTCCAAGTAAGCCTACCAGTGAAGTAAAACATCATGCAAATCTAACTAAGTCAAGTGCAAAATCAAAATTTCAAGTTTAGACCCTAAAAAATGCTCACCGTTCCTCGAATGACAAAACACAGAGGGGTAGCATCTCTTACGAGTCAAGAATGGCTTTCGTACGATAAAACAATCCCAAATGACAAATTATTACATGCCGCACGCCAAAATGGTATTTTTACAGGCATGTCGTACAACAAGAGGGTAGGGCCCGAACGACAAATCTAGTGCCCTCAAACGATAAAAGAAATTTTGCCAGTTACTCATACAAAACAGGATTCTGTCTCGCATGATAAAATGTGAAACCCGACCCCAAACGTGGTAAAAACTTGAAAAATGAACCAAAAAATTCAAAATTGAACACATAATGAGGCTTAAGATCGATCACTTACCACTGGCTCATAGTTTTGGGGTTGATTATGACGTCTCTGGCGCTCAAATCGATGCTGACGAGTAGGGACCACCATTTTCTCCGCAGAAGACTTTTTGAATTTTCAAACTTTGGAGGTTAAAATGATTTGAAAATGACACTTTCCTCCCATATATAGCCAAAAATCTAATTTTTCAACTTGCTTCGATGGTCATCAAAATTGTACCCTTAACTAAATCGATTGTTCTGATTCCATTTTCGGGATCGAAATCAAAATTAGAGATTATTGTACTAGTCAATTTCACAGAATTTGGACCATTTAGCGCTTTTTCATCAAGAGCTCATTCTTTCTTCAAATTGCGCTCAATTTTCTCAAAAATCAATGCTGAATCTCAATTTCAATTCTACAAAACAACTTTGCGCTCAAAACTTCTTCAAATTGTGATCAATTTCTCTAAATCAACTTTGCGCTCAAACATCAAATTTTCAAATATTCTTCAGAATCAATTTGTGTTCAAATAACTTCTCATCGCCAACAATTGCCTATAATCATGAACCCTCGCTATCTTTCGATTTCGCTCCCGAGGGGGCATATCATGACCTTATACTCTCATATCTTCAAAGTCGAGAAAATTTTCAAATCCTCATCAAAAGTCGAGCAAATCTTTTTCAACAAAAGAAAATCAATCAAATTCTTACCGCTAGGGGCATATCAGTTTCATCGCTTCAAATCAAGCTGATATTTGTCTTCATCTGAATCAATCTCTTAACATTAATCAGTTTCATCGCTTTACATCAAGCTGATTATTTGTTTAAAATCAATCAAAAGTTTAAAGAGTATCTTTGATCACACACTCAATCTAAGCAGGTGTTCAATATTCGTTGCTTTGGATCAAGCTGGACAGTTTATCTTCGCTCATCGTATCTTGATCAATCAAGTTCAAGATCGATTTTATCTTCACTCACTGTGTCTAGATCAATCAAGTTCTAGATCAGTACACATGAGATAACTAATCCATCAAGGTCAAGTTCGGTATCTTTTGTTTTCTATCATTCCTAAGTTCAATCAAGTTTAGGATCGGTATCGCTTTAATCAAACTTCATTCAGCTTCGTCACTTCAAATCAAGCTAAACACCTCACTTTTCATCTAGTTTGTGATCAATCAAGTTCATAACTGGCATCTCCTAGACATCAACTATTCTTTGAACCAACGCGCTGCTCGCACATTAATTCAAAGAGGGGCAAATGTAATACCCTAAAATTGGTCATCTAAACCATGGGCCCCTAATCTCGACAACATCATCAAGGTCCTAACCAAAGGCAATTAAATCAACTTTGAGCACATCATTAATTCTTTAATTATCAAATATCACATGGAAAATCAATTACTCAATATTAATTAAATATTTATTTAATTAATTGAATCATTCCAAGAAAATCACATTTTGATCAATTATCCTATTTAATTTATTAAATATCCTTGCATATTTAATTAATTAAATAAATTTGCCATTTACTCATGCAAAAAGGAATTAATTATTACAAAAGAGGAATTAATTATTACAAAAGATGAATTAATTACAAAGAAAGAGTTAAATTGAAAATAAAACAAAAAGAATTGAATTGAGAGAGAAATCAAACTTGAGATATTACTTCTTGTTCTAAATTGAGAATTTGAAATAAAAAAAGCAATTAATTGAATTATTGAATTAAAACTCAAAGCTTTTCAGAAAAAGAAGTTCAGTTACATTCAAAAGATCTCTTTTCTTCAATAAATCAAATAAATGCATGGAATTATCTATTTTTATCACAAATGCATGGAATTAATTAAATCTTATTATTTCCAATGTAACTTGGGCTTCTTATTTGAATGCATTTCAATTAAACTATAATTGGAATCTATCTTGAGGTTAAAATGAACCCGATTTCTCAATTATTTTCAGTTAAACCTAAATTGTGCTTTTTCTTGATCTCTTGAGAATTCTCTATAAATTCAGCCTCCATCTCTCATTCCATTCTACCCCAAAGATTTTTGAGAACACGCTTGGAGATTATTATCATGCTAATTTCACTCTGGAGTCATTGAGATATTGTGCTTTTTTTTAGATTATTTGCATCCATATTTTAGTTCATTTCATTGTTGCTTGAATCTATATTGCTTGAATTTCATTATTGCTTGAATTATTCATCCATCTTGCATCCATTATAGCTTAATATCATGCTCATATAGATTAAATACTTCATCTTGGTGTAGTCTAGTCACTGGTATTGCTTATAAAAATCTGAGAGTAATCTTATACTTGCATCTTTTAGAAGGCAATTAGTCGCTTTGTTATGGTTTATTATTCATTGATTATTATTTACTAACTATAAATGTAATGAATAAATTGAAGTGTTGTGTCTTGCAGATACAAATCCTTTTTCCACTTTTCACACACACAACTAGGAGAACAAATGTTGTTTGGATATTTCCAAATTATGACTCAGTCAAGGTGAATTTTGATGGGGTTGCCAAAGGCAACCCTGGGAAGTTAGGAGGAGGAGGAGTCATTAGAAATTCTCAATGTGTCTGCATTGCTGCTGTTGCTTCTCCCTTTGGAGTTCAAGATAATCATGTCGTTGAAGCTCAGGCCATGTTGAAAAGTCTCCAGCTTGCTCAGGGCTTCAAATTTTAAAAAATATGGTTGGAAGGGGACTCCCTCAATATCATTCAGGCCCTTAAAAGTACTAGCTCCTCCTCTTGGAATATATTCAATATTATTGAAAGTGCCAAAAAGCTATTAAATGACTATGATAGTATTCTCATATCCCATACTCTAAGGGAAGGTAATAAGGTTGTAGACCTTTTAGCTAATGAAGGGGTCTATTTAGAGGAGGACACTGATTATATTGGAGAAGCTCAATGTAAAAAGAATGTTCGGGAGCAATTATTATTTGATCATGTTAATGGTTCAAGTTAAAATCATAATTACCTCCTTGGGTCCGGATATCAAAAACAAAGATTGGGGTTATGCGAAGTGTCAGTTAATGATTTTTTTAGGCATAGTTATTATGATCACTGGTGTGACGGGGCTTATCACAATAAGTGCTGGATCTTTATGACCATTATTATTTACCTTTTTAAATTCAAGGAAGGAACTCTATTTTGTGAACCCTGTTTTTTGCTCAAGAGCCTGCGCTTAAGTCTAGGTCTGCAGATTGTGAGTTATATTGTTGAACACTTTGACCTGCAATTCAAGATGGGAGGTAACCTAAACTAGAATGAGCCCTCTGGTTGTGAGAACTGGAAAAGTGAGCGGAAAGTGTGGAGGAGGCTTCATAGACATGGATTTACAGATTACATGGAAAAGTTGCATGGAAGCAAAAACTCGGTGTCTCAAGGCTTTGCTAAAGGTTGGAATAATAACAAAGTTACTTTGTTTGGGGAGACTTCGAATATTGATGAGGATCTAGTTGCGGAGGTGACGGGATTACATAAGGAGGGCACCAAGTTCTATAGAGATCAAAAGTTTTCTGCTGAAGTCATTAAAAACTTCCCGAAAACTGATGATGAGAAGGCTCATCTTGCCAAGAAAGACAACGTCTCTTACTACCTCCCTCATCATGTAAAGTCCTTTTGATAGAAGATGCTTAGGGTTTTGATGGAATTCCTAACAGTTGATGATAGATTTACAAAAGTTTATAATTATCACTTTTCTATTCTTAACCATTTCCGTTATGGGGTTAAGATTTCTTTGCCATTTTACTTAGCTTCTTCCTTGAATGAGAGCTTGGCAGACCATGCAAAAAAACTGAAATCTTATCCCATAGCTCATCAAGGGCTTATTCTTCTCATTTATAAACACTTGAAGGAAAAAACTATGGTTAGCTAGGATGATCATCTGGTGACAAATGCTCATATTTCAGATAGTCATAATGATTCTAGTCTGATGATGATTTGTCAAGCATTCCTATCCATAAAAAAGGGAGGGTTGATACTAATAAAGTGGACATAGATATGGAAGCTGATATGGAGGAGGAACAAGAGAAGGAGGATGATAATGAAGTGGAGAGTGAGAATGCTGGAGAAGAGGAGGAGGGGAAAATAAATGTTTATGCTGAAAATCCTGATTCTAACCGTATGGTCTCGGACAATAGGAATGTTGTCCAGATTTCCATGAAGGAAGCTAACCCTAAATCTATGAGCTCTGAGCAGGGAAGGGATACTGTGGACTCCATCTTGAATGCAACCCGAAACTGTACTCTGGAATCTTTCAATTTTTAGAAATGGGTTGTTGAAAATATAACCAGTATTCAGAGTAAATAGAGAGATCTGGAGGATATGATTCACAATTTGATTAAGGATACTAATTCTGGGAAAAAGAGTGCAGAGGTGGAAACCAGCGAAGCTAAGGATGAAGTTGAGATGTAGGATTGGTAGGAAAAAGAACTTATAAAAGGTGATTTGAAACATCTGGAAGATGTGATCAGAATTGTCAAAGATAAGGCTGAGGTTGATAATGAAACCATCATCAATCGGGTTGCTAAAACTAAGAAGGCTTTGAAGAATTTTATGAATCACAGTCTTGAGGCCTTGAGGATATCGTCTCAAAATATGAATGCCCTGGTGGATTGTTTGGAGAGGAAACAACAAAATAAAGATATGGTTATCATTGATGATATGCCAACCTCTAGCTCTACCCCCCAAATTTCCAGGTGAAGGACCAGGCAGATGACTTGTGATTCAAAGACAAAGACAAAAGACATTCAGCTGAAGCAGGAGAACAAAGATATGAGAGAAGCTGCAAAGGCTATGATGCTATTGGTTAAGAATACCGAGGAGTCCATAAAATTTTTTATTTGATATCTAATGCTGGTCTTTGGTTGCCAGTCTCTCATTGGCTCTGTGCTACTTTGGGTTTTCTGCTGGTCTTTTTGCAGCTTTTTTGTTTTCGTCATGTCTTCTCTTTTTTCTTTCATGCTTATCCTCCGTTATGTAAGCGGGTTTTGGGTCCCTTAAAACCTAATTTTCCTTAATCAAAAACTATGCATTTCCAACTTTCTAATTTATGTTTTTGTCTAGATTTTTGGATGCATGTATTAATTAACTCACATATTCATCAATACCGTTAAAAGTGCATTATTTATGAGGATCCATCTTGCCAAAAACATTAAAAGTTCACTACATTGGAGAACCCATTTTGTCAATAACATTAAAATTAACTGCATAGAGGATACATTCCATCAATTCTATTATCTCCATGCTAATCTTAGGTCCATAATTGATTTGAAAATTATTATTATTTTTTAAATGCATGGTAAAATTTTTAATGTGACTGGCGATGCTAGAATGACACACCCTCCAACTCCACGTGAAACACTTTTGACCCCGAACTATGAACTGGTGAGGCCACAACCGAGGGAGCTCATCCCCACACTTAACTTGTTCAAACCCGCGAGCACAATGGCCCAGCGAAGATACAAGGCCTGCGAGCACAATGACCCAACAGGGTTTTGAACCTTGGTGGCCACTTCACCAATGAAGTGTTTTAACCGAGACACTACATGTATGAAGACATTGCTTGGAAAATTACAACATATGTGTTTTGTCAATGTTTTATTCAACAAACATTTACATGTATAATTTTATAATCACATAATTTGCTAAATTTTTATTAACCATTTAAGAATCTCGTAGAATTTTCCTAATATGAATCAATATAAATCAATCAAAGTTCTAATTTATTTTTACACATTTTGTTTGGTTCTAATTCTCAATTCATATCACAGGTAAGTTATGATTACAAGGATTGTTGTATTAGTGAGTCAGTAAAAACCTAAGCGATCATTTCTTTATAATATTATAAGATTATTTCACTTTGTCATTTTTACTTCATTCTTATAAATGATTTTGAGTAGAGAGACATCCAGGGCCTAAGGAATCAGGGATCTATATTCCATGATTCCTTTTTAAATTAAAATATATTTTTTGTAGCTTTTATTGTGTGAGAGATGTGGAGGAAGAAAAAGACTCCTAAAAGTGTTGAAATGAAGTCATCAAGACATATAACTACAATGTTGTATTTTGGCAATGTTTATAGTCCATCAGATGGAGTTATATTATCAACTCTAGCATCAAATACTAACAAAGAAGGAAATACCTTAGAGGAAGATCAAAATGAGTTACTTGACTCAAGTGAAAATGTTGCAGATTATGCTCCAAGGGACACTTAGGTTAGCTAGAATTATTTAATTGACTAGGATGACATTGTCATAGATGATGCTATTGCATAGAAGGGGAAAAGAAAGGCCAAATGAAAAATGGGACATGAGTGAGATATGACAAGGGATGTTTAGATTGATTGGGTATTAAAGTACCAATTCATTGAACCAGTGGAAAATGCAAAAAAGATGAATCTCCAGCAAAATGTAAGATTTGTAGTTGGAAATATAAAAGGGATAAAAAGTCATAGCTAAAATTGGATGCAATAGAAAAACATATTGACAAAGTTCATGAAAAATAAATCTTAGATGGAAGGAACAACCAGTGATAGAATGGAAAACAAAAAAAGAATGTCTTCATGTTAAGCATGCCTTGAAATATGATGAACATATGCAAAATAAATAAATATTGCTCAATGTGGAGGTTCAATTAAAACTCAATTTGGAAAAATTATGGAAGAAGCACAAACGAAAAAATATTGTTTGGTTGAGTGTTTTTTTTTATATTTTGTCTTGAAGGAATCTTATGACAAACTATCTAGCATATAATAGTTTATTTTTTTGGGCATTCCTAACTTTCCTCATACACATTGGTCAATAAATAGTGGACGAGAATGAGCAAGTTGTCTTGTTGAGGTGGAAAAGTAATATTTATAAGGAAAAAAGAGTCAACCTTTATTATATTATCTTTAGATGAAGTTACAATGTTAGATAATACTTCTTGTGTATGTATGCATGTGTACTATTCTCAAGCATATTTGCCAACCTCATGTACATCATGTTTATAAAATGAAGGAGAATATATCATTGTAAAATCTATTTGAACTAGTTAAGAAATCTATGAATGAATATGGAGGCATGCAATGATTTTTTTGGTGGCCACTATTTGCCAATTGGCTAATAGTTGAAATTTGGGAATCAGAATTTGGCTTATAGTTCAAGTTTTAAGGTGATCTGAATCACCATATTTTTTACAAATTTTTATTTTAGCTGTATTTAAATCACCAAATTATTTATTTTATTGATTTTTTTAGCTCAAATATTTGTCACAATATTTGATAAATGATTAAATAAGATTCGCCTAAATTTTATAACATATTGCAGAAATCTAAATTAATTTTTCAATAATATACCATAATTATTAGTTACATTAGGGTTATATCACCAATCTTTAGTTGCTACCATTGATCTAAAAAATATAATCTAATGGCCCTCATTGTATTCCATGAGGTAAAATTTGTTGAATTTTGCAACGCAACCCTACAAGATCAAACAACAAACTAGAAAACCTTCCACAAATGAGAGTAGAAAGAAAAATATGTCATATTCCTCAAAAAAAATGATTATAGAATGAAGATTACAATGTATAAAGGAATTCTTTATAGAAAGGAAAACGATTTGCTAATCCTAAAACTACAAATAAAGTAAAGCATGGATCTAAATAAAGCTCAACTAAAGCTAAACTAAATTATCCCTTTAAATGAAACTTGGGAGAGGTAAAAAAACATTTAAATGCGTGAAATGCAAGAATGAGTGTTGGCAAGAAAAGGGCTGATGAGGTACCCATGTACAAATTGATGCAATTCAATCTCTCACATATAGAAAAATGAGAAAATCCTAGTGGGGGAAAACTCCTCTCCAAAATAGAGAAAAAAGGAATGAAAGACTAAGAAGCCTACAAGAAGATGTCCTAAAAGAGAATAGGAAAATGAATAACATATTTGAAGTGCAAAGAAGTTGTAGACAACCATCAAACTAAGAGATTGATATAGTGTTGAATGAAGAACCTCATCTAAAACCAAGATGATGATCAAGATGAAGAAGAAGAAAATCTACATGAGTGCCCCAATGACACTACTTGAAATATCAGATGCAAAACAAAGGCAAACTATCTAGAAATCAAAGATATAGATGATAATAGTCTAAAGAACTAATTAACTAAGGATAAGTCACCTCCACAAAATTGGAATGCAAGAGTATTTATATGGTAAAAGCTCCATCTCACCTAAATACAACCACTACATCCATGTATTAAATAGGAACAAATACTATATATGTATCTCACTCCAAAGAAAAATCAAGGAAGCATTAACACCAATAGTAAACCCCCCCTCGGCCCCACATAATGCTAAAAATGGAGATAGATGATAGGTCCATTAAAAATGTGTCTCACCAAGTAGTTCATGAAGGAGAATTTGAATGTGTACAAGAAATTACCTACAACATAAAAAGGTTATGCAACCAATGCATACATGCATGGGAGAAAAATCTCTAGGATTTGATGTAATTATGGAGGGACACTCACTAGACAAAGGTATGATGACAAAACATAAGGCATTACATAACCCCCCATGTAAATTTATAATGCAGTGCATGCAAAAAATAAGGCACAACATAATGTGCAAAAATTCCCCAAAACCATACACAAGAGTGACACTTTATCTAAGTGCGTCTACAAACAATGTGTGCACTAGAATATGTGGCGATCAAAATATCAACATTGAGATCAAAGGACCAACATACCAATAAGACTTTTGAGTACAAAGATTAACTAAATTAAACTAGTTTAACTTCTCAAGATATGTCTCATTGTTCTCTATCTCATACGATCCCTAAAGCCAACGTTTTTCTCTCAGATCATTGAGCAAATGACAACTCCAAGAACGAGTGATATTGTGATCTATATGCGTGAATGCAATCTAATATCTATATGATATGTTCAAGCTATGATACTAAGCTAGAATTAAGATATTGATATGATAAAGATATTAACAAACTATCCTAACATGATATACTAACATGGATATACTATGATATGGAATGCTTATAAATGCTAAAATGCTATTATAACAAAGAGAGGCTAAAATCCTTGATATAATTAGACTATAATGTAGATGCATAAAACTTGGATATGGAGAATGAAGAAAGCAAGCTCTATTTATGGAGGAAATAGGGAATTGGAGAGTTAAGATTCAATAATATTAACAATGGCTAGGATTGAAAGTTACTCAATCCATGTTTACAATTTTCAGCAATGAAATGGTGCCAATTGTCAACAAGAGGAGGCTTGAGAGGAGATGCAAGAGGCATTAAATGCTTGAGAAGACATGAAGGTCACCTTAGGAGGTTGGGTTATGGTTAGGTTAGGGTCATCCATTGGATAAAGATTTTACCCAAGGGGTAAAATATTGTGCAAGGGTTAAGTGGGATAACTAGGGTTAAAGCCATGAGTTCTTGATGCGACCCTTTAGTTAGATGAGGGTTAAGTTAGAGAGAAAGTCTCTAAGAATGAGGGGAGGTTGGATTAACCATTAATGGTTAAGAGGAATTTAGGGACAGATTTGTAAGAGTCCTTACAAATTTGGGGAACTCAACAAGTTAGCTTGTTGAAGGAATAAAGTCTTTATTGCATTTAGAAGGCTTTCTTCCAAATTTGAGAAGTGACCTCCCAAAATTTAGGGATGTGATATGATTGGAAGAGTTAAGGCTAATTAATTGGGATTAGAAAGGTTCTAGAAGAATGATTAGGAGGCAAGAGGGAAATGTAGGAAGGGGCAAGTGAGAGAAATAGGATTTTAATTAAAATAAAAATGTTTTATGTCAACTAAAATAGATGCAACTTGCATTTTATAGAAAAATGCATGTGGGGGGTTTATAAATAAATTTGATTTATTTATATGCAAGGATGAATTTAATTAACATGGTGAAATTGAGATTTAATTAAATGAAGTGACTTATTTAATTAAAGGTTAGAAAGGGGGTTAGATGAATTTAATTAAATAAATTGAATAATTCATTTAATCAAATAGATGAAAATGAAGAAATTAATTAAATAAGATTTATTTAATAGGGGAATGTGGCTTAAATAAATATTAAATATTTATTTAAGTAGGTCGTTAGATTTGTACATCTACACAAAGAAGTGCATGAAAAGGGTGCTCAAAATGCCCAAATAGGGAAAAGTGTTGGAAATACATGTAAAATAACCCAAGGGATGTCATCCAATGTGTATAGAAAGTTTCTGGGAACCAAATAAACCAAGTAATCTGCTATGAAGTAAAAACAAAAAAGACTAAATAAAAAATACGTTGGCAAAATCTAGAAAAAAATAGTTTTGGATAAAACACTAGACCACCTTTCCAATGATATTTGGTTTAAAAAAAATGAAGTATAGATGTGCAAGGTATGACCCAAAAAATGCAAAACTAAACTTCTGACTTTGTAGACCTGGTACCTAAAATTTGAGTAGAATCTAAAAATATATCACCACCACTGGATTAGTTCCAAAACCATCTTTCTGATGGTATCTTGTTTGCACGATTTTGACTATGTATGACCAAGTTATGGCCAAAAAACCAACTACTTCTGAATCAAGGCTTGGAAGGCTTGAAGGTTTTCTAGAATTTTTTTTTTCAAAAATGATTTTTTTTGAAAATGGAGCTTTCTAAAAATGATTTTTTTTGATAATAATAGCTTTTCGAAAATAGAACATTTCCAAAATTTTTGATGCCCTTTTTCTCCAATAGCTGATAATAATTTTCCACTTCTAGATCCACACAAGATGGCAAACTTGGTGACCATGCAATGCTTCTGATAAAAAAATTCAAAAATCTCAATAAGGGCTTTGTTGAATCCATGCTTTGATATCATGTTGAATTTTGCAACACAAGCCTGCAAGATCAAATAACAATCTAGAACACCTTCCACAAATGAGAGTAGCAAGAAAAGTATAATATAACATTCCTAAAAAATAAAGATTACAAAATGAAGATTACAATGCATAAAGGCAAGCTTTATAGAAAGTAGAAAGATGCCCTAATCCTAAAAATAGAACTAAAGTGAAGCATTAAGGGGCAAAATAGAATCTCAACTAAAGCTAAACTAAAGTATCACTAAGTGAACTTAAGCTAGAAAAACATGACTCTAGATGAAAGAGCTTAACTCTAGCTAAAATTCTCTAACAAAATTCACCTACAATTTGTAATTCTCATGGAGGATACAAATTGCTTTTGAATTATTTATCTCAATGGAAATCAATGGTTTAAAAGCAATTTTATGCCTCATGAGCATTACAAACTGTGGTTACATTTTTCCTCACAAAATACTAAGAGGCCTATTAGATTATTTTAAATTAATGGTAGTAAGTTATTATAGTCTACTTCTTAAACTCATTAATTATTTTCACCTTCAAGTCTCTACTTTTCCATATTAATTTTACTTTTTAAAAAACAAAGGATTCACCAAAGTAATTAATGCATATTCCTATTATTTTCCAGGATTTGCCAAAATTTCCTACAAAATTTTGTAGAAGAAAAATTCTCTTATTAAATTATTATTTTTTTTGAAAAAATTAAAAGATTAACCTATAGAAGTTAATGTTTTTTTCAAAAAAATGAAAGATTCACTAGGGTTTTATAGCTTTTTTTGAGAGGGGGTTTCTTAAAGTTATCCTTAGAGGTATAAATGACTTCACAATTGCCAAAAAGGTAGTGTGTGTAGGAATTGATGAGATTCAATAATTCAAGGTAATAGGAACGATATTTGTGTAAAGCTATATCTACTTTTTCAACATACATGATTGCACTTCACTGCATGACCCATAGAATGAATTTAGCATATAAAATTGTAAGCAAATTTCCTTTAGTGGAAAATGTTGAAAATATCATCTGCAATATACTTCTATTGAATTACCAAAAAGTTTATGAAATTTCAACATTTTATTGAGGGAATAACAACAAGCTACAAGCTCGTCAAGGATGTTGATACCAGATGGATTTTTTTGCAAGTACCAATAGAACGAGTTTTTTAGAATATCAATTCTGTATTGGAGTAATGTATGAACATCACCAAATAGTAGATAAATCTCATTACCTCTTTCATATGCTAAGTGATATACAGACACTCTTAAATTTATTTGGTTTTCTACCTATGCTAGATGAAATGAACATTCTCTTGTAAAGAGCCTGTAATACCTCACTAACCCTCAGATGAAGAAGCTGGTACTATGGCACTGAACCTACACTTAAATTCATATGATGTAAGTATTGAAATGGTAGTCAATGTAGGTAAATATATATGTTAGATCTATTGGTTGTTATGATGATGAGGCTTCTACTAATATAGTTGATTAATGATGGTAGAATGGCTATGTTCTATGGATGTTGGATGGAAAGGGATGATATCACACAATCTGAATAGATGAGAATGCATGTGAAGTTATAATCCCCTTCCAATGAACTTACTATTTTGATTGCCTATATGTCATGGGGATGCCTAGGTATAATGTGAAATATCCTAAATGTGTTAATTAGGAGGTGGTTATTTAATGATATTTTGTCAACGATGGAATGTGTTATTGACAAGTGGATTTTCTAACTATGTTTACTATATGATCTTCTTTGGTAAATGAATTATGGTCTAGGGTAATACCTTTTAGGTCTGTTTCTCAATTATGTTTCCTTGGATTTATGTTGTCTTTAGTGGTATGCAATCTACTAGAAATAGATATGCTCAGTTGATTTATTGCAGGTTACTTAGGCATAATGGATGTATGTTTCAGGACATGATTATGTTATGATGATTTATATTTTTTAAGGATCTATTAGTGGTATTGGTGTTTATTGTTACAATTATGATTTCCTAGTAATTTTTATATGGTGAGGTGATGAAGGTATAATGGTGATATTAGAGTGTAGTGCTAATGATTTATTGATGATTAGATACGAGAGGATGTATTATTAATATGATGGAGTACTATGTACTAATATATGTTTAAAGTGATTTTATTGGAGGATTGACTATGATTACTAATGCTATTGTTAGATATGTATATGGTGTTGGGCATTTGGTGGAATTGATTATGTATTGCATTGATGTTTTGTCATTGATGCCAACACTAGTTGTTTGGATGCTTTACCGACACCCTTCTAGTCTCAGTAGGATGAGTGGTTCCTGGTTGGTTTGGATCCGACATGATCCGGTAGGCTCTGGTATGGTTTGGTTATGGAAATGGATTATTAATGATACTCATGTTCATATTTAGTAAGTTGGTTTTAGTATGGTGATTGGATGCTATCCTATTTGCTTAGGAAGCTTGGCTTCTAGTTTCGATGAGGGTTTCACCAACAAAGATTTCGATGAAGATCATTGATGAATTGCATAAGTGGTGTTAGTTTCAGGATGCTGTTGGTGATCATGTTCGAGACTTGGTGGATGGAGATCATTGCTTTAGTGTGTAGACCTCCATTGGGTCCCAATTGATCTAGGTTATGGACCGACTTAATGTAACAGTGGATTGGATCTCTCGATGTGCTTCTAGGATGTCTTATGTGTTGGATATTATTTGTTTGGTCTAAGGTCAACATGTTTTGTAATTATGTAATTGGTTTATTGTCTGGTGGCCAACTTGATTGTTTATGGTCGAGGGTTTGTATGTATAGTTGTAAGATCTCATTGTAGATAAAATAAGGTAGAGATAAAGGGAATGGGATATGGATATGTAATGTGTGAATAATGTAATATCATTTAGGCAGAGGATTTGGTCGATCATTGGAGATTGAATTAGGTTTATGTAAGAGGATTTAGTCCTCTGGTATAGAGATTAACCAAAATTGTACTTAGGCATAGGAGATGCTAACTTCGTAGTTCAACACTTCTCTGGGTTATAGTATGGATTTGTATGTAGTCAGTATGACTCCTTTTGTGATGAGCAGTGCGCTCTAGGCTGTTCGCCTTCTTGCAAGTGCATGCCCCTCAATTGTAATTCACATACTTACTACCGAAGTATTATCTGACTATGGGTAGGCTTACCATAGTGGTTTTTCCCTTTATCGGGTTTTCCATGTATAAATCTTGGTGTCATGTGGATGGTATTTATTCTATGATTATTGTTTATGCTTAATTGGTTTAAATGATATTCCGATATTAATGTTTTGGGTTCTGGTATTAAATTTTTAATTGCTAATGGTTCTGGTATTCTGAGATGACTGATTCAGCCTCCTCTCAGTCGTCTTCTAGTTATTTGAACTATCTAACAATTGGTATCAAAGATCTAGTCCTCTCTGCAGAAAGATTAACCACTTGAGGAAGATCCTATGGTGTCTAACAGTTCAAGTTCATCCAGTTCATCTGGAGCTATCTTTTGGAGAGATATTCCTAGGCTTGATGGAACAAATTACACAGTATGAAAGATTCAGATGGAGACTCATTTGAGATGTCTTGTCAAGGAGATTTGGGAGCTCACACAGAATGGTGTTACACCTTATAATCCGGCATCTGACAATCCTCCTTCGGCAAACCTGGATAAGGAGCTTGAGAATGATTGTAGAGCAAGAGAAGACCTCTTGTGTGCATTTTCCGATCAACAAATAATGGGATTAACTGACAAATCATCTGGAAAGGCTATATGGGATAAGTTGGAGACTCTTAATGAAGGTGACACTACAATGAAGATTGCTAAACTTGATGGTTACCGGGCAAGATATAAAAACCTGAAGATGTAAGAAGATGAAAGGATTACTACATTCATGGAAAGGGTAAATGTGATTTTTATGGGAATTCAATGTTGCGGTAGAACTCTAAGTGAAGATGAAATTGTTTCTAAAGTCCTGAGAGCCCTACTGTAATGCCCCGCTAGGAACCCCAAAGGAAAACCCACAACAAGGGTGAAACATTTTTTTTTAAAGTATAAACATCATAAGTGCATTTACACAACATCCACGATAACACAAGCAGAAGACTTACACCATAATTCCTTAAGGGTTACCAATGAAGAATTAAAACCACAAGATAATTTCCACATTTACCATTAATCCAAATATCCATCATTAACTCAATGATCACAAGAAGCCATAAGCAAATATAGATACACCATTGAAAGATTGAAAGGATACAATATAAATCCACTTCAATAAGCATTTACACATATCATAAAGGAAACTGATAAAAACATCCCAAACATAGGATTACATTGCTCTTCCAATACATGACTTCTCAATATACATATAAAGATACATCTTAACTAGATACAAGGCTACAAAAGTTCATGATACAATGACCACATAGGTCTCCAAATAGTAATAATCTCCAACATGAGATGAAGCATGAGCCATGAACCACAGAAACACCTGCAAAGCCAATCCTTGCATGAAGGTACAAATTAGAACATCCAATGGGAAGTGGCACTACCACTTGACCATGTAATTCCCAAAATGGAATCACCCCACCGTGCTAGGAGATATTTGAGGACCCTCAAACAAGCATAAGCATGACATGGTCGATAAAACAATACAACTTCATGACAACACAATATGACTCCACAAAATCCAGGTGACTCAACATCACAAACACACAAGTGAACCTAATGAGAGAGTATCATTGCATAGCTTAAGATGGATACCATGGCACAACCTCCATAGGTCCTGACTCACTATCCTGGTAACCTCTCCCGAACCTCCGATTCCAACTAAGTCTCATGCGAACCCTACCAACCTTTCATGAAGAAAATGTGGTCGGTTTGCCATTCTAGGCCTTCTCACAACATCATGAGCCTCAGTACAAGCACTCACCCAGGCGCAAGGTACAAGCTTTTATTAATTTCTGTTTCCAAAAATACTTTCTTTCAACATAGGCATGTAACATTTAAATGGCTAGGCAATTATTTATTTGCACAAAATATATCATTTCCACTCTACACAATAAATAAGCCATTTAACCATTTAATCTAGCAATTCATTAATCAATTAAATCAATAATCTCAGAGCATAATAATTAACTAATTACACCAACATAAGATAGCATCATCCATTCAATTAAATAACCATTAAAAATAAACAGAAATACGCAGAACAAAGAATGATCAAATGATGACTCTCAAATGACCAATCCAAAGCACCATGACTCCCATACCAGCCAGATGGGAAAGACAACTGACTGACAACACTCACACCAGTGTAACTGCGGGTCAAGCTAGGGTACAACAACTATCTCCTCCACTCCCATCAAACATATAAGGCATGCTCATACCTATGAAAGCAAGTGGAGTCGATACCCCATAACTACCCGATACTAGTACCTGCAATGTCATGCACCAAAAGAATCCATACGTGCATATAGACAAATATTCATATATAAAAATTGACACGACATGCACACCGATGAAGGAGAATTGTGACGTTACCTATCTCACCGAAGTGAGTGAAGGAAAATCATCCCCTCGTATCCCAATACACTTGCAAACACATAACATATAAATAATGCATCACAATATAAGGTAAAAGTGTCAGTCCATGATAATGATCCATAAAATAACATTAATCATAAGCACTAAGATATTGCATAAAATCATACACCATAAATCCAGATAAAGCATGAAATAACATCGCATAACATCTGAATCAATATACAATAATGTTCCATTGAAGTGTCACTGAAGTAAATCAAAATATACAAAAAGAGGCTGATCAAGGAGGGGTACTACATCCTCCCCCCCAAGCCTAGGCTTACTCTTGGAAGCCTAAAACAGATAAGAATAAAGCTCTCTCATCCTCATTGCATCTTCTCAAGTTGTTGAGGTCTCATCACTTGGATCCCATAGGACCCTTACCTGATTGATGGTATGACCCCTGAGGGTCAAACCCCAATATTGAAGAATGCACACGGGCTCCATGGAAAGCTGCCCATCCTCAACCTACAAAGAATTCCAATCAAGAACATGGGTCACATAAGAATGATAAGGTCAAATAACATAAACATGAAAGACATCATGGATGCGGGATAGACTCAGTGGCAAGGCAAGATGATAGGCAACATGTCTTATCCTCTCAAGGATCTCAAAAGGGCCTACAAAATGAGGTGCCAACTTAGAAACCTTTCCATAATGGATCAGACTCTTCTACGGATGCACTCTCAAGAATACACAGTCGCCAATAGAAAACTAGTGATCGACTCTATGGGCATAAGTATACTTCTTCTGCCTATCCCGGGCAGCAACCAAATGCCCATGAATTTGCTCAACCTGTTGCTCCATCTCATGAAGCAAATATGGTCCTAAACGTACCCTATCCTCCAACTGATCCCAACTCAAAGGAGTACGACAAGGATGACCATACAATACCTAGAAGGGTGATATGCCTATAAAGTTGTGATATCCGTTGTTATGAGTAAACTCCATAAGGAAAAGATATTCCTCCTAGCGCGACTGCTGATCCATAACATACATGCGAAGCATGTCCTCCAAGACCCGATTCACACACTCAGTCTGACCATCGGTCTCTGGGTGATAAGCTAAATTGAAGTTCAATTGGGTTCCCAAAGCATGTTGAAGAGAGGTCCATAAGGTTGAAGTAAAGACATGGTCTCTATCAGAAATGATCCGCCTTGGGATCCCATGCAACCTCACCACATCTTTCGAGAAGACTCGTACCATCACTGCTGCGTATAAGAAGATCAAATAGGAACAAAATGAGAAACTTTGGTCAATCTATCAACAATGACCATGATGGCATCATGGCCAAGTGAAGAAACAAGCAACCCTACAATGAAATCCATGGAAATGATATCCCATTTCCAATCTGGTATCAAATTCGACTGTAAAAGCCCTGTATGGTGCTGATGCTCCACCTTCACCCACTAACATTCCAAGCACTTGGACACAAAATCAGCAATGTCACGTTTCATGCCAACCCAATGATATATTTGTCTAAGATCCGCGTGCATCTTCTTGACACTAGGTTGTGCCGAATAAGGTGCATGATGGGCCTCAGTCATGATCAAAACGTGAAGACCCTTCAAAGGAGGTACATAGATCCATCCAAGATGTCAAAGAAGACCATTTGACTCAAGATTATATCCAGAATATCTACCCTCCAATGGTCTTCCAGATTCCACCACGACTCTAAAATCTTGATACTAGGTGTCTTGAGGAAGAACTCCAAGAATTCTCTCACTCAAGTCCACACCAAGGGACAATGCCTCAACCTCATGCCACCTATGGCTCAAAGCATCTACCACTACATTCTCTTTCCCCTAAATATAATGAACCTCAAAGTCATACTCGCAAAGGAATTCCATCCATCTTCGCTGTCGAGCATTCAAGTTCGGCTGTGTGAAAATATACTGCAATCCACAGTGATCACTATGCAGCTCAGACCGACACCCCAATAGGAAATGTCTCTAATGAACCAACACATGCACTACAACTACCAACTCCAAGTCATGAACTAAATAGTTCAACTTGTGATCCTTGAGTTTGCAAGACTCATAGGCAACCACACATCCATCTTGCATAAGCACCACAGCTATACCTTCCAAAGAGGCATCTGTGCATACCATGAAATCTCTGGATGGGTCAGGAACTGCCAAAATCAGAGCACTAATAAGGAGTTCCTTCAAGGTATGAAAAGCTAATTCACATTGCTCTGACCAAAAAAAATTCTTCCCTTTCGTCTGAAGAGATGTTATCAGATGGCCTATGCAAGAAAATCTCTAAACAAAGAGACGATAATATTTGGCCAAACCCATGAAACTTCAAACTTCAGAAACATTGGTTGGTGTTGGCCAATCAACAATGGCTTAGATCTTAGTAGGATCCATAGATACACATTCTCCCAAAATGATATGACCGAGATAGCTCACCTCTGACCGAAAGAAATCACACTTTACCAAATTCGCAAAAAAGTTGATTCTCCCTCAAGCACTGCAATACCTAACGCAAGTGACCCTCATGCTCTTCCATGGATCTAGAAAAAATCAATATGTCATCCAAGAACAAAAGGACAAAATGGTCAAGGTAGGTGCAAAAAAACCCATTCATAAGACTCATGAACACTGAAGGCGCGTTCGTCAACCCAAATGGCACCATTGTGAACTCATAGTGTCCATTATGAGTAAGAAATGCTGTCTTATGAATGTCTGCATCATGAATGCATAACTGATTATACCTAGATTTTAGGTCAATCTTAGAGAACACCTTGGATCCCTTCACCTGATCAAAAAGATCATCAATCTGAGGCAATGGATATCGGTTCCAGATGGTTACCTTATTCAACTGTCGATAATCAATGCATAATCGAAGAGAACCATCCTTCTTCTTAACGAAGATAACCGGCACACCCCAAGGAGAAACACTCGGATGAATGAACCCCTTGGCCAATAACTCCTTAACCTGCAATTTCAACTCACTCAACTCCTGAGTAGTCATCCAATATGGTTCTCTCGAAATAGGTTCTGCACCAGGAACCAAGTCAATGCGAAAGTCTATGTCTCGCTTTGAAGGAATACCGGGAATATCCAAAGGAAACACATCATCATAATCTTGAAGAATAGGGTGACCATCAAGAGAGATTTCTCGACTCTCTCCCTCATCCACATACTCAAGAGAAACTGCAAAAATCTGACACCCTTGGCACATGCACCGCCTAAGTTGCATAGCAGAAATCATACGTAAGGATATCGATCGCTGAACTCCAATGATCCCCGCTCTCCTGCCATGGTCATCTAAACACTCTACTATCTTTAGACAATAGTCTACATGAGCACTGTGAGATGATAACCAATCCATCCCCAACACAACTTCATAGGACCCCAAAGGAATGACTCGAAGGTCAACAGAAGTCACCAATGGTCCTAGGTCCAACTCACAACTAGGAATGAAGGCATCTACAAACACTCACACACTGATAGCCAAATCTACTTGCCACTGATTTGCCTACTTTGAAGATACGAGCCCGCACCGCCACAATGGATGAAGAAATAAAAGAATCTGAAGCACCGAAATCAAAAAGTATAGAGATAGGGATACTGTGCAACACACCCGTGGTCTCAATCATAGTACTCTAATGCTCAGCCTGGCTGTCATCCATTGTTGCAAATACTCTATGGGATCTACTTGCATCCCCCACTGTCGGCTTTGACGTGGCTGGCCTCTGGCTACCCATCTGGTGAGGATGCTGAGGGCACTAAGCAACCTTGTGGCCATATTGATCACAAGTGAAGCAAGCTCCTCTAACCAGTCCTCTACTCCCAGATGGTCCACTGGACTACTGAAAGATCTCCCCATTAGGGGCGTAAGATACACCCTAAGAGGACTACCTTGGAAAGGTCTGCCTACCCCTCGACCATCTTCTGCTCTTTCAAAACTGAGAGTTGCCACCCAGCTGGCCTTGAGACTGCTTCGATCTTGGCAGCTGTTACTGCTGAACACCCTTAGCGGGTGTTTGAGAACCTCTAAGAGGTGCAATAGTCTGGGATTGATTCCCTCTTCTTCTAGACCCATTAAAAGGATCACTCCCTAACTGAACTCCAGACTAGCCGCCATGAGCATGACTAAGGTTCTGCTCTATCAACTTGGCTTTCTCCATGGCTACCTCTACTGAAGAAGGCTCAAAAACCCTCACTCCTCCATTGATGTGGTCATTAAGACCCCTCAAGAAGTGTTGCACAAGCATAGCCTCATCATTGCCGATCTTGACATACTATTTGAGCTCATAGAACCTATGCTCAAACTGATCCACTGGCAATCCAAACTGGCGCAGAGCATAGAACTCATTTGCTCATGACTACCTCCACTGGGGTGAAAGGAATCATGATCTGAACCTCTCCAAAAATATCTCCCATGACGCGGTGTTAATGCTCACATTGATCCTCTCATCCTCTAATCTCCACCAGATAGATGCGAAGCTCTCGAGATGCATGATCGCACATCTTGCCTTGGTGTTGCTACTATAAGGATACATGGAAAAACATCGATCTAAACTGATAAGCCAGGTCTTTGCCTTAAGACCGGTACCTTTACCATCAAAGAAGGGAGGGTTGGACCTCATCAAGTCCCTCATGTGCCCTATGATAGCTGGATCCTGGTCCATTGGGACCTCTCTCCTTCTAGGATATCTCTTTCTCTATCTCTCTGGAATCTGCTAAAGTGACTCCTGTACCCGACCATGGATGGGCTGATCCACCTCGGGTCTGGGGCCTAGTCTAGCTAGCACCTCCTGAAACATCTAACATAGCTCTTCCCTTTCAGGAATCTGCTCTCCTGAATGTAGTTCCTCCTGATGAACTGACTGATCCCGAACCACACTCATATGAGTGGGGTGGGGAGAAGGACTATGGTGGTCGAAACCTTGACCCCATCCTCCTCCTCTATCTCTGGTGCGGCTTGCAACACAACCACCTCCCTTGGCTTTCCTAGCCATGACCTAACACTACACAAGAGAAAAAGGTTCAGATCAAAGCTAAGGAAAGAAGCAAGGAAGCCACACCACAAGACCTACACAAAAGGTCAAGGAGACTGGGCTCATTACAAACCTAGAGTACCCAGTGTTGCAACATGGGCTCTGATACCAAATGTAATGCCCCACCAGGAACCCCAAAGGAAAACCCACAACAAGGGTGAAACAATTTTTTTTTTAAAGTATAAACATCGTAAGTGCATTTACACAACATCCACGATAACACAAGTGGAAGACTTACACCAGAATTCCTTAAGGGTTACCAACGAAGAATTAAAACTACAAGATAATTTCCACATTTACCATTAATCCAAATACCCATCATTAACTCAATGATCACAAGAAGCCATAAGCAAATATAGATACACCATTGAAAGATTGAAAGGATACAATATAATTCCACTTCAATAAGCATTTACACATATCATAAAGGAAACTGATAAAAACATCCCAAACATAGGATTACATTGCTCTTCCAATACATGGCTTCTCATTATACATATAAAGATACAAGCTTGCAAAAGTTCATGATACAATGACCACATAAGTCTCCAAATAACAATAATCTCCAACATGAGATGAAGCATGAGCCAAGAACAACATAAATATTAGAGTTATCTTGTATTAGCTAATAATTATTTATTTAATTATTAGTTTATTAAAATCTACGCTTAAGCTAAACTTAGGCATTTAATAAATATTGTAGGTATTTAATAATTATTCTAATTATTAAATACACATTATCCCTTTAGGGTTTCTATTATCTTTTTATAAGGATTGTATTGCACTTTTTCATTAATTGATTCCCTTTCTGAATGATAATTTTCTTCTTCAGAGCATTTATGCTTTTTTTCTTTATGTGCCTCCATTCTTCTCTTGTGACAGGTATTTGCATGTAGGTGTTCTTGGGATCTCTGAAGTTGTATTTCCTCAACTTCTTCATGGTATCAAAGCCTACATTTGTTGCTGGTTGTTCCTAATTTTTCAAAGATTTTTTGGAGGAGGATTTCAAGTTTTTAATTGGATCTGGGGTAGCTCTTTTGTTTCTGATCATTTTGGGCTCAAACGGACCTCACTATTGAACTCAGAACGCCCCAAAACCTCCATTTCCATATAAAATTTATCAAATTTTGATAAATTGTTCTGAATTTTTTTTCTTTGGTTTTCCCTTTTTTGGCACGAAATTCGAGAACTTCGTCAAAAAAAAATTAAATTTTTTTAGAGTAGTTCGGGCCAAAAAAGACCCCACCATTGGCTTTCGAAGGGCGTTTCTAGTCATTTTGATATATAATTCGATCTATTTTGGTGACAAGGGCATTAGGGCCTTGATTTTTTCATTGGCATGCTTTACGAGACACAAAAATCCGTACGGCTGTACCTACAAATGTGTCAGAAAATTTTCATCAAAAAAAAAAATAATAAATTTTTTTAAACCCTTTTTATGCCCTAAAAGAGGGTTTTTTTTTTCTTTTGGCCATAACTTGGCCATAACTTGGCACCTTTTCAAAAAAAATATATCGTCGAAAAGCTCTTTTTGAGCTCTCTTCAGATCTGGAGGTTCAATCTTCTGATTTTTCTTTTTTGATTGTGTTTTTTGTTGTCAAAGCCAGAAATTCTTTTTTGCACTCTGGGAGACATAACTTGAGCATCCGAACTCCGTTTTTTGAAAATTTTATATAGTTCGAAAGCTTGTTCTGTGTACTTTCCAGCCATATGGGTTTTCTTTCCAGATTCTTCTCGAGGAATATTTTATTCAGTTTTTTTCTTTTCAACACTCTGGTAGATATCTTGATTGTTTCAGGTCCTCGGATCTCTTCTCTGAATAGGATGTCTTAGTTTTTGCTGTTCTTTCTATTTCTAGTCTTCTTATCATTGTAGTTTTTTTTATGCAAACACATTGAGATATAGTGCCATCATGCATTGTTTACTTGAGATCTTGCATATCTTGTGCCTTATTGTACATGCACTACTTATAAAGTGCCATGGGGGGTTGATGTTTGCCTTGTTTGCCATCTACTGTTGTCTAGTGAGTGTTCCTTCCACGACATTCGCCTCATGATGTGTATCAAGTGAGTGTTCCTTCCATGACATTATGTACTTTCTCAGCACCTTTGATGTTCCTGGTTCTTCGTCATGCAGTTTGTGTTGGCCGTTCTTTTCAGTGTACCTATCCCTCTCCCTTTTCAGCATTATGGGGAGGTTTGTCCTGTTGGTTCTAATGCTTCCTTGGTTCGATTGATCAACTCTTCAGGCTTTGGTTTCTCATGCGATTTGTATCTTCGAGTTTAGTTGTTTGCTTTTGTTTGCCATCTGATTTGAGTAGTGTCATTTGAGGGCACTCATGCAGATTACAGTCTTCTCTACTTGGTCATGTTCTATTTCAGTGGAGGTTCATCAGATCAGCAGTTACTCTTTGATAGTGTTTGCAGCTATTTCCTGCTTCAGTGGTGTTCTTCTTGCTTTTCCATCTCTTTTTGGAGTAGAGTTTTTTTGCCACGTGGTTTTCTCTATTTCTCCAGTTCATAGAGATTTGGTTGTGATTGGGTACCTCATCAAACCTTGTTGCCGGGACCAAAATTTGCCTTCATCATGTAGTTGCATTTTTTGCAACATGCATTTAATTTTTTAGCTACTCCCTAAGTTCATCTTAAGGTGGGGTGTTAGAGTTATCTTGTATTAGCTAATAAAATTTCAATTATTAGTCTATTAAACTCTACGTTTAAGCTAAACTTAGGCATTTAATAAATATTGTAGGTATTTAATAATTATTCTAATTATTAAATACACATTATCCCTTTAGGGTTTCTTTAGGGTTGCTATTATCCTTTTATAAGGATTGTATTGTACTTTTTCATTAATTGATTCCCTTTCTGAATGATAATTTTATTCTTCAGAGCATTTATGCCTTTTTGCTTTATGTGCCCCCATTCTTCTCTTGTGACAGGTATTTGCATGTAGGTGTTCTTAGGATCTCTGAAGTTGTAATTCCACTTCAATAAGCATTTACACATATCATAAAGGAAACTAATAAAAACATCCCAAACATAGGATTACATTGCTCTGATAGTTCTGATACTAATTGTTAAGTACAGATGCCAAGCTAACAAGATGAGGGGGGGGAGGGGTGAATCATACAAACTTAATCTTCCATAAAAACAACAGATTCAATTACAGTTCAAGGATGGAAAATGCAAAATCATTAACAGATCTGGTTTGGAGATTTCAACCGGTACACAAACAAAAGGTAATATATTTCATTTTAATTCTAGTGAGAAGACATGTTTGGTTATACAAATTGATGAGAGTTGGCTATGGCATAAAAGGTTGTGTCATGTGAATTTTGATTGCATTGTGAAGATCAGTTCAACTAAGGAAATTAGAGATATACCTAAGATTATGAAGTCCTATAATCCGGTATGTAAAGAATGTCAAATGGGTAAACATGTCAGAACCTCTTTTAGGAGTATACAAGAAGAATATAATAATGTTCTTGATCTTATTCATACTGATTTGTGTGGCCCTGCTAGAGTTAACATTTTTCAAGGTGACAGATATGCTAATCATTGATGATTATTCTAGAATAATGTGGGTTACTTTTCTAAAGGAAAAATATGAAGCATTTCAAAAGTTTAAAATCTTTAAGGCTAAAGTGGAAACTAAGACAAGATTGAAGATTAAATGTTTGAGGTCAGATCATGGTGGAGAATTCACATCCGGTGAGTTTAATAACTTTTGTGAGAAGCATGGTATAAGAAGACAATTTTCTGCTCCCCAGATACCTCAACATAATGGAGTTGTGGAAAGGAAGAAAAAACTATCTTGGATGCTGCTAGAACAATTATGATGGAAGCTAGTCCATCTCATATCTACTGGAGAGAAGTAGTGAGCAGAACAATTTATACATTCAACAGAGTACATATCAAAGGATAAATCGGTAAGACACCTTATGAATTATGGTTTGGAAATACACCTACAGTTAAGTATTTCAGAATCTTTGGTAGTAATTGTTATATCAGGAGAGATGATATCATTGGCAAATTTGATCCTAGATGTAATAAAGACATATTTCTTGGTTATTATAATGAAAGAAGGCATATAGATGTTATAACAAGAGATTATAGAGAATTGTGGAGAGTGCTAATGTCAAAGTGGATGAGATGAATAGAGGTCAAATCAGAATTTATGAGAAGGAACCGCCAGTGGAAATGATTATATCTAAAGCGGTAGCACCTTTATCAGAATAGAGTGTTGGACCAGTTACTCCAGCATTATCAAAAAATTCTACAGTAACTAAAGAACAGGGAAGAGGAACAAAGAGTCAGAGAACTACTAGGTATATAACATTGAATCATTCAGAAGATCAGATCATTGGAGATAAGAACAATGGAGTGATGATAAGAGCAAGACTGACAACTAATGAGGTATGTTTAATTTCACAAGTTGAACCAGTATTAGTAATTGAGGCATGTAAAGATGAATATTGGTTAAAAGATATGAAAGAAGAATTAGATCAGATTGAGAAAAATAATACATGGACTTTGGTTCCCCGACCTCAAAATAAAATTTTTATTGGAACTAAATGGGTTTTTTAGGAATAAATTGAAAGAGGATGGTCAAGTTATAAGGAATAAGGCTAGATTGGCTTGTAAAGGATATTCTGAGAAGGAGGGAGTTGATTATGGAGAGACTTTTGCACCTGTAGCTAGGATTGAAGATGTAAGATTATTTCTTGCCTATGCTGCTCATAAAAACTACAAGGTTTATTAGATGGATGTTAAGTGTGCATTTTTGAGTGGGGATCCTGATGAGGAAGTTTATATTGAGCAACCTGATGGTTTTTCACTATCAAATGAAACAAACATGGTTTGTAGGTTAAGGAAAGCTCTATATGGATTGAAACAAGCACCTAGAGCTTGGTATGCAAGGTTGGATAAATATCTTTTGAAGTTTAGTTTTACTAAGGGTAATGCTAACAATAATTTATATCATAAGATCACTGATGATGATATAGTGATTATTGAAGTATTTGTTGATGACATTATTTTTTGGAGGTGAAGATAAGTTATGCATAGAATTTTCTAAGAATATGGAGAAAGAGTTTGAGATGTCTATGATTGGAGAGATGACATTTTTCTTAGTATTGCAGATTACTTAGACTGACAAAGGTATTTTCATCTGTCAAACTAAGTATGCTAAGGATTTGTTGAAGAATTTTTTTATGAAAGATTCTAAACTGGTAAGTACTCCTATGGTTACAAGTGAGAAATTGACAAGAAAAAATGTTTTTGCACTAGTAAATCCTACAAGATACAAATCTATGATTGGAGGTCTTCTTTATTCGACTTAGACTAGGCCTTACATTATGAATGTTGTTTGTATTGTATCAAGATTTCAGAGTGATCCTAGAGAAAATCATGAGAGTGTGTCATGCCCAAACTTTTGGGCACGAACGGGATAATTTTTGTTTTTTAAATAACAACCTATAACATTAAATTTGTCTAAACGAAATGCACTATCGAGTTTTTTCTTAACTATGTTTTGAGTTAACTCTAACCACTAACTCAAGTAAACGAAAATAATTTGAATTTAAATACGGAATACTAAATGACTTATTTTATTATCTCATCAATTTTAATTGATAACTTAATATAATCAAACTTTCTAAATTTTTTGACGAAGATAATATTAATCTCCAATAACCATTAATTGTTTTACGAACTAATTAAATTAGTTCCTAGCACCTAGATTTATTAATGCCTATATTTTATTTTAACAATATTTAAAATGTAGTTAAATTAATTCGACTAAAGGGTCAATTAAATCCATAATGAAAATTGTCCTATAAAGTTTAATTTCAACAAAAAACCTATATTTAGGTGGACTAAAAATATTTCCCCATTGCCAAAATAACTTACCCAATTTGTTATAAAATTTTCTAAAAGATTAAACTTCATAATTATTTTAAATTTAAACATCAATTTTAAATATACCCATATGTTTATGTAAAACCTATATAAAATATAAACACCTAATAAAATGTTTAATCTACAATTTACCCTATTCCTTCATATCTCTCTCTCTCTCTCTCTCTCTCTCTCTCTCTCTCTATATATATATATATATATATATAAGTTTTCACATTATCATAAAATGTCCATGAAAACCCTAACTAAAATATATATATATTCAAATACCCCTTTACATTTTAAAATCTCTTCTCTTGTCTTTTTGTGCTACCCTAACCCTAACCGGGTTAGGGTTTAATTTTTCTCATGTTGTGTAGGGCCGAGGTTTCATGCAGGGGGAGCAGCGGCGGTCATGGGGGAGGGCTCCCCGCAGGGACGACCACTGCTGAGCCTGTGGGTCATGACCCACAGAGGCGGCCTTGGCCGCCGCTGTGGGACGCGGCCCGCAGCTCGACAACATTGCCATTGTGGGGTGCCACCCACAGGGGGGCCGAAGCCTCCCCACTATGGGTTGCGGCCCACAGTGGCGGCTGCGGCCACCGTTGGGGGTCGCCCAATGAGGACTCACAGGGCCGAGGCTCCCCGTTTCTCTTGCATATTTTTATTTATTTAATTAAAATATATTATATATATATATATATATACATAAAATACATATATAAACACATTTTTAAATATATAAATGTAGTATGTATATATATATATATATATTAGATGCTTTTGAAACCCAGGCTAACTCTACTATGCAAAAATATAGATATTATTTTTTTTGAAACTTTTTGACAGACTAATTCAAATTTTTAGACTTAAATCAATGTATTTTTTTTTCTTTATTTTAAATTCCATGTTACTAAAATCCGAGATAAACTATCTAACCTTAGATTTATTTCCTGCAAATCAATAATTGACAGAATTCAATAAATTTATACAACAACTATATAAATATGTTTTTATTTAAATTAGATAGACTATTTAACTTTAGATTTTAATTTCTGCAAATAAGTAAATGACAAAATTAAATAAACTTAAACAACAGCTATATTCATCTAGAATCATTTGAATTTAACCTTAGAGATATGCATGTGAATTATTTAAACCATGATTTGTATTGGAGAATAAATGGTTAAGATTAGATGCTTAATTTTTCTTTCACTAACATGCAAGCTTCCCTATTTCATTCTTTTCCAATAATTCATATGCTTAAAGGGATAAAATGAACTTTTAGATTTCTAAAGTAAGATGCATACAACCATTAATATTCTAAGAACATTTCATAGCTAAAGCCCAACAAAATATTTCATTTATGCAATACTAATTAAACAAAAATAATGCATTTATTTAAGGCATTTTTAGAATACAATATAGTCATCATTACAAGAGGGCGAGATACCCAAACTAGTCCCTCATTTCTATTAAATGATGAATTTAAATAAAATAGATACATTTCCTTTTAAAATAGATACAACATATAGTTTCCCTTTACATTGCTGGAACTGAAAATACAGAATTTTCCATTCCATAAATCTTTTTCTGCAAACAAATAAATCCAACAACTTCTACTTGTCCTTTTCTTTTCTTCCAAACAACCTGCAAATAAATCATAGGCTATGACCATGGAGTGCTCACCTCCTAGCCTAGGCTTACTAGAAGCCACCCCCGAGCTTGGAGAACCAAGCCGTAGACAGGTTACACACATGCAAACACAACAAGCAAGGGAAAACAAGCACAACAACATATTCCCAACCAAGGCTACACTTCACCACAAAATGTGATGATTTTACATGGGTGGTAGTGGACCAAATACCTCAAGGAGACTGCAAGAATAGTAGTTCACAAAGCCAACTCATGGCAAAACAAAGATATATCATAAGTTCACTAACCCCACATTCCTTATGCCCCCCAAGGCATTCATGTCATACTTTCTCCCCTTATGACCCCCAAATGCACAAACCAGGTCATGCAGCAAGGGTCACATATACACCCCTTGAGTTTGCTCTCATAGTGAGTCTCTCTTACTCAAGGGCCATCAAACTTCTACCACCTGCAAGACCATCCTACTCTCCCAAGAGTAGAAAGCCTTGGTTACTCCCAAAACACCAAAAATGCATACAAGAAAATAAAAGACAAATTGCATAATAATAATGTTCACAAAAGAAAATACAAGAGAATCACTTTCACATACAACCAACTTTCCAACATAGACATGCAATGTAAAAAAAAAGAGATGAACCAACCTTCAATCTGCCCAAAGGTATGCTTAGAACTAGTTTGAAGATGAGCAGCCCAAATCTACAATCCTCCCTTCTACACTTAGCCAAATTTTGAATTCCAAAAACTCACTTTTCAAAATGCATAGTCTCCAAAAATGGAGAGTGGGTGATTACCCACAAAATCTCTCATTCTTGCCTAAGAAGACCTCAGTGAGAGTTCTCACAGGTTTCTAAAACTAAACAAGGAAAAAGAAAAAGAAAATGGGAAAAAGATCTCACATCAAAAAGGAAGGTTATCTAACCTAGATGGCACATTCTAAATTTGAATTTTCGCACATCTTAGAAAACTCACTTTTTGGGGTGACTAAATAGTCACATGGGAGTAGACACATGCCTAAAAACACTCCTAACCCATAGGTATACCTTATGGGCTTTAGGAAACACCTTTAAACTACCCCTAGGAGTCCATTTGACCCCTCATAAACTCATTTGAAGTTAACTTTCGGGTCAAACCTGGGTTGACCATTCCAAAGATTCTCTACCCAAGGGAATTTTAGAACCACATTCAAATGTTTGAAAAAGCTATAGTTGAAACAACTCCCTCCAAGAGACAAGTCAAAAATCGAGACATAAATCACACATGTGTCAAGTGACACAATAAAATACATAACAAAATTTACACATGAAATTTGTCTCTTGTTGGATTTACACAAATTTATAAATTCAATTTAACACACATGCAACATTTACTTTCACAAATAAAATACGATACACATGGGGTGTTGTCTCTCCAAATAGACAAACCCTGGCTTCACGAACGTACATGGGTCTAGGTTTGGTTCTCCATAATGTTTCCATGGTCACATGGATAATTTTCCTGTGCATCTCAATTACACATTTGTAATTCCAAATAACCTCATATAATATTAAAACACATGAATAAGAATACACATCAAACACTCTGCATACAATTTACATTTAAACAAATCATATATCTAATATCCAAATAAATCCACATAAGTAATTATCCAATCCTCATCATTTTGATCCATACATAAGACATGCATCCTATTTCTATCAACATAGTAAAGTCTTGCAAATCCAAAATGACATACATCATCCCAATTTATCCTATTCTAGATTCATATAGAGTTCTGTATCTATAATGCATAGAAATGAAACATCAGTATATATCAAAGTTATCCAAATCATGGAATCATATAAGTTCTAAATCCCAAAATGCATAAAAATTAAAGCATCCATAATTGTCTCAACATGAAAAACACTGAAATGCTAGGATGAGTTAGGGTAGGGCCTCACAGAGTGTGATGAAAAGGATTTTTATATACTTACAAGGTACATCAGAATATGGTTTGTGATACCCTAAGTATGGTAAATTTACTTTATGTGTATATACAGATGCTGATTGGGCTGGAGATGTTGATCACCAGAAAAGTACTTTCGGTGGAGCTTTCTTTATTGGAAAGAAACTTGTTTCATGGATCAACAAGAAACAATCATGTACTTCTTTATCTACTGTTGAAGCTGAGTATGTTTTTGCTGCTACTAACTGTACACAAGTTCTATGGATGAAGCAAATGTTGAAGGATATGAAGTTGGATTGTAATGGACCGGTAGTTATTCACTGTGATAATTCTGCTGCTATTGATATATCAAAGAATCTGGTATTTCATTCTAAGACAAAGCACATATCTATCAAGTACAACTTTTTGAAGGAAAAGGTGGAAGAAAATGAAGTTAGATTGGTTTATGTGAATACTAAAGAGAAGATTGCATATATTTTCACTAAACCTTTGTCTAAAGATTCGTTTGAGTACCTGAGAGACAGATTGGGGGTTTATGCCCCTCTGATAGAGACATGATTGATGAGGTTTGGCATCAAGCCGGTATGCATTATCAGATGCTCAGGGGGAGTAGTTAGCTTTGAGTTTCAATGGTTTATGTTTTTGCTTTGATATTTTTGACAGATTTCTGGCATTGATGTCAAAGGAGGAGAGATATTGATGTGAAAAAGAAAAAAATAAGGAGTTGTATACATTAGAGGGAGAGATATATGTATATTTTAGAGCTTTACAAAGATATCATTCACAGGGGGAGTTTGGTATTTGTTTAAGAACCTCATTGCTATATCTTTGAGTGGGAGATTGTTGGCTGTCTTCCATTGGGGGAGACTTGTTTGACATTTCTTGGTACTTAGATGTTTTTCACATCTAGTGTTGCCATGAATGCCAAAGGGGGAGATTGTTGGCCATTTGGTGGAATTGATTATGTGTTGCATTGATGTTTTCTCACTGATGCCAACACTAGCTGTTTGGATGCTTTACTGACACCCTTCTAGTCTCGGTAGAATGAGTGGTTTCTGGTTGGTTTGGATCCGACATGATCCGGTAGGCTCCGGTATGGTTTGGTTATGGAAATGGATTATTCATGATACTCATGTTCATATTCAGTAAGTTGGTTTTGGTCTGGTGATCGGATGCTATCCTATTTGCTTAGGAAGCTTGGCATCTGGTTCCAGCGAGGGTTTCACTGACAAAGCTTTCGATGAAGATCTTTGATGAATTGCATGTGGTGTTTGTGCAATTTATGGTGGAGTTTCAGGATGCTATTGGTGATCATGTTCGAGACTTGGTGGATGGAGATCATTGCTTTAGCATGTGGACCTATATTGGGTCCCAATTGATCTAGGTTATGGATTGACTTAATGTAATGTGTGGATTGGATCTCTTGATGTGTTTCTGGGATGTCTTATGTGTTGGATGTTATTTGTTTGGTCTAAGGACAACATGTTTTGTAATTATGTAATTGGTTTATTGTTTGGTGGCCAACCTGATTGTTTATGGTCGAGGGTTTGTTTATATAGTTGTAAGATCTCATTGTAGATAAAATAAGGTAGAGATAAAGGGAATGGGATATGGATATGTAATGTGTGAATAATGTAATATCACTCAGGCAAAGGATTTGGTTGATCATTGGAGATTGAATTAGGTTTATGTAAGAGGATTTAGTCCTCCGGTATTGAGCTTAACCGGAATTGTACTCAGACATAGGAGATGCTATCTTCGCAATTCAACACTTCTCCAGATTATAGTTTGGATTTCTATGTAGTCAATGAGACCCCTTGCTTTCTAGGCTATTGGTCTTCCAGCAAGTACATGCCCCTCAATTGTAATTCACATACTTACTGCCGAAGTATTATCTAACTGTGGGTAGACTTCCCACCGTGGTTTTTCCCTTTACCAGGTTTTCCACGTGTAAATCTTGGTGTCATGTGGATGGTATTTATTCCGTGATTACTATTTATGCTTAATTGGTTTAACTGATATTCTGGTATTAATATTTTGGGTTATGGTATTAAAGTTTTAATTGGTAATGGTTCTGGTAATTCAAGACAACTGATTCACCCCCCTCTCAGTTGTCTTCCGGTTATTTGAATTGTCTAACATATGGATATATACGTTGTGTAGGTGTTTTGTGTTTGGATGATGCAAGTACCAGACATCGAATCCACTTGGCTTCAAAAGTCTGAACATGCCTAACAATCCCTTATAGTGGTACTGGAGATAGCATTAAGGTCCAAGTTTACTTATCCCTATCCCTTGTCTCGTATTAGGGCAATAACCTTGGTCTTGAGGTTACTTGTTTGAATTGCCATTAAGGCAATATTCATATCCCCGAGTTTGCTTGCTTTGGTTATGTGCTAGATTATGTTTTAATCTTGGCTATGTTCATGTGCATTTATATTTTATGTCATTACTTATATTTATGAGTTAGTAAAATCATTTATGGTGTAAATTATTATAAGTTTTTTTATTAATGTTATTCTCATTAGTAATATTATTAATATTATATTGTGTGATATAATGACTTATATTAATATTATAATATTTGATTTCATTTTTTGCTTTACGAGTATATTAATGTGTAAATGCATTTGTGGTGGTGGAGTATTAAATAATTAATAGTTTTACTTGAGTAATTATATTTGGAGTGGGGGTAAATTTTGTGCATTGGTCATTACTTTTATTAATATTAATTGGTAGGAGTTGGTTGCATATTTTTAAGTTTAATTAATCGATTTTTTTTGGGGTTTTGTATAGTTTATTTTGGATGGTGGTTGTAAATTCCTGTACATGTTTGTGTGAGGGAAAATGTTATTGGTTTTTTGAATTTTTGGGGTAGGATGGTTGATAATTGTCAAAACTTTTTGGAGAGATTGAATTGGGATGTGGTTTCAGAGGGTTTGGAAGGGATTTTCTTTCATTCTTGAGTAAATTTTGAGAGGAGATTCTTGGAGATTGTTTGCATTATTGATTTGAGCATTGGATAGAGGATTGCTCCTACATTTTGGATTTCTTTTGGGTTGGAAACTTCTTGCTATTTGTGCACTAATTTCGTGCTTCCTCTTTCCTTCTTTCTTCTTAATTCTCCTTGTATTCTCTGGACCCAAGGTAGGGTTTATAACCCTCTTTGTTGAAAATTTGTTTGTTTGTTTTGGAAATGAGAAAATGATGCATTTAATGTATCTAATTGTAATCTATAAGTAAGCTTGATTTTTGGTTATGAATGTTTAGTTTTTCTTTGAAATGCTATGTTTTCCTTGAGTTTTCAAAGGGAATTTTTTAGGGTTTTGAGTCTTGTTTTCAATTTTTGTGTCTTGTTAATGAATTTAAGGGTTCTATAGAAGGGAAACAAACACATCTCTAATGGGTCTTCATCTGTTTTTGTTTTCAAGGCCCAATTGATTCCATTTCATGAGCCCTAAGTCAACCCTGTGCAACTGTATTGTTGGTGCAAATGCATAGTAACAAGCATAAAATGCACATCAATATGTTTCAAATGTGAAACAAGTTTCATATGCAAAACTTTAGGCATCGTATGTGCAAGTTTTTAGTTTGGGCCCATTTGGTTTTCTTTTGCTAAGTTTTGGTTCTCCCTAGAGGCTTAAATTGGTTTTGTACCTTGTTGATCCTATATTTTGGGGTCTATATATATTGTATTAAATTTATTTATGTTCATATTTTTTTTTCTACGTTTGGATGTGAAAGAATCCAATTGTTGTGGCATTGGAATTGGTTGCATTGATGATTTATTGATGGATAAGGTTTAGAGAGGTCTTTGTGTATGGTTATGATTCAATTCCTTGATTATGGATTCATGTATGATCTTCATGAGATATCTATTCTATGGATTCTTATCATTATTTGGAATTTAAGCCTAGGTTAGAGGTGTTCATGTGAAAGTTAGGGGGAGTGGCTCTCAATGGGTGCTAGGGCCCTAAAGTGGCTACCAGGGAATATTATTGAGAGTTTATTAAATAAGTGATAAACTAATAAATAAAATAGGATAAAACATTAAACAAGATAACTATGGTGTCCCACCCATGGCCTTTATTTCTTGTATAGACTAAGGATAAGATTGGGAAGACCTGTCCATCTTAGGACCATTGATTTGACATGATCAAATCCCCTTGTCTCCATGAAAGGATTGTTTGATTCCACATGAGCTATCAAATGGGTGTCAGGGCCTAAAGAGTCTTCTAGGGAACCTTATGTTGAGCCAATGTGATTAAACTCTTTCCTATTTGTACCCTAGGAACCTCTCCTAAGTGGTTGTGTATAGAAGCCTCTAGTGGAACCTTGTGGTGCATCATTTTTGTCTTTGTGTATCCTTTATGTTTCCCTTGGATGTTGGTGATGTCAACCTAGTTTTCTTGTGTATGTGGGGCCTTGTGTTTATCTCTTGAGCAGGGTGGGGTGGACCTAAGGGTTCCAAATGGCTAGGTAGTTGTTGCCAACCTCCATCGAGGACTGATATACTTGTCTTTGTGCATTGGATGGATCTTTCTATCTACATTCCAATACCTCTTTATTCATGATGCATATTATTTAGTTATTATATTATTAGATGATATGTTTTATTGGAAATCGTTGTAATTGTATCATTATTTTTGTATTTTTGACACTCCTTGGGGATATTGATGTAATATAAATGACAAAACATCAATGAAACACATAACCAATTCATCCATAATTCCAACAGATATATATTTAACAAGGATGCTACTTGGTGGTGTAGTTTGTATCAATTATAATCTTTGAGTGCTTACTTATGAATATGATATGATATGCATAAAATAAATGTTTGATTTAAGCCAACCTTCTATTGAAGGCCTAAGTTTTCCAATTGCATTCATGTACCTATAAATAAATGAGTAAATTAGGTGGTTGTCTTTGCCTAGAGAATGTTAGAATATTTCACGAAAGATTATGTTAGTATACCATGTTATGGGACAAGTGATGAATGTGAGGTAGGGGTGATGCATTGCATGTTAGAGGTTGTGCTTATGAAAGAAGAATTCACCCTTTCATATACTTGTTTGAATTAAAAAGATGAATGCATTTAACAATGTAAGATATCTTCATGCTTTGGGTGAAATATGAATGTTGTGTCTGATCTAGTAAAAATGTTAATCGATGGGGTTAAAACATGTTATTAAATGATGAATTTCCTTATAAGTTGTTGAATTTATGATGTTATTCAATGTCAATGTTATGTATTGGAAAAGAGATAAAATGTGACAAGGATATGTTATTTTGTATGCTATTTCCATGAATTAGTGTGAAATGAAAATGAAATATTAATAGGTGTGGCATATGAGTATTTAGTTTCAAATTATATTAAGCAAGTGAATTTTAAGTAACATTTTTTTTTGGAAATAAAACTATCATGGATGCTAGAAGTAAATGTAGTTGGAAAAGTGATCTTAATATTGTTTATTCATGTTAAAAGTAATGGAGTTTCTTTCTTAAGAAATGGTAATATTGTAGGTAGATTACTCCTTGTAAATGTGAATATCTAGTACTAGTACATTTGTTGTGTGTTATGAAATACCAGTTTTTGCTTTGTGTACCATAGGATGGTGAAGTATGTAATAATCCATGGAGGTTTTATGCTACTTATGGGTATGGGAATACCATACCATCTATGTGTTGTTTTCTTGGTTGTACCATACTATGTGTCAACCTATGGGTTGTTGATAAGTCACCTTGTGAAGGGATAGTAGCAGTAATAAGATCCTTGGGTTGCATCGAATGGTGTACAAGTAACAGTGGCATGAAGCAACCTTAGCTTCCACATCTAGAGGAAAGTACTCACTACTTCCCTTTATGTTGGACCCTTTTGTGTGGTTCATATGTTCTTATCCTTATTCCCTCAGTTCTAGGATGGTGTTATTGGATCTCTAATTTTTTTGAGCATTCATGTATTTATATATGTTGTGTAATTCCTTCTTGATGGAGAGTGATTTTGAGATGTTGTTTCCTCCTTCCACATTTAGTGGCTTATTTTAGTCACATAGTGATGTAATGTGTAATTAATGATGATTTATTTTATCTTGTTTGCTTGGACTAACAAATTTATTTAACTTTGTTTGTGATGGTTTAGTCATTGTTTGTAAATCTTTTACACGTAGTTTCATGCTTACATTAGATTCAGTGCTGTCATTTCCCATGATTTTCTTATCTTATTATTGAAATTGATATTTTCTTTTCTTTTCTCTCTCATTTATGAACTTTGGTGGCTAAACTAGTTTATCTTTACTATTTTTGAATGTTGGTATGGTGTTGTAATGTAAATTGCTCTCCAAGGATGTATGAAGCAGACTTGGTGGGGAGAGTACAAGGAAGCGAACACAGGGAACTTTGAGGATGGGAGTATGTGAGGTTGTTTTGTAACTAGGATCCACTACCCACCTATGTGTGGTGACTATCTCTTAGAGGCTAACTACCTTCCACAAACAAGGGATAGAAACTGTGGTCTTGTATGGAGGGTCTCACACTATATGTGTGTGTGGCCTAATACCATCAAGACACCGAGTGAGAGTTATGGATTATGAATTTTAGACTATATAATTTGGGTATAGATGAACTCTATGACTGAGTGTGGGTACTTGTTTGAAAAGGCATGCCCAATTATGTAGCCTTGTGATGTGTACTTCCTAGTGATGTGGATGAATATGTTTGTGTAAATGGTTGTATTTTCATTTTGTTGTTGTATATAGATGTTAGTTCAACATATTATCTTGCTTGAAGGGTGTAAATATATTGTGTTTATTATGTCTTATGGGTGCCAATGTTGTTATTAAATTTTGGAAATGGAAAGTTTATCCTGCAAGAATGTTTATAAATGGTGATGGTATATTGAATGGGATTGAGAGAATTTTTGATTTCGTTGTACTTGAGTTAGTGAGGAATGATGTATCCCATTGTTTCCTCTAAGTAATGTATGGATTTTGAGTGTTTAATGAGTGGAATAATTCTTATTTTACTATTATATTTGAAGGTAGAAGTTCACAAAATAATAAAAAATAAATGAGTTAGGATGCTTCTACTTAATGACTAACCATGTTTATGAGTAATTTAGCTATGATATTATCTATATCCAAGAAAAGGATGCATTTTTGAGATTGGTTAAAGAAGTTCTAGGACTAATGTGTGCTATATTATCATCTTAGGTTTTGCAAATTACAAGATTAAGTTGAGTACAAGGAAGCAAGGATGTAATACCTTTCTAACCCTCACATGAAGAAGCATGTACTATGACAATGAACCTACACTTAAATGCAAATGACGTAATTATTGAAATGGTAATCAATGTAGATAAAGATATCTATTAGGTCCATTGATTATTATGATGATGATGTTTCTACTAATGTAGTTTATTAATGAAGGTAGGATGTATATGTTCTATGGATGTTGGATGGAAAAGGATGATATCACATCATATAAATAGATGAGCATGCATGTGATGTCAAAGTCCCTTTCCAGTAGACTTAATATTTTGATTGTCTGCATGTCATGGGGATGCCTTGGTGTAATGCAAAATATCCTAATTGTGTTAATTAGGAGGTGGTTACTTAACGATATTTTGTTAATGATGGAATGTGTTATTGACAAGTGGATTTTCTACCTATGTTTACTATATGTTCTTCATTGGGAAATGAATTATGGTCTAGGGTAATACCTTTTAGGTCCATTTCTTGATTATGTTTCCTTGGACTTATGTTGTCTTTTGTGGTATATAGTTTGCTAGAAATAGATATACTCAGTTGATTTATTGAAGATTGCTTATGCATAATGGATATATGTTTTAGGACATGAATATGTTATGGCGATTTATATATTTTAAGGAGCTATTTGTTGTATTTGGGTTTATGGTTAAAATTATAATTTCTTAGTAATTTTGATATGATGAAGGTGTAACAATGATATTAGAGTGCTAATGATTTCTTGATGATTAGATATGAGAGGATGTATTATGATTATGATGGAGTACAATGTACTAATATATGTTTCAAGTGATTTTATTGGAGGATTGACTATGATTACTAATGATATTGTTAGATATGTCTATGGATATATATGTCATGTAAGTATTTTAATTTTGGGTGATTTAGGTGCTAGGCATCGACTCCACCTAGCTTCACAGGTCTGAGCATGCCTAAGAATCCTCGATGGTGGTAATGGAGATAACATTAAGGCCCAAGTTTACTTAGCTCTTGTAAAGGGTGAAAAATTAGGGTTTCCACCAAAAGATATAGTAAATCCACTAATTTTTGCTTAGGGACCTTTACATTGAAAAGAGGGGTTGAATCCAATAGATTTAGTCACAAAACAAGGATAAGGACTAAAACTACTAATTGGATTCAAGGTATGAATTTGTTTAACCTCTTTTGTAAGTTGAATTGCTGAAATTAGGGTAGAAGTGTTGAAATGAAGGTAAAAACATAGAAACAACTAGCTACAGATGTAGGATTGAGATACCAACCTAGAACTAAGAAAGATAAGCAGATTTTGATCTAATCTCCAAAGGAGCTCCTAATTTTCTGGGACCGTGGTGGTCATCATCATGGTCTTCCAAATTTTTAGCACACAAAAGGGGGATTGATTCATCAATACAAATAATGCTTATCCTGAAGATCATAGCTCCGTACTTGCTTTTGCACATATCTAGGAAAGGAAAAGGGTTGGGAATAGGCGTTTGCCTTAGGTCAAACCCCAATTTTGGAATTAACAATGAAATAGAGATAGAAGATAATTGAATTGTCGTAATGTAATATTCTCCTTTGGAGGGAGATGCTAAATAATGGCTGAAAACCAAATGATATACCTCTTTGTGAAGTTTTATTTCTCTCCACAGGATTAGGGTTTCATGAAGTCTTTGACAAAATAGGATGTGAATGTCCAATTTATTGCTTGAATCTTGACTCTATTGCTACTCCAAGGCTTGAAGGAAGATTGATTACTTGTTTAATTGCTTGAATGCTTGAATGTAATTACCAAATTGATCATGTATATGCTTGTGTTTTTTTGGCAATTGACACTCTATTGGTTGGTTTCACTATGTTTTCATTGATGGCAACATGGTATTGTGTTCCAGCTTCATGTTCTGGTTCTATGGTGTACCGACAGAAACTTCATAGATACTGCATCGACACCGATAGGACAAAGGAATATGTTTGGTCACCGACAATGCAGGCCAACATAATTTAGTAAAGGGTATCGATATTGGAGGCCGACATATCTTGGATCCGACATCGGCAATTGATTTTAATATTTATGCATTTATGTTATCTGGCCGACATGTATTTTGATATTGTAAATATCTTTGTAAGCCAACCTAAGGCATGCAAATTTGTATAGGGTATATAGAACAATTTGGTGGATCATTTTGTAAGAATCATAATGCGAATATATAAAGGAGAGAATATAGGAGATGCAAAATATACTAGAGAGATCATGTATGCGAGGAAATTCATGTAAGGGTTATTCTGGTAAAGGGCTTAGGGATTCAGGCTAGAACAGACAGAGATTAAACTGAAACTGTATACTGGCATAAAGGATGCTATCTTAGTAGTTCACACTTATCTAGATTGTAGTCTAGAATTTTATGTAGCCAGTGAGACTCCTTTTGTGATTGAGCAGTGTGCTCTAGGCTGTAAGCCTTCCTACAAGTGTAGGCCCCTCATATTTTAATATCTCTTTATATCGCCAATTGATTGATATTGTGGGTCACAAATCCCATCATGTTTTTTCCTCTTTGAGGTTTTCCACATATAAATCTATGTGTTATGGTTCTCGTTTATGCGATTAGCTTATTTATTTCTTTACTTCTTTCAATTCTATATGTACCGGTATACCGGTTGGTGTATGCATGTTTTAATAAGGCTAAAAATTATCATTCTAGTATAACACTGATTCACCCCTCCCTCTTAGTGTTATTGGTTTCCAACAACTGGTATCAAAGCCTTGTTCCTCAGAGAAAGTTTAATAGCTTGAGGAAGATCCTAAAACCGAAATACATAGATATGGCCTTGGAAAAACAACTTGAGATGACACTTGAAGATTCTGATGCTGAAAGGTTGAAGAACTTAAAGCTACAAGATGAATTGAATTCTGCTAAGGAATTCATTCTTGTCCTACAAGAGAGCCTATCATCAAGTCAAGCTAGGAGGAAGAAACTTTTGTAAACTCAGGATGATGAAGAGAAAGATACACTTGAGGAACAATGTCAGAAATTGAGTCAGGAGAACATAGTTATGAAAAATGAAATGCAAGTTATAACTATGAGGATGTCTAAGGAGATTGAGGACATAAAGAAGAAGGAAGAAAATCTTTCTATATCCCCGAAGAACAAATTTGAAGAATGTGGTAGGTTGGTTCATGAGAATGATTTGTTAAGAACCAATTTAGTACAATCCCAAAGTAATGAGCAAGAAATTGAAAGACAAATGATAATTCTAAGAGAAGATCTAACTACTACAAGTGAGTATAAAGAAAAATTCAAAATTATCTCAGCACAACTAGATGAGTTATTAAAGAGATAGAGGCAGATTGGAGATTTCAATGGACTGGGATTTGAGTAAGGACAAAGTTCTGGTACTGCTAATGAAGATCAAAACCATAAGGCACCAGTAAGGCAATTTAATGCTTATAAATTCAATGGTAGATTTTTTGTTTGCAATAGATTTGGTCACATGGCTAGGCAGTGTAGAAACAGAGCAAATTAGAACCATGATTCTTCTCTCGGCAAATGTTCTAAATGAAAAAAGTTTGGTCATAAAACAAAAGATTGCAAAATGAATATTAAATGCTATGCTTGTTGAAAATTTGGACATATGGCTAATCAGTGTAGGTCAAGCAATTTCATCGATTTTAGCAAAGAAATTGAAAAGAACAATGTTACATGTTATGCATGTAATAAGGTTAGACATACTGCTAAGTTTTGTAGAAGCAAAAATCCATCGGTTAGTAATGGAGGATCAAATGAGAAAGGAAAAGAGAAGGTTAGTGAAATCTGACAAGATCATACTTAGAGATGGGTTAGGAAGACTGAAGAACAATTATCAGATGGGAATGTCTCGGTTACTTATCCGATAGAAGAGGATGCTGTTGTAAAAATAGGTAGCTCATTTGGTAACTAAGGCAGATGCCTTAGGGGTAAGAAAAATTCATGAAGATGCTACATATGCCCCGGGAAGAGGTTCTGGAAGTTGTTCCAGATATTGGAGATGATTATCCAAAATGGATATGTTCTGAGCAAGATCCGGTATCTTTCACTGGTAGTCATTTATGTCAATGGATGATTAGGGTTTTTATCGAAGTTTAAAAGGTCGAATACACTTCATTGTTAAACACCTTTCATTCAAAGAAATTTCAGAGTGATTAAGAGCGACTAGTATGATCAAGGCAATTCAGAGCAATCATATTTCTTCTTGAGCAATCTCATTGACGTCTGGAAGAATTTGTTGAAGGTTTTCACTGAAAGCAATCTAAAGGTATTTATCTTTAAACATGGAAGCAAGATCATCATCTATTCTTGTATTTGTTGCAAACCCAGTTGTAGTAGAGGTCAAGGACCACCCCAGGCCAATTTTCAAGCGGTATCCACATGTGGCTACCTTGAAAGATTCAGTTGGAGATTTTTCTTGCGTTTCGGAGGGAGTTGTCTATGTAGAGGATGTTAGGGCATATATTCACTATCACATCGAGGACTTGAGAACTTCAAAAATTAAGTGCATGTATATGAGTGAGCTGATGGGAGAATCTAGAAAGATTAAATCGACATTCAAGCATATTGAAGATCTAGGGCTTACCGACATTCTAAATATTCTAAAATTTGACGATGAGATAATCAGATACGTTCTGAGCAGAGTACATGGGGAATTTATATGGCTAAATTGACCTTACAAAATCACTAAGGAATCCATCTAGGCAATCATTGGTTTACCATCGGCTGGGCAACAACCAAACAAGAAGGTTTCAAATGATTTAGTGAGAAAGATCACCGATGCAACATTTGACAAAATATCCATGAAAGTGAGCACTATGATCAACACAAACATCAAATCTGGTAGCATGGTCACCAAATATAAGGTAACTCAGTCAAACCGATTGAATTTTGTTTCTACTTCATGCATTTTGGCTATACACAGAATGATGAGAGAATATAAAATTAGATCTATGCGGTTGGATGCTTGATGAGTTGTTGATAAATCTAGGGAAGTTTAACAGTGAAAAGAAGGGTACATTTCGATATGGCAACTTGATATTTTGCTTGATGTTATATTTCCTGAATGATACACATGATTTTGGTAAGAGGCAATGGGATTTTGACATCCCGGTAGGGAGACAATTGAAACAATCAATTGCTGCTCTAGGAAGCCAGAGAGATGATAAGGTATGGGGGTATTTTAAAGCATTCCAAAAATCTATGAGTTCTAGGGTAAGGGTACCTGAGCATATTGTAGAAAAATATTCTACTGATATATGCTTTATGGTAAAGAAGGATGAGACACTCATGGAAGCAGTTAAGCCCCAAAAGATTTGGATTGAAGAAATGGGCTATGAGGTGGATACATAGATTCTTGATGCCTATGCAAAAATGTTGATTGATGCACCAATAGATGAGGCAGAGAAGCCTTGTGGTATTGCACGATAGAAAACTCAAGAGGTTGAAATAGAGTTCAACTGGAAGAAAAGAGAGAAGCATGAAGGAAAACAAGCAAATTTGTGGAGAAGGTCTCAAAGGACATTCAAGCACTAATGGATGCTATCTTAGAGAAAGTCAAAAAGAGGAAGGATCTTGTAGTTCATATTGAGCCTGTTATTGTAGAATCAGAATATGAGGATGACACACCATTGACATTTAAGAGGGTTGTTAGGAAGAAAACAAAGGAAACAAAGGCATAAGCTAAGAAGAAACCAGTTAGGAAGGTCACAATCAAGCTACTGACACAAAAGAAAGCACCTAAAGATACACCTACAACTGCATTTGGTACTGCAAAGAGGAAGAAGAATGATGACATTGATTCTGGTAAGGTTTCGCGTAAAACTTTTGCAGAATTAGTAGATGAAATCACTAAAGATGTCATCTTGAAGAATGTTCAATTTTACTATCATCACTCAGAGGAGGATGAACAAAGAGAGGTAGAGGAAGCAGTTCTATTATACTTGGATATTTAAAAGAAAGTATTAATAGAAATAGAAAATCAAATACCAGCTGAATTGTATAACATGCTAGATGCTAGAAGACTATCAACTATACAAGAGGATAAACACATTAAAATTCAAGAGCTATTATCTATATGTGTTACTATTGCTCCTGATGAAATGGAAAAGACACTTGAGGCCACAAACATAAAATTTTTCAATAGTAAGCATAGGATATCTAGTATGATGCTAGGAAGAGTAAATGAAATAATAGAGGAGACTCAAAAAGCATGGGTTAAATTTCTTGGAGAAAACAAGGGATTCTTTACTTCACCAAAAACCAAGACAAACATTGTAGATACCCTAGTTGAAGGAAAAGGAAAGGGGATTATGGGTACTTCACCCATAATTTTGAAAAATATTAAGATAGTAGAAGTTGAGCCCCCAATAAATACAAATGTACAGAAGAATATTGAGATACCGGTGAATACAGAGAGTGAACCAACTAACATTGTACATGATACTAATAGTGAGGATAATTGTCCCCTAGACATAAATGTATAGGTTGAGGTTACTGATCCTATAGAGGAAATGACAGTTACACAAACTACACCAAGTGACAAAGCCACTAGTGCAAATGAGGAAGTTATAAAGGATAAATCTTCACAAGAGAAGGCAGAGGAATCCGGTAGAGAACAGATTGTCGATCCATCATTATTGTCAATTGACACTTCACAGGTAGAAAATAAAAACATCACAGCTGAACTGATGATGATGTCAGCACAAAAATTTATGAAGGAGGGATCCACAGATAAAGGGATTATAGATCAATCAATCACTGTTTTACATAGACTGTTCCTAGAGTGTAAGATTGAAAATGAAGCAAGCCCATCTGACAAAATTAAGGTAATTGCTAAGCATATATCAAAGGACTTTCAATCCTTACAAAAAATATCAAATCGACAAGCACTAGAAAGGTTTACTTAGGCTAAGAGAGCTGCATTTGATCATTTAATTGAAACTGAGAAGAAAAAGATTGAGGAGAAGCCGATCCTAATAGAAAATTCTTTGAAATAATGTAAAAATATATATAGGGCATTTTGTAACACTGAAATACTTACAACAAATATAGATAAAAAGATTAAAGAGACTCAGGAGAAAATTAGAAGTATAGCTAACTCTTTTAACGGATTAATTTCATTGACTATATCAATTGATGGTCAAATTATGATTTTGGAGAACTGAATTTGTGCTCTTGAAAGGAAAGAGACAAAATAACTAGAAGAGATAGAAGTTTGAGAGGCTTGGTGAGTCCCCGGTTAGATTCACTCTGTGTACACAAGAAAGAATGCATGGATATGGTGGGAAATCCCACACTCACAAAGGTAAATGAAAAAGAGTCTTTAGCACATTTATTGAGTGGAATTGTACCTATTTCCAACACAATCAAAACCGTCTGGGATACTTATCCTAGAGTTACTGGAGAAGGCTTATCTAGAAATTTTGAAATTTGTCAAGCTCCAATAAGACATTTTTGGGGATATTCATTGTACAATTTTTATTCTTTGACATTCATTTTTGAATTTCTAAATGGCATTGATGTCAAAGGGGGAGTAGTATAGATGCAAAAAAGAATAAAAAGAGTTGCATACATTATGGGGAGTTGTGAAGTCATGGAGTTTTGGAGATATGGAGTATTTTGCATATTTAGCTCAGGGGGAGCAGGGTAGGATGAAACCTACAGATGAAACCTTGACCATTTTTTACATGAGTGTTGCCATCAATGCCAAAGGGGGAGATTATTGACAATTGACACTCTATTGGTTGGTTTCACTATGTTTTCATTGATGGCAACATGGTATTGTGTTCTGACTTCATGTTTTGGTTCTATGGTGTACTGATAGGCACTTCACAGATACTCCATCGACATTGACGGGACATAGGAATTTCTTTGGTCACTGGTAATGCATGCAGACATAATTTAGTAAAGGGTATTGGTATTGGAGGCTGACATATCTTGAATCCGACATCAGAAATTAATTTTAATATTTATGTATTTATGTTATCTGGCCGACATGTAATTTGATATTGTAAATATCTTTGTAAGCCAACATAAGGCATGCAAAATTGTATAGGGTATATAGAACAGTTTGATAGATCATTTTGTAAGAATCATAATGTGAATATATAAAGGAGAGAATATAGGAGATGTGAAATATATCAGAGAGATAATGTATGTGAGGAAATTCATGTAAGGGTTATTCCGGTAAAGGGCTTAGGGATTTAGACTGGAACAGACAAAGATTTAATTGGAACTGTTGGCATTATGGAAGGATTGATTATGTGTTACATTGATCTTTTGTCATTGATATCAACACTAGCTGTTATGGTTGCTTATTGACACTAGCTGTTATGGTTGGTTACCAACACTAGCTGTTATGGTTGGTTACCGATAGAAGATCTAGTGTTACCGAGGGAAGAGACTATCTGTTGGACACTTCCGACATGTTTGGATCAATGGAGTATGTTTGGTTTTATGTGTTACATGCGTTTGGAGCATGTTTTGGTTAGTTGGTATTGAATTGGTGATCAGATGCTATCATACACTCTAGTAAGCCTATACCGACATGGGTTTAAGGTTTTACCGATAGAGCTTTTACTGAGAATATCTGACAGGATGCATAAGAGGTGTAGGTGCGGATTTTAGATGGAACTCAGGATGTAGAAGGTGATCCTTGATCTTGCTTTGACTGGTTGAAGACATTGCTTTGGCATGGTGGACCCAGAATAGGTCTGGTGCCTATCTAGGTTATGGACCGATATCATGTTAATGTGTTCTCTACACATTACCGAGATGATTTATGGATTGGTTAATGTTGTTTTGGTCTAAAGCCGACATGGCATATCATTGTAATATGGATGTATGTAATGATCTTATTGTAATATCTTTTAGGTGGCCGACCTAATTGGTTTAGGCCTTAGGGTTTGTATAAATCAATGTAAGATCTCATTGTAGATCGTGGCATGGGAATGAAATGTGCGAATTATGTAATATCATTCAGGAAGAGGAGTAGGTCGATCATTCAAGATCAAGTTGGGTTTATGTAAAAGGTCAAAGGCCTCTGATATTGAGCTTAACCGGGACTATAATCAGGCATGGTAGATGTTATCTCTGGTAGTTCATTCTACTAGATTATTGTCCAATTATCTTGAGGTGGTTTTAACCTCTTTGTAGTCAGTGAGACTCTTTTGTAATTAGCAGTGCACTCTAGGCAGTGTGCCTTCCTACATGTGCAGGCCCCTCATTGTATCACATACTTTCTGCATAAGTATCTTCTGACTGTGGGTAGGCTTCCCACCATAGTTTTTCCCTTAACCGGGTTTTCCACATACAAATCTTGGTGTTATGTGGTATGGTTGCATTGTGTTGATTATCTATTTTATTGTTAAGCTGTATTGGTTACCGATATCTGTTTCTGCTATTTCGGTATTTAATGTTTATGTGCTATGGTTAAAGGTTGTAAAGTGGATTAATTGATATAATCTATTGACAACTGATTCACCCCCCTCTCAATTGTCTACCGATTATCCTAACAATTGATATCAGAGCTTTGGTCCTCTGTAATGCCCCACCAGGAACCCCGAAGGAAAACCCACAACAAGGGTGAAACAATTTTTTTTTTTTAAAGTATAAACATCATAAGTGCATTTACACAACATGCACGATAACACAAGCGAAAGACTTACACCAGAATTCCTTAAGGGTTGCCAACAAAGAATTAACTTTAAGAATAAATCCCAAAAAATCATAAATCCACACATGCATCAATAACTCAATGACCATAAGGAGCCATACGCAAATAAAGATTCAACATAGAAAGATTGAAAGGTTGATTTATATAATTTCCACTTCAATAAACATTTACTAACATCATCAAGGAAACTGATAAAAACATCCCAATCATAGGATTGCATTGCTCTTCCAATACATAGCTTCTCAATATACATATAAGGATAGATCTCATCTAGTTACAAGGTTACATAAGATCAATATTACAATGACCACATAGGTCTCCAAATAACAACAATCTCCAAGACATGAGATGAAGCATGAGTTATGAACCACAGGAACACCTACAAAACCAATCCTTGCATGAAGGCACAAATCCAAACATCTGATGGGAAGTGGCACTACCACCCGACCATTTAATTCCCAAATGGAATCACCCCACCATGCTAAGAGATAGCTGAGGACCCTCAAACAAGCATAAGCATGACATGGTCGACAAAACAATATGACTCCATGACAACACAAAAATACTCCACAAGAATCCAGGTGACTCAACATCACAAACACACAAATTAACCAAATGAGAGTGTGTCATTGCATAGCTTAAGATGGATACAATGGTATAGCCTCCATAGGTCCCGGCTCACTGTCCTGGTAACCTCTCCCAAACCTCCAGTTCCAACTAAGTCTCATGCGGACCCTACCAGCCTTTTGTGAAGACAAGGTGGTTGGTTTTCCATTCCAGGCCTTCTCGCAACATTATGAGCCCTGTGCTAGCGCTCACCTATGCATGAGGTACAATTATCTTTGTCAATGTTATGATACTACCCACCTAATCAATTCATTAGATTATCGGTTATTATTTGACTTTCGCTGGGTTGTAATGCCTACCACTTTGGGTGCAACCCCCAAGCGAAAGCCACTCTCTGAAAGGACACTAAACAAACATGGTCACTCCTTGAGGACCCTATGGCAAAGAAGACAACCATAACACTACTATCAGAAACAAGTGGTCAAACAAGGACATACTGACTCTTGGCTAACCATAAGGCAAAGACACTACATGGTTAAGACAACAAAGCCAACATATATCTCTTGGTCAAAGGTACCAATTACACCACCACAGGATGACTGAACCACATACCAATATATCACAATATACACTTGCAAGGACAGCTAAATACATCAAGTCCGCACTCAAATAATCTTTGAGAATATCCACATCATAAGCACTTGCAACATCATTGATTGAATCATAAATAAAACACTCTTTCCAGTAGACACATTATTCAATTCCCAAATCATTGTTCTATCAGAAATGAAATCCACATTATACATTCCACCAAATAAAACATGAATCCCAAATAGGCATTTAATTCATATTCAGAATACATCCAAAACTTACTAATTTGAATCTCTAATTCATGCCTTAATTTTCATTGATAGCTTTATTAACCACATAATAAAAATCACATGAAAATCACATTTCATCATGCAAAACCACTTTAAACATTCCATTCATAAAATTTATGTTCCTAGAACTAACCGGTTTGGAGACTGGTGAGGGCTCAAAGCTAAGCGAGGGTCAAACCAACCCGCGGTTGTGGTGCTACTAGGGCAACAGACACTACTTCCCAGTAGTGTTGCTACCACTAGTAACAGCCCTACCGATCGGTGGATACCGCTACCAACCGGTAGCAGTGCTACCAACCGGTAGCAGTGCTGCTGACTGATAGTTCGACATCCTCCGACCGGTAGCACTACTACCAACCGGTAGCATTGCTACCGATCAGTAGTGCCGCTACCAACCGGTAGCACCCACTACCAACCGGTAATGGTCCTATCGATCGGTAGTGCTGCTACCAACTGGTGGAAGTCCTACTGACGGGTAGCACTACTACTGTGTAGCGGTGGTGCCGATCGGTGGTTCTGCTACCTACGGGTAGCAGACACTATCGACCCACGTGATGAGGCAAGCCCATCATGGGAGCGGTAAAGTCAACAAGAGAGGCACAAGAAACATGCGTCCAAGCATTCTAAAACCAAAAAGTCACAAAATCAATAACCACAAAGAACATTCCATTTCCAGAATTATTTCACAGGCACACACATATAGTGCCAATTTCCAAAATTTCAAGGAAAAGTTTACCAACAAGGTAGATGGTGAAATAAACACATTGGAAAGAATATCTAGCCAATTCTTGACAGTATAGAAACAAGGATAAATCAAGAAGTAGTTTGCTATGAACAAATAAAACACAACAAAGAGGAAATGAACAATCCCTTTCCTGAATGCAACCATAAGCTAATAGCATCACAAAATCAACTATATCAGGCAATCTTTCTTCCATTTCAACATTCCAAAAAGAATCTACATGCAGATTGCACTTTCCAATCACACAGGAAGAAAACAGAAATATACAAAATCAAATCAAAACATCACAATAGATTATCCAACTTGAAGCAAAGGCAAGCAAGGGAATGAAGGAACACCAGTCTTACAACCCAGGTCGAATCTTCAGCTCTTCCAGGAAGATTTCCAGAATTCTTTTCTTCTCTCAAAATTCCTCTTCTTCTCCTGTTGTGAATGCCCAGAATGGATACCCAAAATATCTTTTTAACCCAAACTTCTAGGTTAAAGTTTTCATCCAATCAAATTTAAATATTTTAAAACTAAAAGGCAATTAGATCTATTTCTTTCCCAAAAATAATAATTCTTTCTAATGATTAAATTAAAAAGGCCAAATGGAAAAACAAAAAGGGAAGCTTTTATTTATTTCCTTTTCCCTAAATACTTCCTTCAACATAAGCATTTAACCTTTTTAAATGGCTAGGCAATTTATTTATTTCACAAAAATGACAATGCAACTTTATACAATAAATTAAGCCATTTAACCATTTAATCTAGCAATAATTAATTTAAATAAATCAATAATCAAAGAGCATAATAATTAAATGATTATGCCAACATAATATAGCATCATCTATTTAAATTAAATAACCATTTAAATAAATGAAAACATGCAAAACCAAGACAGATCAAATGACGACTCTCAAATGACCAAACCAAGGCACCATGATACACATAATAGCCAGACGGGGAAACACAACCAACTAACAACACTCATATGAGTGTAACTGCGGTCAAGATAGGGTACAACAACTATCTCCTCCACTCCCATTGGATATATCAGGTATTCTCAGACCTGTGAAACTAGGTGGAGTCAATACCCCGTACCTACTCGGTACTAGTACCTGCAATGTCCTACACCGAAGAACCACACATGCATATAGACCAGTATATATACAAGCATGGTAAACACACCGATGAAGGAGAATTATGATTTTCCCTATCTCATCGGAGTGAGTGAAGGAAAATCATCCCCTCGCATCCCAATACACTTGCAAACATGCAACATATAAAAATGCATCGCAATATAAGGGAAAAGTGTGAGTCCATGATAATGATCCATAAAATAATAACATTACTCATAGCACTGAAATACTGCATAAAAGCAGACACCAAGAAACCAGATAAAACATGAGATAACATCGCATGACATCCAAATCAAAATACAATAATGTTCCATAGAACAGTCACTGAAGTAACTCAAAACATACAAAAGAGGCTGATCAAGGAGGGGTACTACATCCTCTTTTGCATAAGCTTAACTGCTTGAGGTAGATCCTATGACAACTAATTCTCTGACAACTATTTTTAGAAGAGAGATCCCTAAGCTTGATGGAACAAATTATGGGATATGGAAAATCCGTATGGAGACTCATCTTAGCTGTCTTGGGAAGGATATTTGAGAGATTACTGAGAAATTATACACAGCTTATGATCCCACATCTAGAAATCCTGCTCCTGTAGACTTGGATAAAAATATGTAGAATGATTGTAGAGCTAGAGAAGCCCTCTCATGTGCACTTACTAATCAACAGATCAAGGGATTGACTGACAAATCATCTACAAAGGTTATGTGGGATAAATTTCAAACTCTGAATGAAGGTGACCCTATTGTCAAAATTGCTAAACTTGATGGTTACCGGGTAAGATATGAGAACTTGAAGATGGATGACAATGAAAGAATTGCCACATTTATGGAAAGAGTAAATGAGATTGTCATGGGAATTCAATGTTGTGGAGGATCTCTGAGTGAAGATGAAATAGTTTCCAAATTCTTGAGAGCCCTTCCACTGGCTTACAAGATGAAGGCAACTGCAATTAATGAAATGAGAACAATGGCAAACACTTTAGTTAATAGAGATATTATGATTGGGAAATTATCTTCTTTTGAGCTTGAAGAATTTGGACCTTTTGGAGTTGCAAAATCTGAACCTTCTTTTCATGCATCATCATCATCTACCAAAAAAAGTGATTGGAAAGCCCTATATGCAAAAGAACTGGAAGATATGAGGAAAGAGGATAAAGAATTTGAGAAAATTGAAGCCTTATTTGCTAGAAGAGTACCTAAAGGACTAACATGAAGTAAGTATGAAGGAAAAGAACCTTTTAAATGTTTTGCATGTAATAAGATTGGTCATTTTGCATCTAGATGTCCTGAAAGGAATGTAAGATTTGAAGAAAGAGTTAAGAAATCATTCAAGCCTAATCAGAATGGATATAGATTCAAGAGAAACAAACAATGCTACATAGAAGATGAGGAAGGAGTAACTGATGACTCTAAGGATGAACCAACAGAAGACTCTGCTAGTGGATCCAACAATGGAAAGGAATGGGTGTACTATGCCCTAAAGGAAGATGAATTGGAACCGGCTATCAAGAATGCAAAAAAGGCCCTAGCAGCAAAAGTTGAAGATAAGGATGAATGGGTAATTGATAGTGGATGCTCATATCATATGACAAGAGATAAAAGAAAATTTATTTCCCTGCATGAATACAATCGCAGTCAAGTAAGATTTGGAGATGACAAATCATGTATGATTAAAGGTAGAGGCACTATTTCTTTGGATGGTAAGCATAATACTGATAATGTCTATTATGTAGAAGGTTTAAAGCATAATATTTTGAGTGTTGGTCAATTGGTGGACTCCATCTTCAATTCAAGGATAGAAAATGCAAAATCATTAACAAGACTAGTTTGTAGATTGCTACCAATACTCAGACTAGAGGTAATATCTTTCATCTAAACACTGGTAATAAGACATGTTTGATTGATCATATTGATGAGAGTTGGCTATGGCATAAGAGGTTGTCTCATGTTAATTTTGATTGTATGGTCAAGATCAGTTCAACAAAGGCAGTTAGAGATATACCTAAGCTTATGAATCCTCATAATCCAGTATGTAAGGAATGTCAATTGGGAAAGCAAGTTAGAACTTCTTTTAAGGGCATACATGATAAATCTAAAGATGTTCTTGATTTAATTCACATTGACTTATGTGGTCCACCAAGAACTAGAAGATTTCAAGGTGATAGGTACTTCATGCTAATAATTGATGATTATTCTAGAATGATGTGGATGACTTGTCTTAGGGAGAAGTTTGAAGCTTTTGAGAAATTCAAGATCTTTAAAGAAAAGGTAGAAATTGAAACTGGACTGAAAATCAAATGTCTAAGATCAGATCAAGGCAGTGAGTTCACTTCTCATGAATTTAATAGTTATTGTGAGTCAAATGGAATTAGGAGACAATTATCTGCACCTTAGACGTCTCAACAAAATGGAGTAGTGGAAAGGAAGGACATAACCATTTTAGATGTAGTAAGAACTATGATGATGGAAGCCAAATTGACTCAAATATACTGGAGAGAAGCAATGAGTACAAGAGTCTACACATTCAACAAAGTTCATATGAAAGGTGAAACCGGTAAGACTCCTTATGAATTATGGTTTGGACATACATGTACTGTTAAATATTTCAGAATTTTTGGAAGTAAATGTTATATCAAAAGGGATGATTCAATTGGGAAGTTTGATCCTAGATGTGATGAAGGAATATTTCTTGGATATTCTAATCAGAGAAAAGAATATAGATGTTATAACAAAAGATTGTATAAAATTATGGAGAGTGCAAATGTGAAAGTGGATGAACAATATAGAAACCAATCTATATCATATGACAGGGAACCCCCAGTGGAAATGATCATAGCTGAACCGACAATGCCTCAACCGATACATGACACTGAGACAGTTACACCAGTACAATCAAAAAATTCAACCATGACTGATGATCATATCAGTGAACTTGAAGTTCAGAAGACTCCAAGGTATGTAAGATTAAATCATTCTGAAGATCAAATTATTGGAGATAGGAACAAGGGAGTTATGACAAGAAGGAGACTGGCAAATGAAGAGGTATGTTTTATTTGTCAAGTTTAACCAGCATTTGTTATTGAAGCTTGTAAAGATCAACATTGGTTAAAGGCTATGGAAGATGAATTAGATTAGATAGAGAAGAATGAGACTTGGACTTTAGTTCCCCAACCTAAAAATAAGAATGTTGTTGGAACTAAATGGGTTTTTAGAAATAAACTAAATGAAGATGGTCAATTTATAAGAAACAAAGCTAGATTAGTTTGTAAAGGATATTATCAAATGGAAGGAATTGATTATGGTGAGACATTTACACCTGTAGCTATAATTGAAGCTATTAGACTATTTCGTGCCTATGTAGCATATAAGAACTATAAGGTCTATGAAATGGATGTTAAATGTGCATTTTTGAATTGTGAACTTGAAGAAGAGGTATACATTGAGCATCCTGATGGATTTTCACTGACAGATGACAAAGATATGGTTTGTAGGTTATGGAAAGCATTATATGGATTGAAACAAGATCCTAGAGCTTGGTATGCAAGGTTGGATAAATATATTTTGAAGCTTAGTTTTACCAAAGGCAACGCTGATAGTAATTTATATTACAAGATCACTAATGAAAATATTCTGATTATTGAAGTATTTGTTGATGATATCATTTTTAGAGGAGAAGATAAATTGTGCATGGAATTTTCTAACAATATAAAAAATAAATTTAAAATATCCATGATTGGTGAAATGAAATTTTTCTTAGGTTTGCAGATTACTCAAACTGACAAAGGAATTTTTAACTGTCAAACTAAGTATCTAAGGGAATTGTTGAAGAAGTTTGGTATGGATAATTCCAAATCGGTAAGTACTCGTATGGTGACAAGTGAGAAATTATCTATCAAAGACACATCTGCACCAGTAAATTCAACAAGGTATAAGTCTATGATTGGTGGCTTGTTATATCTAACTCAGACTAGACTAGATATTATGAATGCAATGAGTATTGTTTCAAGATATCAAAGTAATCCTAAAGAAAATCATGAATGTGCATTAAAGAGGATATTTTGATATTTGCAAGGAACATCAGAATATGGCTTATGGTATTCTAGAGATGATAACTTCACTTTATGTCCATATACAGATTCAGATTGGACAGGAGATACTGATGACATGAAGAGAAATTATGGTGGAGCTTTCTTTCTTGGAAAGAAACTGGTTTCATGAATCAACAAAAAATACTCATACATTTCTTTATGTACTACAAAAGGTGAATATGTTGCAGTAGAAACTAATTGTATACAAGTCCTGTGGATGAAGCAAATTGTTGAAGGATATCAGGGTAAATTGTAGTGAACCAGTAGTTATCTACTATGATAACTCTGCAGCTATTGACATGTCTAAGAATCTGGTATTTCACTCTAAGACTAAGCACATATCAATAAAGTATAACTTTCTGAAGGACAAGGTGGAAGAAAAGGAAATCAAATTGGTTTATGTGAATACTAAAGAGCAGATTACAGACATATTCACTAAACCGTAGTCTAAAGAATCATTTGAATATTTGAGAGATAGGCTAGGGGTATCTACCCCTCTGGCAGAAACTTAGCTAGTTGTGCAGTGCATCATTCCGATATGGATCAAGATCTTTATCCTTAGCTCCGGATTGATGTAGTGGTGCTACTACTTAGTGGGAGTAGTCAGCTTTGTGATTCATAGAATTTTGATTTCTATGTCATATCTTTGGCATTGATGTCAAAGGGGGAGAGATATTGATGTGAAAAAGAAAACTTAAGGAATTCAGAGTTTTACAAAGATATTATTCAAAGGAGGAGATTGTTGGTTGTCTTCCATTGGGGGAGACTTGTTTGGCATTTCTTGGTACTTAGATGTTTTTTCACATCTATTGTTGCCATCAATGCCAAAGGGGGAGATTATTGACATTATGGAAGGATTGATTATGTGTTGCATTGATATTTTGTCATTGATGTCAACACTAGCCGTTATGGTTGGTTACCGACACTAGCTATTATGGTTGGTTACCAACATACATGTTTTAGTTACTGATAAAAGATCTAGTGTTACCGACAGAAGATACTATCTATTGGACACTTCTAACATGTTTGGATCAATGGAGTATGTTTGGTTTTATGGGTTACATGCTTTTGGAGCATGTTTTGCTTAGTTAGTATTGCCTTGGTGATCGAATGCTATCATACACTCTAGTAAGCCTATACCGACATGGGTTTAAGGTTTAATAGGCAGAGCTTTTACTGAGAATCTTTGACATGATGCATAAGAGGTGTAGGTGTAGCTTCTAGATGGAACTCAGGTTGCAGAAGGTGATCCTTGATCGTGATTTGATTGGTTGAAGACATCGCTTTGGCATAGTGGACCCAAAATAGGTCCGGTGCCTGTATAGGTTATCGACTAGTATCATGTTAACGTCTTCTCTACATGTTACCGGGATGATTTATTGATTCGTTAATGTTGTTTTGGTCTAAATCCAACATGATATATCATTGTAATATGGATGTATGTAATGATCTTATTGTAATATCTTTTAGGTGGCCGACCTAACTGGTTTAGGTCTTAGGGTTTGTATAAATCAATGTAAGATCTCATTGTAGATCATGGCATGGGAATTTAATGTGCGAATAATGTAATATCATTCAGGTAGAGGAGTAGGTTGATCATTGAAGATCGAGTTGGGTTTATGTAAGAGGTCAAAGGCCTTTGGTATTGAGCTTAAGTGGGACTATAATCAGGCATGGTAGATGCTATCTCTGGCAGTTCATTCTATTGGATTGTTGTCCAATTATCTTGAGGTGGTTTCAACCTTTTGGGGTCACACAATCAACCTTTCAGGGTCACACAATCGACCTTTCAGGATCATGCAATCGACCTCTCAGGATCACGCATTCGTTAGGTAAATTGCTGTTCTGTTATTTTTATTCTTATTTCCTTTTTGTCCTCTTATCTGTCTAATTGTGCATGAAATTGAGTAAATCTGGAAATAGATTATTTTTATTGCATTTTTTTGTTATAATAGTTTATGGCACGTAAGGTACAATTCAAGATTTCAGGTGCCAGAACGACAAAGGAACAAAGAAGACAGACCAGTAGCTATCAGAGAATTCTCAAAGTAGAAAAGAAAATACAAGATTGGGAAGATCAACCAGCCATAGACAGATACAACAACTTAATTCTCTCATATCAAGTGAAATATGATTTGGTTAACATTGAATGGATGATGAGAGATCTAGCTAGAGCCTCACAATTTGTTTTGCAGGTTTCTGATCAAATTTAGCTTCAATTTTTTATTTTTTGTGTTATCTGCCTGTGTGTCATGTAATCACCTTGTTATCATCATGCAACCAACCTGTTAGGATCACACAATCACTCTGTCAGGATCATGCAATCGATCTTATAGAATTACACAATCACCTATTCAGGGTTACGCAATCGCGCAGGTATCATCACGCATTCGTTTCTGTTAATTTTGGGTTCTCTATTTTCTGTTGATTTAATTTTATTACTAATCATCTGTTTGTAGCTTGTGGTGAATTTACAAAAAGGATCAGATTAGTATTAGATTAATTGCACTCATTTTCTCACACTTCACTTTTTGGTGCTTAAAATCAACATTGGTTAAAATTGACATGCATTGAGAACACTTCAGTTGGAGCTTAAAATTAACATTGGTTAAAATTGACATGCATGCATAACTTTTTAGTTTGGGCTTAAATTGACAATGGTTAAAAGTGACATGCATGTATAACACTTCACTTTGGGCTTAAAATCAACAATGGTTAAAATTGACATGCATGCCTTGACATTTTAGTTTGGTGTTTAAAATTGACATGCACATGCGTATTCAACACCTCAATTTGGGCTTTAAAATGAATGTGAATCAGGTTGCATATAGATTAAATCACATTTGATTTTCTTAAGGGAAAGAAATTTTATCATGTTTTGGATGGATCTACTGTTGCATTAACTAACTTTCCACCCACCTTCGGGGTCTTGGGAGAAAGGAAGGAGGTGACAATGACACTCAATTTTATTTTATTTCACATAGAGAGGGGTATCTTTGACTGGAGATTTCATCACCCCACAGAGGTACTTCGAATTGAGATGCGTTGGAGATATCATCTCTCCCAACATACTCTCGAGCGGGTTTTTCGAGCCGCTATATAAACATACTGGTTAGGCGGCTAGAGTGTTGAGTAAATTCAACATATGTGGGGGCCTTCCTTGCACCGATAAGATCAACTAAAGTATTAAGTGGCTTGCTCTGAGAATCCATCATTGGATCGGGATCCCTCAAAATTTTACAATATGAACCAACTTAGTAGACCAAAACACTACATTTAGGGATTGTGGGAGTGTGGATCATACCCCATAGATACCATTCATGTACCTTGCATTATGATACAGAAATCCCTAGGTTATAAGATCATTAGATCTTTGGGGTAAGAGAGACTGGCATGCCCGAGAAGTGTGTGTCGTGGAGTGGAGCCAGTGCTGCTAGACTCTGTATCTGTTCATTTTATTTCAGTATTTCATAAGGGCATCATATTAATAGTTTCCAATTTCCAGCCTAAGCTTGTCTTTTGTGTCTTTATATGTATCATTGTATCAAACCAGTATTGAGTCAGTTATTTGGGCTATTTTAGGCCCTATCCTGCGTATCTCTGAATTCTCTGAGATTGTTTGAAAAACCAGTTCATTCAGCTATATTTACCTCCAAACAATTGTTCTCAGACTTGAAAAAACCGTGAAACTTGTCCTATACATAGAATTACTGAAAAACAAAGTCCATTGTTGAAATGTCAAAACTCAATGCTTTACACACTTGTGACCATAGGAAGTCCTTGCATAGTCCTCATTTATGTCCTTACTATCATCCTAAGTCCTTGCATAGTCCTCATTTACGTCCTTACTATCATCCTAAGTCCTTGCATAGTCCTCATTTATGTCCTTACTATCGTCCTAAGTCCTTGCATAGTCCTCATTTACGTCCTTAATATCATCCTAAGTTCTTGCATAGTCCTCATTTATGTCCTTACTATCGTCCTACATCCTTGCATATTCCTCATTTATGTCCTAAGTCTTTGCAAACTCCTCATTATCATCCTCATATAAGTCCTTTTCTAGACCTCATATACGTCAGTGTTAGTCCATCATCATTTGCATAATTATCCTACAAAGTCATAGCATTCATATTAATGGGTCTCCCAGGTGATGTTTTGGTCCGCTTTGAGCAACCTAATCTAGTGCCAAATGACAGTTAGCAAGAAATCATTGAAGGTGTAGCTAACTTAGCTTGGGACTCAAGGAGAAACACACCCCAGTATATAGGAGTCGAGTATGAGATACATTTTGAGTATAAAATTGCACATAGGATTGATAGAGAAATTATTGCAGAACATCTAAGAGAAGACTTTGCAAACTTGCACTACAAAAATCGTGAAATACTCAACAAGTCTCGAGTCAAAATCCCCAATAGAAAGTCTAGTCTATTCTTGCATACCTCATACCTAGGTCTAGAGTCTAGCATTAGTTTTTGTCTTCATAAGGTTGTAATACCACCCTCATATAGAAGTGTTAAATACCAGTCACAAGGTCACAAAAGGAAAAAGGTACAATGGACCCAAAGAATGACTTGTCAGTAAAGCCAACTTGGAATATGGACATACCAACTAATCAATAGTCAGGCTCATAGGAAATGTCTACACTATATGAACTACAACAACATTTAACACGAGAAGAAATTGAATTAGCTCAACAAGATCCACATATCCTTATGATCTTAGATGCACTTATACATAGTGATAGAGACAAATATCGCATATAACACAAGTGCAAGCAATGACCTCCAGTTTTCCTCAGAATGCACCTACACAAACAAATGTCAGTTCCAAATCAAACTCTTGATCAAGTGCATCATCTTCAATGATAAATGTCAGTTCACCAACACAAACTATACCAATAATATCAAGTGTCTCAACACCTGTTCAAACACAAATTGCTCATACAACAAGTGCAACCCAACCTCCGGTTTCCTATTCTATAGGATCGACATATAGTCAACAAAATGTAAATCTAGGTCTTACAAATGCAACAAATACAACTCAACCTAACATGGATTCACATATCAACTATTTCACAATACCTAGTGGAACGTACAACAACATGAATTACAATCATGGTACCTTCCAACAACCTCCTAGTTATGCTACCATGAATCCTTTTGTGGGCCATACACAAACACAAGGTGTACCTTTGACTCAAATAGATATTCTGACACAACAGTTACACAATTTTTAACAACAAGTGACTACTATGCAAACTGACAATGATAAAAATAGCTACACATTGCAGGATTTATGTCCTTATCCTTTTGATCACACATTGTACATGCTACCTTTCCCACAACATTTTGAAACGCTGAAATTCGAGAGATACCAAGGGAAAGGTGATCCTAGAGACCACATTAGAGAGTTTTTTACAACATGCATAGAGGTTGCAATAGAGGAAACTTACCTAATGAGGCTATTCCCTAAAAGTCTGGGAAGCCCAACCTTAGAGTGGTTTTCACATTTACCACCAACCATCACATCATGGGGAGAATTAGTTGAACACTTTATTGCAAATTTTTTACATAACATTGAAACCCCAGTGACTATAATGGACTTGTGTGCTACGAAACAATACAAGAATTAAATATTTGCATCCTTCATATAACAATGGAGGGCTCTCTATAGGAGGTGTAAAACAATTATTCCAAAAACAAAGCAAGTGGATATGTTCATGGAAAACTTGATCCCTAAGATTAAATATATGATACAAATGTAATGTTTAACCACGTTTAAACAAATCTTGGAAAAGACTCTAAAATGTGAGAAAGGACTAGTGGAACAAGGTCTTATAAAGTATGGCAACACCAACAATAATGACAAATCCAAGTTTTGGTAAAAAAAAAGAATGTGACCAATGATGGTGTTGTAGACGCCCGAACAGTAAATAGAACTCAACCGATTTTATCTTTAGGCATGAGTCAATCATCAAATCCACATACGAAGAATAACAATGCCTCAACAAATGTAAACGCTATGCAAAACATGAACACAAAGTACCCTAGGGTAAATGCTCCAAGAAGGAATTGCACACCTCTAGGAGAACCTATTGAGTCAGCGCTTAAAAAGTTAATACAGACAAACATGATCACTTTACTGGAAATAAGAGTATACGAACCAGGTCCTTTCAAACCCACATGGTGGAATGATAATGATTTCTGTGATTATCATCAGACTAAAGGTCATAAAATAGTGATTTGCTATAAGTTGAAAAAATTGGTCCAAGATATGATAGACCAAGGTGATGTCACGATCGATACCGATAAAACCTCAGCAAACACAAATCACAAAATCTTTAAGGATCCATTTGTTAAGCATGACAAAGGGAAGGCTACTACATTAGGAACTCAAGATAATACAACTAACTACACAAAGGTCAAATACGACTACACTATTCATGCCATTAGCTCAGGAGATGTGGTAAGCAATGAGTCACAAGAAACATGTGATCAAGATAAGCAATATCTAGAGACTCACCCAAATAATAACCAAATTTGTATGTTGTCAAAGGCACCGAAATACAATGAAGACAAAAACCTCTATCTCAAGGACTAGGGGCATGATGAACCATTTCATCTAGGATGGTTTGAAGATGAACTTATAGAACAAATCATGGATGTCAAACATACACATGAAAACTATGAGGAGGGATTTAACATAAACCTTGACAACACAACATATGATATTGACAATTCCTGTAAAAGAGATGATATGGTGGCTACCATCACAATAAATCCAAGAGATAGAGACTGTGTAGTAGTTACTCACAGATCAAAGGTAACTTTACAAGGAGTACCACCAAACCAACCACCAACAATAGGGACTTATAATGTTGTTGAACAACTTAAGAAAACCCCAACACATCTATCACTATTTGAACTACTGCGTATGATGAAGATCCCTACTTGTACCCAACCAAACACTCCAAAGTGTATGAAACTAACCCCTCAAAGCAACAATAGGATCCTAACAAGACAAGGCTCTACAACATTAGTTCAACATCTTTCAATCCTCAAGACTCATACCTATTCAATCTTAGATAATTTGCCTCAACACACACTCTGGTATCTCCAAGGGTTATTGACCATTTGTTTACTAGTTTTGGGCCAAAAAAGACTCACCTGGATTAGATCAAACACAATTTTTAAGGATTCATCCCCATTCCTTTTGGTATCTTCACAATTAGGCCTATTTGCTAGTAGCCCTTTCAAACAGGTAATGATACCTTAAGTTCAAACTTTCCCAAACACCCTAACAAAAAAATTAAGGATTTAAGTACCCTTTTGGGCCTTACACAACTCCCCAAAAGTAAGGGTCAAGGTCTGACAAATAATAGCTTGAACCGGTAGAAGTTTGAATCTCCTAAAGGGCTAATTAGGTCTCCATTTGTGAAGCAGCTATGTCCAAATGAGTATACTGGGAAATCAAAAACCCATGAGCATGTGGGGGACCATGAATCATCATGGATTCAAGGGTTACACGCTTGTGATCATTGCCATTAGCCTTCAAGGGCAACTATGCTATTTAAGGACTAGGTAGCCACATATAGATGTCTACCTAGGGTATGTTAAAACACACACCTCCCTTGCTCTTGCTGCAAAATTCTTTTGAAAAATTAGAATAAACTAGACATACTTTCATTTCACCAAATCCCATGAGTCTTAGATTGATAAATTGCAAGTTATCGCCATGGAGGAGTAAAACCCTAGGTAAACCTTGGTTTTTTGGGTACCTATAGGAAAATTTGAATATCAAGAGTAAAACAAAAACAAAATAACTTCAAGCCAAATCCAAAATAAAGATAAATATCCTCTCTAACAAATCCACATAATTGGGAAGTGATCCCAATCTGTACAATGTCATACTCTGTGCCAAAACTCCAGAATTGCAGAAAAGAACTCAAAATTTCATTAGTTTGACAGTCATAAATCTCTCCTCTGTACTGAATAACCTTAGGAATTGGATCCAAAAGGTATATACATCATTCTACAACTTCTATCAATCAAAAACAAGAGGTTAGAGTTGTTGGAGGAGTTCAAATAAACAAAAATGCAAAAATTGCATAAAAGTTGCTTATGACAACTTTTGACAACTTTTGCAAAAGTTGTCAAAATGTCATCTTTCACCTTCTAATGCCTTGGGTCAAGGTTGACCCCTCCTAAGAAATCATAGAAACACTAAAACCACTAGGATAACTATGTCCTACACACATTTCATCCCCTTTTGTCCAAAAGTCCTAATTGGCCTATCAAGATGCCAAAATAGGAGTTTGGCTCACAAGATGGGGTTCTTTATTACAAACACACAATACATGATTGAAAAACATATAAAAAATCCTAAAGACATGCTTAATTCTTTATCCTTCCTCCTTTGAGTCTGATTTATCATCTTGAAGGGGTTCCCCTGCACCATACTCCCCGAAAAAAGAAATCTGAAGTCCACTTGAAATGAGAGCATGTAGGTCTGCACCATGGTCTTTGATTTGCTATTCTATCATCTAAACTACTTCAAAATAAGGTTATCTTTTCCAAGCCACCAAATACTCCATGTAAACTTTTTTCCTTTTTTGCTTTGCAACCTTGGTGATTCATGTTTGGGACTGTCATCATCTGCAATAACCTGAATGGTGTCTTCTCCTGCATCAACACTACATTTATAAAGAGTTAAGTCACATACATTAAAGATAGGTGACAAACAAAGATCAAGTGGGAGTTGAAGTTCATAAGCATTTTGGCCACATTTCTCCAAGATTTGTCATGGTTGAATCTTTCTTTGCATAAGCTTTGTATATCTTCCTTTTGGAAGTCTTTCCTTCTTCAAGTGAACCCACACCAAGTCTCCCACATTAAACTGAACATCCCTTTTCTTTTTATCAGCATAAGATTTATATCTTTCTACAGGTTGTTGAAGATGAGTTTTAACTTGGTCATGGATTTCCTTTATGGTAGTAGAAAAGGTTTCCCCATATGCACTAATGACTTCTCCTTGAGGTAGGTCTCTTAACTCCATCACACCCCTTGGGTGGATGCCATATATAATTTGGAAAGGTGACTTACCAGTACTCCTATTCACTGTATCATTATAGGAAAATTCTACTTGAGACAATATGCTATCCCATCTTTCTCCATACTATCTAGTCAAACACCTTAGCATATTTCCTAGTGACTTGTTTACAACTTCAGTTTGGCCATCAGTTTGAGGATGGTAGGCTGAGGAGAAGAATAAATTTGTACCAAGTTTATTCCAAAGGGTCCTCTAGAAGTGACCAATGATTTTCACATCTCTGTTAGAGACTATAGTCAAAGGAAAACCATGTATCTGGATAATCTCCTTGAAGAACAAGTTTGCAACATAAGAAGCATCACGAGTGGTTTTGCATTGCAAGAAATGTGCCATTTTACTAAACCTATCCACAAGTACAAAAACACTATCATATCCTTTCCTTGTCCTAGGAAATCCTAAAACAAAATCCATACTTATGCTTTTCCATGGTCTTGAAGGTATGGGTAAAGGTTGGTATAGGCCTACATTTGTGGACTTTCCCTTTGCCTTTTGACATATCACACATGTCTCCACAAATATCTTGACATCTATTTGTAGTTTGGGCCAAAAGTAGTGCCTCTTCACTAAATCTAATGTCTTGTCAAGACCAAAGTGGCCTTCCATTGCTCCATGATGTTTCTCTTCAATTATATTCAGTCTCATAGAGAATTTGGGTATGCATAGTTGTGCACCCTTAAACAACAATATGTTTTGAATCAGAAATTCAGAGAAATCAATATGAAACCGTTCGTCAAATGAAGCACATACCTTATAGATCTCCCCAAATTCCTCATCATCCTCATACATGACTTTCAAGGAGTCTATTCCAACACTCTCCAACTGGATCTGATTTGCAGTTAAGACTCTTCTGCTTAAAGAATCTGCCACCTTATTCTTGACCCCTTTCTTGTGCTTGAGAATGAAAGTGAAGGCTTGTAGGGTCTCTACCCATTTCATATGCCAGTGATTCAAATTTTCTTGACTATTTATAAAGGTAAGGGCCTGATTGTCTGTGAAAACTATGAATTCTTTTGGCAGCAAGTAGTGTCTCCACTTTTTCAAGGATTGTACTAGAGCATACATCTCTAGATCATATGATGAATATCTTCTCTTTGCCTAATTTAACTTCTCACTGAAGAAGGCAATAGGCCTTCCCTCTTGACTGAGCACTGCCCCAATAGACATGTGACTAGAATCACACTCCACTTGGAAGATCTTGTTGAAATCAGGTAGCGCAAGGACAGACTGCTTTGCAACTTTTCTCTTCAATGTTTCAAAGGAGTTATCTGCCTCTTCTATCCAATTAAACCTGTACTTTTGTCCTCCCTTTATGGTATCAAGCATAGGAGCACAAATATGACTAAAACCTCTTATAAAATTCCTATAGAAGGTAGCTAAGCCATGAAAACTTCTAACATCATTCATTGTTCTAGGTGTAGACCAAGACAATATGACACTCACCTTTTCTTGATCCATTTTCAACTCACCATATGAGATTACAAATCCCAAGTAAATGATCTCTTCCTGCATAAAGAAACACTTTTCCAAGTTGATCATTAATTTCTCTTCATACAATCTTCTTAGGACTAGGTCTACATGTTTTAGATGCTCTCCTTTGGTTTGACTGAAAACTAGAATGTCATCTAGGTAGACTATAACAAATTTCCCTATGAAATCCCTGAAGACTTCATTCATTAGCCTCATAAAGGTACTAGGTGCATTGGATAAGCCAAAGGGCATGACCTTCCACTCATACAACTCCTCAATTATTTTAAATGCAGTCTTCCACTCATCCCCCGACCTAATCCTAATCTGACAATAGCCACTCTTTAAGTCAACCTTTGTAAAATATCTAGCACCCCCCAAACAATCTAATAAATCTTCAATCCTAGGCATTGGAAATCTATACCTGATAGTAATCTTGTTGATAGCTCTTGAGTTAGTGCAAAGACTCCAAGTGCCTTCCTTTTTCGGGCCAAGACTGCAGGGACTGTACATGGGCTCAAACTTTTGCCAATCAATTTGGATTCCAACAATTCTTCAACATGTTTTGCCATCTCAACATTCTGATCCGATGTGATCTTGTATGCTACTTTATTAGGCAAGGTGGATCTGGGTATAAGATCTATGCAATGTTTTATATCCCTCCTGAGAGGTAGTGACCTTGGCATGCCATCAGAGATGACACCCTTGTATTTGTTTAGTAGTTGCTGCACTGTAGGTTCAATCAACCTCAATCTATCTTCTTTCTTGTTTTTAGACCTCTCCACTTTTGTTACTGTTGGACTAGGGATAAGGGCATAACAAACCATGCCTTCATCTGCCAAGTTCTTCATGAACTTCTTCCCTCCTAACATCAACACCTTGGCCTCCTTTTGTTTGGTTTCCTCCTCATTCTCCATCAAAGGTAACAACTCAATCACCTTACCATCTTTGGTGATGGAATATGTGTTCCTAGCACCATAATGTTGTGCCTTCAAATCAAATTTCCATGTCCTCCCAAATAGGAGGTGGCAGGCATCCATCTTTGCAATATCAAACATCAATCTGTCCTTATAGGTTCCAATATGGAATTCTACCCAAGCCTGCTCTTCCACAACAACTTGCTATCCTTGTGTGAGCCATGAGACCTTGTAGGGGTAGGGGTGAGGCAGTCTCCTCAACTTTATCTTCTCCACCATCTATAGAGACACAAACTTTTCTGTTGAGCTAGAATCTATTAGGACCTTGCATACTTTTCCACCTGCTTTACAAGTGGTCTTGAATAGAGACTTCCTCTGTGGGGGTTCTTTATCAGTCATCTTCATGGTAGTTACAGCTCTTCCGATCATCAAAGCTTCACCTCTTTTAGGGTAGCCATAGCTATCAGGGGTATTGACACTTTGGTATGTATTTGCACTTGCCACACTTTGGCATTCAGCCTCTAAAACCAAGTTACTTCTCCTTTCTCCAATGTAACTAGTAGGTTTATCAGGACATCTATTGGCCATGTGCCCTTCTTGATTGCAGTTATAACATCTGATTGGACCTCTACCTTGAGATCTCCTTCTAAATGGTGGTCTTCTTCCTTTGAATTTACCTCTTTGATTGTATCCCCCATTGTTATTGGAACTACTCTCTTCTTTAGTGCCTTCTTGACTAGTTTCACCTTGGCTTCCAAAACCATTTTCCTTACCTCTAAAAAAATTCTTCCACCTCTTTTCTATCTTCCTCTTCCTTTACTATTCTTCTCTTGTCTCCTTTTGATATTCTATTCTTCCACCTCTTTTCTATCTTCCTCTTCCTTTACTAGCTTTGATACCACTTGATACAAAGCCCTCCTTGTACCTAGACAAACCCTCGAAGGTGTATGACACTAACGCCTCAAAGCAACAATATGATCCTAACAAGACAAGGCTCTACAACATTAGTTCAACATCTCTCAATCCTCAAGACTCATACCTATTCAATCTTAGATAGTTTGCCTCAACACACACTCTGGTATCTCCAAGGGTTATCGACCATTTTCTTACTAGTTTTTGGTCAAACAAGACTCACCTGGATCAGATCAAACACTGTTTGTAAGGATTCATCCCCATTCTTTTTGGTACCTTCACAATTAGGTCTATTTGCTAGTAGCCCTTTCAAATAGGTAATGAGACCTTAAGTTCAAACTTTCCCAAACACCCTAACAAAAAAATTAAGGATTCAGGTACCCTTTTGGGCCTTACATAGATCCCCAAAAGTAAGGGTCAAGGTCTGATAAACAAAGGCCTCAACTGATAGAAGTTTGACTGTCCTAAAGGGATAATTAGGTCTCCATTTCTTAAGCAACTATGTACAAATGAGTATACCAAGAAATAACAACCCCATGAGCATGTGGATGACCATAAATCATCATGGATTCCAGGGTTACATGCTTAGGATCATCGCCATTAGCCTTCATGGGAAACTCTGCTATTTAAGGACTAGGTAACCACATAGAGATGTCTACCTGGGGTCGGTTCAAACACACACCTCCATCACTTCTCCTACAAAATGCTTTTAAAAACTTAGAATACACTGGCCATACTTGCATTTCACCAAATTCCATGAGTCTCAGACTGATAAATTGCAAGTTATGGCCATGGAGGAGTAAAATCCTAGGTAAACCCTAGTTTTCCGGGTACCTACAGTAAAATTTGAATATCAAGAGTAAAACACAAAAAAAAATTCAAACCAAAGAAAAAACAAAGATTAATCTCCTCTCTAACCAATTCACATAATTGGGAAGTGATCCCAATTCGTACAATGTCATACTCTGTGCCAAAACTCTAGAATTGCAGAAAAAAACTCAAAATTTCATTAGTTTGATAGTCATAAATCTCTCCACCGTACCAGCTAACCTTGGGAATTGGATCCACAAGGTATATACATAATTCCACAACTTCTCTCAACCAAAAACAAGAGGTTAGAGCCATTGGAGGAGTTCAAATAAACAAAAATGCAAAAAGTGCATAAAAGTTGCTTATGACAACTTTTGCAAAAGTTGTCAAAATGTCATCTTTCACCTCCTAATGCCTTGGGTCAAGGTTGACCCCTCCTAAGACATCCTAGAAACACTAAAACTACTAGGATAACTATGTCCTACACACATTTTATCCCCTTTTGTCCAAAAGTCCTAATTGGCTTATCAAGATGCCAAAATAGGAGTTTGGCTCACAAGATGGGGTTCTTTATTACAAACACACAATGCATGATTGAAAAACATATAAAACATCCTAAAGACATGTTTAATTCCTTATCCTTCCTCCTTTGAGTCTGGTTTATCATCTTGAAGGGGTGCCCCTACACCAGTGTATTTCACTGACTCATAAAGCCATTATGGACAAAGCGCTTCAAGATTCAGTAGTAGATAGAGATATAGATGAAAATGCCTTCCAGTTCATGGTAGGGAATTTAGCAAAAGGCACTCACATTGCATTCACAAAATGAGACATTCCTAGTGATAGACTACTAAATAATGACCCGCTACATCTAGAAGCTTACATAGATAAAAGAAGAATCCGAAGGGTACTCATAGATGGAGGAGCCAGTCTCAACATTTGTACTTTAAAATTGGTTAAGGCATTGGGATATTCTGAACTTCACATCGATCCATCCAAGAGGATAAATATCAAGGCATATGATGATGAAGAACGTCCCTCAAAAGGTATTGTAATGCTACCAGTACAAGTGGGACCTATAACAATAGAGGTTTCTTTTCAAGTCTTGGACAGAGAAATGGGATATAACATGTTATTGGGCCACCCATGTATCCACACCATGCAAGCGCTACCATTGACATTTCATCAGTGTGTCAAATTCCCATATAATGGCATTGAAATCACCATAAAAGGTGATCCAAATCCTTTCCAACACTTCAATTACTTGAAAGAAAGTGTGGATAATCAGGTACCAATTAGTCAAGCAACACCTCTCACTACACAACTGGATGCATTAACAATCATACAAACAAAGAAGAATATGCCTACAACATCTTCTTTACAGATACATGATATGGGTTTTGGAGAGTATTCTATTTCAAATGCCTCAAGTGGAAAACAATTGTCTCTATCTCCTAAGTCTTTTGGTAAACCTCAACATGCAGTATAGAAGCAAAACAAAGGAAAAGATATTGTCAGATACACAAATTCACTCTTTCATTAGATGGGGTGACTTACAAGAAGAATCCCTAAATGAAGATGTTGATCATTGGATATATCGAGAAGAGGATCACATGAGAATACCCAGAATACCCCTAGATCAATATGGAAATGGGTTCAAAATGCTCTAGAAACATGGATATGATGGTACCACAGAATTGGGTTACAGAAACAAGGAAGATTAGCACCCATTGTTCCTAACGACAATCCAGGGAATCAAGGGTTAGGGTATAAGCATGTACCTCATATCACAGAGGAAAGACAACACACCCTAGATATACTAAATAGACCAATGAAACCATTAGAATACATATCTCAAAGGGAGTTGTCCATGCATGTGCTTCCCTCGTTATCTCAAACAAGCAGTCAAGTACCAACATTTCCTAGTGCAGAATCAGATGGGGAAGACATGAGACAACTCTTGCAAGAGCCTATCACTGAGTCACAAAATGATACAGTTCTTGACACAACAACAAAAGCTAATATTGCAACAGACTCAGGTTTACCAGCAACAGATGAACCTAATCCCTGGTTATTAGTAATACTTCTGCCATGGGAAATGACTCAAGCTCAACCTAATGAATCAGAAGAAGAAAGATTGCAACAATTTATACCAGGCTTAAGAAGGGTAACTACTGTGCAAAGAAGACTAGCCAACCTACAATAGAATCAGAGGCAGGAACAAGATGAGATAAGAGATAATACCTCAGATGATGAAATCTACATCGAAAGTGAGACAGACTCTCACAACTATGAGTTCTTATCACTCCATGATTCTAGCCTGTGAACAAGTGTCATGCTAAGGTATCAAATAAAGCCTATACAAGATGAAAATACACCAAGTCACTCAAACAATCAAGTCCTCATGTTATCAGAATATATTATAGAAGGAAGTAATGACTTACCCCTTATACATTCACACTTGATTGATTGGGGGCAAGAAGGAAAACCAACTCTGGATTGGTTTGAAAATAATGAATCCATTGTAGAATTCCTCAGAGTTAGAGAGGGATTTCCAGAAGGTGACCACAAAGTAGGATTTGCTGTAGACATAGATAGGATGACATAGTTTGGAGAGGTAAGTACCTCTGAAACAAAAGATGCAGATCAAAATAACCATAATGGCAAGAGCGAGTTAGGTAACCTCCCTATCAAAAGAGAAAATTCAGCATTGCTTATAGAAGAAACTGAAGAGGTAAACATAGCAGAAGGAGAGGTTGTAAATAACATCTGCTTGGCAAAATCATTAAACAAAGAAGAAAAGGACAAGTTCATTCATTTTTTCAAGCAATGACCTATCAAATTTGCTTGGTCCTATGTAAATATGCTAGGCTTAGATCCTGAGTTGTTGTTACATCATTTACCTTTGCTACCAAGTGTTAAACCTTACAAACAAAAATTGAGAAAAATACACCCACAAATTGCATTATTGGTTAAAATAAAACTCCAAAAGCTATTGGATGTAGGTTTCATTCGACCTATCGACTATGTGGAATGGGTATCCAATTTGGTACCTATGACTAAGCCCACAAGAGGCATAAGAATCTGTACTGATTTTTGGGATCTAAATAAAGCTTGTCCTAAGGATGATTTCCCACTACCCAATGTCGATATGATAGTTGAATTAATAGTTGGAAATGAAATGCTATCATTAATGGATGGTTTCTCGCGATACAACTAGATTAAAATTGCACCAGAAGATCAACATAAAATAACCTTAACCTACCCATGGGGAGCATACTGCTGGAATGTGATACCATTTGGTCACAAAAACGCAGGAGGAACATACCAAAGGGCCATGACAATGCTATTTCATGACATGATACACAAAATAATCAAAGATTATATGGATGACTTATTGGCTAAATCATAGACAAGAGAAGGTCACCTTGCGGTCCTTGCACAACTATTTGATCGGTTGGAGCAGTACAATGTCAGGCTAAACCCATAGAAGTGTGTGTTTGGTGTAACAATAGGTAAGATGTTAGGGTTTATCATGTCAAACAGAGGAATTGAAGTAGACCCTACAAAGGTCAAAGCAATCATAGATATGAAACCTCTGTCAATAGTTAAACAATTAAGAGGGTTACAAGGAAGACTGCAATCCATAAGGAGATTCATAGCGCAATTGGTAGATAAATGTCATCCGTTCCAGCACTTACTCAGAAAAGGAGTCACTTTTAAATAAAAAAAACAATGCCAAGAATCTTTCCAAGCTCTGAAAGATTATCTTTTAAACACACCAGTTTTAGTCCCACCTACTCCAGGGAAGCCTTTGTTACTATATATATCAACAATAAAATCAGCTCTAGGAGCTTTGTTGGCACAACACAATGAACAAGGAAAAGAAAGAGCTATTTACTATATAAATAGAACTTTGATTGGTTATGAGATTAATTACACTTTTATAGAATGAGCATTCTTAGCCGTAATATTCGCATCTAAAAAGCCTACATATTACATGCTGAGTCATAAGGTGCAACTCGTCGCACACTTTGATCCACTCAAGTACCTATTGAGCAAAGCAACATTGACCGGGAGATTGCGTAAGTGGGTCATGATCCTGAGTGAGTTTGATATAGAGTACATAGACATAAAGGCCATCAAAGGACAAATTATAATAGATCAGTTAACAGAGGCTCCTTTACAAGACAATCACCCATTGCTCATAGACTTTCTATATGAATCAATAGTTACATTGACAACATCTATAATGTGGAAATTATACTTTGATGGGTCATATACAAGTCATGGATCTGGAGCTGGGATTCTTTTCATCACCCCTCAGGGTGATTCTATCCCTAAGTCATTTAGGATAAATTTTCCATGCACGAACAATATAGCCAAATATGAAGCTCTCCTCATAGGACTTCGTACAAATATATAGTGGAGAATAATAGAATTATAGGTCTTTGGTGGGTCACAAATGATTGCAAACCAAGTTAATGATGACTACAACATGAAAGATGACAAACTCCTACCTTATAAGAAAATGATAGAAGATTAAAAAGAGCATTTCAACAAAATCACTTTCGAACAGATTCCAAGGATATGAAACAAGGCGGCTGATGCCATGGCTACAGTAGGATCTCTTCTAAATATGCTTACTAATGAAACTTAGTTTGAGTTTATTATAGAACAGTTGATGATACCGACATATGAGACTCCCTCAATAGAATATGTATGTGAAATTGTGGGTCTAGAATCCCCGTGGTACAATGAAATATATGCATATTTAAACACTCTGTACATGTCACCGAATCTATCTAGAAATCAAAAGAAGACTCTTATTCGTCAGGCATCTAGAAACACTATTATAGCTAATACATTATCTAAAAAAGGGCTTTGATGGAATTCTTCTTCGATGTCTTGATGAAAACTAAGTGCAACTCTCTCTAAAGGAAGTCCATGATGGAATTTGTGGGGCACATCAAAGTGGTCCATCATTGTCAAAGTAATTGCTAAGAACAGATTATTACTGTTCAACTATGGAAAAAGATGCATATAAATATGTGCAAAACTGCAAGTAGTGTCAAATGCATGGAGATCCCATTCATGCACCAACACAAGATCTTCAATCCATTACATCACCATGGCCAGTTTCACAATAGGGATTAGATCTAGTGGGTAAAATCAATCCTACTTCTTCCAATGGGCACAAGTTCATCTTAATAGTTACTGAGTACTTTACCAAATGGGTCGAGGCAATTCCTCTTACATACACACTAGTGGAAAGCAAATAGAAAAAATTATGCTCAATTACATTATCTGTAGATACGAGATTCCAATGTGCTTTTTAACAGATAATGGAAGTCCATTCAAAAATCAAGAAGTGAAAGAATTGTGTGACAAATTTCAAATGCAGTTTAGAGATTCGCAACACCATATTATCCACAAACAAAATGTACAAGCAAAGGCGACAAGTTAAAAAAGTCATCATTGACATAGGATAAGACTAGCATCTACAGTTAAATACCACTCTTTGGGCTTACATAACAGGAGTACACACCCCTACAGGAGAAACACCATATTCCTTGGTCTATGGTACTAAATTAATACTCCCTACTGAAATAGAAATACCATCTCCAAGAGTCTCTTTACAAAACATCATATCACAGTAAGACTATCGGGTGGCAAGATTTCAAGAGCTAGAAATGCTTGATGAAAAGAGACAAACTGCTTTCAATCATCTGCAAGGTTATCAAAATAGACTAAGACAGAGTTATAATAAATGAGTCCACCCAATAAATTTTTAAGTGGAAGATCTAGTTCTCAAAGAGAACCAAAGGAATATAGCGGAACAAGAAAAGCCAGGGAAGTTTGAACCTAACTGGCTAGGTCCTTTCATCATAACAAGGGTTATAGGCAATGAAGCATACAATTTGCTTACCATGGAGGGAGATCCATCTCTGACCCTATGAAAAACATGCACCTTAAATGATATTATACCTTAGGGCTGGGTTAGTTTAGGTTTTACTTTCCGCATTGCATATAATTTTATTCAAAGCACTCAATCACATATAGTTTCTTTCTAAGCACATCATATTGATTTTCATATCACAACATCAATAAAATGAGGCAACTGTCCAAGTTGGTCATCTATTTGCATTTAAGAGAATCACGGGTCATATCCTTTCTTAGATATGTGGACATGAAGTCTTTGAGGTCTTAAGGTCATTCATTTTCAACATTACCCTATGACTTTGCTTAACTTATGGTTGGGTAGTGATTTCACTATTTGAGACTTGTTAACCCAAAATCTATCAATTGCTATATCTCAAACATATTAAGAAAATATCTAATTCATTCTAGACACCTAGTTGATCATATGACTAGTGAAAAATCTAAAATTCTACTTCAGCACCGCTGTAATTGTCACACCTAAGTAGGTTTCATTACTTACAAGTCAAGAAAAGAAAATAAAAGAGAAAAAAAGCTATGCCAAATACTCATCTCAAGGCAAAATAGAAATGATATATAACTGAAATATCATGCATACAAAGTGCGACAAAAAGATTAACTATGGGAACATGAAAGTTACTCCATCAGAGCTATAAATGCCTACCGGAAATGGAGCAATATTTGAGAAATTACAGTCTATAACCTTGTCAGAGCTCTAAAAGCTTGCTGGTAGCGAGGTTCTATTCAGGATGCTTTTGAAGTTAGGATAATCCATGTAGCTAGTCATATATGATGCTAAGGATCTTTAGTGAATACAAGAGAGAGAATTAAATCATCTGCACACACATGGGCAAAAGAAGATCAAAGTTTTAAGAATCAATGGGGAAGTTTTCCACGTCTCCATTTGTAAATTCTAGTCATTAAGTGTGTTAATTTGGATGTTCCAAGGGACCTTAAGGATCAATTGATCGCTTATCTATGAAATGTTTTGCACCTCCAATTTAATTGGTGTATTACAAAAGGCTAAACAAACACAGTCAACCTTGTTCGAATAGGAAATGCATCATCATCATGCATCTTGCATTAACATAGGTCATGTTGAAAATTCATTGTCTCCGCATGCATTTTGCAGATCATCATGTCATACAGGTATGCACACTGGGGGCATAACTGAAAAAATTGAAACAAAATCATTTAAAGTCCTAAAAAATCCTAAAAAACCATATAACATCCAAAAATATCGAAAAACAGTGAAAAACCTCAAAATCCAAAAACAGTGAAAAACTCAAAATCCAAAAACATTGAAAAATACTTCAAAAATCCAAAAACATTGAAAAAACTCAAAAATAAAAAAACATTGAAAAATACTTCAAAAATCAAAAAACACTAAAAAATTGAAAATACCAAAAACATTCATATATGATCTTGAAAAAAAATATACCAAAAACATCCATATAATGTCCTGCAAAAGTCAACCAAAAAACATTCAAATATCAATCCACATAATCCAAAAACATCGAAAAAACTCTTCAAAAAGAACTAAAATTGAAAATCAATTAATGAAACAACTTGCAATAAAATGTCTCACAAGAAACAAATACCCTAGCAGATATCCAACAAACACTTCACACGAAGTTAACAAAGAATACGACCATCCAGTCAAACATCTGCAATCAATTGATCAGACTGTCTTATCAATCATAGCATATCCATATCAAGTGATCATTATCTTGTCTTAAATAGAAGAGGATACATTCGAAATCAGATAGATCAGTCTTAAACGGGGTCCACAACTTTCTGAGATCAGACATTATCAACCATCACATCAAGCAACTGAGAACGAAGGCACAAGGTCAGTATAGCTGCTGAACTTTGTCCGGGTCAGTCTTTACCTTTTATCATTTGGCGACAGATTATGTTTTTATGCTACTCAAGGATATCCACAAGTGACTAGAGGAGCCATGATGGGCATTATTTTTTCTTTGTTTGTTGCTTGTGTGCTACGTGTTTGTTTCTACAATGAGATATCTTTACATCTTGGTTCCTTATACCCTGATGTGCTAAGCTCCATTGTTGCATAATAAGGCTCAGTGATGAATATATATTGCACAATAAATAATGACACATGTTCATGAATCAATCATTCTCATTTTCATCTCATTTGCTTATTGCTAGTTTGTTGATTCTTTTCTCATCATCTCTTTCTAAATAATTTTCTATCATCTAACATCCTTCTATTTTATTCTAAGGTTCATTCTCTCATATTCTATCTCAATATCACCTTCACATAGCCTATCTCTATCTCTAGTCAACTAACCATTCTTCTATCTTTCATCTCACATTCTTCTTTTTTTGAGAGATCATTCATGTCCTTAATGCACAAACAATCTCTCGAGGGGGCATTACACCCTAAGTATCACCGAGGCATATTGGGGCAGGAAATTTTTCATTTTCTTTAAAACAATATCGTTCTGACATTGTCTCAAAGAGCGGCAAATGTAGACACCTCAAAATGTCTCATTGATCATGTACTAATTATTCATCCAATTGATTAAATAATTCTTTAATTCTTTAATTAAGTTAATTAATCTTATTCTTCTAATTTCATATTTCCTCATCATCTTACTAATTAATTCAATTTTTATTCTATCATCATTTAATCATTTTAACCATTTTCCAATATTAATTAAATATTTATTATTTGATTAATTCTGATTAATTCCCCAATTTAAATAATCTTTATTATTTAAATAAATTAATTTTCAATTTCTATCTGCAATCATCTAATCATTCAACCCTTTTCTAAATATTAATTAAATATTAATTATTTAATTAATTGTAATTTAATCCTTTAATTTAAATAATCTTGATTATTTAATTAAATTTCATTTCTACATAATTAAATAGTTTCTTTAAATTATTTAATTAACTAATTAATTCTTCTAAATTCTTCAAATTTCAAATACATGTGCATGATTTCAAAAATCAAATTGAAAATCAAAGTCAAGTTCTAAATATATTCAAATACTAAATTGAATTTAAATAAATTCAATATTTGAATAAATCTCATGCAAAGATTAAATTGAAAATCTAAGTTAAAGTGCAAGCATATGCTAATTTAATTAATTCAATCAATTAATTAATTAAATCATTATCTCTCCAATCTCTATTTCCATCTTTTAGTTAGCTTTTTCTAAATAAAGATTTCTGTCATCAATTAAATTTCCTCCAATCACCCTTTTTCATCCCTTAGTTAGCTTTTCCTCAATTAGTTGACTCAATTTATCTATTGAATCTACTCTGTTTCACCTATAAATCAGTAGTTCAAATATCAATTTTCATGTGAGGTCACCTGAGTTCCACCTCTTGATCAATCTGTTCCACCTTTCAATCAATCTTCTCCAAAAATCTATAAATTGAGTATTCAATCTCCATTTTCAACAATTGCGAACTTTGAATCTTTGTGTCATTTGCAGGTTGCCAGCGCAATATCTGAGAGACACCACACCATAGAGAAGAGAAGAGCAATGGAAGTTATATGCAGTCACGAAATAGGGAGTTTTGATTGAATTACTTTATAGTTCCTATTTTGATTTGATTGTGTTATTTCATTGTCTGTTTGTTTGAATTCTTTGATTAGATAGGGATTCATGATTTCCCCTTACTTCTAATTGATATTTTAAAGATGAATTTTACATGCAACACATGTTTTAATAAGGCTAAAAATTATCATTCCGGTATAACACTGATTCACCCCCCCTCTCAGTGTTATTGGTTTCCAACAGTGTTATGTTGTTTTTATGTGCTTGTATATTCAAAATGAGAGGGGAAAGCCTCCTTTTATACTTGCTAGTTGAAAAACATATTAGTTTTATGACATGAGCCGACACGGTGCAAGGTTTCTCACTCAATTTTTGAAATAGAAAAAATGGTTCAAAGAGGGGCCCAAATAGGGAGGACAAGCACGTGGTACCCAGGTCCTATTAAGGACCAAGACACCATGCCTTGGTCCTACCCATTTTTGGGGCTAGCATAAGGGGCCGAGTTGATGTATGAGATTAAAATAAGGTCATATTTGCGTGGTGTGAGTAGAATTAGGTCCCAGTTAGGCCTAAAGGCACAAACGCTAAGGTAAGGGCCCAAATGCGGTCAAAATTGTAAAGAGGTACATTTTTATTATACTCTCAGTAAAGTACAAGGGTTCATATTAGAAAAATTTCATCAAGTCACCAAGGAGGCAAGATACATCAAATCCCTAGTGGACTTTAGGATCTTAGAACTTTGATAACAAGATAAAAGGGACATCAAGAAGGAAATAGAGAGATAAAATCATGACTACAAGCCTAGTAAGGCTCTCTTACTATGAGTCATGAAAAGAAAAATACCAAAATTACAAAGCAAAAGACTATGTTTTCTATGTAACTTAAGTATCAAGATATAAAAAAGAGAGATCATTGAGTAGAGTGTATGCCCCCACATTAAAGCGATTGCATACACCTCATCAGGATAAATTTATTTAAGGAAGGATACACCCAAAAAGAAAAACATGTTATCACAATAAGATGCCCCCAAGAAAGGGCAAATCAAAGGATAATGATCACAACACATAAAACATGGAATGGTTTTACTTAACTCTGGGGTCAGTATGCTTTTTATGATAATAATGTATATCATATATATATATTTACATAGAATTGTCTTTATCCCCTAAAGAGAGAAAAACCACCATGGAAGAAGGGCACATGTGTCTTTTGAGTCAACATGGGAGAGACCAAAAGATATCTAAATGCTTTGCATCATCTTCAAGTAGACAACACTAGGGACAACAAATAGAAGAATTGAGAGACAAATAGAGGAAGGTCACAAACAAGCAAGAGAGAAGAGAGATAATCTACGACATGAATGAAGATAACTATGCGAATCATCCCCCTCCCAATATTTCTCACCATTGTTTTGGGAAGGTGGAAAACATGAAAGAGGATCCACTTCGAGAATGGTAGATGGATCTATCACAAGTTCAAAACAAGGACCATGCTCTAATGATGAGTTACTTTGTCTGTTACTAGGAGCTAGGATTAATGCTTTTGATTTTTTTTTAGATACATCATTCTCAACATAAACATATTCATCTTCATCATCCAAAATATTAGTATAAACATTTTCATCATGAACAACATTATCATCTATTTCATCATCAAGATTAACAAAAATAGGAGTTCTAATAGGAATAGAACTTGAACCATCATTTGCTTTAATCATTTTATGTCTTGGAGATTTAGGTTGAACCTGTTGGTTAGGAGGTTGAACAAATGGTGTTATGTCAATAATTGGTGTCTTTGGGGAAGAAATGGTTTGAGAAGAAAGTTCACAAGCCCTAGCACAAAATATCCATTGGCATTCTCTCGCATAATGATTTTGTTTAGTTTTAGCCAAAGGTTGTGGAGGTTTAGGTTCAATAGACATAGACCTTTTTTTTTTTAAGGAAGGATGCATCTAGGAGGTCTTTTAGGTTGAACAATAAGAGATTCCAGGTGCTTTCTTTTCTAAGATGTAGGAGGTGGAATCACAACATCTAAAGGAGGAATAAAAGGTTGAGGAAGGAGGCTAGGTACATCATGAGGAGGAGGAATAGGCCTATCTATAATGCCTCTCTAGGAAACCCCGAAGGGTTAAAGCTAAAAGACTCAAATGGAGTGTAAATTTTTTTTTTAATAATAAGACACAACATTAAGATACATTGGAGTTATCTAACGCTTAGATAACATAAGAAAAGACTAAACAAACCTAAGGAGTTTCCCAACGTGATTACATAACTTAACACCTAACTCAACTCGCGACATTTGATCCAATTAAGCAGGTTCTCTTAATTACATATTATTACTTAAGACATGGATATAATTTGTTCGGTGAATTAAAATAATAAATGATAGGACACGTTCATCCATTTGGGATGAAGATGAGGTTAACATGAGTAAATTTACCCAATGAAGTTAAAACATAGATAACTTGTAAGTTCATCCATTTTAGATACATTATAGCTAATATATCGAAGTTCATTTATAAAGGTTAAGATGTGCATAACCAAATGGGTTCATCCATTATAGTTAAAATATAGTTAATGAGGTGAAGATCATTAATTTAGATTGAAATGTAAATAATAAATGAGTTCGCCCATTATAGTTAAAGTATTGCTAAGAAGATGAAGTTCATTTATTTAGAATAAAACATAAATAACTAAATGAGTTCCTACATTGTAATTAAAATATTTTTAAGAAGATGAAGCTCATTTATTAAGGTTAAAATGTAAATACCTAAATGAGTTCATCCATTTTAGTTAGAATGAAGCTAATACGATGAAGTTCATTCATTAGAATTACAATTTAAGAATTATGACGAGTTCATCCAATAATTGTTATCCATTCATTACGTTCAAACTTCTCCTTAACCCTATACCATGCATCTACTTTCATTTCATCCTTTAATTCCATCATAACTTAGTGAGTTCTTTCCATGCTTACTTATTTTCATTAACATTAATAGAATACATTCCTTCATGATCCATTTATTGCATTAAAAGACGACTACATACATGCATTATGATAAATCTCATCCGATCCACTTATACATTATGTCAAACTATTATCCATACATGCTAGCACTATCCATGAAACATGAGAGACAAAAACATCAAATAACATAGAAATGATCTCAGAGTTCACCCCTATAGGGCTACATCTCCAGGTCTGCTCAACTGCAAGACCCCTCTGACAATTAATTAAGTTATAGTTACATAGTTTGTCGTCATTTACATTCTTGCCTTTTAGGCAAGCACAACCAATATACAAACGACCACTTCAGACAATAAATCCTAAATGATCCCTACATAGAAACAGGTCCAACTGAGCATATTAAAAGCATTTACATAGGTCTCTTGTCTGATAGTAGAAACACCTCACACCAACATTAAGATACATTGGAGTTATCTAACACTTAGATAACATAGCGGAAGACTAAATGAACCTAAGGAGTTTCCCAATGTGATTACATAACTTAACACCTAACTCAACTCACGACATTTGATCCAAATAAGTAGGTTCTCTTAATTACATATTATTACTTAAGAAATGGATATAGTTTGTTCAATGAATTAAAATAATAAATGATAGGACACGTTCATGCATTTGGGATGAAGATGAGGTTAACATGAGTAAATTTACCCAATGAAGTTAAAACATAGATAACTTGTAAGTTCATCCATTTTAGATACATTATAGCTAATATATCGAAGTTCATTTATAAAGGTTAAGATGTGCATAACCAAATGGGTTCATCCGTTATAGTTAGAATATAGTTAATGAGGTGAAGATCATTCATTTAGATTGAAATGTAAATAATAAATGAGTTCGCCCATTATAGTTAAAGTATTGCTAAGAAGATGAAGTTCATTTATTTAGAATAAAACATAAATAACTAAATGAGTTCCTACATTGTAATTAAAATATTTTTAAGAAGATGAAGCTCATTTATTAAGGTTAAAATGTAAATACCTAAATGAGTTCATCCATTTTAGTTAGAATGAAGCTAATATGATGAAGTTCATTCATTAGAATTACAATTTAAGAATTATGACGAGTTCATCCAATAATTGTTATCCATTCATTACGTTCAAACTTCTCCTTAACCCTATACCATGCATCTATTTTCATTTAATGCTTTAATTCCATCATAACTTTGTGAATTCTTTCCATGCTTACTTATTTTCATTAACATTAACAGAATACATTCCTTCATGATCTATTTATTGCATTAAAAGACGACTACATACATGCATTACGATAAATCTTATCCGATCCACTTATACATTCTATCAAACTATCATCCATACATGCTAGCACTATCCATGAAACATGAGAGGCAAAAGCATCACATAACACATAAATGATCTCGGAGTTCACCCCTAGAGGGCTACATCTCCGGGTTTGCTCAACTGCAAGACCCCTCTGGCAATTAACTAAGTTATAGTTACATAGTTTCTCATCATTTACATTGCTGCCTTTTAGGCAAGCACAACCAATATACAAATGGCCACTTCGGACAATAAATCCTAAATGATCCCAACATAGAAATGGGTCAAACTGAGCATATTAAAAGCAATTACATAGGTCTCTTGTCTGACGGTACCCTAACTAGGGATTCGACCCACTATGGCCAACCACAAACCAACTAGACGACAGGGTCCAAACAAGCATATCAAGGCCTCACCATTCATTAAACAAAAGCGAATACATAATTTAAACTTGTCATAGGCAATAACCAAAAGATACAATCTTTTCCAAATTGATTTAAACATTAAATGTCGATCAAGTCTTCTAAATGTTCTAAGTTTGATTGCAGTTATCTATCTCATCTAGGTACATGTCGTTCTTGGTTTTCTAACTCACTAAGGTCATATGCATCATAACATAACATAATTACTACATCACGAGTTTTAAACCAAATTCACATTAACATAAATATTCTTTACGCAGAACACCCAATGATATAAAATCAAATATTGAGATTAATCAACTAACATATGATATTCATTTTCAAAATAAATCATCATTCTTATTCTTTTTCGAAATAAATAAACCACTCTCATATCTCCCAAAACTAGCATATACCTTCCAAAAAAAAATGGAAATATACATATAAAGGAATGAAAGAAATAGATAAACTTTTCCCATTGAATTATAATTTCCCTTATATTAAAACAAATACATGATCTAAAGATATTAATTAGTATATATCTCTTTCTATATATATACCCAAATTAATAAATTAATGACTAAACAATAATTATTATGCATTTGAAAGTATACACCAATCAGAAATCAACAATTAATATATACTTAATAATATATATTAATATAAAATTATCACAATTAACATATATTTATAACTATACACTAATTAATAATTAATAATTAATATATAACTAATAAAATTTATTAATTAAATTTTAATAACATTAAAACATTTTATTTTATTTTATTTTTAAAAAAAAATCAAAATTTAAATTTCATAAAAAAAAAAAAAATTGTTTTAACAGCCACATGATTTTTGTCATTTCTCAAAAACCCAGAACTTTATTTTTATGAAATTTATACAAAATTTATAATGCAAAGTCACAAAGAATCCCAAAAAATTTCGTAGAAACTCAGTTTGTAAATTTTGAGATATTGTTGACATTCTAAAACAACATTTTTTTTCATTTCTCAAAAACCCAAAACTTGATTTTTACGAAATTTATACAGAAGTTATAATGCAAAGTCACGAAGAATCTCAAATTTTTTTGTAGAAACCCAATTGGTAAATTTTGAGATATTGTTGACATTGTAAAACAACATAATAAAACTTCTACAGGGGTTTCATTCTGGAACAAAATTTGGCAGCATAACAACATGCCAGGGAAGAATTTTTAAACCAAAATAACTAAATTTTGACAGCATATCCATACTAAAAAGAAATTTACTCACAAATTGACACACAAATTTAAGAAGGAAAATGAAGATTTCATTTCCATTTAGACAAACTAACTATCAAACCAGAGAGAGTTCAAGAAATTTAGAGAGTTTCAAAATTCAACAATACCAAATCAAAATCCAAATCAAGCAACCGGCAAATGCTTTCCTGGAAGACAAATTGTAGAAGAGCCATCCCAAATTCTTCAAGCAAATCAAAACCCCCCAAAATTTGTATGCAAATTTCTCCTCCAAATGTCCAAACTTTCTCCATTCCAAAAAAAATAACTCTCTAAAAAAAAATCCCCCAATCTTTTCCAAAACCTAGGTTAAATGCAAAGTTTTTTTTTTTGACCAAAAATCTCATTTCTAAAATAAAAATACTTTTACACAATTTATTTCTAATTTCGAAAAATCAAAATGTGTCGTGCCCAAACTTTAGGGCACAAAAACGGAACAACAATTTTTTTTTTTGACGTCATGAATTCGCAACATATTCTAAATATAACAACTTTATTAAAGTTTTGTCTTATCTAGGATGTAACTATATTTACTTCTAAGGTTGGATAAATTAACCAACTCGAGCGAGCAACTTGTTTGGTGGGGATTAATTAGCATCGCGGATTAGTTAGCTAGCTCAATTACCTAAGACAAGATGTCGCTAATTAAATCAAGGGATAATTGATTATCTTATTGTATTAAATCATTCCCAATCCATATAAGGATAATGCTATTAATTAATTGATGCACATGCGAAATTATTATATACATCCAACCGATGAGGGTTCGAATTACTATAATGTCATTTGCCCACTAAAACCGACAATAAGCTAAGGCCAATTTTAATTTTCCCTAAATCCCTTGATTTTGTCAATTAAATTTCAATCCGACCAAAAATCGGTCTCAAGGGCTTCAAGTTCATAAATTTACAAATTCCTCCTATTAAATTTTCCTAACGTCCAACTGTATGGGGGAAAGTCTATTGATTAATTAAATATATTGATGGACTTAATGCATGGTGCATCCAACTATAATAACCCCCTTTGTTTTTTTTAAATCCCTTTAATTTTAAAATTTTAATCCCCTAAAGAATAAAAGGACATATAATAATTCCATTATTAAATTAACCCCGAATATATATATATATATTAAAAAGCAAGGTTTAAAATTTCAATTTAAATGGACATATAATAATTCCATTATTAAATTGACCCCAAATATATACATTAAAACCAAAGTTTAAAATTCTAAAATTGGGTTAGGGTTGCTTTTCTATATATTACTCCTTGTTTTATTTTTTTATCATTTAATACCCTAACCCGAAATGGGTTAGGGTTTATATTACCCTTTTCTTCGTTTTTGTTTCTTTTCTTTTTTTTTTTGTTTAGGGTGTGACTGCAGGTATGGAGGCGGAGGGTTTCTCGTGGGGAGAGGCGGAGGAAGTGGAAGGGTTTCCCGGGCACCGCTGTGCATACACACAGTGGCAGCAGTGCCGCCCACTGTGTGTACACACAATGGCGGACGGCATAGCCGCCGCCCACTGTGTATACACACAGTGGTGGGCGCCGCTCACTGTGCGTAGCACAGTGGCGGCCGCGACCGTCCACTGTTTTACACACAGTGCGGTGCCCTTCGACGCCGCCCACTGTGTGTAGCACAGTGGCTCGGCCGTGGCCGTCCACTGTGTTATGCACAGTGGCCCGCGTGTCTCCAATTTCCCCATTTTTATTTTATTTTTTAAAAACACATTTTAATATATTTCGTGTTTTGGAAAGAATGTTATATGATGTGTGTTTTTTTTTGAATATCAAATATATATTATGTATATTATATATATATATATATATATATATATATATATATATATACACACACACGGTGCACAATATCATTTATGAATATGAAAATATTTTCTTCTACAGGCATCCACAGAGTATATTTTTAGATGCAGAATATATATATATATATATATTAAGAAGTTTATTCTGCATTATATTTTAAACACAACAGTATATAATCTTTTATATATTCTGTAACAGGGATGCACCAGTTCAGAATGTATCTTTTATTTTGTTGTTACAGGGGTATGCACATACAGGAAGCTTATATATATATTTATATATATATAGGTATATATTTTCAATATATATACTTATATACCTATATATATATATATATATATATATATATATATATATATATATATATATATATATATATATATATATATATATAATATATATATATATATGACTAAATGTTGAAGTAATAGGGCTAAAAACCCTTATATTGATTTGAGATTTTTAACCATTTACATTCTATTTTTAGTCTTCTAACAGCATTTAGAATAGATCTATTTTTTTTTCCTTTTATTTAAACTTTCTACAAAAATAAAACAATTCTGGTTCTCTTTTTTTTTAACAGTCATAAAATAACAGAAATCTAAACTATGCAAGTAAATAAGGAATCCTAATGCATTTTTTTTTTTCTTTTCTTTAATATTGCAGTAAATAACAAGTGAATAGACTAGATTTAAATGTAGGCTACAGCAAACTCAATAGACATCAAAATATAATAAAAATTACATTGCTTCCCAGAATGATAAGTTACAATAGCCCAAATATAAAAATGGGTAAATAATCTAACAGTCCCTTTTTTTTTCTAATCTTTACACAGAAAATTACGAATACATTTATTTAAACAGGAAGAAAATCAACTTAAGCCTTATATTTACATATGCACTTTCTCTTTTCTTTTTTTTTTTTTGCTACAAATCATAAGGTTACATTTCTTTCTTTGCTTTTTTGCATTTAATGGAAATCTGAAATCTGTACAAAACTCTGCAACAACACAATCTGCAACTCCTAGTCTTTTTCCCAAGCCACCTGCAAGTAAAATTTAGGACTGTGACCATGGGATGCTCACCTCCCAGCCTAGGCTTACCAGAAGCCACCCCCGAGCTAGGAGAATCAAGACCTAGACGGGGTAACAACCAAGCAATACAACACAACAATAGGGCAACCACACAAACATATACTTTCCCATCCCAAGCTACACTACCACCACATTTGTGGTGATCAATCTACGGGTGGAAGTGGACCAAGTACCATTGGGGAGACTGCAGCCAAAATATAACACAAGCCACCTCATGGCAACACAAAATACTCAACAGAATTCATTCCACACACCTTATGCCCCCCAAAGGCTCAAAGCCATATTCTCTCCCCTTATGACCCCCAAATGCATACACAAGGCTATGCAGCAAGGGTCACAAAGGACACCCTTGAGATCACTCTCCTTAAGGAGAGCCTCTCACCCAAGGCTGTCATGCTTCTTCCACCCCAAGATCATCCTACTCTCCTAAGAGTAGAAGATCTTGGACACTCCCAAAACAAGAACACAAATAAAAAACATAGAAATGAAACTACACTTTTCTTTTTTCCAACAACAATTTACATAAACACTCCCTTTACAAGCATTTCCTTCCTTCAACAAACAACATAAACTAACATAAACAACATAAACAAGAGGAGATAAAAACCAACCTTATTCTGCCAATAGGTATGCTAAATTTAGTTGGAGATGAGCTGCCCAATCCACACAACTTTCTGCAATTCTTTGGCCCCCAAATTCCTCTATTCCTAAAACTGGTTTTCTCCTTCCAAGTTTTTCCAAAAATCTCCAAGGATGGAGAGTGGGTGATTAGCTCACTAAGCTTCCATTCTTAGCCTAAGAAGGCCTCTCTCACTCCTTCCAACCTCTTGGATAGAGTGAGAGATCCCCCATTGGGTTGGTCTTCCCTAGGTCTTACACACTCCCTAACCTAGGTGTCTAGAGAAGGGAAATGAAATGGGGAAGAGGGATTACTATCTCCAAGAAGGTTATCCTACCAAGGATGGCACTCCTATAGATGGAATTCGTCCATCTTGGGAAAACCACTTTTTTGGGTGGTTAAACAAGTCCTAAGGGAAAGACACATGGCCAATTTTGGCCTTCACCCATAGGTACCCCATGAGGCCTAATAGAAAAGCTCTAAAATTGACTCTAGGAGTTGATTTGACCTTCAGAAAGTCCACCTGAAGTTAACCTAGGGGTCAACTCTTAGTTGACCTTCCTTGTGGCTCACTAACCTAGATTTCTTGGTTCCTTCAAGGATAATTAGGAGATATAACAATTAACAATAATAAAACTTTCCAAAAAGGTGACATGACAAATTGCCAACACAACATACTACATAGGTGTCAAGTGACACTACAAAATAATTCCACATCACAATATACACATGGCAATTGTCCCTTAAACAATTTAAACAATCCAATAAATACAAATTACACTCATGCAACATTTTACATTTACGAATAAAATACAATACATACGGGGTGTTGTCTCTCCAAATAGACAACCCCTGGTTTTACTAACGCACATTGGCCTAGGTTTGATTCTCCATAATATTTCCATGGTCACATGGATAATTTCCTGCACATCTCAATTTAAACATTAGTACTTCCCAAATAACCTCATATAATATATAACACAAAATTAGAATACAATACATTCATTCCACAAAGGCTCGTCATTATAAAATATGATTTATCACAAATCAAAGCAATTTATTATAATCCTCAAAATTTGATCCATCTACAAGATATGCAAATATTTTTCTAACATTATAACAAATTCTGAAATTCAGATAATAACCTGCATCATCACAATATTACGCTAATCTAGAATCATATAATATTCTATCATCCACAAGGCATAGAAATGAAGCATCCATATATATCAATGTTACCAAAATCATGGGACCATGTAAAGTTCTCTATCCATAGTGTGTCAAAACTAGCATCTAAAATAGTTTCTAAAATGAAAATAACTGAAGAGATAGGATGGGTCAGGGTAGGGCCTCACACCCTCCCCCTCTAGGCATGAACGTCCTCCTAGAGTTCATCAAAAAGATGAGGGTACTATGATCTCATACGTGCTGCATCCTCCCATGAAGCTGTGACCTCATCATAGCAATGCCATTGGACCCTAACCTGGTCCAGCTCTCGACCTCGAAGGGCCAATGTCCGGCGAGCCAAAATGCGAATGGGCTCCAAGGCTAGCTGCCCGTCCGACTCCACCTGCAAGGCATCCCAATCTAAAATATGAGACTCATCATAGATATACTTTCTCAAAACTGACACATGAAATACATCGTGGATGCGTGACAGGCTAGGTGGCAAAGCTAGGCGATAAGCAACTGGTCCTATCCTCTCAAGGATCTTGAAGGGTCCGACAAAGCGAGGTGCGAGCTTAGAACCCTTTCCATAGTGGATTGGACTCTTATGCGGTCGCACTCTCAGGAAAACTCTGTTCCCAACCATGTAACTCCGGTCTATCCTCTTTGCATCTGCATATTTCTTCTGCCTATCTTGTGCCTCTCTAAGGCGCTGTCTAATCAAAATTACCTGCTGCTCCATATCACGAACCATCTCAGGGCCTATGGCCACTCTATCCTCAATACGGTCCCAACTCAAAGGCGTCCTGCATGGTCTACCGTACAAAGCCTGAAAAGGTGGCATCCCCAAAGAAGTGTGATGCCCATTATTATAGGCAAATTCTACTAAATGCAGGTACTCCTCCCATCGGGTCTGATGATCCATGACGTACATGCAGAGCATATCCTCTAACACCTGGTTAACCCGCTCTGTCTGTCCATCTGTCTCTGGATGATAGGCTGTGCTGAAGTTGAGCTTGGTGCCCAATGCTGCCTGTAATGCCTTCCAAAAGGAAGATGTAAAGAGAGAATCCCTATTAGAAATAATCTTGTGTGGGACACCATGAAGCCTAACAGTGTCTCGTAAGAACACCTGTGCCACTGCTGGAGTTGTGAAGGTAGTCCGGACTGGTGAGAAGCGGGCTACTTTGGTCAATTTGTCAACTATCAGCAAGATAGCATCATGGCGACGAGATGACATAGGAAGACCAATGATGAAGTCCATGGATATAGTATCCCACTTCCACTCTGGTATAGCATGGGACTGGAGTAACCCACCTGGATGGTGGTGCTCCGCCTTGACTCTCTGACACTCAAGGCATCGGGCTACTAACTCGGCGATAAGCTGCCGCATTCCTGGCCAATGATATAACTGCCTCAAGTTAGCATGCATCTTCTTAACCCCGGGATGCGCTGCATAAGGAGCTCTATGAGCCTCCATGATAATGAAATCTCACAAACCCCTAGGAGAGGGTACATATATGCACCCTCTATGGCGTAATAAACCATCGGACTCCAAAGAGTAGTCCACAAACTCCCCTTCCAGGGTCTCTTGATTACGGATCCTCTGACAAACCTCTAGATACCAATCATCCTCTGGAATCACTGCAAAATACGGTCTCTCAAATCCGTGCTCATGGATATGGTGTAAACCTCATGTCGTCTCCTACTTAGGGCATTTGCAACCACATTCTCCTTTCCTTTGATGTAATGAACATCAAAATCATACTCACAAAGGAACTCCATCCATCTCCTTTGACGTACATTAAGGTTAGGCTGGGTGAAGATGTACTGCAAACTCTGATGGTCCGAATGAAGCTCGAAGCGATGACCTAAAAGGAAGTGTCTCCACCTCACAAGTGCATGTACAACTGCTGCAAGCTCTAGTTCATGCGTAGGGTAGTTAAGCTCGTGAGTCTTAAGTTTCCTAGACTCGTATGCTATAACCCTACCCTCCTGCATAAGAACTGCTCCCAATCCATCTAAGGAAGCATTTGTGCATACCATGAAGTCGGCCGTGGGGTCTGGCACAATAAGAATAGGTGCACTAGTGAGTGCCCTTTTTAGATCTTGAAAAGCCCTCCCACACTTCTCTGACCACTCAAATTTCTTCCCCTTTCACTGGAGGGATGTGATGGGGTGTGCAACTCTGGAAAATCCCTCAACAAAGCGTCTGTAGTACCTTGCCAAACCCATGAAGCTCCTGACCTCTGTCACACTGGTAGGCGCCGGCCAATCCATGATGGCTCTAATCTTTGATGGGTCAACTGAGATCCCATCACCAGATATAACATGCCCTAGGTACTTGACCTCTGATCTAAAGATTGCACACTTCGACAAACTGCCGAACAACTGGTTGTCCCTCAAACATTGCAAAACCTGCCTCAAATGCTCCTCATGCTCCTGCTCATTTCGGGAATAGATCAATATGTCGTCGAGGAACACTATCACAAATCAGTCAAGGAAGGTGTGGAATACCCCATTCATGAGACTCATGAATACAGCTGGAGCATTCGTAAGAATGAATGGGACCACAGTAAACTCATAGTGGCCATATCTAGTGCGAAACGCGGTCTTGTGGATATCACTTTCCACAATCCTCAACTGATGATATCCTGACTTCAGGTCTATTTTGGAAAACACTTTAGCACCCTGAAGCTGGTCAAACAAGTCATCGATCCTCGGCAAGGGATAGTGGTTCTTGATGGTTACTTTATTCAGTTGCCTGTAATCCATGCATAACCGAAGGGATCCGTCTTTCTTCTTCACGAAGATGATTGGTGCGACCCAAGGGGAGACGCTAGGACAGATGTGACCCTTCTCTAAGAGTTCCTCTAGCTGCATCTTGAGCTCATTAAGATCATGAGTGGTCATCCTATAAGGTGCTCTCGAAATTGGCTCGGCTCCTAGTACCAAATCTATGTGGAAGTCAATCTCCCTACTAGGTGGCATACCGGGTAGCTCATTAGGAAACACATCTGCAAATGCCTCAAGGATGGGATGGTCATCTATGGAAGGCTCCTTCTCATTTTCTTCCTCCCTGTCACTGATCATGATAGCAAACAACTAGCATCCCTTCCGCATGCTCCGCTTAAGCTGCATAGCGGTTATCATACGAAGAGACACGGGTCTCTGAATCCCAGTGATTACTATGGGAGCACCATGATCATCCTCACACTCGACCTTTTTCAAGCGACAATCCATCTTGGCTCTGTGGGCGTAAAGCCAATCCATGCCAAGTACGACGCCATAAGATCTGAGTGGCGTGACTCTAAGGTTTACTAAGGTGGTGGTATTACCAATCTGGAGCGGACATCCCCTAACCTCTGAATCAACTGACACTCTAGCCCTTGAAGCTAACTCCACTTCCCAGCTGACACTTTGCCTTACTGCCACTAGCCCGCAACGCTCCACAACCAATGGAGATATAAA